>NC_142189.1:34695891-35404818 GCF_026936395.1 Plectropomus leopardus | reverse complement strand
CGAACACCGGATTCAGGAGGAGCAATGCCGTTTTCGCCCCGGTCGTGGAACTGTGGACCAGCTCTGGACCCTTGGCAGGATCCTTGAGGGTGCTTGGGAGTTTGCCCAACCAGTCCACATGTGCTTTGTGGACTTGGAGAAGGCATTCGACCGTGTCCCTCGGGGAGTCCTGTGGGGGGTTCTCCGGGAATATGGGGTTTCGGACTCCCTGATACGGGCTGTCCGTTCCCTGTATGACCGGTGCCGGAGCTTGGTCCGCATTGCCGGCAGTAAGTCGAACTCGTTTCCGGTGAGGGTTGGACTCCGCCAGGGCTGCCCTTTGTCGCCGATTCTGTTCATAACTTTTATGGACAGAATTTCTAGGCGCAGCCAGGGTGTTGAGGGGGTCCGGTATGGTGACCTCAGGATTAGGTCTCTGCTCTTTGCAGACGATGTGGTCCTGTTGGCTTCATCGGGCCACGACCTTCAGCTCTCACTGGATCGGTTCGCAGCCGAGTGTGAAGCGGCTGGAATGAGAATCAGCACCTCCAAATCCGAGACCATGGTTCTTGGCCGGAAAAGGGTGGCGTGCCCCCTCCGGATCGGGGATGAAGTCCTGCCCCAAGTGGAGGAGTTTAAGTACCTCGGGGTCTTGTTCACGAGTGAGGGAAGGATGGAGCGAGAGATCGACAGGCGGATCGGTGCAGCGTCTGCTGTAATGCGGACTCTGCACCGGTCTGTCTTGGTGAAGAGGGAGCTGAGCCGAAAGGCAAAGCTCTCGATTTACCAGTCGATCTTCGTTCCTACCCTCACCTATGGTCATGAGCTTTGGGTAGTGACCGAAAGAACAAGATCGCGGGTACAAGCGGCCGAAATGAGTTTCCTCCGTAGGGTGGCTGGGCTCTCCCTTAGAGATAGGGTGAGAAGCTCGGTCATCCGGGAGGAGCTCGGAGTAGAGCCGCTGCTCCTCCGCATTGAGAAGAGCCAGATGAGGTGGCTCGGGCATCTAATTAGGATGCCTCCAGGACGCCTCCCTGGTGAGGTGTTCAGGGCACGTCCCACCGGTAGGAGGCCCCGGGGAAGACCCAGGACACGCTGGAGAGACTACGTCTCACAGCTGGCCTGGGAACGCCTCGGGGTCCCCCGGGAAGAGCTGGACGAAGTGGCCGGGGAGAGGGAAGTCTGGGTTTCCCTGCTTAGGCTGCTGCCCCCGCGACCCGACCCCGGATAAGCGGAAGAAAATGGATGGATGGATGGATGGATGGATTATGAGCAGATTTTCACTTTGCATGTCTCTTAGTGAAAAGGGCCTGTTTCCAGCATGCCCGCGCTGAATAAGCGCCAAAAGCGGATTTCTAACAGTGTCTTTCATCCAAGCTGCCTCTCTTCCCCACAGTGACTGAGAAACAGGTCTCTATGCAGGAAGAGTGTGAAAAGGGTTTAATATGATGGACAAGGTGGTTTTTGGTCAATACATTATATACAGTGAGGATTATGAGCAGACTGATCAAGATGGCGCCGCGGATGGCTGCCTCGGTACTTTGCTCTCTAGTACTCTGTGTGTTTTTGTGTTCTTTTTCGGTCTTCTGTTGCCCTTCTCTGGTCACCTTCACCAGAGAAGAACTTCTAAATATTAGACAGTCCACTACTGGTACTTACTCTCCAGATTTCATAGACCCAGAGAGTTATTCTGAGATTTTGGTCAGAGGTGCGGCGGCTCTCTATGGAATCTGCCGAAGACGCAGACGGGGGAAACGCGCAGGAGCGCTCGTCAGGTTGAGACAGCAAGGACTTAGTGCGCCGCTCCCGTCTATACATCTGGCGAACGTCTGCTCCTTGGCAAATAAAATGGATGAGTTGCTGCTTCTCAGCGCCAAAAACGGGGACATTAGCAGATCCGCCGCCCTGTGTTTCACTGAAACCTGGCTCAGTGAACACATCCCAAACAGCGCACTACGGCTGCCGGGCTTCCAGCTGTTCCGAGCGGACCGCATCCCAGAGCTGTCGGGGAAAACAAGGGGAGGAGGAATCTGCTTCTATATAAACGAAGGTTTGTGTAAAGATGTCACAGTGTTGAAGAAGTCGTGCAGCCCTCACCTAGAAACACTCTTCATAAAGTGCAGACCATTTTATTCACCGTGGGAGTTTTCCTCGTTTGTTCTGGTGGGAGTGTACATCTCACCTCAGGCCTGTGTAACTAACGTGTTACAACAACTGGCCGACCAGATAACAGACGTGGAGAAACAACATCCAGACTCCTTCATCATCATTCAGGGGGATTTTAATAGCGCAAACCTCACCCACGAACTCCCAAAATACAGGCAGCACATCAAGTGTCCCACCAGGGGCACAAACATTCTGGACCACTGTTACACAGTTATAAAGGACGCTTATCGCGCTGTCCCCCGTGCAGCTTTAGGTCTCTCTGATCACTGTCTGCTTCATCTCATCCCCACATACAGACAGAAATTAAAAACTTCCAAACCTGTGGTGAGGACAGTGAAGAAATGGACAACAGAATCAAAGCTGGAGTTACAGGCCTGCTTTGACTGCACTGATTGGGGGGTGTTTGAAGCTGCAACCACTGACCTGAACGAACTGACTGACACTGTGACATCATACATCAGTTTTTGTGAGGACATGTGTGTGCAGACCAAGTCCTTCTGCACATACAGTAACAATAAACCATGGTTCACTGCCAACCTGAGGAAGCTGCGTCAGATCAAAGAGGAGGCCTACAGAAGTGGGGACCGGGCCCTGTACAGGCAAGCCAGGAATCAGCTGACCAAGGAGATCAAAGTAGCTAAGAGGAGCTACAGTGAGAGGCTGAAAAATCGCCTCTCAGCCAGCGACTCTGCGTCAGCGTGGAAAAGCTTGCGGCACCTAACCAACTACAGGAGCCCATCCCCCCACCCTGTAGAAACCCCCAGACTGGCCAACGACCTCAACAACTTCTACTGCAGGTTTGAACAGCAACCTTTCACACCTCTCACCGCCACAAAAGGACTACCTGCACCCCCCATTCCCCCTACCTCGAACATCCTGCCTGCACTAACAATCTGGGAGGGGGATGTGTGTCACCTGTTCCACAAACAGAAGATCAGGAAGGCTCCAGGACCTGACTCTGTGTCTCCCTCCTGCCTGAGAGTCTGTGCTGACCAGCTGGCGCCCATCTTCACCCGGATCTTTAACCGATCCCTGGAGCTGTGTGAAGTGCCCTCCTGCTTCAAACGCTCCATCATCATCCCGGTCCCCAAAAAGCCCTCCATCACAGGATTTAATGACTTCAGGCCCGTCGCTTTAACATCTGTAGTCATGAAATCCTTTGAGAGACTGGTGTTGAGCCACCTGAAGGCCATTACAGGCCCCTTGCTGGATCCCCTGCAGTTTGCCTATCGGGCAAACAGGTCGGCGGATGATGCAGTCAACATGGGACTCCACTACATCCTGCAACACCTCGACACCCCTGGGTCGTACGCAAGGATCCTGTTTGTGGACTTCAGCTCAGCCTTTAACACCATTATCCCCGAAATCCTCCACCACAAGCTCTCCCAGCTCACAGTGCCACCTGCCAGTGGATCATCAGCTTCCTGACTGACAGGTGGCAGCAGGTGAGGCTGGGCAGCATCATGTCGAGCACCCGGTCCATCAGCACCGGTGAGAGCAGCGGAGACAGGACACACCCCTGGGGGGCACCCCAGGGGTGTGTCCTGTCTCCGCTGCTCTTCTCCCTCTACACTAACGACTGCACCTCAGGGGACCCGTCTGTGAAACTCCTGAAGTTCGCGGACGACACCACCGTCATCGGTCTAATCCAGGATGGTGATGAGTCTGCTTACAGACAGGAGGTGGAGCAGCTGGTCCACTGGTGCAGTCTGAACCACCTGGAGCTGAACCCGCTCAAGACTGTGGAGATGACAGTGGACTTCAGGAGAAACCCACCCACACTCTCCCCCCTCACCATCCTCAATAATACAGTGTCTACTGTGGACACTTTTAAGTTTCTGGGAACCACAATCTCCCGGAACCTGAAGTGGTCCTCCCACATTGACACAGTCCGGAAAAAGGCCCAGCAAAGGTTATACTTCCTGCGACAGCTCAGGAAGTTTAACCTGCCACAGGAACTGCTGATCATCTTTTACACTGCCATCATTCAGTCTGTCCTGTGCACAGCCATCACTGTCTGGTTTGGATCTGCCACCAGACAGGACAGGATTAGACTGCAACGAACAATCAGAACTGCAGAGAGAATCATTGGGGCCGACCTGCCCTCCATCCAGGACCTTTACCGGTCCAGGATCAGGAAACGGGCAGGCACCATCTCTGCAGACCCATCACACCCCGGTCACAAACTGTTCGAACTCCTCCCCTCTGGAAGGCGTTACAGAGCACTGTATGCCAAGACCACCAGACACAAAGACAGTTTCTACCCCCAGGCTGTCACTCTGACGAACTGTAAATAGTCAGAGTGTCAGGAGAACAACAACAAACAACAAATATAAAATATATATATATATATATATATATATATTCATACTACCTCATGCACAGTGGTTTTTGCACTAACTGTATATTTTTGAATTACATACTGTACATTTTGTATATATTCCCTATCACTTCCTTTTGTAAATACATGTCTATGTCTGTCTTTTTTCTATTTTTCTTATCCCCAACTTATTTCCCTCCCCTGTACTGTGAGCATTGCCAACCCGGAAAAAATTCCTTGTTCCTCATTTGTTGAACTTGGCCAATAAACGTGATTCTGATTCTGATTCTGAGATTTTCACTTTGCATGTCTCTTAGTGAAAAGGGCCTGTTTCCAGCATGCCCGCGCTGAATAAGCGCCAAAAGCGGATTTCTAACAGCGTCTTTCATCCAAGCTGCCTCTCTTCCCCACAGTGACTGAGAAACAGGTCTCTATGCAGGAAAAGTGTGAAAAGGGTTTAATATGATGGACAAGGTGGTTTTTGGTCAATACATTATATACAGTGAGGATTATGAGCAGATTTTCACTTTGCATGTCTCCTAGTGAAAAGGGCCTGTTTCCAGCATGCCCGCGCTGAATAAGCGCCAAAAGCGGATTTCTAACAGCGTCTTTCATCCAAGCTGCCTCTCTTCCCGACAGTGACTGAGAAACAGGTCTCTATGCAGGAAGAGTGTGAAAAGGGTTTAATATGACGGACAAGGTGGTTTTTGGTCAATACATTATATACAGTGAGGATTATGAGCAGATTTTCACTTTGCATGTCTCTTAGTGAAAAGGGCCTGTTTCCAGCATGCCCGCGCTGAATAAGCGCCAAAAGCAGATTTCTAACAGCGTCTTTCATCCAAGCTGCCTCTCTTCCCCACAGTGACTGAGAAACAGGTCTCTATGCAGGAAGAGTGTGAAAAGGGTTTAATATGATGGACAAGGTGGTTTTTGGTCAATACATTATATACAGTGAGGATTATCCCTGAGCTACCACCTTACCGTGGTGGAGGGGTTTGCGTGTCCCACTGATCCTAGGAGCTCAGTTGTCGGGGGCTTCATGCCCCTGGTAGGGTCACCCATGGCAAACAGGTCCTAGGGGAGGGACCAGACAAAGTGTAGCTCACAAGACCCCTATGATGATGTCGATCAATGGCTCAGAGTTCAACTCGCCCGGACGCGGGTCACCGGGGCCCCCCCCTGGAGCCAGGCCTGGGGGTGGGGCTCGATGGCGAGCGCCTGGTGGCCGGGCCTTTACCCATGGGGCCCGGCCGGGCACAGCCCGAAGAGGCGACATGGGACCTCCTTCCCGTGGGCTCACCACCCGTAGGAGGGGCCGTAGGGGTCGGGTGCAGTGTGAGCTGGGCGGCAGCCGAAGGCGGGGACCTTGGCGGTCCGATCCTCGGCTGCAGAAGCTAGCTCTGGGGACGTGGAATGTCACCTCTCTGGTGGGGAAGGAGCCTGAGCTGGTGCGCGAGGTTGAGAAGTTCCGACTAGATATAGTCGGCCTCACCTCGACGCATGGCTTGGGCTCCGGAACCAGTCTTCTTGAGAGGGGATGGACTCTCTTCCACTCTGGAGTTGCCACTGGTGAGAGGCGCCGGGCAGGGGTGGCAATACTTATTGCCCCCCGGCTCGGTGCCTGTACGTTGGAGTTTACGCCGGTGAATGAGAGGGTAGCCTCCCTCCGCCTTCGGGTTGGGGGACGGATCCTGACTGTTGTTTGTGCCTATGGTCCAAACAGCAGTTCAGAGTATCCACCCTTTTTGGAGTCCTTAGAGGGGGTGCTGGAGAGTGCTCCTTCTGGGGACTCCCTCGTTCTGCTGGGGGACTTCAACGCTCACGTTGGCAACGACAGTGAGACCTGGAGGGGCATGATCGGGAGGAATGGCCCCCCCGATCTGAACCCGAGTGGTGTTTTGTTATTGGACTTCTGTGCTCGCCACAGATTGTCCATAACAAACACCATGTTCAAGCATAAGGGTGTCCATATGCGCACTTGGCATCAGGACACCCTAGGCCGCAGTTCAATGATCAACTTTGTAGTCGTATCGTTGGACTTGCGGCCGTATGTCTTGGACACTCGGGTGAAGAGAGGCGGAGCTGTCAACCGATCACCACCTGGTGGTGAGTTGGCTCCGATGGTGGGGAGGACGCCGGTCAGACCTGGCAGACCCAAACGCATTGTGAGGGTCTGCTGGGAACGCCTGGCAGAGTCTCCCGTCAGAAGGAACTTCAACTCCCACCTCCGGAAGAGCTTCGACCATGTCCCGGGGAGGCTGGGGACATTGAGTCCGAGTGGGCCGTGTTCCGTGCCTCCATTGCTGAGGCGGCCGACCGGTGCTGTGGCCGTAGGTGGTTGGTGCCTGTCGGGGCGGCAACACCAGAACCCGCTGGTGGACACCGGCGGTAAGGGGTGCCGTCAAGCTGAAGAAGGAGTCCTATCGGGCCTTCTTGGCCTGTGGGACTCCGGAGGCAGCAGACAGGTATCGACAGGCCAAGCGGAGTGCGGCGGCGGCGGTCGCCGAGGCGAAAACCGGGCATGGGAGGAGTTCGGCGAGGCCATGGAAAACGACTTCCGGAAGGCTTCGAAGAGGTTCTGGACCACCATCCGGCGTCTCAGGAGGGGGAAACAGTACTCCGTCAACACTGTGTATGGTGGCGACGGGGCGCTGCTGACCTCGACTCGGGACGTTGTGGATCGGTGGAAGGAATACTTCGAAGACCTCCTCAATCCCACCGACACGCCTTCTGTTGGAGAAGCAGGGCCTGGGGACCCCGGGGGTGGGCTCCTCTATCTCTGGGGCTGAGGTTACCGAGGTGGTCAAAAAGCTCCTCGGTGGCAGGGCCCCGGGGGTGGATGAGGTCTGAGTTCCTCAAGGCCCTGGATGTTGTGGGGCTGTCGTGGTTGACACGACTCTGCAACATTGCGTGGACATCGGGGGCAGTGCCCTTGGACTGGCAGACTGGGGTGGTGGTCCCTCTTTTCAAGAAGGGGGACCGGAGGGTGTGTTCCAACTACAGGGGGATCACACTCCTCAGCCTCCTTGGTAAGGTCTATTCGGGGGTACTAGAGAGGAGGGTCCGCCGGACAGTCGAACACCAGATTCAGGAGGAGCAATGCCGTTTTCGCCCCGGTCGTGGAACTGTGGACCAGCTCTGGACCCTTGGCAGGATCCTTGAGGGTGCTTGGGAGTTTGCCCAACCAGTCCACATGTGCTTTGTGGACTTGGAGAAGGCATTCGACCGTGTCCCTCGGGGAGTCCTGTGGGGGGTTCTCCGGGAATATGGGGTTTCGGACTCCCTGATACGGGCTGTCCGTTCCCTGTATGACCGGTGCCGGAGCTTGGTCCGCATTGCCGGCAGTAAGTCGAACTCGTTTCCGGTGAGGGTTGGACTCCGCCAGGGCTGCCCTTTGTCACCGATTCTGTTCATAACTTTTATGGACAGAATTTCTAGGCGCAGCCAGGGTGTTGAGGGGGTCCGGTATGGTGACCTCAGGATTAGGTCTCTGCTCTTTGCAGACGATGTGGTCCTGTTGGCTTCATCGGGCCACGACCTTCAGCTCTCACTGGATCGGTTCGCAGCCGAGTGTGAAGCGGCTGGAATGAGAATCAGCACCTCCAAATCCGAGACCATGGTTCTCGGCCGGAAAAGGGTGGCGTGCCCCCTCCAGATCGGGGATGAAGTCCTGCCCCAAGTGGAGGAGTTTAAGTACCTCGGGGTCTTGTTCACGAGTGAGGGAAGGATGGAGCGGGAGAACGACAGGCGGATCGGTGCAGCGTCTGCAGTAATGCGGACTCTGCACCGGTCTGTGTTGGTGAAGAGGGAGCTGAGCCGAAAGGCAAAGCTCTCGATTTACCAGTCGATCTTCGTTCCTACCCTCACCTATGGTCATGAGCTTTGGGTAGTGACCAAAAGAACAAGATCGCGGGTACAAGCGGTGGCTGGGCTCTCCCTTCGAGATAGGGTGAGAAGCTCGGTCATCCGGGAGGAGCTCGGAGTAGAGCCGCTGCTCCTCCGCATTGAGAAGAGCCAGATGAGGTGGCTCGGGCATCTAATTAGGATGCCTCCAGGACGCCTCCCTGGTGAGGTGTTCAGGGCACGTCCCACCGGTAGGAGGCCCCGGGGAAGACCCAGGACACGCTGGAGAGACTACGTCTCACAGCTGGCCTGGGAATGCCTCGGGGTCCCCCGGGAAGAGCTGGACGAAGTGGCCGGGGAGAGGGAAGTCTGGGTTTCCCTGCTTAGGCTGCTGCCCCCGCGACCCGACCCCGGATAAGCGGAAGAAAATGGATGGATGGATGGATGGATGGATTATGAGCAGATTTTCACTTTGCATGTCTCTTAGTGAAAAGGGCCTGTTTCCAGCATGCCCGCGCTGAATAAGCGCCAAAAGCGGATTTCTAACAGCGTCTTTCATCCAAGCTGCCTCTCTTCCCCACAGTGACTGAGAAACAGGTCTCTATGCAGGAAGAGTGTGAAAAGGGTTTAATAAATGAGGTATTTGTACTTGTGCTGTCTTTGTTATTCTACCACTGAATGAGAGGGAACCTATAGATAGATCCATTTTTCAAAGGTGTAACCCATCACTTGTTTATTGCAGTAGTTATGTGCTATAACATATTAACTAATTGTGAAAAGGAGGCAACTTTAGATTAGGGAACATGTGTTGGTTAATAAGTGTTCAACTATTAGTGAATTAGTAATGATCAAGATGTCACTTTAGTATGGGGAACATATTCTAAGTAACAAAGACTTAATTTAGAGTTATTTGGACACTATTAATATTTGTAGTTTTGTGTTTTGTTATGTAAGAACAGACCATAATCATTAAGTGGTATTAAGGGAGAATAACTATTCTTGGGGTACTACCACCTTATTAAATCCATACTAAGCAAAGCATATTGAGATCGTAATTCATATACAACAACTTCCTTGCTTAGTACTAATAAGCAATAATTCTGAGGTTATTGAGGGAAGACTCTTAGTTAATGGCTTATTGGTATAATAAGGCCATGCAGAACAAGGCATTAATAAGTATTTAATAATGACTAATTAAGAGCCAATATGTTACTAACTTGCATGTTAATAAGCAGCTAATTAATGGTGAATAGGTGTACCTTAAAATAAAGTGTTACCATATTATTTTATTTGTACATCGGCCTATTAGAGTCATTGCTTTGTTGACTAAAATGTGGTGATTTGTGTGACAATTCAACGCAACGCTCATTTTCAAAAGATTAACATTTGAGTTCTGTAGGCCTACTCAAAAGTTGTTTTTTTCTGAGTGAAATGATTAAACGCACAGATGTTTCACAGAAGTTGAAGTCAGAGTCCTGCAGTTAGGAGAGGTTGGCCTGCTATCAGCACATTGTGCTTAAATTACCTGATGTTTGTTTAAAATTGAGCTTTTAATTTCTATATAATACTGGGAAGTTTAATAAATAATAATCAGTCATACTTTTATTACACTCCAACACACCATGGTCAAATGAAACTGTCAGTGAACTAAGATATCTTTTTATCTAACTTAGGAGTAAAAGGGAACCTTTAAGTGTGACAGAAATAATGATTTGATGTATATTGTGATGTATCGATATCAGCTGATATGAAAAAAATAATCGTGATAAGACTTTTTTCCATATCGCCAAGCCCTACCTTCAGGCTGTTGCACCATCCATTTCAATGAATGGAAACACACCATTAGTGTGCCACTGCACACTGCGCATTGCAGTGCGCCACTGCGTCCTGCAGTGCTCTAGTGCGCACTACAATGCGCAGTGTGCAGTGCGCCAACAGCGCAGTGCATAAAGCACACAACTGTACTGTGCAGTGCACAGTGGTGCAGCGCATTGTGCAGTGGCGCACTGCAATGCGCAGTGTACATTTCTAGAGTAACATAGTTCTACAATGTTATGATGCAATTGCAGAATTTTATTGGTTTCAGAATGTTGCAGTTCTAGATGTTGTTGTCCTCGAATGTCATAATTAACTGTAGAATTGTACAGTCCTGGAATGTTATTATGTAACTGTATGATGTTACAGTTCTAGAATATTGATGTAAATGTAGAATGTTACAGTTCTAGAATGTAATGATGTAACTGTAGAATGTTACAGTTTTGGAATACCATGATGTGATTGAGGAATGATACAGTTCTAGAATATTATGACGTATTTGAAGAATGATGCAGTTTTAGAATGGCACCTCTATGAACGCCTGCACAACTTCATCTGAATTTCTCAATTTACGAGTCCTCACCCAGTGACAAGAGAATCGGACTAAATAACTCCCCCCGTTCTTCATAAGGCGCACTCATGCACTAAATCCTGATTCTGATCCCTACTTTAAGTGGTTTATGTTTAAAGATCTGGTGTTACTCTCAGGTAAAGCAAACCATCAGCTTTTAATTCCGATTTTGCATGACATAATGTTTTCACAATTTTTCTCGCTGGGGTGCTTCCGGGCGGCACGGTGGCGTTGTGGTTAGCACTGTTGCCTCACAGCAAGAGGGTCCCTAGTTTGAAACTCGGTTGGAACAGGGTTCGGTTTCAACCAGGTTGGACAAGCGGTTACAGAAAATGACTGACTGACTGGGGTTCTTCGATTTCCTAAACAGTGAGATTCTGGATGCAGTAGAATTCTCAGAGGTGTGAATATAGGCAGTGTTTTGCGTCCACTGCACTGCGTTCACATGCAGTCTCACCTCGTCACTGTGGCGCACTGCACTGCGCAGTGGTGCAGCGGAGCACTGTGCTGTACTACTGCGCACTGCACCACTGCGCACTGCAGTGCTCCACTACACCCTGTGGTGCACTGCGCACCACTGCACACTGCACATTGCAGTGCTCCACTGTGCACTGCGCAGAGCAGTGCAGTGCGGCATGTGCAATCAGTTAACTGGAGTCAAATACAAAGCGTACAACACAACTGGGCCCACTCACAGTAAACACTGTTACAAAACACAAGGTTTCCAGCTCCTCTTCCTCACAAGGAAGAGAGGAAATGCTTCTATTGTCACAAACAGGGGCATGTCATTGCTAGTTGCCTGGCCTTAAAACGCAAAGAACCGCAGCAACTGTCTCTGGCCCGTGCAAAACCTGCCGACAACTGTGTTCAGACAGTGATGATCCTGATCCCTGCTTTAAGCCGTTTATGTTTAAGGATATGGTGTTACTATCAGGTAAAGCAAACGATCAGCTTTTAATTCCGATTTTGTGTGACACAGCGTGTTCACAATTGTTTTCGCTAGGGTGCTTCTATTTCCTAAACGGTGAGTTTCTGGATGCAGTAGAGTTCTCAGAGGTGTGGATATAGGCAGTGTTTTGTGTCCACTGCACTGCGTTCACATGCAGTCTCACCTCGTCACTGTGGCGCACTGCACTGCGCAGTGGTGCAGCGGAGCACTGTGCTGTACTGCTGCGCACTGCACCACTGCGCACTGCGCATTGCAGTGCTCCACTACATCCTGTGGTGCACTGCGCACCACTGCACACTGCACATTGCAGTGCGCCACTGCGTCCTGCAGTGCTCCACTGTGCACAGTTTCTGGATGCAGTAGAGTTCTCAGAGATGTGAATATGGGCAATGTTTTGCGTCCACTGCACCGCGTTCACATGCATTCTCACCTCGTCACTGGTGCACTGCACTGCACTGGCGCACTGCAGGAAGCAGTGCCAGTTTTACATCAATATTCTAGAACTGTAACATTCTAAAGGTACATCTTAACATTCTATAACCATAAACTACATTTACATCAATATTCTAGAACTGTAACATTATACAGTTACATCTTCACATTCTATAACTGTACCACTCTACCATTACATTATAACATTCTAGGACAACAACATTCTAGAACTGCAACATTCTTGAACCAAGAAAATTCTGCAATTGCATCATAACATTGTAGAACGTTATTCTAGAGATGTAACCTTTTGGACAAGTACCACTCTAGGGCTGTCAAGCGTCAAATCATGACCAATTACAGAATTTCAGTAGTTATTAATGATTATTCTAATTTTTAAATGGCATTTTTGTTTCTTTGCCTTTCAAAACAATGTTGAATTCCACATTGACAAGGAAAAGCTTTTCTTCTGGATTGTCTTAATAAGGAATCAAATGACAGGCATTGAAGAGGCGTTATTCAACCCCCTTATTGAGAAGGTGATTATGTGGTTGGTACCACTGGATTCCTAAGTCTTCTAGTGACATATGATACGTATGTACGTATGTATCATCAGTCTATCTTTAAAACTCAGCCTCAGGTACAGCCTCCTTCAGATAGAATTGTTGGTCAGCCATCGATGCAATTAAAAACAATAATGTGTAATATATGGACCTTAATTGCATCCTGATTACATGTTAACTCTCACAGCACAAGTTCTAATACCAATACCATGGTGCAGTGCAGGAAAAAAAATAATGGGAAAGGTAGGGAATTACATCTAAAATCTAGGTTCAGTGTTCACAGACCGGTGGTTTGCTACTTTTATATGTTGTGCTGGGGTTGTATATCATGCAGTAATCTTGCTATTAGCAGACCATCCCTGTGTTCTTTTGCAAGCCAGTGTGTCCACTCTCTGAAAGCTAGATGCTGCTTCAGCTTCTTCTCTGTTCTGTTTCTTTCTCTGTATTAGTAGCAGTAGCTCAAATAAACAGCAAAGATGTGGTCCACAAGGGTACAACAGCTGTAACTGAATTATAACAAAGCCAGATTCCGACCAGGAGTAAGCCAAATACAAATATATGATGTCCCACTGGTAGGAGGCCCCGGGGAAGACCCAGGACACGCTGGAGAGACTACATCTCACAGCTGGCCTGGGAACGCCTCGGGGTCCCCCGGGACGAGCTGGACGAAGTGGCCGGGGAGAGGGAAGTCTGGGCTTCCCTGCTTAGGCTGCTGCCCCCGCGACCCGACCCTGGATAAGCGGAAGAAAATGGATGGATGGATGGATGGAAAAATTGTGTAGAAATGCTTGAAATTAAGGAAAATATAACTTTTTTAAAGAGGTGCAGAAATGCTTTAAGTGCAAAGCAAAATGCAAAGCAGTTCTGTCAGGCCTAGTTAAAGGCTGAAAGAGAAGAGATAAGTTTTTAGTTTTCTTTTAAAAATATTTACTGAGGTGGCTTCTCTGATATTCAGACCAGAAAAAAATCAATCAATCAAAGAATGCTGATTGACAGTAGTAAATTCAAAACTTTAAAAAGTAAATAAATAAATAAATAAAATAAAAATGTAAGCCATGAATTCAGAGATGAATGAATGAATAAATGTTTATAAATTAACATATAACATATCCAACTTTGCTGTGAAGCACCTTTTATTAGCAAAATATTAAAATGAATGTACAAACAATTGTATTATTTAACCCTTTAAAACCTGGAATGTGTCCCAGAGCTTTAGGACTTTAGACCAATGCAGACTTTGACCGTGTGGTTTGGCTACAAGGCATTGGAAACATTTAAATGTTTAAAACAAGCCTTGTCAGGCTACACTTAAACATAACACGCGTTTGTTGGATTTAGCCTTATAATGCTATTTTCTAATATTTGTTTACAATTTGAAACATATATAGCAAACTTTGTCCACTGAGCTCACAATTTGGAAATCGGTTGTATTAACTAACTTATAAATAGCATGTGTGTCACTTTTGTTGTTGCTTACGGCCATACCACCCTGAACACGCCCAATCTTGTCAGATCTTGGAAGCTAAGTGGGGTTGGGCTGCATCAGTACTTGGATGGGAGACCGCCTGGGAATACCTGGTGTTGTAAGCTCTTTAGTTCTCACTTTTCACCAGCAGAGGGTGCTGCTGCTTATCTAATGGACACTGAGCAGACAGCAAACAATATGCAGTTGTTTTGGCCAAATCCTGTTCAGTTGAAACCACCAACGTGTGAAGCACTAACAGTTTTACATGAGTGGTTATGTTAGACTGACTGATGGAACGAGGCAATCAGTGAAATCGGTATGAGATTAGAACAGAAGTTTATTTGATGTTGATTAGGTGAATACATCGATTCGTCGCACAGTTTTACACAACGCACGTAATGAGATGTGAGCAGCAATGGGCATGTTTTGTTTTGTTTCAGTGCTTGTATATCAAGTTTGAGCTTGCACACTGCTTGCTTGAGCAGCGCTTGTCAGGCGCATCTGAACTGTGTGTCAGCTGCAGCACATCTAGAGAAACAGTGGCTCGCCGTTTCTTTATCGTGTGACAATTGTGTTTGTTGCCTCTATACCACTTTATACTGAATTAAAGTCTCTCTCTGTCACAGAGATGAGGAAATACAAAGATGTTTGTTTTACCTCAACTTCCTTGCTTCCCTTTCAAAACAAAAGCTATCTGATTGTGTCTCTGTGGACAGAATGTCATCAGTTGCTGATACAATGTATTTTATTTTGAAACATTTACAGGATGGGTTGTCAGCTGTGCAGGAGCTTGTTTAACTTCATAAATGAGTGGAATATGTGCAGTAGGCAGCGGTATGCCTTTAGGCCCAGTTAAAATAATATAACCTTTATTTAACCAGATAAAAACCCACTGAGATCAGGATCTCTTTCACAAGGGTGACCTGGCCAAGAGGTCAGCAGCACATGTCATAAAGAGTAACATATAAGTGACAGTACAGATTAATACATACAGTTGTAGATGCAATTCTGTTTTCAGTAGGAAGTGTGGGAGCTATAACACAACAGCAAATAAAAAAAATTAAGATTTAAAACACAGGCACTCTTCAATGGTCTCACACTGTCTGTCCCTCGGGATAGAAAGGAAACAGGTTCAGAGAGTTTCAATATAATCTGTAGAGTGTTCCACGCAAAGGGGGCAGCAAAGCTGAAAGCTCTTTTACCGAATTCTTGTTACTTTTTATTGTTGTTCTACAATTCTACAATTCTACAATTCCACAATTTCATTTAGCAGACGCTTTTATCCAAAGCGACGTACAACACAAGCAAGAATTTAGACTTAAGGAAAAAACCCTTAGTAAGTGCAAAAAGTGCTTCAGGTGTGATTGGTCACAGGTGTTGCCGTCTAGTGGCAGAAGAAGCCCCCCCCCCCTTTTTGTTTGTTGTTTAACTGTTAATTTTATTGTTACCCGAGGAACAGATAACATAAGAGTAGCACAAGAATGCAAGGCATAGCAACTGCTTGTTTTCTGCAATAAAGCACAGAACTAAGGGGGAAGCCTAAAAGAGCCTTATAAATTAGGGTGAGCCAATGTGCGTGTCTGCGAACATTCAGAGAGGGCGGGTGAGACGGCTGCATCCATTGACAAATCTCAGTGCTGAATGAAAAGTCCAAGGACTGAAGACATATGGATGACGTACGTAAATAAAGCATATCCCCATAGTCAAGAATGGACAAGAAGGTCGCTGTTACGAGTTTTTCTCTGACATTGAGAGAGAAGCAGGTTCTATTTCTCAAAAAAGAATCCAAACTTCACCCGGAGTTTAGTGACCAGATTATTTATATGTGCTTTGAATGGAAGCTCCTGAGCAAGGATATAACCTTACTACTTGTAATTTAAAGCCTGCTCTATAGGTGTTCCTTTAGATGTCATAATATTTGCAATGTTTTGTAGTAGCACCTTTGAATGAGAGAAAACCATGAGCTTGGTTTCATTTGTGTTTAAAACCAATTTGACATCATATAAACGAGGGTTGATGACATTAAAAGCAGCTTGTAAAAAACTCAAAAGCCTGAGTGAGTGAGGCTGAACAGCAATAAATAATGGTGTCGTCAGCATAAAATGATACATTGCATTTGACAAGTTGTTACAGAGATTGTTTATGTAGATTAAAAATAAAATGGGTCCCCACACTGAACCTTGGGGCACCCCTTTGGTAATGTTCAGAAAATAAGAGGTAGTTCCAGCTGCCTGAACACATTGAGTTCTGTTGGACAGGTAGTTGGCGAACCAGGCTGCTGCATGCTTCGATAAGCCTATGTGATGTAGGGCTTGTATCAACAGACTATGGTCTACTAAATGCTTTTGACAAATCAATGAAAAGAGCAACACAATATTTTTTGCTGTCCAGAGCCTCAATTAAATCATTTAGGACCTTCAGCGCAGCTGTAACAGTACTGTGCTTTTTTCTAAAACGGGAGTGGAGATAAAATATTATTCTATTCTAAAAATTCCTTTAGCTGATAGGTGATGATTCTCTCAAGCAATTTAGCTAAAATACATAATGTAGAAATTGGTCTATAGTTGTTTAATCTTGTGGGTTCACCTCCTTTTAACAGGGGAAGAATAAAGGCAGACTCCCAGATTTTAGGAATGTTATTGCTGTTAAGACTCAGGTTAAAAATATGTGAGAGAGGCTCAGCAATAAATTCAGCAGCCAACTTTAAGAAAAAAAGGGTTCAGTGTTATCAGGTCCTGCTGCTTTATATGTGTCCAGCTTTTTTGTGCGTTGTTTACCTCAGAAACAGTTACAGGCATAAACTCAAACGGACAAGTGATGGGTCCACACACAGCCTGCGGAGTTAAAGGTGTGTTTACACTAGCCAGACCAGTACTTTTTGGTTCAGGGTTTAGCAACTCAAATAAGGATCCAGCAGAAATAAAATGATCATTAAAGCAATTTTGTATAGCTGTCTTATCAGTGTACCAGATGGAGTGATTAAAGAACTTGGCAGGTCATTAGTTGATTTAAAGAAGATTTTATGACTTTCCAAACTTTTTTGGGATCACTAACATTTTTTATGGATTCATTTAAGTTAAAGTTAGACTTGGCACTCTTAATAAGGGAAGTACATTTATTTTAAAGCTGGCCAAAGCTTAGCCAGTCTTCCTCTGTCTTTGTTTTCTGGGCCCTGGCCCAACAATGTCTTTCTCTTTGAGGAGGTTTCCAATTTCAGAGGAAAACCAGGGACTATTTCGGCCCTTCACCCTAAATTTTCGAAAAGGAGCATGTTGCTCTATATGATGGAATTCATCATAAAAATATTCCAGAGCCAACTCTACATCATCAAATAGAGCAACTCTATTCCACTCAAAGCAGCTAGGCCATACATAAAAGCTGAGATGCAAAAGTTTTTAATATCTCTTTTGCATATAATATTAGGGCTTGACTTTGGAAGCTTGGAGTTTCTTATAGCTGCAATGATACAATGATCACTCAGGTCGTTGGCAAACACAACTGTATCCGTGTATTTGAGGGGAGCGTTTGTTAAGATAAGGTCAATGAGGGAGGAGTTTTGATGGGTTTTTAGTATTGGGCCGAGTCAAGGAACTGATCAATTGAGTCAAATTTAGTGAGTCACAGACATCTTTAAGATTATCAGATGAGGCAGTCAACCGATCAAGATTTAAACCAACAGAAGCTCACTGGAATTAAACCCATTCAAGCAAGATGCAAGAGAGGCGAGGGCATCAGGGGAGGCTGAGGGGAGGTCTGTATAAACCTATGATTGTGAGAGATTGGCCATGGGAGAATTCTAACCTCAGGGCAAGGAAT
Source organism: Plectropomus leopardus (assembly GCF_026936395.1). NCBI lineage: Eukaryota > Metazoa > Chordata > Actinopteri > Perciformes > Serranidae > Plectropomus > Plectropomus leopardus. The sequence goes on along the minus strand of NC_142189.1, from coordinate 35,386,899 downwards.
TCACATTGTTTGGTGATGGAGAGTGAGGATAACTGGGTAACATGAAATTTATTTTTTAGATATATTGGCACTCTTTCACCTTTTCAAGGGTGATCACACCGGAAGACATTATACCCATCGATAGCAATGTCCTTGTCAGAGACTGCTTTGCTTAGCCATGTTTCTAATGAAATAAGGATGTCTGTATTGGTTGACTGAATCCAGATTTTGACAGCATCCAGTTTTGGGAGCAGACTTCTAATATTTAAATGAATCAATCCTATGCCTGTCCTGGCTCTGAATTCATCAGGAGTACTAATATTATTTAAAGCAGGGCCTGGATTAGGATGTACATTGCCTGATAGCAGGAGTAAAAGAAAAATTAAAACCCTTCGTTTCATATTGTGAGATGAACCAATAACAACATTATCTGATTCCATGGTGTCAATAAATTCAGTGAAAGTAAAACATCTTTTTAAAACAAAAATACAACATAAACGAAGCTGGGTTAAATTATTTAAGACTGTCCTACAGGAAGACATCAATAACAGCACTGATAATTCAGTAGCTTCTGAGGACCAGGTTATTGTTATAGTGTTTGGCAGAGTCAGAGGTTGGTGGGGCACTTGGTCAGGTACACCACGGAAGAAAACCAGGGACAGTGAGAATGGTAAACACATTGTAAAATTGTTTCACTAGCCACCCAGTTAAGGTAAGTAAATTTTAGAAAACAGGGGACTAGAGATAAGGGAGAAGGAAAGTCACCTGCAGGAGCACACTGGATAATGTTGGAGTAGTAGCACCATCTAGCTAGTTAGCAGAGGCTCAGGCTGCAGCAGGTGGAAGCCAGGCTAAGCTAGCACAAGTACAGGCAGTAGCAAGAGAAGGCAAGGCTAGCTATCAGAGGTCCAGACTGTAGCAGGTGGAAGGCCAGGCTAAGCTAGCAGAGGTCCAGGCTAGAGTAGGTGGAAGGCCAGGCTGAGGCTAGCACGGCACCAGGCTAAGGCTAGCAGGGCTCCAGGCTGTAGCAGGTGGAAGGCCAGGCAGGGCTGGCAGGGGTCCAGGCTGTAGCAGGTGGAAGGCCAGGCTAAGCTAGCAGAGGTCCAGGCTGTAGAATGTGGAAGGCCAGGCTAAGCTAGCAGAGGCCCAAGCTGTAACAGGTGGAAGGCCAGAAAAACTAGTAGAGGTCCAGGCTGTAGCAGGTGGAAGACCAGGCTACGGCTGGCAGTGGTCCAGGCTGTAGCAGGTTGAAGGCCAGGCCACGGCTAGCAGAGATCCAGGCTGTAGCAGAAGGAAGGCCAGTCTGAGGCTAGCATAGGTCCAGGCTAGTTAGCAGAGGCCCAGGCTGTAGCAGGTGAAAAGCCAGGCTAAGCTAGCAGAGGTCCAGGCTGCAGCAGGTGGAAAGCCAGTAGTTTTTAAAAATCCATAAAGCAGTTGGGAAAACTCCTTTTTAGAAGTATTTGGGAGTGAGCCTTCCCCAGTCAGCTGTTTTCCTTAAAACAAATAAAACACACTAAAACTGATGGGGAATCAGAGCACACTGACAAGCAGACAACCAAAGGACAGAGCCGGTGGCCATCTTGGATTTTACAAAATGCACTTCGATAGTTAAGGCTGGTCTATTTTGATGCAGAAAGAATATAGTAGTTATAATTATTTCTGTAATAGTGGTATTTAAATTGCTCTAATTTTACTGTAAGATGTTTTGTTGGAATACTAGATTTGAGGTTTATGACTGTAACAAAGAGTATCTGTTTTGTTAAGTGACTTAGATTTTACATTGTTTTATTTATTTTGCTGTTGGATTGCTAAATGTAGATTGTACTACATTCCTTTTACTTGAGTGGAACAAGCTCATGCATTAATTTTATTTTGGAGAGACTTTACATCAGACTGTAAAACACAGATTACTAGTTAAGACTGGGCTTTTTTTGTTGGGGAATAATGTCCTGCATTGTATGGCAAGTTTCAAAATGTCATTTTCAGTAAATTTGTTGTTCTATTTATTGAGTAATAAACAAATAATAATTAGATCAATTTAATAATAAAATAATCAATAGATTAATCGATAATAATCATTAGGTGCAGCCCTAATGTTGATGCAGAGGTGCTGGATAGTTAAGAACAATGGTGTTGCATGCATGTGTCCAGAACAAGAGTTAGAGCTTCTGTAATGTGGGTGTAGAGAAAATTAAAAGGTAGATGAAAAATGTGAAAAGTATTCCCAATCTTGAAGGTAGTCATCAACAAGCATTGAGTCTAGAAACTTAACTAATTGGCCTCCACATATTTACATCAACACACTTAAAGCTGGATTGGAAACACACCCCTTTTGTTAGTTGAACTTTTCGGTCACTACAGCCTCAAATGAGTTCAGTGGGTTTGAACTATAACATGAAGTCCAACAAGGAAATGTATTACACTCTGAATGTTTGTTCAAGACCCATATCAGCTTTGAAACTGAACATTTCTTCACCTCTCACAATAATATAAAAAAATACACTTCAAATAACAATTGAACATTTGTTGCGGGGCTTTGTGAGAAGTGTGCAATATCTTGTAATATATAGGTAAGCTAGAACCTGAGATTGTGGCGGAATGTTTTCACTGTGACATCACACTTACATCAAAGACAGATGACATTACCATACATCCAGAGTTCCAGAACTTTCAACTGCTTCTGATTGTGATTGGGTCTGTTTCTGTTATTTATGTCATAGTTTAAAGGTTGATTCCAACCAAATACTTTAATTCATTATCTATAGTTTTAAAGGTTGAGTTCACACAAATACTACTTTCTTCCATGTATTTATGGTTTTAAAGACTTATTCCATCCAAATACTACTTTGCCTTGCAATCCACCTCGGTCACCAAGTCTTGCATTGTATAATTAGCAGAATCAGCTTATTATAGTCAGGGTAGAAAAATGAATGTTCAGTTGAGACCTCCATGTTAAAAGTGCCCTGAGAGACAAACAGAGACTTCTGTTATGGTTTGGTTTGATATAAATCAAACTGACTAGATCTCAACCACATATTTTAAAGGAAAAAAAAGAAAAACGCAAGACACAAGGATGACTCTGAGGGCAGGCCATACATATTGTAAACAAAAAAACAACAACAACAACAACAACAACAAGCAAACAATGATAAAAACAATTAACACCAAGGAATAAACATTAAAATAACCAATAAAACACAAGTTATTCAGTAAGTGTAGTGATTCCATCTCCAGTCCATCAGACCTTAATGACTCTGAAAGTGAGAGAGAGAGAGAGACAGAGAAGAGAGAGAGAAAACCAAATAGAAAGTTTTTTTTTTTACTTTTCCTGACCCTTCAATATTCAAACTTCAGATTGTGAAGTAGGTAAAAGCACTGCTCACCTCTTGAATGGTTGTCCTTCTGTCTTCAATTGTTTTTGTATACCTCAGTTAAATTCTTTCACTTCACTGAATCAGAGAAACAAACAACATAACCATTGCTGCGTTAACAAAAATATTTTATTAATTTTATGTATTTTTTAAAAAAATACATTCTCTGTCATTACCTCTGATCATAAACTGGAACAGAGAGATACACCTGTTCAGCCTCCTGCAAGGACAGACTCTGTAGCCCAGCCAGGCCATGTATGATGGCCTACCAATAGAAAATGACTAATTTTCATTTTTAACATTTTAATAAATACACCATTACACCAATAGAGAACAGTAAGCCACTCTACATTGGTCTGTACACAAGTAGCACCAATAAGCATGCTGGTTATTAAGGCTTTAAAAATCCAGGAGCATGCATAAATACATTACGTGGTCAGGTTTACCTCTGGAAATAGAACACCACAGATAAACTACACTTCATCTGTGGAGCTTAGATGTGTTGGTGTTCTATGCAGTACTGACTTCAGATGGGCAAAAAAGAGTGTCCTGTTGTTCCTTAGTGTCAAGGTAGACAGGCACCTGGTATGAGGGCTTTTGAGGAAACCACTTAGAAGGCTTTGTGTTTAGTACACCCTACGAGCAAACCAAGGTACAGAAACAATAATTTTGTGGGACATGGATTTTTCAGACATGGTTTTAACATGCGTCCTAAGTGATCCAGTCAAAAGTGGACAACCTAAAGTGCAGGTGTGAACCCACTCAAGACGCATTTAAGATCTGATCGCTCAGAAGTCAGACCACATTCAGAGGTGGTCTGGTGGTCTTTTAGCAGTGTATACAGACGTGTACTAGGCCTCATTGAAAGACAGCCTACTTACCATGACACCCTGTAAAAAGAAAAAGAGACAGCATAATTGGCCAAACAAAACATTTTCATGTAATTTCACAATCAAATTAGGTCTACACCTAACTGTTTCATCATCTGTCCAGGATTAAGCTTAGTTTGTGTCTCTGAAATCACTTCATATAGGCTTTACGTTAACATGACCAAACCAACCGTGGTAATATGGAGTGTAGGTCTGCAAAATAAAAAGCCCTCTGACATCTCTGACTGCATACATCAATTTATGTGCCCATGCACTGGAACTCCAGCTACAAGATGGTTGAGCGAGACCGTGAACAGAATTCTACTAGTTACTTAGCACAAACAGAAAGGGCCCTCAAAACAAATATATTGTCAGTCTGACTGAACACCGAGGTGAGCATTACAGAGTGTGATTGAGATTATGAAGCCTCCGAAGACGATCACTACAATACTGAGCACTAAAACAAGACCACCAGTTTACGTGATCTTACCACTCTAAACAATGATCCTCGAATCCGTGAAACAAAATGATGATGACACTCCCACTTTCAGGGAAATCAAAGTGAGCCAGTAGAGAAAATCTGCAAACCAGATATTCTGACCTGGATCTTGACAACTTCTTCACAAGTTCACTGCACTTGATCCATGGTTAAATAAGCTTCCTCATCAGGATCCGGCCTTTCATTTGAAAATCTGTGAAGATATTCTCATCCCAGAAGTTCTGAGCAGAGCAGAACAGGTATGCATTATATAATTATTTCAAACTACAAGAGATGTATAAGAGGTCCAAGTCCAAAGGGAGCCAGCCTGTCCATGGACTTCATCACAGCCCAGTCCAGTTCCCCTCACAGCAGAGCCACAGGCAGCATCTCCCCCTCTACCATAGAGGTCCAAGTCCAAGAAGAGCCAGCCTGATTTGCAGCAGCAGTTGAAGGACAAAGTGTACACCTACACTGATCATCATCATTATTATATATATATATATATATATATATATATATATATATATATATATATATATATTAACTATGTAAGAATACCTCTGTTAAAATGTATTTAATAAATTTATCTTGTCCTCACTGATATATGAAGACATAAATGCAGCAGAATAATATCAGTGTATAATTGTATTGTATAACTTACCAACAGCTTTTATCAAATGCGTCCTGTGATTGTAATTATTTTGTTGAAACTGTTACAGACAATAACATTTAAATAATTTCTCTTGTCTTTGGTATTAGGTCCAAGACTGGATGGCTGGGATACCAACACAGGTATATAACTTTTCAAAATCTTTACACTGTACTTAACAGAGTGGTGAAGGGGTGCTTTTTTTGTAGGATAGCTGCAAAGTTAGCTTATTACTGGTTCCCTCATCAATAAGCTTTTTTTCCAATTGGATTTTGGTTTCTCAGTGAAAATAGACTTTGTGATGAAGTTTGTGATACGGACATGTTTTGTTCAGCAGGGTAACCCTCAGTTGTTAGCAATAAAAAGCTAAAGTTTAGCTATAAACAAACTACATCACGGTCACATGACTTACACATCATCACCACAAAGTGTCTTAATGCACAATTACTGTGCAGGTTTTCTATAAACAGATCAGTTGATAAGTTGTAAATTTAGAGTTAGAATAGTTTATGTTTGTGGTTGGCCATAAACATTTTTTAGTTCACTTGTGGAGAGTTTAATGCTGTGTTTCATGTCACAGAAGTAAATGTGTAAACATCTTTGTCTGTGTTAACCATAGATCTTATTTCAAGAAGTAAAATGAAAACCCTTTTAAATAACTGACTTAATTGTTTTAGGACTCTTTATTTCACCACTGTGTATTCACTGGAACAGTGGGAAGAAATTTTAATTCAGACTAACTGAATGAAATGTTGGCACAAACTGAACCTTTTGTGAACATTTCTGTAAAGGCATATTTGTACATCTATACACAGCTTCTTGAGTTCAAACATCTCTGTTACGCAAGTAACCACTCCCTAATTTTTTCAGCACATCCTTGGCATCGACATTTCCCTGTTTAGATGCTCTATGTGCAATCCCTAACAATAATCCCATTTCCCTCTCTGCTTTAGAAATGTAAAAAATAATATCCATGATACACACATGCACATTAACCACATACTGGATGCCCATGTTTGCATTCCAGCATTTTAAAAGTTGTTTGCTTTATTGATTAATTCACAGGGGCGAGTCCAGTGGGTGGCCTCGGGTAGCATGTGCTATCCCTAAAATCTGATTGGCCACCCCATTATCCTAAACAATGATTGGCTACGTGCCCAGTCAGGAGCAGGGTTTTGTTTGAACTGTTTGATGCAAAGTTACCTAATAGGTCACACACACACACACACACACACACACACACACACACACAGTTAGCTTTTTTGCTGCTGTTTGACGCAAAGTTACCTGAAAGGTCACACACATGTCATCTGCTAATTGTAGCTTCTTTGCTGCTTTTTACCGCTTGTTGCGGTTTTGTACAAATTTTATCTCGCTCCTGGATTGACCTGAAAGATGTGAGTAGACTTTTGGTACACATACTGTGCCATTGGCTAAACAGGCTCCATACTGCAAGGTTTTTTTTTAAGTGTGTGAGTTCAAGTGTATGAAGATCTGTTATCAGTTGTGCTAAATGTGGAAAAGTTAGTCTGGAGCCCTACATAATTAAATGTATTGTGAAAGATATAAAATGACGTGCGCCATGCAAATATTAGAGCATGAAAAGACATCAGAACATTGAGGATTTTGTCCAGAAGAAAAAATCAAAAACAGCAGAACAGGCCAGCAGTGTGTCAGAGAATGAGAGCCAGCTTGGTAGGGATACAGGTAGAGGTACAGCAGGAGCATCTAGCTTCAGCTGTACACAGGGGTATGTACATTCCTGTTAAGTTAGCAACAGATTTCTCTTGAGTAAGCACTTACTTGATGGCATTGCTATACCAATAACATTGTAGTTAATTGCCAGACTGAAACTAGAAGTTAAGGTACGCCATATATTACATTTCTATGGTGCCACTTTGTTGTGATTGGTAGGTCTATTTATATTTTAAATTAAACTTTAAACACAGGTATTTAACGCACTTATGGGTAGTAATTAAAGTTAATATAGGGAGTGGAGACAAAAGCCTAAATGAATGCTATTCTGCTCTGTGTGTGTGTGTGTGTGTGTGTGTGTGTGTGTGTGTGTGTGTGTGTCTGAGGGAGGATAAGAGGAGGTGGCTAGCACTGGCTGGATCTGATAGATCAGTTCCTCAGCTGATGCGTCGAAGAAAGTAAAAATTATGATCAATTACAGCATAACAAGCATAAACACCATAACGACATGTTGATCAAAAGTTAGATCAAGTCAGTTTGATTTATAAAGCCCATAATCACTAATTCCAATTTGCCTCAGAGGACTTTACAGCATACATCATCTCTCTTAATTTTCATGAAGTCTTGAGTCCTAAATCTGATATTCTACCAAAATATAAATTATAAATATTAAATTCCCGAACAAAAAGTATTCAAAAAGCTGACTCAGCTCAACTAAACCCATCCGATGCATTATGAACAAATTAGACCATTTGTCCAGTTTGATTAATGTGATGCTGATGTCTGAGTGCATTCATAAAGTGAACTGAAGGTCGCCATGTCCGAGTAACAACAACAAACTTCGTTACTTTGTCTGTTTAATGTTTGCAAACAGAAAACAGAACTTCCGCAACGACAGAAGCGAGGGAGGGAATGCTTGTCTTTTCCTGCTTCTTCTCGGGTGGCTTCGGCCACATTTCTCATTTTCAGGATTTTAACCCCTTCAATACCAGTTTATTTTAACTATGCCATTTTTTTTTTGTTTGTTTTTGTTGGGTTTTTTTTAAAAGAAACAAAACAATAAAAAGTGGTTAGGAGATTTCCATATTCCATATTCCAAATATTTATTTTTTTGTTGTAGTTGTTAATTATTAAAGTCTAGGATATGTCAATGATTAGTAGTAATATGGACTTTTATGCATTCATATTTTTGTGTTATGCCAGTTTTCTTTGTTTTTCTAAAATGAAAGCTACACTTTTAACACGTTTGTGCAAGTGCAATAAAAATAGTACATTATAAAATATGTATTTATATGACATTTATATGCTTTTGTTTTTAGTTATTGACAGTTTTCTCCACCAATGAGAAAGCCAGGACATGGCCACCGTGCCCCATTGGCAGCTGCGGAGAGAGACGGATACAAGTACACAGATGGAACACGTCGGACATAAGGAAAGGAGGATGGGGAGCCACAAGGACAGTGGGCACGAGAAAAGGAGCATAGAGAGCATGAGGAGCATGACATAAAGAGAGATGTGGGCGAGACACGAGGACACAGGAGGAGCATGAGGAGAGACAGTGCCCCGGAGGCATTAGAAGAACAAATGGGATTGGAGACCATAGTGAGCGTCAGCCACCAACAGGATAGAGACAGACCTGAACTCTAGCCATCAGTAGAGGAACCCCAGAGTGTCACGACACAAAGTACATGAGTGAGGAGCTTTGCCCGGCGGTGTGAATACTCTTTAGAGGAAGTAGTAACACTCTGGTACATGTGTACAGCTGTTCAATAGTTCTGTGTGTAGCCTAAACTGTATTGGTGGTATGTTTTTTTTCTGTCTTCGGCAGGTGGTCTGCCCTGCAAGAGAGTCAGCTTGCCCTGAGCTGAGCGGAGCCGTGGCAGGCTAGACTCCACAAGGAGAAATGGCCAGCACAGCCAAGGGCAGCAGAACAACACATTCTGGTGGGCTTTTGGCTCTCCCCATCCCTTGTTTTGGGACTTTTATTCATTTTTAGCCTCCTGCATTTTAAGTGGTGGACTTTAGCTCCTCGCCCCTTTTCTCTGGACTTTCACTTTTTGTTAGCCAACTTTTACCTAGATACATTTTAGGACTATTTAATTATTAATTTGTTGTGGGATTCATGTGGTGCACTGTAAAGATAGCAGTCTTGGTAAAAAAAAAAAAAAGTCCATATGTTTGTACCGGTTTGTTTGTTTTCCTCCTTGGTAATTGCCACTATTACATGATCTCAGGTCTGCCCCTGGTACTCCAGCATAGCACCGGAGGCAGGGAGGCATGGCCCTTGACCTGGCCCACACCAGGCCCCTTATTTTTCGTTGTTTTTGCACAGCCTCAGACATTGTATCAAATGAGGGTAGATCAGGAACTTTCAGCCTCAGAACAAAATAATGAATCTTATGCCAGAGTAGCCCTAGTGTACATAGAGGCAGTAGCTGTTTTGAAGTTGAATGAGCGTGTCCTTTTACTGGAGCACTTTTTCAATTGCATTGTACCTGATGAAATAACAGACTGTCTCACATTACTAATACCAAAGGAGGGCCTCACCTTGGATGATATTAACAATTCCATTCTACATTTCACGTACAAGTGACCAGATCAATCTGCCTCATACATTGCCACAAAATCTCTCAAGCAGGAAACCAATCATGCCCATGAAAATTAGAGCTTGTTAAGATGGCTCCCATTTCTATTTGGGCCAAAGATTCCTGAGCATGATCCAGCAAGGCAAGTCTTGTTGGACCTAAAACACTTTGCTGAGCCTGCAGTTGCCCCATTCCACAATGACAAGTCTATTGCATGCCTTGAGAGCAAAAATCTAGACTATTGACAAAAGTATCAAAAGGCATTTCCTGACAAAAGACTGCTGCCCAAACACCACTACATCGGACATTACCCAAAACTAATCATGCTTTTTGGGCGGCTTGTGAGACTTTAGATACTTAGGTTTGAGGCAAAGCACAGTTTCTTTAAAAGGGTAATCAAACACACTAGTTGCTTTTAAAAGGTGCCTCTCACACTGGCTGTGAAACATTAATTTATGACTGGGTACAACTTGTTGTCTCCAAGTAATGATAAACCAATGCTGGCTGTGTCAGGCGACAGCTGGCAGTGCATTCTCAGACTAGGGGAGACGTCAGGCAAGGAGGCCTGGGGTACAGGGATCCTCGCTACGGCAAGTGAATGGAAATGAGCGGCCTCCCACCCTGAATTCGGAGAAGAATTGTATCAACTCTTGAGGCCAGTTAAACACACGAGCCTTTGACAAAGCTTGTATACAAAACTATATTGTAAATTAAATGTTTGATTGTACAGAGAATTTGTCTGTGTTTCATTATTTAAAGTGCACTTTCATACAGTATGGTCATCCACTCCTCAAAGGTACAGAGGAAGTCATGTGGTCCACCCTCTTCCAGCTCTTGGTGGCACCCAGGAGTGACTTAACATCACGGAGATGACAACATTAAGAGATTTTACTGACAACTTTAATCATTGCGACGGAACAAAAGTGGAAGATTCTTATGGTCTGACACTGTTGGCTGCTGCTTGTCCTGGTAGTGCTGTGGATAGTGCTGCCGCTTTGCAACAAGAGAGTTTGCGATACAAGCCAAAGATACAAGACTTGACAAACAGAAAGGACCAGTACTACTCAACGAAGTTACTGTCGTCTCAACTCAGGAGACCAACAAACTTACATGCTGCAGAAATACACCGTAATTGTTTCAGCCCTACAATGAATGTCAAGATTCAATATATTAACCATGACAGTTAACCAAACACTTATACAACAAATGAATCAAAACTGGAGAGAGACTACCAAATAAGGGGACAAGAAACGAATACCGGAGAAAATCAAGGCCTCCAAGAAGTTGGACATCAAAAATCACAATCTGCTGTGCCAATTTCACATCAAATCTGGATTGCACAGATGTCATGAGAAGGACTCAGTTGTTAGAAATGAGTTGGAAACAAGCGAAAAACTGTCCCGACAAGACGGAAATGTATTATTGCTTCGTGGGACTGGTTCCAGCTAAAGAAAAGGGAAATGGCAAGGATGCCGTGCACTTTGATACAGTATGGCAACCGCTTAGAAAAGATTTAGGTACAGAAGAACCCGAAAAAGACAAACAGTCTGCATTTGCCAATGTCCTCATGAGAGACAACAGCAAAGACATTTTTCCGCCAGTTTATCCAGATTTTAAAAACAAGATGAAAAGGCCTGGTGCTCCGCACACCAATCTGGACCAAAGTGGACCGACCAACAAAACAGCAATACACAGTGAAGAAAATCTGATTAAGCAACTGGATGACTTTCTACACCAAAATGGGATGACGGCGGAGCATATTTTAATCTATACACTTAATAGCCCATGTTTAAAACGGGAAAAGCAAATTGTTCCTTGAATGTTTCAGCTTTTACGCAAAGCCCTTGAATGGCATGAACATTATGACGTTTCTACTGATGTGGCATTCACAAAGTTTTGGGGACTAAGTAGTCCAAATTATTTAAAAAATCTCAACTATTCCATCATCTCATGTCCCAGCAGTCACTGTCCTTCAGATATTATGAAATGCAAGGACTACTACTTACTTTTTTCATTGTAAAAAGTCCCCCCAAATTTACCTCTTCATTTTGGATTATGTTTTCATTATAAAAGTCCCCCAAATTTACCCCTCATGTTGGAGTATGTTTCCCATTATAAAAAGTCTCCCCAATTACCTCAAATTTACTTCTTAATTTTGGATTTTCTTCATTTTTCAATATTAAAAAATTGAACCTTGTATTTAACCTTGTATAACGCAGACCTATAATTAAAACAAATAAACAGCACTAAGCTTTTGCAATTACTACTTCGAGGTCTCGTCACCAATCTGAAAAAAGTAAGTTGTGGTTTTGGGGCACTTCGGTTAGCCTCTGCGATCTTTCTCCCCTCTGTCCAGAGGTGAGAAGAACGCAGAGGCCGTGAGCCCCCACGCCACAACAAGGCAGTGCTCATGTGTAGTTTTTTTTTATTATTTTTTATATCATTACACACAAATACATGTACTATTTTAAAATCATTAACCCTAAACCAGAAGTACTAAGAGGTGAAGCCCGATTTTCCGAGGAGACCATTTTGAGGGGGACAGCTTCTGTGTTGCTGCTGTCTTTAAAACCATTCAGCTGCTGAGAGACGAGAGCCCTTTGTGACCCGTTCCATCCAAAGACTCCACAGTTCCAATGTGTTTTGAAGGTTTATTGTAACAAAAAGTCAAAAGGGCAAACAAGCAGTCCAAGCAAAAAATGGAAAAATAGTAATGATGGTAAACTGAAATAGATAACAACCGAACGTGGATAAACAAACGTAAGTACGGTCAACAAAAAATATGAGGCGCTCTCTCCCTCTGTGTCTTTCTTTCCTTCTTTCTCTCTTTTTGTTTAAACTCCCGCCACCACACACACTAAGAAAAATAACCACACCCCTGGCTGTGCCCAACACAAATGACGTAATCAATGCAAATAACGTAAAACCTAAAGCAAAATGGCAAGAAATATATTTTAACTGCTACAATACCGGCCCCTAATTATTATAAGTCAAACAATAATAATTACACAATAAATGATAACCACACATACCAGTACATTTCAACATAAAGTTCATTAGGAAAATCTTCTTTCTTCATAAGAATGCTAGACATGCATGAGAAAGAGTGATCCTTATTGTCACTCTGGATCAGTCCATAGTTCATAGTGTATGTGTGTATGTACTGTAGTGCGCAAGGGGCAAAGGTCAAAGTTCAAAACAAAAGACGAAGTCAGTCTGGGTTTCAAAGTTCTTCTGACTCCAATAGAAGGCAGATTTTGTTGATTGGTCTGTTCAGAAATCCAGTCTTGGTCTTGATTCGAACATGACGAACGAGACCTCTTTTATCCAGGATAGTCTCTGTGATTTTTCCAGTCAGCCAGGTGTTTCGAGGTGCTGAATCGTCCATGATGATTACAATGTCTCCTGTTGTGAAGTTGCGTTTGATTTTAAACCATTTCTGTCTTTCTTGAAGTTGTGGAAGATATTCTTTAATCCATCTTTTCCAGAACAGGTCTGACATGTACTGGATTTGTCTCCATCTGCGTCGAGCATATAAGTCGTCCTGTTTAAACTGTCCTGGTGGTAATGAAGGCATGGTTTTGAGGAGAAGAAGGTGGTTTGGGGTGAGTGCTTCAAGGTCGTTTGGGTCTGTCGAAGCCTTGGTGACTGGACGGCTGTTGAGGATTGCCTCAGCTTCACATAAAACTGTGTGAAGGCCCTCTTCATCAAGATTTTGTACATTTAAAGTTGAGTTCAGAACCTTTCGCACTGATTTAATCAGTCTTTCCCAAACGCCGCCATGATGTGAACCAGCAGGGGGGTTGAAAATCCAGCTGATTCCCTTGTTAAGCAGAGCGTTGTGAATCTGACTCTGATTCCAGCTTTCAATTGCTTCTTTCAACTCCCGCTGAGCTCCTACAAAATTGGTGCCATTATCAGATCGAAGTTCTTTAAGCTGACCACGTCTGGCAATAAAGCGCCGAAGGGCATTGATGAAAGAGTCTGTGTCAAGTGACGATGCCACTTCAATGTGAACTGCTCTTATAGCCAAACATGTGAAAATAACACCATAGCGCTTCACAACTTTCCTTCCTTGTTTCACTCCGAAGGGTCCAAAGTAGTCCACTCCAACGTAGGTGAATGGGGGTTCATCTGGAGTGACTCTGTCCAATGGCAAGTCTGCCATCTGCTGTTGACCAGGGGTAGCGTTTACCCGCCGACAGGTAACACATCTTGACAGTATCTTTCTGATCAACACAGTAGCACCAGGAATCCAGTATTTTTGACGCAGGATAGATAACATATGGTTGCGACCACCATGACCCACCTTTTCATGAATGTGTCGCAGAATCAGATCAGAAATGTGGAAATCTTTAGCCAATATCATTGGATGTTTCACCTCTTCTGACATTGCTGCTCTGCTTAAGCGGCCTCCAACACGTAACACGTCTTTGTCCAATATAGGATTGAGTTTATGAATGTGGCTGGTCCGCTTGACGTTCATTCCTTTCCTTAGATTTGCGATTTCATCTGCAAACCTCCTCTTCTGACAGAAGCAGATTATCTCCAATTCAGCAGCAGCCAGCTCCTCCACAGTGAGATGAGGGTTTTTCATAGTCTGAAGATTTCTTGTGTTGTTTTGTGGTAGGTTTCTGTGATGCACGTTGTCTGAGTGAATACCAACATGAGTTGCTTGTTTTCTTTTTCTGCTGAGATACAAAAGCAGTTTCCTAAATCTGAGCATCCATGCTACTGCTCTTTTCAGGTGCGTCCAGGCAGAGAAATGATGGATGAAGTGTGTCACTGGATCCATGTTTTCAGTTGTTACCTGTGTAGCATTTACAGTTATGCTTTTGACTTCAGAGTCTTTTGATGAGATTTTTTCCAAACCATCTGGGTTTTGAGGCCACTTTTCCTGAGACTGAAGAAGAAATTCAGGTCCAGACAGCCATATTTCTTTCTGAAGAAAGGTTTCAACTCTCAAACCTCGAGATGCCATGTCTGCTGGGTTGGTAGCTGTGTTAACAAATCTCCACTGTTGTGCACGTGAGACTTTGTGAATTTCAGTGACTCTGTTGGCCACAAAAGTACGGAATCTGGTGGTTTTGTTGTTGATGTATTTAAGCACAGAGGTGCTATCAGTCCAGAATATGGAATCTGCTAATTCCATTTGTAGCTCTTTTCTCCATACTGTGTCCATCCTGCTTGCCATTGTAGCTGCGGTCAACTCCATTCGAGGGATAGTGGCTGGCTTTAATGGAGCCACTCTTGCTTTTCCCATCACAAAACCACAGTGTGCTTGGCCATGAGTGTTATGTAGCAACAGATAGCTGACAGTTCCATAACCATCTTCGCATGCATCTGAAAAGTGATGTAACTGAGCAGATGCAACAGTTCCAAAGTCTGTGGGTTTCAAACATCTATCAACATTGAAGTTTTCTAACTTATGAAGCTCCTGTATCCATCGCATCCATTCCTGCACAGTGGAATCGGTTAAAGCGTCATCCCAACCAACCTTTTTTCTGCACAGATCTTGCAGGATTTTCTTGGCAGTCAAGACGACAGGTGACAATATTCCAAGGGGGTCATATATTGAGCTCACTGTGGAAAGAATTCCTCTTCTGGTGAGTGGTCTGTCTTTGATGATGATTTTAAACTTGAAGACGTCAGACTGTACACACCATTGTACACCAAGCACTCTCTCCACAGGTAAGTTGTCATAAGCCATATCCAGATTCTTCATCTCTTCTGCCTTTTCTGTTTCAGGTATGGATACCAACACACAACGACTGTTACTTATCCACTTGTTGAGCAGGAAACCTCCTTTGGAACAAATAGCTCGCAGTTCATGATAGAGAGCTATTGCATCCTCTTCTGAAGCCACTGCCGCAAGGCAGTCATCCACATAAAAATTATTCATAATGGTGTTCACAGCTTGAGGGCTGAACTCTTCCATGTTGTCCTCAGCGCATCTCCTCAGTGCAAAGTTTGCACAACTGGGTGACGAAGTCGCTCCAAACAGATGCACTGTCATCCTGTATTCCACCATGTTCTGACTGTAGTCTCCGTCGGGCCACCAGAGGAAGCGCAACAAGTCCCGGTCTTCACTTGGCACCTTGACTTGATGAAACATGGCTTCAATATCTGCAGCGATGACAACAGGTTCTTTGCGGAATCTAGTCAAGACTCCTAGTAGTGTACTGGTCAGGTCAGGTCCCTGTAAGAGCTGAGAGTTCAGTGAAACTCCCTGAAACGTTGCTCCACAGTCAAACACCACTCTCAGTTTCTTCTTTTGTGGATGTAGGACCCCATGATGTGGCAGATACCATTTTCTGCCGTCACTGCGTCCCAGAACACAATCCGGTACCTGTTCAGCGTAGCCTTTGGCTAACATGTCAGACATGAAGCTGGTGTAGTCAGAGTGGAAAGATGAGTCTCTTTTAAATCTTTTCTTTAGGTTAAGTGTGCGTTGTTCAGCGATGCTTCTGTTGTCAGGCATACATATTTCCTTTTCTTTTACAGGTAAGTGAATGCAATAATGGCCGTCAACTAGTGTGGTAGATTGTGAGACCAAATCCAAAAACATCTTGTCTTCTTTTGACGGTTCTTTATCTTCTCTCACACACTCAGGGAAGTCGTTCCTGAACTGTTGCTCCCACAGCTCGTCAAGTTTCACAACAGAGATCCTGTTCACATTGACTGTTGACTTTTCCTGAGCATCCTCGTCCCTTTTTCCAAGCGGTCCATTAACTGTCCATCCAAGCATGGTTTTTACAGCGTAAGGTCCGTCTCCAACACTCCGTATAACATCAAGCGGCTCCAGAGCCTTTGGCACATTCAAGCCAATCAGCAGTTCGATCTCAGATTCAATTTCAGGCAGATAAACATTATCCAAATGAGACCACTGTTCAATATCTTTCTGATGTGGAATGTTTCCTTGATGCACAGGCATAGTCTTCTGGGTGTATATACCTGGAAGATCACAAAAAACGCTGCTATCCAGACCAGCAACTTCAAGACCTGAAACAATGTTGGTTTCAACGATCTTTCTTTGACCCATCGTTCTCAAAAGAATACTTGACCTTCTTCCCTGGAGCTTAAGCTTGGTCATCAGGCCCACTGTACAGAACGATGCCGTGCTCCCTGGGTCAAGAAATGCGTACGTGTGTACTATTGTACTCCCCTTCTTGGCTTTCACTTGCACAGGCACGATTGAAAGTTTGCAGTTGTCTTCACCGGCCCCAGTGAGATCACCGGTTTGGACTGAAGCTACAGAAGTCCTTTTAGCTGTGTCCTTTATTTCTGTTTGCTGTGTGTCCATCTCTTTTTCCTTTTGGTGAATATGCAACATCGTTGGGTGCTTTAAACCACATATGTCACAGGTGAGTCGCTTTCTGCAGTCTTTACTGAGGTGCCCTTTACACAAACAGCCAAAACATATTCCATTTTTCCTCATATAAGCGATTTTCTCATCATGTGTCCTCCTTTCCAATTTTGTACACACATCCAAAACATGTCCACCATCACAAAACAAACAGCTTTTCAAGTCCAGCGAACTTTCTCTTCCCTTCATGCCTTTTCCATTTGGTTCTTTAAGTGTCACAGTGGTGGCAAAGGTACTTCCTTTTATCCTAGGTTGAGGTTGTGACTTGAACCTCCTTACATGTTTGCTCACTGCTGGAGTGTCTTTGATATCTCCGAACACTGGGTCTGTCAAAATCCTTACTTGTCTTTCCAGGAAATCCACTACATCTTTGAAGGTAGCTCTTTGTTTGTGTTTTACCTGGAAATCACAAGCCACAGTTCTCCATTGATCCCTCAGCCGATAGGGCAATTTCTTTATGATGTTGAACATATTTGAAGGCATGTCCAGCTCCTTCATGTAGTCAACATCTTCCATGGCGTTGCAACATCCTTGAAGAAAAAGGGTGTATGCTTGCAGGGATTTTGTGTCATCAGGTTTTATAGATGGCCATGCAAGAGCCTTGTCCATGTAAGCTCTAGCGATTTTGTGCTCGTTGCCAAAATGCTCCCGCAGTAAAGATTTAGCCTTCCTGTAACCTCTTTCCGAGTCCATGTGTAGGCAGCTCCTCACCATTTCCCTTGGCTGTCCTCTTGTGTATTGCTCTAAGTAATATAAACAGTCTCTATAGTTTTCATTCTTGTTTTCAATACTGTGTTCAAAGGATTTAATGAATGTTTGGTACTGAAGGGGGTCACCATCAAAAACTTGAATTTCTCTCTTTGGCATAGAAGAAAGGCATTGTTGTTGAATTAACAGTGCAGTTATTTCATTTTGTTTCTCCATGACACTGTATATGTTGTTCTGGTCACCATTGTTTGAGGTAGGTAAAATGGCTGGTGTTGTCACACGTGCATGCTCGTCTGCATTCCTGTTGCTTGTGTTGGGTGTTCTGGGGTCTGTACTAGAAGGTTGTGTGTGAGTTGCAGCTCTGTGTGCAGTTACAGGTGCTATAATGGTTTGTGGATTGGTACTGTTTTGATCTGGGAGACTTTGTCCATGTGGCTGCATGTTTTGTACACTTGGCACAAGAGGTTTTGCGTCAACATGAAGTGCTTTCTTTTCTTGGTGCCTTTCAAAATATGACATCATACCATCCGACTTTTTTGTAGGATGACTTTGTGTACTGGATCCTCTTGATGCTCCAAGTACGTGCATCTTGACCGTCATAGCAGCAATATCCGCTTCCAGCTGCAGCTGCTCCTTCTTTCTCTTTATCAGCTGCTCCTGTTCCTCCAGAGCATGTTTATCTTTTAGCATTTTCTGACGAACAACAAGTGCGGCAACATCGGCCTCAGCTTTAATGCGTGCAGATGAAGTACTTGATACTTTGGAGCTTGCCTTGGAAGCACTGTGTTTGCTTTTCTTGCTGCTTGCAACATTAGACACACTGTCACCAGGTTGAATTAGTTCCTGCACATCAGATGTTGCTTTTGGGTTTAAGTGAGGGGGGGGGTTGTCCTGTGGAGTAATTTCCTCCTTTGATTCAACAGGTGCTGTCTCAGGTAAGACTGGAGGAGTGTCTGAATCTGCAACAGTTGGTAAAACATGGCTTGGCGTGGTTTGCAAATGGCGTCTTTCATTCTCAAAAAGCCATTGTTTCACATCCTCCACAAAGTCTGTGTTGTATTTAGTTACACGTGCAAACCAGTCAGCTTGAGTTTCTTGATCCTCCTTGGGAAGCAATACAAAAGCAGATTCATACACAGCCTTTGCGCTTTCAAACAGTTGAATCAATCTATCCAAGTTCCATTGCACATCCTTTACATTTTCATCACTTTTCATGAGCTCTTTAATTTCACGTGTGAGTCCTTTAAGTTTCTTCACCGCGACATTACACTCATGTCGAAAGGTTTCAATTTTATAAGCCAGCGCTCTGGCTGTCAGCTTCACTGCCCTCTTCTCCATTCCATCTCCATCCACATCCTTTGTTTCACTCATTTTTATTTATATTTTCGGCATGCACAGTTTATCGAGGGTACACAGCAAAAGATAAACACGTGAGTCTCCCTCAGCTCTAATTTATAATCCGTGCACTCTTTTGCTCCAACGAGCAGCACAGTGTCAAACAATCCAAACGGGTTCCAAACTTCGCCGATGGCCCGGCACATCCAGCGCGCACAATCACACAGGCCAAACAACAATCCCCTCTGGACAAGCGGCGTCAAGTCCAAGTCCACATTGTGTTCCAATTTCATTCAATACACACAAGGAATCTCAACATACCGCTTCTGATGGCTGTGATGCGCCGCCGCTGTCACTCTCCTTTCACTCCGTTTCGGTTTTGCGCAGCGCTCCACTGTGATCTCTTTTTTCCATGGCGGTGCGCTTAATCCTTTCCAACGAAATTCCAATTCCAAAAGTCCGATCCAAAGGTCCGAGGTCCAAAAATCCAACACAATCCGCGTCTCCGCGATCCAAAGTCTTTTGATCAACGTTGGTCTATTTTTTGTTGACTAAATGTTGCTGCTGTCTTTAAAACCATTCAGCTGCTGAGAGACGAGAGCCCTTTGTGACCCGTTCCATCCAAAGACTCCACAGTTCCAATGTGTTTTGAAGGTTTATTGTAACAAAAAGTCAAAAGGGCAAACAAGCAGTCCAAGCAAAAAATGGAAAAATAGTAATGATGGTAAACTGAAATAGATAACAACCGAACGTGGATAAACAAACGTAAGTACGGTCAACAAAAAATATGAGGCGCTCTCTCCCTCTGTGTCTTTCTTTCCTTCTTTCTCTCTTTTTGTTTAAACTCCCGCCACCACACACACTAAGAAAAATAACCACACCCCTGGCTGTGCCCAACACAAATGACGTAATCAATGCAAATAACGTAAAACCTAAAGCAAAATGGCAAGAAATATATTTTAACTGCTACATTCTGTTTCACCTTAAACGCAAGACTCTGGGTCACAGAGGGCTTCCTCTTTTTCTGTGTCTGTGCAGGAAAGAAGATCAAGTACACACTGAGCTCACAGAATCTGGACAGGGGCGTTATGATAACAACAGCGTTTTAACTTACAGTACTGTGCAAAAGTCCTGTAAGTTAAAGTCTTAGGCCATTATGAACTTTATTTTAAGAGCTATAATGACCATACATAATTATAACCTCATCAGGGTTAAGTTGCAAATATTTACTATGACCTCCATTTCCACTTAACAGGTCTTGAACTCTCTTAGGCAGATGTGAGACTTACAATTTTAATCTTCTGGTGTATTTACACCAGATAGCATTCAACATGTCCAAAGCTCAATACTGATTGTTTCAGCTACCTTTTTATATGGTTGTATGATTCTATGTTTTTTTGTTGTTTTTTTTTTTACTTTTTTGCTGTTTTAAAACATCGTACATGTTCTCTGTATTCTTTGTATCTTCATAAAGAGACTAAGCAATACATGTATATATTTTGTCTTCATTACAACTTTTCTAAAACAAAAAATCTATGGAAGCCTAAGACTTTTGCACAGTACTGTATGTTGACTGTTTCCTCACGCTTCGACGACAACTGCCAGTCCATGTTGTCGTTGGACGTCTTGAGTGGCAAGGAGAAGGCAGGCCTCCGTTTAGGCCTTCTGCCTTGGGAGACTACGGGGGCAGAGAAGGTGGAGGGCCCAGGCTGCTTAGAGGGTGATTAGGCTGATGTCTCCTGCCCAATTGCCCAGTACCCAAAAAATCAGTACCTCATCTTTGGGTGCTTCGGGGATGCCTTGTGGATGTCATTTGAAATGAGAGAGATAGAGATAATGAGAGATGTTCTGATTTACATTAAAAAAAAAACATGTGTACAATACAGCGTGTATGTGTTTGTGTGTGTGTGCGTGATGTAAAAAATAAAATAAATTGGCAGGGAGTATGGACTGACCCAGGAGGGAAGGATCTTGGCCTTTGCCAGCCTCTGGCTGGCAGCCAAGGAGTCATTGGTCACCAGCCTGGTCAATTTGGCCTGCTTCACCAAATTCTGGCGATGAAGGACTCACCTCTCTGTACATTTTCTTAATTTTCTTTCTCCTCAGCACTGCTGGGTATCTGCGGAAAGAGCAGTTTAGATTTAGTCACTGTCAGCCCGGCGTCGTGAGTGCTCGGGTACTCAGTTAGTTGTTTACAATTTACGCTCCCAGGTGTTTTGGGTTGTCAAGGAACTCCCACGTCCAGTATGCCTTGGTCTCCCATCCCAGCATC
This sequence comes from Plectropomus leopardus, assembly GCF_026936395.1. Taxonomy (NCBI): domain Eukaryota; kingdom Metazoa; phylum Chordata; class Actinopteri; order Perciformes; family Serranidae; genus Plectropomus; species Plectropomus leopardus. The sequence continues at coordinate 35,365,589 of NC_142189.1, read as the reverse complement.
ATGTACTTAGCAAAGGCTTTTGCCCTACTGGCCTTGGAGATGGCGTTCTCTTTCATTTTTTTGTGACCCCTCCCGGCAGAAGATAAAGGCCACATATTCCTCCATGTAGCTGTCTGTGAAGACAGGTGACAAAGATGCCATGTTGAGCATTTAACTTAGACGCCGCTCCGCACACCATGACCTCATTTTGAAGCCCTGGCTCTTCCCCCCAATGACCTTTGCCAGGGACTTGTGTATGTCCCTGGCCTTGGCCTTCTTTCTTGGGCTTGTTCCCTGTCAGAAAAGAATGAAGAGTGCTGTTAGTTGTTTGGATTAAGGTGGCCCTCTTAAGGAGGGACTGAGGCTCTCAGTCCCTCGGTCTTGTCCAACGCGACCCTACGTCCTTGGTTTTGTTCAAGTGCCTCACCAGCTGATCAGCCAGTGTAAACAGAAACCCTCCATGCATATGATTTTTGCACGTTACAGGTGACCCACATTTTTAGGCCATACCTGGCTGACTTCATGGGCACATATTGCCGGAATTCGCTGCATCCCTGGTATGGTACGAGTTGCTCGTCCACACAAATGCCCACAGCTGGATTGAACATTAGAGGGAGCTGGGCAGTCCACAGATCCCAGATTTCCTGGACCACTGCCAGTTTATCCACTCCCCTGTGCCACGGTCTGGACAGCCGGTCCTCAAAACACAGGATTCTGCTGATCAGCACAAACGTTTTGACAGACATGGTCACCGGAAATATATGCCTGCCCATCTGGTCATCCCACAGGCTGCAGGTTGCTTTGCTGCGGCACAGCTAGTCCCGGCCAACAGAAGGAAGTTCAAAGTAAGCCCGCATGGTAGTGGCATCCAGGTCCTTTCACTCAGGGACTGCCCTTCTCCGATGCAGGTTGGTATAATCAGTGACAAGTTTCGTGATCCCTGTGGTGAAAAAAAAATCAAAACTGTCCATTAGCTCACCAACTCTGGCCGCGGCATAGCGGGTGGGTCCTGGGGTTAGTTCTGTGCCTGGAGGATTAAACTGGAGTGTCGTGAAATTTGTGGGTGCCCAGTGGATCTCTCCGTTTTTGGACCTCCGTGACAGGTCCGGCAGTGTCTCCCCTTACCCACTGTCAGATGAGTCGGTGGAGCTGGTGGTGGATGAGCCAGTCCCCGGAAGATACTACTCATCCTCATCTGCTGTGTCGGTATCTGAATCCAAGGATACAGAGTCTTGCTCCATGGGCTCAGGCTCGGGCTCCATGACCATGTTTTATACCTTTTTACCTAGCGAGATCAAAAATGGTGATTTGAATGGGTTTCAGTCTGCACATTGTTGTGCGTAGGGACATTAACAGGTCTATTTCAGGCCTCGTTGTTTTACAATAGTGTAGTGGATTGCTTGGACCAAGGTTGCGAGTTAAAGTTTAACTTAATCCTCTAATCCTTCTCTTTGTAGGTAAGAGTTTGTCTATGTGCTTTGATGAAGAAGTAGGACCAACTCCCATTCTTTTATCATTTAATTTGAATGAGTTAGGTAAAAGCATGTTTTATTCCCTTTTTGTGATGGAGCCCTATTGCCATCTAGTGACCTTAATTATCAGTAATCTTGTAACCAACTTTATGGTTACTTTTTCTTTTCTTCAGTTTTACAAGTAGAGGCGCAACAGCTCACCAGAGCTTTGCTGAACTTTAACTTTTGAAGCCATTTTCTTTTTAAATCTCTGACGCTTTTCTTTGTACCAGTTTTTGGTCAGTAAAGACACTTTTGTAATTCGTTTTAAGTAAACTCAAATTAATAATTTAAAGTGACTCCGTCAGACCAATGGGACTACTTTTGATTATTTCTGCGAGTTTTAATTGAGAAGGACACTCCGCGATTCACCATCAACTCTGCCACGGATCTAGAAGCAACACCTGCTGCACAAACTATCGGCATCCATTGCCTGCCCTTAAGGACTTGTTTTAAAGACTTTTACCAATTCCCTGAGGCGAACACCGAGGCCAGTTAAAGACCGCTGCAAACTGACTTCACCTGCCCGGCCGCCGCTGCCTTTCAGCGGGTCACCTCGTCTGGAAGATACACCACAGTTCTCCCCTGGAGTGAAGCGATGACCTGGACCTCCCCGGAGAAGTCTAATCAAGTCGGCAAAAGTAGGCAGAATAACATTTTCTAGTGATCACAGTTGATGTCGTATATCAAAGCTTTAATGCTAAATTTCTAAATTCTAATTAACCGTTCGGTGCGCGTCCACGCTTTAGACAGTCACATATTTCTACCCACTATTATCCATAATTAATCATTTACATCACCTGAACATACATCACTTAGTTTCCCTTTCATTTGTCCACTGTCCCTTATATGTCATACTACTTCCTCTATTTACTCATCATTTTATTAGCCTAAATAAATTATTTTCATTTATTGTCACGTCATTGTCTGTGGATATTATTTCATGAGAGAAACAAGATCAATGTATACAGGATAAACGGTACAGATTGTGAGATTGATTAAAGTGATGACATGTTTTGAAACTGTCATAATTTAAAATTTAATTCTCTCCTAAATAGAGAGTGGTGCCCCTTTTACTTTAACGAGTGCAAAATCCAATTTCTAACGTAGTTATTAATGACGCTACAATAGACTAAAAATAAAAAACAAAATAAAAATGCACAACCTTGCATAAATCATCAACAATTTGCATGAAAAAAGGATGAAATGCGTGAACATGGAATATGTCAAAGAACATCAAAGCACATTGCAGCACATTAAAGAAACAGGCTTCACTTTTTTCTATTTTCTTAACATAAATGCACTTTTAACCAGAATGAAGCACAATAAAATGAACATGAAGTATGAAACGTGTACATAAAATAAATCAAGATAAATAAAAGAAAAAAGTATTATTCAAACATAAATTTCCCCACTGGGTTACAGAGCCTATATCCGTTCAAGAGCAAGATGGATCGAACAGGAAAGAAAGAAAAAGAAAAGAAAAATAAAAGCTTATGACTAATGATATCATAATACATGACCAGGGATTGATTCAGGATGAGATTTGGCTCCTTTATCGCAACCTTTACAAATCAAAATATAATAAAGCAGATTGGGACTTAATATTTGAGAACATCCAAAATAACAAAATAAAACTAGATGACTAAAAATAACTTCAACTTGAAGATAAATTAACTCTAACAGAAATCAACGTGGCTTTAAAGCAAATGAAAAATGGCAAATCACCAGGAATTGGTGGATTAATACCTGAAGTCTTCACATATTTTTGGGATGACACCAGAAAGTTATTATATAATGGATTTTCAAAATATATTGAGAAAGGATGTTCATCCCAAATCCAAAAAGGGCTTGATGCTGTTACAGAACTGGAGATCTCACATTATTGTTATTCTTATTATTATCATTAATATGCAGTGACTACAAGCTACTTGTCTTGGCACTTGATATCCGTCTTAAACCTGTACTTGGAAACTTAAAGAAGAATATCAATCAGCCTGATCAAAGGAGTATATTTTCAAAATAATGTCAGACTGATTTTGGACATGATCGACTATCAAGCATTTAGTCAGTCTTATCTATAGATTTTTAAAAAAAAAACATTCAACACTGTAGAACACAATTTTATGTTTACGACATTAAAAAAACTCGATTTTGGATTTTGCAAGGTTATGAAAATGTTTTATAATGACATTTATAGCTGCATCTCTCTTAATCCTGGCACAGCACCAAGATTAGAGATTTTACGGGGGATCAGACAAGTTTGCCCAATTTCACCTAAATTGTTTATACCATATACGCAAATGTTAGCCTACCTTTTAGTGAATCATCCTCAAATTAAAGGAATCACCATATTTAACTATGAATACCGAATGAGTCAATTTACAGACGGCAGTAATTTTTCTAAAAGACAAATTTATAATTGGTAATGCCATCCCATTTCCATTATCACATATGATACAAAATACTCAGTAAAAATAAGAAAATATCAAGGTTACATACAATAACATAGTACAATACATAGTACAATAGCAGTTATTGTAAAAAGAACTACAAAAGGTCAATATTTACAATAAGATTACATGGAAGTACAATATACACTAAAGAACTAAAAATAGATTGATTTGAACTACTCAAAATGCAACTGATTTTCTGATTTCAAAACACCAGCAAAAGTCAGGTTAGCTAGCAATGACACAATATCAATACGACTACTGAAATGATCTGAAATGGCCAATTGTTTCTAAGATGACCGGAATCTAGTTCAAAATCATAAATAATATTTATCCAGCTGCAGAAATCCCAAGAAAAAGATTCTGTTTTGAAATAGATCCATGTGCATTTTGTTTGACAGAGCCGTAATGACTGAGGTTTTATTTTTCTCTCGCAAGCCAGTTTTGGAAAGATGTGTACAGCTGGATGAATATTGGGAATGAAAATTACAGATTTGATTTGATTCAAGTTTTGTTCTATATGGATGGTCTTCCATAAAACAATCTCACGACAATTATTGTAATTCTTAGTTTTTTCAACACAGTTTAAGTTTCGGACATGATGGTTAAAGCAAGCCAACTTGCAATTGTGCTTTGCAATATTTCCTCTACTCTTTTTTCCTCTAAAAATGACAAGAATAAAAGAGGAGGGGGAGTGCGCTGCAGCGGGAGCTGTGACCTCCAACAGGAGATTTTAATTCTCCAGGTGAGCGAATACAAAAAAGAAAGTTTTGAATGTAGATAAATAATTGTTTCAATGTTATTTAACATAGTTTAATTTAACATATTTTGGCATTTTGGCACATCAGTGTAAAAAAAAAAAATCAAATGAAATATCACAGTAGATCACAGGACTTCTGATGTGTGTGCTAAGTTTGGTGAGTTTTGGTGCATGACTCTCTCAAAAAGTGCTTCCAGTTGCATGGCGAATAATGCGTAACTTTGGCAATAGCATTTGATGAAAACGCAAAAGTGTAATTTCTGTGCATGATGAAGGTCTTTACAGTATTCTAATTGGATATGAGGTCAATTAAGTTAACCTGCTACAGGGGAAAAATCAAAGAGTAAAAAAAGTAACTTCCTGCAACCAATAGTTGGCGCTATAAGAGATGTCTTCAGGCCTGGACTCATATCAAATCTGTGAAATTTTCTAAACATCTGGCCATCTGGGGCAAAGTTACAACAGAGTTGATGTCATGTCAAAACATCGAAATTGTCCACCCGATTTCGGTAACGCCTATCAACGAAAACTCTCAATGTTCATTTTCAAGCATCAACGTCTTAAATATTTTTTGAGACCATTTTGAGATCAATCAAGTCAACCTGCTAGGAGCTGGACATCTTACTGTAAATCTTCGTCTTTCTTGTGCCAATGATGGTGCTCTCATTATCGCTTAAAATTGTCATATAGATGTGTTTAGGGCGGGACTCCTATCACACATGTGAAGTTTGGGTCATATTGGACGATTTACAGCAGTTACATACCACTTCCTGTTTACTTCCTGGTTCATGGCAGAACATGCAAATTAGATGCCTCATACAGATCACACGGTGTGATGAAAACTCATGATTTGAATAACTTTTGCTGTCAAAGGTCTTATGAAGGTAGCCATAACATTTGAAGTCAATCTGAAGAAAGGTATAGGACAAGTTCTCAAGATTATGACCCCTGAAAATGGCCAAAAATACACCAAAATTACAACTTCAAATCAAAATAGCTGACTTCTTGTTGGTTTTACGGCATGGCCCCAAGAGACTTTTTTGTAGGTACTGGGGTGTTGCACAGGCCTCCAAAGTTTCCAGCTCTGGGTAAAACGTGCTGCAGGGGCTGCTTTGTTGAAAAACAGTTGGGGGGCGCAACTGATACATTTCCTCCCACCCATGCATGAGACCATTAAAATATCAAAATTTTCACCAGACCTGATAAGTCTGCAAAGTTTCATGACTTTTTGAATATGTTAAAGCCCTCAAAAAGGCAATTCATTTGAGAGAAAAATAATAATAATAATAATAATTATTCCTCCAGTTTCAAGTGGGTCCTCGTACCGTTTGGTGCTCGGGCCCTAATAATAATAATAATTCCTTCAGTTTCAAGAGGGTCCTCACATCGTTTGGTGCTCGGGCCCTTATTGCTAGACAGACACTATACGAACATGGCAATAAGCCAGGTCCCCTCCTTGCTTGCCTGGCCAGGGGTAGAATGGAGGCAAACAATATTTCCTCATTTAAGGATAACAAGGGCAATAACCAGTATACGTCCCGTGACAATAATAGAATTATGAGGAATTTTTACCCAAATTTGTATTCTTCCGAGTCCTGCCCCTCCAATAAAGCTAGGAGTGCCATTTTGGATAAACTTTTGCTACCAGGTTCTGCTACCAACTTTAATTAAACCAGATCAGGCTGGTTTTAATATGGAACCGCCTCTCAACCTCCAATATTAGACAGCTTTTGAATGTGAACCACTCAGAAAGGTGGTAAACCTCTTGTGGTGTCACTAGACGCAGAAAAAGCTTTTGATTGAGTAGAATGGTGCTTTCTGTTTGATGTTTTGAAGAAATTTGGTTTAGGTGGTGATTTCCTCAAGTGGATACAAACAATTTATCATTCACTGGTTGTCAGTGTCATCACAAATGGTCTCTGTTCCGAACCCTTTCCACTGGCCAGGGGTACCAGAAAGGGCTTCCCCCTTAGTCCATTATTGTTCGCCATTGCACTGGAGCCTTTTGTGGTAGCCATAAGGCTTCATAAAGGCATTAAAGGGTCCTCAGTTGGGGGCACAGTGCACAAAATTGCTCTTTATGCCGACAATATTCTACTATTCCTGTCGTCCCCTAAATCGTCTATTCCAGCCATGCTGAAGGTGCTAAACAGGATATTGATGAGAATTTTTCTTTCAAGTGGTCTTTACTTGGATTTACTATTTAGGGGTTAAAGTGTCCCCTAACTTGACTAAACCCTGGAAGCTAAACATGTCCCTAATTATAGCTGCTATCAGGAGAGATCTACAACGCTGGTGAATTTATCCCAGGTAGTGTTGACACCTCAATTTATGGTGTGTGGAAAACCAAGGGCATCAAGGTCATTGGTGATCTGTTTAAGGAAGGAACCCTTTTGTCGTTCTCACAATTTCAAGAACATTTTAGTCTACCTAAAGAGCCTTTTTTTGGGTACCTACAAATTTTACATTTCATTAATGAACACACTCTCTCCATGTGATTGCAAACTTACTGCCCTAGAATCTTTTGAAACAGCAAAACCCTGCTAATTTTATGTCTTCTTTCTACTCTTTTCTGACTTCTATCTGTCCAACCAGCTTGTATGACATCCAACATAAATGGGAGAGGGATTTCAACAACATGTACATCAAGGATGATTGGCAGGAAGCCATTAACTGTGTCTACTCAGTCTTTTCCTGCAACAGGCTAAGGGAAACTCAATATAAAATCCTCCATAGATTATACTGTATATTACACCCTCTATTCTGAACGAAAAATGAATCATAATTTTTCATCCCTTTGTTCAGAGAAAAGAGGACTTGTATACATCTCTTCCGGCATTTGAAATACATTTCGCATTTTTGGACTTGCATTGCTAAGGAACTTGGCTCCATTTTCAAGATTAGGATTAAAAAAAATGATGGGCTTTTTCTGTTAAGTATACCCTCTAAGGATGTGTCACTTCCCTCTCTTAAATTTAGACTATTGGATAAATTATTGCTTCTGGCAAGAAAGTGCGTCCTGCTTAAATGGACCAAAGATACCACACCCACTATTACGCTATTGTACAAAGAACATTTTTATGAGCTACCACATGAGAGGATTGGCTCAGTGCTTAAAGGCAACAATCAGTTGTTTCTAAAAGTTTGGAAGCCACTCATGAACTATCTCCCTGTAGAGACTGTCGATTTAATATCAAAAGGATTCCTTTTGTTATCCTGGCAATTATCCTTATGAAACAATGTTGCTGGAAATTCTCACCTGGACTGAGGCATGCTAAAAATGACAAGGCCAGTAATTGAGAGACCTGAGAATTGTCTCGTTCAAGCATATATTTATTGTAAGCTTATAACTATTATTAGTATTATTTTATTTAAATTTTCTTTCTTTCCACTGTTTTTCTTTTATTTACTCATTTATTTCTGTTAATATCTGGATGGATGGTCTATGGCTATTTTCACATTGTTGTGTGTTATGTGTTTTATTTGTCTTCTTAATATGTGAAAAACTACTAAAAATGTTTATATAAAAAAATAAGAGCTGCACATTCTGAATTTAGACTGTCAGCTTTAATTTGAGTGCAAATGTACCCATTTTCACATATAGTCCAGTATGTCCAATAACATTCACATACATATAACATTTGGTGACACATTTTTTTGTAAACAAAATGCTTTGTATCTTTCTGGTGATACTTTGGCAGCACTATAAGGCAGCAAACCTAATTTCTTGCATTTTGTGGGTCCATTTTCATTTAGTCTGGTTTTAAGCAGTGAAACAGACTCAGTTGGATCACTTGACTCCTCAGTCAACATTGTCAAAAGTTGTGTATAAAGTCCCATAAATGGTGGGTGGACCCTCCTGTTCCAAGTTAGCAGACAGTTTGTATGGACAAATGATGTTTGGACCCAAACTAAGCATTAAGAGCAAAACTGATGTGGCCTCTGATTTTTGGTCAGGTTAAAAGTGACACAATATCACTGCAAAGAAAGACTCTGGGATCAGAAGCAAATGACCAGCATGGGGTCTATGCCATGTCTCTACAGTATCAACAAAATCACAGCGCTACTACTCTTCCTCTTCCTCATTTCTCCATCTTTTGGTCAGTCATGGTACCCCACTGTCTGGCCAGCATCAGTCCTTTGGTGAGAAAAAGGTGTTTCTGGGAAGGTCTGCCCAGGCCCTAGCACCTGTCTGACAGTCACATTCAGTCTGGAGCTCTGGATGTACCTGGAGCACACTGCCCAGTCCTCCACAGACACAGGCTCCACCACAGTGCTGTCTGGTAGGGATGAGGCTAGGCTGCAGCCCTCCACCTCTAAAGCTGCAGGTCCCTTGGGTGCTGGGATGATGCATGGGACAGCATGGTAAAGGAGACGGCTTTGTCCTGACATCACCATCACATCCCCACTGTGCATATACATAGCTGTGACAGGGTCCTGTTTGCGGATGCCTCCCAGGAGGAAGATGGCTGACTGCCCAAAACTGTCAAAAAAAGACAAGTGAGGGAGTTGACATGTTTTTCTGTAGTTAACCAGGCATTGAAGACTTTTTCTTTCCCTTATTACAACATCCTGAATTGCTGGTGCAATAAAAAAAAAAACAACAACAAATAAACAAAATAACTGCGTGGGCATCTAAATCCCTAGATGTGTAGAAGAATTCCCTCTTTTGACAGTGTTAAAGACTGTTCTTTCCTCTCACCTGAATGAAAGCAGCGGACGGCTGTGATCGAGTTCTGACTCATCCACATGGATTCCCAGAGATGAATCAGTTTTATAGTAGTTGAGGATTCCAGCTTGTGCATTGAACCCTGGAAAACCACAGGCAGCTGTTATTTGGAAGGCCAGCAAGTGGAGGTCAGTTGGGAAAGGACTGTAATGATTGGCAGAGTAAGTCTGTGAAAGAAAAAGAAAACAAAGAAAACAATTGGATATTTGCACAAGAAAAGCAATGTTGCTATGTTGCTGTGGCTGTTAAATGTTAAATTACGCAGTTTTCTGTCAGTATATTTCAATAACTTGTCCACAGACAACCAGATTTACTTGCAAAAACAATTAGATTTTTGGCCATATCTTTTAAAATAAAAATATCATATCAAAAAGCATAAATAGACAAAGAAAAAGAAAAAAAAAATCATTGAAATCTGGCACAGGTAGTGTGTTGAACTTGTGTTGTACTCTGTAGCAGTGCTTGGCATAGGCAGCTAACGAACAATGTGATCCTACATGGGTAACATCCACGTTATAGTGGAGTTAAGTGGACATCAGAGGAGGAGTTTATGTAAAAAGAAAGAAAAATGAAAGAAAAAAAAACAAAACAACAAACCTGTGTGGAAATTGACAGGAGAAGAGCTAGGTAACGTCAGCTTTATGCAACCAGCGGCTATAACTAACCACACACATAGGTTGCATTGACTTACACTGTGAATTCCTTGAAGCTCTATAAAGGAAAAATGAGTACTGGGTGAATGTGAAATATAATGCTCTCCTTATGTGTTAAATGTAATTTTGTGAAATGTATTCTTTGGCAAGAAACTTCAATAAATACAATGGAGAGTTATGATATATTATTAACAGTAAAGAAGTTTTTCATGTAAAAGGGTATACTAAAAGTTGTACCATAAATGTGTATATCTGAATTAATGCACATTTAAAGGTAATGTAATCAAGGCATTTTTTTATGGTGTAATTTTTTTGTTTTCTCAGGACAAAGGGGAAACAATATAAAAACACTGATCTTTCTCTGATCAATTTGTAACTAGGGGTTTAAGCCCAAACAGCTGAAACAACTGCTGTATTTGCTTTGACTTCTTTTTTTCTTCCGTAACGTTTTCTTAAATTACCGTGAAATGGTACATTGTAGACACATGGCATTTTTATTTATTTTTTTTATTTTTTACCGCAAAATGCTGTTTGAAAAACGTGATGCCAGTTTGCCAGTTGAAGGCACTATAATTAAGATCTAAAAATTAAATTTTTGAAAGATCACTCCCTTCATACCATTAGTTGCAACCACATTCTTCATCTCGTGCTCTGAGGTCAGCAGGCCAGAATTTGCTGTTCGTCCCACGCACTCATTTTAAAACTCGTGGTGATCGGGTTTTTCAGGCAGTAGCACCGAGACTATGGAACTCTCTGCCACTGGCTCTACGCTGCACCAACTCCATTGACTCCTTTAAAATGCAGCTAAAGACACTTTTATACAGACAAGCTTTTAATTAACCTCTTTTATTAACTTGGTGTTTATATTGTATTTTCTTTTGCCTTATTTCGAAGAACTGTGTTGTATTTTATCCTTTGTAAATCACTGTTTATTCTGTTTGTGAAGCACTGTGTTTTTACTGTAAAGCACTTTGTGATTTCTATCTATGAAAGGTGCTATATAAATAAAATTTACTTACTTACTTACTTAGTTTGACTTGAAATTTGACACACAAGTTTAGCCCAATGTGCTCCATGAAAAACACACAAGAACCATTAAGGAGCTCATTACACACTCGCACTCATTTCCATTATTTTTAATGAAGATGCCCTCATGAACCATGACAACGGCGCTGTGACCTGCATGCCTTCCCAAGCACATATTTTTCAGGGCCCAATGATTCTGCCTTGAAATAAAAAAGATTATTCTTTTGGAACGCAGCAGTGCATACTGCATGTCATGTGACAAGGAACAACCAATCAGAGCCGCCAGATATCTCTCCTTTCTTACATAAATATCAGATTGAGAAATGTATCACTCTAACGCAGAGATAAGCTGAGCTTTACATCTGTCCCAGGGACTATATTTTAGGACCAATCCACATTAATGTAAAACTTGGATGAAGATAGTTCTGCATTCAGGATATCAAATTTTCTGTCATTTTGATGTTTTTTGAAAAACACATCTTTGACATCTCTTCAACAACATACCTCGAACGTTTCATTAAAATCAAAAAGCGGGCACAAAAAATGTAAAAAAAAAAAAAAAATAAAAAAAAAAAAAAAAAAAGAACACGTTAATAAATTAAAGCTGCAAGCAGCGATGAACGGGCCCTTGCACCCCTACATAAGTCAAGGCTACTGTAGGGATTCTGAGTGATGCAATTGTCCATTTGAGTGAAACTTGGAAAAAGTATGTACAGACTTTGGACCCTTGAGGGAAATATTTTACATGGTGAAACACTTTCTTTGGACACACAAAATCTGTGGCATCTTAGTCTACATCATTTGTCCAACACAATATTACTAAACTTCATGAAAATCAAAAGATAGTTGTGGTACAAGGCGTCCTTTCTGTCGACAGGAGGTGGCTCAGTGAGTATCATATTAAAGGACATGTTGATGTGTTAAGGGCTGCAGCCTGACCACAACTGTGAAATCTGGGGCCAATTGGTCGATGTAAAGTGAAGTTACAACAACTTCCTTTATGGCGGCCACAACTGGGTCTCCATGGCAACAGCGTTCATGAAAAACCTATACTTCAGGGGGAAGCATCATTAAGAGTCTTAAAGGTTTTGTCACCAGATTTGAAGTCAATTGTATACAATCTGTAGGAGCAGTCCATCAAAGAAGAAAGCATGCAATTTTCATGACATTTCATGTTGCCAGTAGGGGGCGCAAAAGGTAATGGTAATGGTTGTCATGTAGATGTGTTCAGGGCAAGACAGTCATAAAACATGTGAAGTTTGGTGCAGATTGGACCATGTCCCTCAGAGTGAGAAACTACTTCCTGGTTAATGGCGAGACATGGAAATGTTTGGCCCAGTATCAGTCACGCAGTGTGACGAAAACTCACAAATGTATTAACTTTTGATGTCCAGGGCCTTCTGAGAGGATGTTTAGATGTTTAGTCAATTGGATGAAATCTGTAGGAGAAGATCCTAAAATTGTGATCCCTGAAAATGCAACATGCCTCCCAAGTTTTGTAGCTCTAGGTGAAATGTAATGCAGGGGCTGCTTCGTTGAAATCTGTAGGGGGCGCTACAGAGCCATTTTGGCACATCAGTGACAAAAAATCAAATGAAATATCACATTTAAGGACTTCTGATGTGTGTGCTAATTTTGGTGAGTTTTGAAGCATGCCTTGCCTCTCAAAAAGTGCTTCCAGTTTTATGGCCTATAATGCGGAACTTTGGCAACAGCATTTGATGTTATAAAAGTGTTATTTCTGTACATAATGAAGGTCTTAACAGTATTCTAATTGGATATGAGGTCAATTAAGTTAACCTGCTACTGGGGAAAAATCAAAGAGTAAAAAAAGTAACTTCCTGCTACCAATAGGTGGTGCCATGAGTAAGATTCAAAATTGCAATGCAATTGTCTTCAGGCCTGGACTCTTATCATATCTGTGAAATTTTATCAAACGTGAAGCTTGGGTCATATTGGACCATTTACAGCAGAGTTACATACCACTTCCTGTTTACTTCCTGGTTCATGGCAGAACATGCAAATTAGATGCCTCATACAGATCACACGGTGTGATGAAAACTCATGATTTGAATAACTTTTGCTGTCAAAGGTCTTATGAAGGTAGCCATAACATTTGAAGTCAATCTGATGAAAGCTCTGGGACAAGTTCTCAAGATTACGACCCCTGAAAATGGCCACAAATACACCAAAATTACAACTTCAAATCAAAATGGCTGACTTCCTGTTGGTTTTACGGTATGGCCCCAAGAGACTTTTTTGTAGATATTGGGGTGTTGCACAGGCCTCCAAAGTTTCACAGCTCTAGGTAAAACGTGCTGCAGGGGCTGCTTTGTTGAAAATCAGTTGGGGGCGCAACTGATACATTTCCTCCCACCCACACGAGACCATTAAAATATCAAAATATTTACGAGACCTGATAAGTCTGCAAAGTCTCATGACTTTTTGAATATGTTAAAGCCCTCAAAATGGCAATTCATTTGAGAGAAAAAAAATAAATAAATAAATAATAATAATCGCCTGTTGGGTGCTCGGGCTCTAATAAGAATTCCTTGGATTTCAATAGGGTCACACCCGTTCGTTGCTCGGGCCCTAATAATAATAATAATTCCTTGGATTTCAATAGGGTCCTCTCACCGTTTGGTGCTCGGGCCCTAATAATAATAATAATAATAATAATAATAATAATAATAATAATAATAATAATAATAACTTCCCCTCCCTGAGCTATCACCTTATCGTGATGGAGGGGTTTGCGTGTCCCAATGATCCTAGGAGCTCAGTTGTTGTTGTTGGTCACCCATGGCAAACAGGTCGTAAGGGAGGGACCAGACAAAGTGTAGCTCACCGTACCCTTCATGAAGAAAAACATAAATGGTTAAAAGTTTCCTTCACCTGGACGAAGGTCACCGGAGCCCGCCCCGTGGAGCCAGGCCAGGGGGTGGGGCTCAATGGCAAGTGCAAGCGCGGCTCTACCCATGGGTAAAGCCCGAAGAGGCAACATGGGACCTCCTTCCCGTGAATTCACCAACCATAAGAGGGGCCAAAGGGGTCGGGTGTGATGTGAGTTGGGCAACAGCCGAAAGGCGGGGACCTTGGCGGTCCAGTCCTCGGCTGCAGAAGCTAGCTCTAGGGACGTGGAATGTCACCTCTGACACCTGAGCTGGTGCGCGAGGTTGAGAAGTTCTGACTGCATATAGTCAGCCTCACCTCGACACATAGGATGGGCTCCGAAACCAGTCTTCTCAAGAGGCGTTGGACTCTCTTCCACTCTGGAGTTGCCACTGGTGAGAGGCGCCGGGCAGGGGTGGCAATTCTTATTGCCCTCTGGCTCAGTGTCTGTATGTTGGAGTTTACCCCAGTGGACGAGAGGGTAGCCTCTCTCCGCCTTCGGGTGGGGGGGATTGATCCTGACTGTTGTTTGTGCCTATGGTCCAAACAGCAGCCTTAGAGGGGGTGCTGAAGAATGCCCCTTCTGGGGATTCCCTCGCTCTGCTGGGGGTCTTCAATGCTCATGTTCTCAGCGACAGTGAGACCTGGAGGGGTGTGATCGGGAGGAATGCCCCCCCCAATCTCCCCCAAACCTGAGTGGTGTTTTGTTATTGGACTTCTGTGCTCGCCATGATCGAGTCCGAGTAGGCCATGTTCATGTGTGCATCCATTGTTGCGTCGGCCGATTGGTGCAGTGGCCGTAAGGTGGTCGGTTCCTGTCATGGCAGCAACACCTGAACTCACTGATGGACACCAGCAGTGAGGGATGCCGTCAAGCTGAAGAAAGAGTCCTATTGGGACTTCTTGGCCTGTGGAAATCCAGATGCAGCAGACAGGTACTGGCAGGCCAAGTGGAGTGGAGCAACAGTGGTCGTCAAGGCCAAAACCCAGGCGTGGGAGGAGTTTGGTGAGTCCATGGAGAAGGACTTCTGGATGGCTTCAAAGAGGTTCTGGACCACTATCTGGCGTCTCAGGAGGGGGAAGCAGTGCTCTGTCAACACTGTGTATGGTGGGGATAGTGCGCTGCTGACCTCGACTTGGGACGTTTTGGGTTGCTGGAAGGAATACTTTGAAGACCTCCTCAATCCCAATGACACGTCTTAGGGTGAGGAAGCAGGGCCTGGGGACTCGGTGGTGAGCTCTCCCGTCTCTGGGGCTGAGGTTGCAGAGGTGCTCAAAAAGCTCCTCGGTGGCAGGGCCCCAGGAGTGGATCTGCCTGGAGTTCCTTAAGGCCCTGTATGTTGTGAGGCTGTCATGGTTGAAACGATTCTGCAACACTGCATGGACATCGGGGGCAGTGCCTCTGGACTGGCAGACTGGGGTGGTGGTCCCTCTTTTTAAGAAGAGGGACCGGAGGGTGTGTTCCAAATATAGGGGATCACACTCCTCAGCCTCCCTGGTAAGGTATATTCAGGAGTACTTGAGAGGACGGTCTACCGGATAGTCAAACCTCGGATTCAGGAGGAGCAATGGAGTTTTTGTCCTGGTCATGGAACTGTGGACCAGCTCTGGACCCTTGGCAGGGTCCTTGAGGGTGCATGGGAGTTTGCCCAACCAGTCCACATGTGCTTTGTGGACTTGGAGAAGGCATTCAACCGTGTCCCTCGGGGAGTCCTGTGGGGGGTTCTCCGGGAGTACGGGGTACTGGACCCCCTTATACGGGCCATCCGTTCCCTGTATGACCGGTGCCAGAGATTGTTCCGCATTTCCGGCATTAAGTCGGACTCGTTTCCAGTGAGGGTTGGATTCCGCCAGGGCTGCCCTTTGTCACTGATTCTGTTCATAACTTTTATGGACAGAATTTCTAGGCACAGCCAGGGTGTTGAGAGGGTCCGGTTTGGTGACCTCAGGATTGAGTCACTGCTTTTTGCAGATGATGTGGTCCTGTTTGCTTCATCAGGCCATGACCTTCAGCTCTCACTGGATTACTGCTTCCGACTGAACAAGATGGCAGGTACAAGCGGTCGAAATGGGCTGGCCTGGGAACTTCTCGGGATCCCCCAGGAAGAGGTGGACAAAGTGGTTGGGGAGAGGGAAGTCTGGGCTTCCCTGCTTAAGCAGCTGCCCCTGTGACCCGACCCCGGATAAGCAGAGAAGAAGGTGAAAGGTGAAAGGTGAAGAATTCCTTCAGTTTCAGGAGGGTCCTCGCACCGTTCAGTGCTCAGGCCCTAATAAGAATTCCTTGCATTCCAAGAGGGTCCTTGCACCGTTCGTTGCTCGGGCCTTTATAATAATATTAATTCCTTGCATTCCTCGCACCGTTTGGTGCTTGGGCCCTAATAATTATAATAATTCCTTGCATTCCAAGAGGGTCCTCGCACTGTTCGGTGCGAGGGCCCTAATAATTCCTTGCATTTCAAGAGGGTCCTCGCACCTTTCTGTGCTCGGGCCCCAATAATTCCTTGCATTCCAAGAGGATCCTTGCACGGTCTGGTGCTCGGGCCCTAATAATTTCAAGAATTTCAATAGGGTCCTCGCACTGTTTGGTGCTTGGACCCTAATTATTGGGAAATTGGTCAAAAGGGGGCACCACATGGCCATTTTGATTTTCATGAAAAACACATTTTTGACACCTCCTAAACTGTAGGTTCAATTTGTACCACATTTTCTGTAGATCATTATTGGTCCAAACTAAACAAAAATTATCAAAAGCTACACATGTGGAAGTGGACACGGCGTAACACTTAGCATTTGCCAATATTCTCCTTCTCCTCCTCCTTCTTCGTCTCCTTCAAAGAAAATCTAACATTCCATGCACTGAAATAAACCAAAGTTGGCACATAAGTCTAGTTCTATGCTAAACTTCCTCAATAGGAATTCACGGCAAACAGTCATGATGGTGGCACTTCAGTGACCAATTACAGTTCAAAACTCTGAAAATTCATAACAAATCACCTGTAGGGCCGACAACCGCCAGTTAGAACAACTGAGTCAGTTGTTTGGCCGTCCCCGATGACTGCCTGGACCTTCTTTGTGGTCGAGGGGAGCACTAAAGGATGACCAGGGCTAGCATGCTGTGAGAGGGCAGCATTGAGTCCCATGTTGGCCCCCGCTGGTGAAAACAGCAGTAGCAGGGACGGGTTTCCCTGCAGCAAGTTGAACTGCGCATGCCCCCTGGAAAGAGGGTAAGTTTGCTGTGTGACTATGGAGCAGGAGTAGCTACTGTGAGGACTACATACTAGTAGAGTAGAGGTGGAGTTGCAGGTGGAATTATCAGCTGGGCTTGCTTCATCTGCTGCTCTAGTTGGGCCGAGACACTGATGGATATCCCCCGACAGAAGTAGGCAGATGGCTATTATCAGAGCCTCGCTGATTTGTCATTTGTCGGTATTTCTCTTCGGTTGAGCCGGTGTGGGATTGAGAAAGTGACAGCCAAAGTGTACTCTCCATATCCAAAGATACAAGTTTTATGATATCCTTAGGTGTAGACGGAAATGGTGCTCCCTGAAAAGATTTTCAAGCAAAGCAAGCTGCTTATCTATTTCTGCTAATCTGTCTCTACTTTGCCTTTTTTGTGCAGCTTCATATGATACAAATCCTCTTATCACAACATAAAGGGCCTCCCACAAAGTCGAATCTGAAACAGCCCCTGTGTCATGGAAAGCTACAAAATCCTTAACAGCAACTAAAGCATTTTTAAAAGAATATTTCATCACTGAGCAGATTTGGATTAAACCGCCAATTGTAATTGGCTGTCCAGCATTGATGCCTATAGTAACGGGACTGTCATCTGAGACTAAAATATTATGAAATTTTGATGAGGAGATTACAGGTGTTAGTAAAGAATCTGGCAGATAATAATCAATCCTCTTATAGGTCCTGTGAACTTGTGAAAAGAAAAATAACTTTAACTGTGGGGTGCTGAATTCTCCAAATATTAACATGGTTCAACGACTTCACCAGATTATTCAGAACAACTGTAGAATCTAGAGGGCTAATTAGGTGTGGGGAAGGCCTATCCATAAATGTGTCTAGAATACAGTTGAAATCACCACCAACAGTCAAATTGGTTGTCGATTAATCTAGAATTATGCTGAAAACACCACAGAAAAAAACTGGGTTATCCAAATTCAGTACATACTGCATATGTTTAACAAGGTGACATGAAGAGTCAAAATAGTGCCAGTGAGTATAAGAAAGCGGCCATTTTAATCAGTTTTGGTGGACATATGTTGGAAAGGAATATTCTTTCTGATTAATATGGCCACACTTTACGCTTTTGTTTAAAAAGGTGACTGAAAGGTTTGTCCTATCCAACTGCATCTCAACCTCAGGGCCTCTGTGTGTTTAATATGTGTCTCTTGTAGAAAAAGAATATCTGCATGTAGGTCTTGCAGATGAGAAAATACTTTTGCTCTTTTGGCTGTGTTGTTTAAGCCTCTTACGTTCCAAGAAGTTATGTTAATAATGCTATTCCCTGTTTAAGGACCACTCATGACAGCTCTGTGCCACAAAAATGCAGGACACCATAAACCAGCAAACATTCTGAGGACAACATATAAAACTAAAAGAAAATATATAATTCCTTAGCCTCTTTCCTATCCCTTCCCCAAACAAAAGGGAACAAGTAAAATCCCCATTATAGTGGAACTGCTGGGCTATGGGCCTATACATAAATCTATCACGCTACTAGCAAAAAGAACTTACAAAAATCCTCAATTTCAGTTAAACATCACCCTCACATTGTGAAACAATTATTAAAACACTCCATTTTCCTCTATTTGAAAGGCAGCATGTTATCCAAAACCTTAAATTTGAAAACTCTGAAAAAGCACCTGAACTTTACAGCAAAACCTGTGAACCATCTTTGATCCATGTGAATCATTTTGAGACATTATGTGTCAGTCAATAGAAATCAATTAAAATGATCTAGTGTCCTGAGAATTGAGCACAAGCTCAATTCAAATATAACTTGATACATGACTGCAAATTTGAACATTAAAACAGTAACAATATAATATGCAGTTATTAACTTTACCAGTCATTTGGTCCATAGATTGGCCTTGCATGCTGCGGTCCAGCCAAAAAAATTGAATAAAATAGTTCAAGAAGTGAAAAACTTAAGATTAATGTAATATAAGGAAAGGGAAATATACTGATAATTTGTATGTTGACAATTAGAATACTGGTATTCATTTCTACATTTACAACTTTAAATCTATTATATCCCTCCTACGGGATCCTCTAACAAAGAAGGATGTGGTGCTTACCTTGGTATCCCAGTTGTAATGATATCCCAGAGTGACCCAGCGCAGCCTGTCTAGTAGAGTCTTTGGTACTCTCTTTCCAGAGGGAGGAAAACTGTGAATGGGATCAAATACACCACACTTACAGAGGCAGGCTTTTAGGAACCAGGACCAGCAGTGCTCTGTAACTATGAATGTAGTAAGAAGCTTAAAAGGACTGAAAGGAATTTTCCAAGACAACTGGTTGAAAAATGAAAGTTTTTACTGTTATTTACAATAATGGCTTTAAAGTGGCAGATTTTGAAGCAATTTCTTATTTAGGCTCCATAATAAAGATATCAGCGCATGATAGATATTATTGTATTTTGGAGCAAGATGAAAACACATAACCAAACGGATCTCAATCTTAAAGCTGCCTGCTTCATTGACAGGCTCATTAACCCCTCGGCCACAGATGCTTAGCAGCAGAAACAAAGACATCTTTACATTAAGACAGCCAGTGTTATGCATGAAAAATGTCAGATTAAGTTAATAAATTATTTAAATCTCCCGACAGGATCAATCCGGATTTCATTATAATAACTGTACTGTGTTCCTATTAATGTCCAAATGGTCGCACACACAGTTCAGATTCTTGCAGTAAATTGTTTGGCGTGATGCATCTTTCCTCCTGTAAAACTTGGTTTCTCCCTCAGAGCTTTCTGTCTCCAGAGAAAAAACAGATGTCAGAGGTTTTATTTAGTTTTCTCTGGAGTTTTTCTGTCCCATCAAGTTTATAACTATGATATTAAGTTTGGCTGCATTTATGTGCCATGATAACTATAATAGTGACATTACTGTGCACTTGTAAACATTTTAAAAGACCGAAAGCAGACTCTCTAATCATTAAAACTGAGTGTGCACACGTTGTGAACCCTCCTGTGTTTGTGCATCTTATTATTGAATTAAGCGCCCTTTTTATAGCAGAAAAAGACTGGCAAGACTGTCGACCAGCTTTTTGTTGGTCTATCTACAGAATCAGGAGTGCACAGGTACATTTGCTACTTACACAACGTGAGTGCTGGGCATGAAAATGAAAACTTTGTCAGTCCAATACAAGCAATGACATCTGCGCTACACCATGTGCCACTCTGCACCGAGTGTAACTCTTTTTCATTTGTGCGTAGCAGTAGAGCTCTCTTCTCCCACACACTTTTTAATCCAAATCCATACCCCTTTCCCACCAAAATTAGTGTGTGCATGCAAGTTTTTTTACACAAGGCTAAACAGGCTAAATGAGCGATTGGCTTCACTCCCACTGCCACTGAACTCAATGCTGGAGAGCGAGTCTGCCTGTCTGTCAGCTGCTGTGTGTGTGTGTTGTCTTTTTGGTGTCTGTGCAATGTTGTGGACAGGCAGGAGAACAGGTAAACAGTAGACAGCAGCAGGATCAGAGGTCTTTGAACACATTTCAGTGGATACTTCTCTTTATGTATCTGTTACTTATTAAGTCCCTGTTTCAAACTTGGTGCAGACTAATTTGGAACAATGTTTTAGCGCAGCTTAGGAGGAGACAAAGGGTAATTAGTGACAGCACATCATTGCATCTCGCCGGTTAAGGAGCTGAAATTAGCACGTTCACCCAGGCCCATCTAGGCCACCCCTTGACCCAAGGCCTGGGACAGCTATTCCAGTGTGCAGTTTCTATATATAACGCTAGATGTAACAGAACTGCAAACTTGTTAAACTGCATTTAGTTATTTTAAGTGAACACTTTAATTAATCAATGTTGGGCAAGCAAACAGCAACATTGCAAAAAGGGAAGGCCACCCCTCCGCTTATCAGGCTAGCTAACACTTGTGACAGTATACCAATGGCGGTGAATTCAGATGAGGACATGCTTTTCATGTCTGTGCTATAATCTGGACTGGAGAAAAACTGGGCCGCTATCATGGCTGAGATTCAAGCTTCACTTCACTTCTCCATAAATCTGTCACTGGATACAATGTGCAACAGGGGCGATTCGAGGAACAGAGTCATAAAAATGCTATTTTCTTCAAAACAAAGTACAAAATTGAAAAAATAAATACATAACATGATTTAAAGGGACTCAACTGATAAAATTATATGCCTTACAACTCCAAAAAAAAAAATCTGGGCATAAACGAGTTAAGCAAATCCTGATTCACACCAGAAAAATGCTTCTCAAGTTCAGAGATCATTCTATCCAGACAAGGTAACAACAATTTCCTTTTGAGTTCTTCTGACTCAGAAGAACCACAGACTTCACTACCTGCCCCACAAGTTGACTCAACAACAAATCCATCCATTCTTTTTGTCTTCCGCCTCTGTCAAGAAGACAGCTCAAAGACTGCTATCTGGTTTGCCTCACAGATAGCCTTTGATCTTGCAAGAAGTTCTGCAGCAGTGGCATCACTGCCTTTCTTCTTCAGGGTGTCAATCACTGCATCTTTGTATGTCACTGCTTGGGCAATATCAATGTTCTCGTTCTGTAGGTATCTGCGTAAACCTACTGTTACAGACAGGAGATTCTGGAAAACAATCAGCAAATACACTGAAGAGAATTTACTGAGTTTTGCCTTTAATCCCAGTGCCATAGGTGTGTTGATAGTGGAGAGCCACTCAATGATGGCAGGAAAATTGTCAAGCACTGCAGTCACTGAACAAAGCTGGCATGCCCAGTGTGTGTTTGACAGCTGCACAAGTTCACTTCGCTCCAATCCTAACTTTTTTTGAGTGTCAACAAACTTATGATGGTTCACAAGCGAAACACTAAAGAAAGAATGGAGACTTTCCAGCATGCTGAAGAGCTCTGTGGCTTCAGAAACAGGCCTGCATGTGTGACATAAGACTAGATCCAACTCATGTGCATAGCGATGCACATATATCGCCTCAGGATGCTGCTTCTGAAAATGGGCTTGCACACCCCCAACTGCCCCTTTCATGACAGCTGCCCCATCATACGTCTGTGCCACACATTTTAACTGATCAATTCCCTTCTCTTGCAATTGATTCTCAATTGCATTGGTTATTGCTGTAGCATCAAGCTGTGGCATTCCTGTAAGGGCAAGGAGCCTCTCTTTAGCGGCACCTTCCACAGACAAATACTCACACAGAGTGCCAACTGTTCTGTCTTTCCATCTCTGGCCTCATCAGCCATAATGGAATACATCTTTGATTCCTTCATCTCACTAACAATAGTTGCAGTTACCTCTTGTGAACAACATTCAATTATCTCGTTCTGAGTGCTACACAAGAGGCATGTGGTGTTTGATGGGGCTGTATACCTCTGCAGGAAAGGATTAAACTTTTAGAAATTCCCTTTATTGTTGCTCTCCTCTGTTTCATCATGACCTCTAAATGCTATTCCTTGCTTCCCCAAGGAGCAGGTCACTGCCAGAATACTTTCCAGGTACTCCCTTCTTTCACATATTTCAGTGGCACTTGCTGCCTCAATCTGCTCTACAACATTGCCTTGTGACAGACTTACTTTGTAGCTGTTCCAACAAACTACACTGTCCTTGTGTGACTGAGTGGTTTCATGTTTTTAAAACTTGCACAGTGCCTTTTGCCAGTTACTGACTCCATCATTTACTAATGCATCATATTTGAGATTTCTGCCATATACCCGACAAGCAAAGCAGAAAGCAGCATTGTTTTGAGAAGATTATACCTACCATTTAAAGCTTTTGAACCAGTTTTCATTAAAGGCTCTTTTTTGTTTGCCAAAATGAGTGAGTGGGCACTGAGACAGTTTTACCTGTTTAGGACCAGTAGTCTTTTCGCCTAAATCAAAAAAAACATTTTTGAAAACCTGCTGCTTTGGCTTGGTGGCCTGTATGCTGCTCTCTCTTTCCCTTTTCTTGTCTTTCTCTGGTCTGCTGCTCTCTCTCATCTCCCAGAGGTTCCCCCTGTTCTAGTCCTCCTTGTATAGTGAAATTAAGCAAAAAGTGAAACATATACAACTAAGTAGGAAAATGTAATGAAGATGTCCTGTTTCGAGTAAAATCCACTGTTAAGCATACGTGTGCTTCTGGAAAGCATTTAATGTGGGAGAACACATAACTTCCATGACGTAAATGTAAAATTCTATAGTGAATTGAATGTTTTTCTTCCTCATCTTAACAGTTATAGTTTTGCTTGCCCCTATTCTGTGTTATATACTGCTCTCTTTATATTTAAGCCATAATAGCTGATTGGTGACCCTAGTCTCTTCAGTGTGTATATTCCTGGAGCACAAGTTTCTTATGCTCAGTTGAAATCCCAGTCCGTGTGACGGGAGGAGGGAGAGGTGGCAGAGCTTTCAGCCCGATCCGGCGGGGGTGGTTTGTAGTCCGTTCAGACCTACCGCCCTAGCTCTACTTCCTCTTTCTTTCTTATCTATTACTGCTCTCTGGCATTCATATTTAGGTCATAATTGTTGATCAGTGACCCCTGGATCCTCATTGAGTGCTCATCCTTTCTGGAGCATAAGTTTCTTGTGTTTTAGTTGAACTGTCTGTTTTCTGACTTGCTTCTTCCTGATCTTGTATTGTCTCCTCTCCTTCCCCTCTTTCTACAATTCTACAATTTCATTTAGCAGACGCTTTTATCCAAAGTGACGTACAACACAAGCAAGAATTTAGACTTAAGGAAAAAACCCTTAGTAAGTGCAAAAAGTGCTTCAGGTGTGATTGGTCACAGGTATTGCCGTCTAGTGGCAGAAGAAGTGCCGCACCCCCCCGCACCCCTTTTTTTTTGGAAACCAAAGTAATAACCAGTAGCGATCTCAGCATCTGAGATTCAGCAATCTCAGTATCACTACTTACGATGACAATCAACATACAACATCACACAACTTTATCAGTGCTAGATAATCATTAAGTGCTGGGTTTTGGACCATCTGACTTACTCTACCCCAAAGGGCAAAGAGGAGAAGAGTCAGGTTAAGTGCCTAGGTGTTCTCGGAACAATTGAGTTTTCAATTGTCTCTTAAAAGTAGAAAGGGACTCAGCAGAACGCACAGAGTTTGGAAGTTTGTTCCACCATTTGGGAACAACAGAAGAGAAGAGTCTGGCTAGAGATTTAGAGCCGTGCTGGGCTGGAAGCACCAGGCGTCTTTCGCATGCAGAGCGTAGTGGGCGAGAAGGAGAGTAGACCTGGATCAGGGATTCCAGGTAGGCTGGAGCAGTTCTTGTGATTGTTGTGTAAGCCAAGAGAAGTGCTTTGAATTTGATTCTGGCTGCCACTGGAAGCCAGTGAAGAGAAATTAGCAGTGGGGTGACATGTGTTCTTTTGGGCTGGTTGAAGACCAGACATGCTGCTGCATTCTGGATCATCTGAAGAGGTTTGAATGAGCATGCAGGGAGGCCTGCCAGAAGAGAGTTGCAGTAGTCAATGCGTGAGATCACAAGAGCCTCAACCAGAAGCTGTGTGGCCTGTTGGGTCAGGAAGGGTCTGATCTTCCTGATGTTGTAGAGGGTGTAGTGGACTGCCTTGGCGTGGTCATTACATTTTTCCCTCTGAGGAACTCCAGAGCTCAATGTCCCCTGGGCAAGTGGGGGACACGTCAAGAGACACTGTTTTACAACCCAAAACATCCAACAGAGGGTTGTTATTCAACTTAACTGATACTCCATGTAGATGTTTGCAAACATGCTCTGCCTTTTAAGCCACAGGAAAGTGTCAGTATCTGACACCCTCCATCCTGACATACGGTGGAAGGTAAAGCACTCCGAAGGCCCCATCAGCATATCACAGGATGTAAGGCGTCTGAATGACCTCCTGGGGTCACCCAGGCAATACCAAGCAACCATTGTATTGCCTCCCCTGCTGAGATAACAAAGGTCGAACATTGGGTAAAGCCATTATATAACCCTGTGTTGTGATTAACATCTGACAGAATGACTTGGACCAAGGTTGTAAGTTAAAATTTCCCTTTCTTCCCTAATCTTTGTGACTGGGGGTTAGGTTGTCTCCATGCTTCAATAAACAGATAGGAGCACCTCCCATTCTTTTCATCTCATGTAATTTGAATGAGTTAGGTAAAGTACGTTTTATTCCCTTTTGTTATAATGGAGCTATACTGCCATCTAGTGGTCTTAGTTATTAGTAAGCTCGTAACCAACTTTGTAGTTACATCGTATTTTGAATTCATTGTATAATGTTAAAAGTAATCCTATATCTAAGTAATCACCAAGTTTCTTAGGATCCATGGTACAATGTTATGTTATGTGTGGTCATTTCATAAAATTGAGCAAAGGATCTTCAGAATCATGTGTTACGTTATAAATTACCTTTAGGTCTCCTAACATGCATTTGAAGTTACTGTGATGAGACTATAGTGGTGAGGAGATACGTGAGTTTATACACCACGGGTTTGATCGCGTAATTCGTCATAAAGTTCAGAGACATAAATGTCTCCTAAATTACATTAGGTCTTTTAGAAACTTATTCCAGATGTACGATTGCTCGGTGCAAAAGTTCGCTAACTCCGCCTTCCATCCGCACCCCCAAATCGAAAGATAAAAACTGAGTGACTCTCTCTAAGTTAGCTCTCTCTAAGTTTTCACTCTTCTCAAGGCTTCTCCTCTTCTCTCTTCTGAAGTTTTTCTTCGCTCCTTTTTACCGTGGTGCGTCTCGTGCATCCGCGCTCGCAACTTTTCTTTTCTTCAATTTTATAAGCAGAGCCGCAACAGCTCACCAGAGCTTTGCTGAACTTTAACTTTTGAAGCCATTTTCTTTTAAATCTCTTTGACGCTTTTCTTTATACCAGTTTTTGGTCAGTAAAACACTTTTGGTAATTCGTTTTAAAGTAAAATCAAATTAATAATTTAAAGTGACTCCCTCAGACCAGTGGGACTACTTTTGATTATTTCTGCGAGTTTTAATTGAGAAGGACACTCCGCGATTCGCCATCAACTCTGCCACGGATCTAGAAGCAACACCTGCTGCCCAAACTATCAGCATCCGTTGCCTGCCCTTAATGACTTCGTTTAAAGACTATTACCGGTTCGCTGAGGCGAACACCGAGGCCAGTTAAAGACCGCCGCACACCGACTCCACCTGCCCGGCCGCCGCCGCCTTTCAGCGGGTCACCTCGTCTGGAAGACGCGCCGCAGCTCTCCCCTGGAGTGACGCGAGGACCTGGACCTCCCCGGAGAAGTCTAATCAAGTCGGCAAAAGTAGGCAGAATAACATTTTCTCGTGATCAGAGTTGATGTCGTATAGAGAAGCTTTAATGCCAAATTTCTAAATTCTACGTCACCGTTCAGTGCGCATCCACGCTTTAGACGGTCACGTATTTCCTCTACTATCGTCCATAACTAATTATTTACATCACCTGAACATACATCATGTAGGTTCCCTTTTATGTGTTCACTGTCCTTTTATATGTCATACTATTTCATCTATTTACTCTTCATTTTATTAGTCTAAATAAATTATCCTCATTTATCGCCAAGTCGTTGTCTGTGGATATTATTTCATGAGAGAAACAAGATCAATGTATACAGGATAAACGGTACAGATTATGAGATTGATTAAAGTAATGACATGTCTTAACAATTTAAGATTTAATTTTCTCCTGAATGGAGAATGGTGCCCCTTTTACTTTAACGAGTGCAAAGTCCAAATTTTAACATAGTTATTAATAACCACTACAAGGGCATAACGACAAGACCGAGAAACTGAGGCCACATGAACCTTAAAGGTCAGCTGGTCATCAATCATGACACCCAGGTTTCTGGCTGAGTTTGTGGGCACAAGTAGGCTCGAGTCTAGTTGGACACTGATCCGAGGCTGAACAGATGGACAAGCTGGAAAGACCATGAGTTCGGTCTTAGACAGATTTAGCTGAAGGTGGCATTCCTTCATCCATGTGGAGATATCAGCCAGACACGCTGATATCCGAGCTGAGACCGTTCTGTCATCAGGTGGAAAGGAGAGGAAGAGCTGAGTGTCATCAGCATAGCAGTGGTAGGAGAAACCATGGGAGCGGATCACTGCACCGAGTGAGGTGGTGTACAGAGAGAAGAGTAGGGGACCAAGCACCGACCCCTGAGGAACCCCTGTCGATAGGCCATGTGACCTAGACACCTCTCCTCGCCATGACACTCTGAAGGATCTGCCTGTGAGGTAGGACTTGAACCACAATAGGACAGAACCTGAGATGCCGAGCTCAGAGAGTGTGGAGAGGAGGATTTTATGGTTCACCGTGTCAAAGGCAGCAGAGAGGTCCAGCAGCAGTAGGACAGAGGATTGACCAGCAGCTCGAGCTCGAGTCTCACTGACTCAGTGACTGACAGGAGTGCAGTCTCAGTGGAATGGTCACACCTGAAGCCAGACTGAAAGGAGTCAAGTAGGTTGTTGTTCCGCAAGTGTTCAGAGACCTGGTTAAATACTGCGCGTTCCAGTATTTTCGACAGAAATGGTAGAAGTGAGACTGGCCTGTAGTTTTCAACCTGGGCGGGGTTGAGATTAGGCTTTTTGAGCAGTGGGGTGAGACGGGCTTGCTTAAAAGTAGCAGGAAAAGTGCCAGTTTTTAGGGAGGAATTGACAATGTGTGTGACTGCAGGTTTGATAGTGGGCAGGATGGTCTGCAGGATGCGGGTGGATATTGGATTGAGAGGACATGTTGTAGGTTTTGAGCTCAGAAGAAGTCTGGAGACCTCATCCTCGGTCAGAGGAGCAAAAGAGCAGAGTGAAGCGGCAGTAGTGGGTTTGAGCTGACTGGGCTGGTCAGGCTCAGAGAACTGGTTGCTGATTGCAGCCACCTTTTCAGTGAAAAAGGAGGCAAACATGTCTGGAGTCAGTGTAGTGGAAGGCTGAGCAGCTGGAGGAGAAAGCAAGGAGTTAAACACCATAAACAGTTTTCTGGAATCAGTAGCAGCACAGATCTTGTTCTGATAGAAGGCTTTCTTAGCGGACTGCAAGGAAGAGGTACAGGAAGCAAGTTTATGTTTGTATGAGGACAAATCAGTGGGTTCTTGGGATTTACGCCACTTTCTTTCTGCTGCCCTGAGTCCAGTTCTTTGTTCTCTCAGAACTTCAGAGCCATGGACTTGGTTGTTTTTTCTTGGCTGGTTTGGACACCAGGGGGCAGAGTTTGTCCAGAGAGGATGCCAGAGAGGAACAGAGTGTTTCTGTAGCCTCATTAACAGAAAGTGAGGATAAGTGTGAGTGGTCAGGCATGGCAGAGCTCACCTCATCAGACAGCTGTGCTGCTGTGAAGGACTTATGGTTTCTGCGGAGGGAAACTGTCTGAGTGGGTGTCTGTAATTGCGGAAAGGCAGCTGCAAATTTTACCAAGAAATGGTCTGACAGGTGTAGAGGGGTAACTGTCACATCTGCTATGGAGCAGTTATGAGTCAGCACCAAGTCAAGGACTTTACCAGCTTTGTGGGTGGGAGGAGAAGGAGCTAGTACAAGTGCAAAGGAGGAGAGGAGTGCCAGAAAGTTGTTTGCCAGAGTACTGTCAATGTGAATGTTCATGTCTCCCATGACAATCAGTGGTGTGCCATCATCAGGGATGTCAGAGAGTAACATGTCCATTTCAGAGACAAAGCCATCCAGATTACCCCCTGGTGGGCGGTACACAACCAGAATATATGCTTTGATGGGAGCAGTGACATTTAGAGCATGATATTCAAATGTTGTGTTGCTGCTCAACAGGCGCAGTGTGGAAAAAGACCAGTTGTCAGGAATGAGCACGCCAGCACCGCCTCCTCGTCCAGTGGAGCGAGGGGTGTGGCTTAGCGTAGCGGACTCGGAGAGTGCAGCTGGTGTAGCTGAGTTTTCTGGGCCGATCCATGTCTCAGTCAGGGCTAGGACCTGAATGTCAGAGTTTCACCAGTGAACTGATGAATTCTGTCTTTCATCTATCCCTCTTTGCACTGACAGCCATACACACATATACTGTATTTAACCAGATGAAATATTACATGATAATGAAAAAATACCAATAAGAATACTAATAAATAAAGCCCTCTCTCTGCTCCTCTCTCTCTTTGTACTGTCAACCAAAGGGCAAATAACAGCCAACAATGTGTTTTCTAATAAGAGATATACATTGATATATTACTGATCCAACTTACAACATCATTCTAACAGAATATTTCGTTGCTGTGGGAAATGAAGTCACACCATTTGATCTTACACTCATACTTGAACCTGGCTCTTTTTTTCTAAAAAATGACAGAATAGATGAAGTCGAGCTAGTGAAAGGACATTTCAAACTAGTGTTAACAACAGACAAGCTAATATCCACAAGCAACTAACAGCAGCAACCAGCAGACTATTTTAATTATAGCTCCAGTCAGTTTATTTATTTATTTTAATTCACCTCTCTCACGTGGCTCTGATATACTGCTCTCCGTCTCTCAGTGCAAAACCTACCATGACACAGCAGGTGTGTGGGACAATCTGCTGTTTTCAGTATTTCTTTGGCTGAATTGTAATATCACTATTTTGTTACAAGTATTATCAGACACTAATTTAAGAGAAATATGAAAAATATATTGGATAATGTAAGGTTTTCACAAGTTTTTAAAATAAACACTTATGTAAAGAGATTCCCATATAATTTCTTTTTCCTTTTTTCTATGTTGTTTCATACATTGAGTGCTACAGTAACAACATAAACAGTGATCTACCATTCAATGCACCAAACATAAGGACTGGTGGTGATGATAATAATGTGTTGTTATTGAAAGGTAGAAGAAAAGAAATGTGTCACATATCCTGGTTTCAGGATATGCAGGGAACAGCAGCTGGAAAACCAGTTAAGTGATAACTCAGTTAAAAGCTCAAGACCCCTGGATAATTTTCCAATATAAATTTGTGTTTATATGTTGTGAAGCTAAAATCTACATGGCTGTCTGATTATTTAACACACACACACACACACACACACACACACACACACATATGTATATATATATATTATAAATGTAGATTTAGTATGTTAGTAGTTTTGTTGATAAAACTTGCAGATAGAAATGGACTGTGTCTATAGCATCGACTGTAATCTTAGTGACTCTGGATGTTGCTTCGTTGACCCTCCAGGGGTCAGTGCACAATTATAAACAGGCATCCCCAAACTGCACTTTGTGATTAGTCAGATGTCACTCAATGATATTCTAAATCATGTACATAAGGGTTGTATATATTGTTTTCAAAACCTCAAATTTGCTAACTATCGAGGTGTAATTAATGCATTTACTAACAAGGAAGGAGGGGACTGCGCCAGCTGCTGCATCTGGTAAGTTTTATAAATATCAATATCCCAGGCAAACTAAAACTCTGGTCCCTCCAGTTTGGCCCGTTATCTTGACTAATGTGGCCACTGACAGTAGCTGAGATTCCTATCACAGCTGCGTGAGTGGCTGGGAGTCCCAAGATGTCTGAGTAACATCAGCCTGTATGGTTTCAGCATTCTTGAGCGGCCTCTCTCAATTCTTGTAGAGGAGTTTAAATGCTCTAAGGCAAAACTGAAGTTAACCTTCTCAGAGTCTCGAGATCCAACTGTACAGGCTGTTGCACCACCTTAAACAAAAGGATGAAAATGGACACCAAATAAAGTTGTACAACAGGCAAAATTAGGGCTCCAACATGGTGAGATCGTGGGCCATGTCCAACTAGGAAGAGGAAGGCTGCGTCTATGTCAGGGCAGCCAGTGGCTATGGATAAGACCCCAGCTGGGCCCCATTATGATAAGGACACACACCCAGATCTGATAAGCCTGCGGTAGGCCTGTCCCTACATCCCTACAACTGATGATGTGCCCCTAACATCTGCTGGCGGTTGAAAAACACCAATCTAGTGTGGAAGGCCTTTCAACGTATAAGGGATTATTACCATGTTGTCCTATGTTTTGAAATATGTTTTATATATTATCTGATCACATCACTGGTATAAAATCAATGTAGAAACTGTCTACTACCTGGCGAACACTACTATCATTATGGGATGTACAGTTAATGGATCTCCGGAAACGTGGGGGAGATAAATGGGCCTGTTAAGAGAGTAGGCATATTTTCCCACCTAAAAGATCTAAAAAACAGCCTTATCTTTCTACAAAAGACTAATTATTGTAGTTTTGACCATCAACAACTAAGTCAACCTTGAATATATTCAAATTTTCACTCTAAGTTTAATATGAAGACAAGAGGAACAGCAATATTAATCAAGAACTGTTCTTATTAATCATGTGGAAACTATTTGTGATAATAATGGGCACTAGGTTATTACAAAAAAGCACTATATGGCAAGCCCTTGTGGTATTAGTAAATGTGTGCACCCCTAACCATGACAATGAAGACTTAATAAAAAAGCTGCTTTCTTCAACATCCAATTCACATTCTCATAATCTGATACTTGAGCTGATATGAACAATGATTAGACCTCCTCTTGGATAAATCAAACCCCAAAGCTGCAACAGCCTCTGATAGTGTGGTTTAAACTTTTAAGTTAAAGTCCAGCTCTCTGATATGTTATATGCTAAGAAAACAGTGGGAAACACCTTTGGACTATTAGATAAATGAACTTCAAGTGACCGGACACATAAATACACCCTGTAACCATGACTGTTCTACTTTTCCTTTTGATCTTTGTTTTGTTCCGTATTTTTTGCTATCTGTGTCTAAATGTGGAAAGAAAGTATGAATGTAACCCATGGTTGTATAGACAAACCAAAACACAATAAACAATAAAGTAAAAAAAAAAAAATTAAAAATGACATTGGGACACTATAAAGAGGACAACAGGAACGTTATTGCAACAAACCTAAGGCGAGTCAAAAGAGTGATTTCAATCACTCCTCTCATTTTGCCCCTACCTACAACACTGACAAATGTGTAGACCTACTTAAGAACATTACACCCACTGATGTAGACTGGCATGTCGTCACTGTTGAGGATCTGAGGACATTTAAGCAATATTATATGAGAGGGTATACTTTAATGTCATTTGTGGTATGACAGTGATGCTGTCAGAACATAAGCATCAGTGTTGCAAATGACATTAAAGCACATCTTCTCATATAACTGCATTTATAAAACATCACAAAGAAAATGAAATGTGTAACCAAAATGTGTTGATGTTGAGGGGAAAACAGCTTCAAAATAAAAATATTTCTGTGACTGTTATCTCCGTTTCAATGGAAATTCGCAGAGTCTGATAAGTGGAATAACTGGAAAACAACCAGTCACGTCAGTAGAATCCTGTATCTTATGAAAGTGGGTGTACTTGTCCAGCAAGTAGGTCAAACCGTAGTAATGACCTGCAGACATGTTTTCTTGTCAGCTTACATGACCTTATGCTTTCTATAGATTTTGGGGTATCCTAAATTAAATAAATACTCCAGATACAAATGCAAAAATGCTTAGCTTGCTCAGTCTTGTTACAACTAAGATATATGCTGACAAAACAAATCCATATACTACAGACTTCGCTACTACATCTGCAAACTAAAAATTATATTTTTAGGAAAATAGCCAGCGAATGTGTCAGCGAACAGCTCATGGAGGATGCTAGGGGATGCCAAAAAATTGCAATAACTCAAGGTAAAGGTAAAGTCAAAAACTCAAAATCAATTTAAAAAAAAAAAGATAAATGTACCACCTTTTCCAAAAGTCACGTTATCTAACAGAATGTTCTGCTCCAGTCCACGTTTGATGGTGTTCAGCCTTTCAAAAACAATGTTTTCACTGTGGTCACACTCACTTAGCCTGTATAAGTAATGTAGCAACACCCAGATTCCCATCATGACAAAATCATGACTGAATAGTTTTTAGTTTGCAGTTAATTCTGCTGTTTCATGTTTCATAATGCATTGTTCCTTTTTATCAGTGTTTATAATATGTCTGCTCAGGACATGGTGGTTTTTAGCTGGTTAGGGTCATTTTTGTGTTAGTTTATAGTTTACACCATTAGTGAGTTGGCTTTTACTTTTCACTTAGTCAGCTGTATTCATCAATATTAGTTTGAGGTCCTCAACACTATGAAACTTTTTTCAATTGTTACTGCTCTGAAGTGTTCCTCATCTTCTACTTGATGCACATTATCATCAAACACTACCATCTCTCCTGAAATGTGATCACCTTTACGTTGCTGTGTTCAGCTCACGACCTGTCAGACACTAGTGGATGAGTCAGTCCAGCTATAAACATTGTGTTATGTTAATCATGTTATAATGCTTATTTCTAAGGCAATGCGAGTGTGATTTCGGGCTGTGACGTCTTCACCAGAGATTGCTGATTACTTTTCAGTTTGACAGAATGTGTCATAATGACAAATGCTGGTTCGGGAGGTTTGCCCAATATCAAAAGGGTTCAATCTCATACACTGCCAAAACCAGATATCGACCCAACTCTAGCTCAGACAAATCCATTCAAAATTGTCTCACCAGAGGCCATGAACACTCTTGCCCCAGATGTCTTGGGTGTCAGAGGGAGACATGTGCATGTCCAAGTTGCAGATGTTGGGCTTCTGAGGGTAGCATTTTAGACACTGTCTGACCCAGAATGGTTGAGAACCCAACAGGAATGGGTTGGAGATGAAGATGAACCCTGAACACACAACAGAAAGAACTGGGTTAGGCTACAGAAACAGAAAGCGAAATATCATGATTGAGGTTAAACCCAGTGTTATCACTGCCAGGCATAAGTCTGGAGGGGATCATGAGTTCAGTTGTGTATGTGTGTCTGTCCCATTAGTCTAATATTTTCAAAAATATATTTTTAGCAGTTTTTGCATCTTATTGACATTTCTGCTTTATACAGTCACTGATCACTGGCTCCCCACACCTATTAAGCAGCCAGTGGGTGCTGTAGGCATTCAACAAAATAAGCATAAAATTAAGTTACATAACTACTGCTATAATCAAGTTTAATATATACTGTTATTACGTCAAACAAAGTAAAGTACAAAGTTATATAGCGTACTGTGATAGTAAAGTTGAATTAAGTATTGTTATAATTAAATAAATTAAGGCAGAACCCATGGTGCTTTTATTCTAAAGGACCTGGCTCATCTCAGGCTGAAAAGTGGATTTTTTTTGCTGTGGATTTGAAGCTTGTGTCAGCATTAGCAGAAAGTAGGGCTGCTCAATTATGGCAAAAATAGTAATCGCGATTATTTTGATTAATATCAAAATCCCGATTATTTAACATGATTACTCACTGGCCTTTAGAACATCATGCAGTTATTGAACATTAATTGGTGGTGTTTATTTTTAACACTGGATGTCCTTTAGCTTTAAATACAAGTTAACTGACAAACAATGAAAGCTTTGTGGTGTAGCCAGGACTGTGTAGCACATCTTGCGCATTACTGTAGTTTTTTCACATTCACATAATTATAAAACCTAACCCAACTAATATAATTTAACAATACATAACAGTTACTGTATCAATAACAGCAAAATACATTTTGAGTTGGGATCAATGATTGTTTCACTAACTCAGGAGAGACTCAGCAGACAGACATCCTCCATTATCTGTTTAGAAGCAGTTGGGAGTGTCACTAAAATGAGAAAAGCAGGTCCACCTTAACAGTCCACCTTGAGGGAGCCTAGTCAGTTTCCAGTGGGAAGCTAACTTAGCTTGCTAAGTTCTGAGGTAATTTCTGTCACTTTAATCAGCAGCTGGTGAGCATCCCATGGAAACATGTCTCCAGTCTTGAGGAGTTGTAGCATCTCTCTCTCTCGCTCTCTCTTCCAACCTGGGCTCAAACTTGTGTTTGGACTTTAGGGGGAGTCTGGAGCACAAGGAAAGGGTATGCTTGATTTACAAAATAACAGACAAAAAGGGAGCAACATTGTTAGACTCATTATGCTGCACATAATCATTTTATCTCGATTATCTTGTCATAAAAATCGAGGGAAGTCAAAATCTTAACTGATAACCCGTAGAGGAATTAAAAGTATGAGCTACTGTTGAGTAACCAAGCTACATAATGAGCTGTCAGAGCTTAAATAAAGCTCTCTGTGATCATAAAGAAGTCTCACCTTAAGTTACTCCAGTTTTATGTTGTCCTTATTATATCACTGATGTTGGGGTTTTGGTTTCAAATTGTGATTCTCATGGATTCTTGCTTTGGACATAAGCCAGACTGTTTCAGTAGCCGCCGCTAACCGCTAACAACCCTAACCATAACCCAAGCCAACAGAACCCTTTATTAAAATGAATATTAAAATGAACCAGTGGATATAAGGAATCCAGGACCAGCCAGAACGAACAAAAGAAACAAACATTAGATTATCAAACAGACAATATCACGCAAGAGGGAGTGATGTTGGGCTCGTATATCATCAAGACTGTGATTCGGTCGTAGGCACAGTGCCAAAGATAATCACAGCAGTGATGATATACAGCACAACACACAACCTCAAGTGTGATATTGCTTTTATACAACAGTTCTACAAGCATCTTTTTATTTGTTAATGGCAACAAGCAACAACAGATTATGATTTGTTTACGGAATTACTGACCTTTTTGGCTCCGCCAACACAAATAGTGCTGCAACCACTGGTTGGGACAGCGGTTGCCTAGCAACGCATAAACATTTTCCTGCACGCTGCTTGGTAATCTTTGCTAGCTCAGTCTTCATGTTATGCACAGAGCAGCTGCTTACTATCATGAACATTTATCTCTGTGTTTTCAGTGAAATAAAAGTCTGTTAACATAACTGTTAACGTGGCCTGTGTGATTCAGTGTGTGTCCACTTGCTGCCATGATCTCCGTCACCTAAAGTCCATTGTCAGACAGCATGTGTGTGTGTGTGTGTCGGTGTCTCTCAGGCTGCAGTTAGTGTCAGACGAGTGTGTCCTTGTCTCACTGTACATCCTTCTAACATCTTTGACAGCTGGTTTACTTCCAGTGAATAGTGGCTTACCAAAACCCGTCCATCACAACTGCTCCCTCCTGGGCTTCCTCATAACTTTTAGTAACTCCAATGTATTGGATGTAATATGGTGAAATCGATATTCAGTCAGCTCAAGCCACACTTCAAAACTCCCATCCTTTCCTTTCTTCTTCCTCAACCTGACCAACTGACAGCTACATGAACAGCGCCAACTAAGCTGTTTGAACCTATGCTTACACCATACTATAAGCATCCCACTTTTAAAACATATCCCACTTTCACTCTTACACTGATTAATGGATTTTGAACAGCAGTAAAGCGGAGTGATACATGCAGAGTTAAAAGTTAACAGTCCCAGTGATGTTGTACTCCTACATCAGCACTCATGGAATGCCTCTCGACCAATCAAATTGCTTGGTCGGAACTAACTGTTGTATAATGCTTAAACGAGTCACAGGTGTTCGTTTATGGCTGCTAACGTAGCAAGCATTAGCCATGTTGCTCGTGCTAGCTGGCACTAACAAGAGAAACTACTGATTTGATCATCACAACTAAGGTTTTGTTGCCGTGGCCTTTCTGAAACAAACAGTTGTGAACAAGTTTGATCAGCAGACAGATGGTTGAATATTAGCCATGTGAACCCAAAACTGATGCTAGCCTCTGAGTTATACGTAAAGTGACATCTTGAAGCTGATTGTCCAAGACTTGAGATGTCACATTTTATTGCAAAGAT
The DNA here is from genome assembly GCF_026936395.1 of Plectropomus leopardus. Lineage (NCBI taxonomy): Eukaryota > Metazoa > Chordata > Actinopteri > Perciformes > Serranidae > Plectropomus > Plectropomus leopardus. The sequence goes on along the minus strand of NC_142189.1, from coordinate 35,328,726 downwards.
CACGACCCTTTCCTTTTCTCCTTGTTCTCCTTGATCTCCAAGTTTGCAGGTATGCATAAGTAAGATTTACACCTGATGTATTCATATTTGTAGCTGGATTGCCAATAGAAGACGGGTAAAATATTTCTGTTAACATGAAGCAGCTGTTAAAAGACAGGTTGGGCAATGAGAGCCAAATTGTGGATGCTATACGACTAAGCTGGAGAGGAGTTCAGCCAGGCTGGTGAAAGTGGCCCCATGCCCCTAAATCACTACATCTGCCCCTGGTACCGATAATGAGAGCTAAGCGCGAGCGGCTGGATGAGACATGGAGCGATGCCTTCCAGGTTGTTCAGGTGATGTAAATGATTAATTATGGATGATAGTGGGTAGAAATACATGACCGTCTAAAGCGTGGATGAGCACTGAATGGTAAATTAGAATTTAGAAATTTGGCATTACAGCTTAGCTATACGACATCAACTCTGATCACGAGAAGATGTTATTCTGCCTACTCTGCCGACTTGATTAGACTTCTCCGGGGAGGTCCAGATCGTCGCTTCACTCCAGTGGAGAGCTGCGGCGCGTCTTCCAGGCGAGGTGACCCGCTGAAAGGCGGCAGCGGCAGGGCAGGTGGAGTCAGTGTGCAGCGGTCTTTAACTGGTCTCGGTGTCCACCTCAGCAAACCAGTAAAAGTGTTTAAACAAAGTCTTTAAGGGCAGGCAACGGATGCTGATAGTCTGAGCAGCAGGTGTTGCTTCTAGATCCATGGCAGAGTTGACGGCGGATCGCGGAGTGTCCTTCTCAACAAAGTCACTTTAAATTATTAATTTGAGTTTACTTAAAAAGAAATGCGAGAGTGTCTTTATTGACCAAAAACTGGTATAAAGAAAAGTGTCAAAGAGATTTAAAAAGAAAATGGCTTCAAAAGTTAAAGTTCAGCAAAGCTCTGTTGAGCTGTTGCAGCTCCTCTTGTAAAACTGAAGAAAAGAAAAAGGTGCGAGCGAGGATACACAAGAAGCGCCGCTGTGAAAGGGAAAGTAGAAAGAAGCCCTGAGCTGAAGCTCACTAAGTTTTAATCTATGAATTTTGGGGTGCGAATGGGAGGCAGGGTAGCGAACCTTTGCGCCAAGCGACCGCACATCTGGCGTTTAGTTTTGGAGGACCTAACGTGATTTAGGAGACATTTATTCCTCGTAGCTACTTTGTGATGAATTACTTAATTTGACCTGTTACATATAAATTCACATATCTCATCACCACTATGGTCCTACTGCAGTAATTACAAACACATGCTAGGAGACCTAAAGGCAACTATGAATGTAACACAGCTTTGAAGATCCTTGGTTTGATCTTATTAAGTAATCACACATAACGTTATCCAATGGACCGTAAAGAACTTAGTAATTACTTAGATATGGGATTACCATTTAACATATTACAATAAATGAAAAACACGATAGAACTATAAAGTTGATTACGAAATTACACATAACTACGGCCACTAGATGGCAGTATGGCTCCATCACACAAAAGGAATAGAATATGATTTTACCTACCTTCCTCAAACTAAATAATAAAGACATGGGAGTTGGTTCTACTTACTCATTAAAACGCAGAGATGAACTTTGACCTACTAGGAGAAAGATTAGGGAACTAGGTTTACCTTAATTCAAAAGTTTGTCCAAGTGGTCATGTTAAATGCTGGTCTTAACAAAAGAATGTAGAATGAGTTTACAACATGTCCTGCCTCTGTCATCTCAGCAGGGGGGAAGAGGACATGAGAGGGGAGAACATGTGTTTGTTTGTTGGTGTATGTGTGGACTGAGACAACAAAGACAGAGAGAGAGAGAGAGAGAGAGAGAGAGAGAGAGAGAGAGAGAGAGAGAGAGAGTGAGAGTGAGAGAGAGAGAGAGAGAGAGGGAGGTAGACAGAGAACTAAATTTCAGAATGAGGATCATCATTTAATCTGGGCCCTTCTCAAATTCTTGGTAGGAAAGTGTCTCCAGCCCTCTACACCAAACTTCAGTCTTAGTGTCAAAGACAAGTGACAAACGATTGTTCCTGTAGGTCCGAATGACCTCAAGAGTTCATTTGAATGTCTTAACACCCTGGTGTGAACTGGAAGAGACCCCGTGAAACTGTTATCTCTCATGGCATCTTGAGCAGGAAAGCGTCAAAGGCTGACACATTTAGTGGCTCAAAAGCAGAACCTGTTTGCAGATGTTAACTGGGGAGTCTCAACAAAGTAAAGTTTGAACCCTCTGTTCACTCTTCTGGGTTCATAAAACAGTTTCTCTTGACGTGTCCCCCCTTTGTACAGGAAAAGTTGAGCTCTGGAGTTTCTCAGAGGGAAAATGTAAAGGCCACGCCAAGGCAGTCCACTACATATGGGACACTTCATTTTGGCTTGTGCCGACTGAAATATGGACCTCTTGACCATTTTGTAGACATTTATTTTATTTCATTTTATGTTTCTTGTGTGACGCGTTTCCCTTCTATTTCCATTTAACTTTATATACAGTCATGGAAAAAATTATTAGACCACCCTTGTTTTCTTCAATTTCTTGTTAATTTTAATGCCTGGCTCAACTAAAGGTACATTTGTTTGGACAATTATAATGATAACAACAAAAATAGCTCATGAGAGTTTAATTTAAGAACTAAGAACTATTCATTTTCCATGGTTTTCTTGATAATAACCAAAATTACTTAAATTCTTACATCAATAGCTATGGCATTGCACCGCCAAAAACACTACTTTTAAGCATTCCATGTTTTCTTTTCTGCATAACCATTGTTTTTGATGACTGCAGCCATGCGTCTTGGCATGCTCTCCACCAGCTTCTGACATTGTTCTGCTGTCACAGCAGCCCATTCCTGTTGGACAAATTCAAACAAATTTTCTTTGTTTTTGGGCTTGTGGTTCTCCATTTTGAGTTTGATGATTTTCCACAGGTTTTCAATTGGATTAAGATCTGGTGATTGAGCAGGCCAAGGCATGGTGCGAATGTTGTGGTTCTCCATCCAGGCTTTAACTGACCTTGCCGTGTGGCAAGGGGCATTGTTGGAAAATACAGTCATTCGAGGCAGGAAAGAGTTTTCCAGCTGATGGAAGAAGACTGTTTTCAAGGGTAGTCCTGTACATGACCTGGTTCATTCGGCCTTCACACAATTGCATTTGCCCTGTTCCACTCAGACTGAAACAACCCCAGATCATGACTGATCCACCCCCATGTTTTACTGTAGGGGCAAGACAGTCTGGGTTGTAAGCTTCTCCAGGCTTCCTCCTAACCAGTAAGTTGGCTGGAGTGGGCATCAATTCAAAATTGGATTCATCACTGAAGAGAACCTTAGCCCAATCATCAACAGTCCAATCCTTGTGGTCTCGAGCAAAGAGTAACCGGGCCTTCCTCTGCCTTTCATTGATGAAGGGCTTCTTGCGTGCTCTGTGTGACTTCAAACCAGCTTCAACAAGTCGGTTTCGAACTGTCCTTGCGGAACAAGTCACATTTCTCGACAGTGCCCACTCATTTTTAAGGTCCCTGGAGGTCTGACGACGATTCCTGACACAGGAACGGATGAGTGCACGGTCATCTCGTGGGGTAGAAAGACGTTTCCTGCCACGGCCAGGTAGCAATTTGGTAGTGCCATGTTCAGCTTGTTTTTTTTTGTTGTAATGAACGGCTGTCTTGGAGATCTTCAGTTTTTTCGCTACCTGTCTCTCCAATTTGCCAATTTCCAGCAGTGCCAAGATGGCTGCCTTTGTGGCTTCACATAATTCTTTTGTTTTAGGCATTATGTGAGAGCTGACAACTTCTGAGTTGTGCTACGGCTTGAATGTAAGCAGGAAACCACTCTAGGCCTTTGCATGTGCAGTGCTGCTTGTGACATGAAATGGCCTCTTATATACCCTGGGAATCAATTAAGCTTAAGAATGTCAAATAGGACATAAAGTATTATGTGACCAGCTGCATTTTTTGTTGTGTTCATTGTATTATACGTTTAGTGGTACCAGATATTAGAATGAACAAGAAATTGAAGAAAACAAGGGTGGTCTAATAATTTTTTCCATGACTGTATATGCATGACGAAACTATGAAGGGAAATTATTATTCCTCTTATCATTATTATGATGATGATGATAAGTATTACAATTATTATAATTATTTTTATTCTTATTCATTTATTTATATGTTGTTTTTTTTTTTCTTTTGGGGTGGGACTAGCCAAGCATAAGTCCAGTTCAATTCACTTGTACTGAATATAACCAGTTAATATAAGTTAACCTGCACACAAAGTTGATTTTTGACATATATATTATACCTCCCTTGTACAATTTCACTAAATTAAGCATAGACAGCTTAGTACTCAGATAGTTTTTTTTGTTTTTATTTCTCCTTTAATAGATAATTTCAGATTTTTCCAACTAAATTCTTCTTTATTCACTTCTATATCCAGTTAGCAAAGATGCCTTGTCAACAATAAAAGTAGCATTTTAGTAAGGTTAAAATAATAAATGTTAAGTGCCTTAATAGTGGTTATACTACAATATTCTGCAGGGGATACGTACTCTGTTTTGGGATAAAGCTACATCGCAGAGAGCATTATTTGTAAGAAATGACTCATATTGGAGCTTATGCACTGTTTTCATTGTTTGGGGATGAGAATGTGTACTATGGGGAAGGGTTGAGTTCTTGAAAAAGTTCTGTAAGGTTAATGAAGGGCGCATGTAATTTATTTTTTTTCTTTTATTTTTTTTCTCCTTCCAACACCTATTTGTGCTTTGGTGCGAGGTTTGTAATCTTTCAGAAATTTTCAGTCATCATCCATAATGGCTAATACATCTAACTATAGACACTCAAACAATAATTCTTGAATAAGATTTATTAGTTGGAACGTGAAGGGTTTGGGGAATCCTGTCAAAAGGTCAAAAATATTTGCTCACTTAAAATCTCAATACAGACATTGCATTTATACAAGAAACTCATTTTTCGTTTCCTCTAGAATAGTTGAATCAGATAGGAACGAGAGGTATTTGATTGTTGTCGGTCCATTAATACAAACTCTGGTGGTGCTGGTGACTTTATGGATATCCATATGAGATTTAAATTGTGTGATGGATCCAATCTTAGACCGATCAAATCCTTATACATTTGTTCAATCCTCCATGTCTAAAGTAGTCTCAGATTTCATGGCTAAAAATGGATATGTTGACGCCTGGAGATTTTACAACCCACAAGGAAAAGAGTTTTCCTTTTCCTCACATGTACACCAGTCATTGTCTTGTATAGATTATTTTATTATAGACAGCACATATGTTTCTAAAGTAACCACTAAATATCATACAATAGTTATGTCTGATCATGCACCCCTAACTATGGATATTCAATTTATGATTTGTTCGAGGTACTTATCACCCTGGAGGCTTAATTCCATATTGTTAACTGACAATAAATGTATTCAATTTATTTCAACTTCAATAGACGATTTTATAGTGATCAACCAGCCAAGTTGTACAACATTTTCGTTAAACTTAGAAACACTTAAGGCATATCTAAGGGGGCAAATTATTTCGTACCCTGCTAATTCTAATAAAATGCGTAAAACTAAAATTGAAAATCTTAAAATAGATCAGCAATACGTTTTAAACCCATCTCCTGATCTACTTAAACGCAGATTGGAGCTACAAACAGAACTTGATCTAATTACTTACCAGTGAAGCAGAACGGCTCTTGCTGCAGTCTCGCACTGTGTATTATGAACTTGGAGATAAAGCAAACAGGCTCCTAGCTCATCAGTTGAGGCGACAAGCAGCATCTCGCATCATCCCAAAAATTAAAAGCCCCTCAGGTTCACTGGTCAATGATCCTATAGAAATTAATGATATATTCAAGGCCTTTTACTCATCTTGAAAATCTGAAAACTCCCTCCTTACATCCCAGCACTACAGAGGAGCTGGATTCCCCATTAAATTAGAAGAAATACTATCAGCAATAAAGTCAATGCAAAATAATAAAGCCCCAGGACCAGATGGCTTCCCAATAGAATTTTTTTAAATATTTCAAAATAAATTGACACCACTTCTTATTTCAGTATATAACTAATTTCTGGATCTAGGTAATCTACCACAAACACTAACTCAAGCATCCATAACAGAACTTCTTAAATGCGATAAGGACCTTACACTTTGCTCATCTTACAGACCTGTGTCATTAATAAAGACTGATGCCAAGATTTTGGCAAAAGTGCTTGCTAAATGGCTTGAAAAATATCTTCGAAACTAATACCAGAAGAACAAACAGGTTTTATTAGAGGACAACAGTTTCTCTATAATGTTAGAATACTCCTAAATGTAATATATTCCAAAAAATCTAAGGTAACCCCAGAGGTATTTCATTGGACGCAGAGAAGGCGTTTGAATGAGTAGAGTGGCCCTACCTTTTTGCTGTGCTCAAAAAATTTGGGTTTGGAGAAACATTCCTATCCTGGATTCGCCTTCTCTAATCATATCCTCAGGCCAGTATTCGTACTAATGACATTTGTTCTGACTATTTTAAACAAACACGAGGAATCAGACAGGGGTGTCCTTTGTCACCCCTGTTATTCGCTTTAGTGATAGAACCTTTGTCAGTTGCCCTGAGGTCTTCCCCCTTACATCAGGGAGTGATTAGGGGAGATAACGAATTACAATTATTATTATCTGCTGATGACCTTCTTTTATATATATCTAATACAATTATAACCATTATACAGTACAAAGTTCTGAATAGGGTTCATTTATCCAAGGCTAGGCTGTCTGAAATATTTCCAGTGGTGGAGAATAAATGTGCTAGGTGCTTTACATCAACATGCAATCTTAGCCATATCTATTTGGCTAAGATTTATCTATGTTCAAAGCAAACAAATTTTATTTTTTAGTTATTTTGATTCGATGTCCAAAATATTTAAAATAAATATTAAAAACTGTCCCTTTATAGCAATCTTTGGAACCCCTCTGGAGTGTGGATTATTCACTTCTAACCAGTTGAGCATTTTAGCCTTCACATCCTTATTAGCACAACGTATACTTCTACTCCACTGGAAATCTAACCGGGTTCCCTCTATCTCTCAGTGGCTTCAAGATGTGATGTTTTATCTAAAACGAGAGAAGATCAGGGAGGATCTAAAAGGAAATTCAGAGAGGGTCTTTGACAAGTGGCAACCTTTCCTACCATATTTTAACTCATTAAGGACTTTGCCATCAGACTAGGCATTTTTTGTTTTGTTTCATTTTTTGTTTATTAGGGCCCAAGCACCGAACGGTGCGAGGATCCTATTGTAATTTGTCCGTTTTTTTATTAGGGCCCCGAGCACCGAATGGTGCAAGGACCCTATTGTAATTGGTCTGTTTTTTATTATTAGGGCCAAAGCACCAAGGGTGCGAGGACCCTATTGTAATTGCTCTGCATTTTATTAGAGCCCGAGCACCAAGGGTGCAAGGCCCCTATTCAGAATCACAATCAGAATCAGAGATACTTTATTGATCCTCAAGGGGAAAATGCCTTTAGTTACAGATGCTCCCATTCAAAAGTCTTAAAAGAAGTAGGAATTTTAATTACTCCGCTTTTTATTAGGGCCCAAGCACCGAACAGTGCGAGGACCCTATTGTAATTGGTCCGTTTTTTATTAGGGCCCGAGCACCAAGGGTGGGTTTTGTATTTTCTAGGTGTCGTGTATAGTGTCAAAAATGATCTCAGTAGCACCCCCTAAATGTCAGCCCCAGCAAACCATTTCATGTAGAAGTATGAAAATTTGGAGGTACATGTCCGTACATGTCAGGACGGACAAAAAAAGCCTTTGGAGCCATACTCTAAACCCAACAGGAAGTCAGCCATTTTGAATTGAAATGTAATTTTTTGTGATTTCATGGTGTTGGAATTTGAAACAAAAGTCCTAAAGATTTCAATGAATTGACTTCAAAATTTGGCAATCCCACCTTCAGATGTGGGCGACCTTAGTTTGCGAGCAGTTTTGGTTGTGGATCAACGGTGTGGAAGTTATGGGGCCAAGAAGTTACGTGTTTCGCCAACAAACAGAGAGTAGTTTTTAACTACGTTGTACATGGTCCAATCTGCCCCAAACTTCACATGCTTGATAAGAGTCCCGCCCTGAACACATCTATATAACACTTTTCATCGATACTGAGAGTGCCACCTATTGACACAGAAAAGACAAAGTTTTACACTAAGAGGTCCAGCTCCTAGCAGGTTGACTTGATTGATTGATTGATGTACAAAAATGACTCTCCAGCACACCCTACAAAAATTTCAACGAAACAGCCCATGCAGACCATTAAACCTAGAGCAATGAAACTTGGGAACTATGTGTACAAGACTAAGACCGACAAAAAAGCCTCTTGGAGCCATGCCCTAAACCCAACAGAATGTCCACTGTTTTAATTCTAATTTTCAAATTTTTTGTAATTCCAGCCTCCGTTTGAAAACCAACTTGTCCTCCAGATTTCCCATATGCCCTGATAGGAAAACTCAATCTGTTCACAGACCATATAATGCAGGAGTGTTTTCGAAATAGTTGCATTCTATAGTTGTCCAGCAGATAGAGCTCTTACTCCATTGTTGACCCTTCTCTCTGCACTGTGAAAGCAGCAGATTAGAGCAACTTCAGCCTCCTTCAATCACACAGGCTGTCTGCCTCTTTGTTTCACACCTCTGGCAGAGAGAGAAAGAGTCAGAGAGAGACAGAGTCAGAGTGTGCTACTACTCCATTGTTTTACTACTCTCAGCACTCAAGGACACCCTACCAACCAGCTGACTTTATTGTATTTAGCAATTTTCCAGACCCTCTTTGCAGCATTGTATTTAAGCAGCAACGAAAGGCACATTTAGGGACTTATTTAGATTATCAGGAAATAGGAGAAATATACTGTCATTTTTTCCCATGTTTGTTGCTGTGAGTTAGCCCACAACAGCATTGTAAGTGGCAGATCACAATGCACACACACGCAACACACACACACCTGCTAAAGTGACTTAGGTCATCTCCAGCCTTAGCACTACATGGAGGAAGTACTAATCCACTGCTGTGTGCAGTGTTGCACTTTTTCAGAGACACACGGACGCATCAGTCGGCGTCTAGCGAGTAACCCCGATGTGTGCGGAGGTGCGAGGGCCCAATCATTGCTACTTGCAGCTTTAATTATTATTATTATTGTTATTATTTTAAAATTCTAATTCTTTCCTTTTAATTGATATTTGTTTTATGCTTTAGATTATTTTTGATTACTACTGTCCTGTTATTCTAAGGGAGTAAGGGAGGGAGAGGGGGTTAAAAAATGAAAAAAAGTGTAAGTGATGAAGTCTCCTTTTCTTTTACGTTATGATGAGTCATTCATGTAGAGCGATATATAGGGACCAGCACAGTGTAAACAAATATGAATGTTTGTGAAATATATGTAAACTTACACTTATTAATAAAGATTTTTATAATAATAATAATAATAATAATAATAATAATAATAATAATAATAAATGGTTGCCAAACATGTGCAGCCAATCTCTGTTGTAGAAGATGAGGGCTTCAATCAGCTGATAGTGTGCGTTGAACGATGCCCAATAGAAAAACGGCGACTGAGAATAGACATGGTGACTGCAGTCAAGACATTAAGAAAAAGCTTGGGAGGGTCTCATGTGTTGCCATGACTACTGATTGCTGGACATCAGTCAACACCATGGATCTATTATAAATCTGGATATAGCCGTGGGGGCAGGGCCTCATTCATTCCTATGAGAGCTGCTCAGTTGCGCATGAAGCAGAGAAAACTCTTTTTCTGGGTTTAGAAAAGTGTAAAATACCCGGATCTACTGGCCCATACAGCATGCGTATAAGTGATTAACGACAACCAAACGCGGCCGAGTGTACCCGAGCATTGACTCCGACTCACTGGCTCGCTCACACAAGTTACCTGAGTCGAGTGCTCGAAGCGAACAGTGCTCATTCACGAGCATTCCTCTCATAGTAGCTTAGCTTATTAGCAACAACAGCTAATTGGCGGTATAATGACAGCGGTGCTGTCGGTTTTAAAATTTACATGATAATCAGATAATGGTATATCTATTTATCTCTCTCTATACACACACACACACACACACACACAAATATACATACAACTTATCAGGGAATCATATCGTAATCACGACCAGAGAAATTAAATTAATATAATCAAAAAGTGTTGTACTCACAAAAATATAATAAAAGGTTGTGCCTTGTAATATTTCCCCATGTATTAATACAAAGCTCAACTTTCAGTAAATACTACATTCAGTGCCTTTTAGTAACTGTTACTAGTGCGCCAAGCTGCTCATTGATAACCGGTAGTTTGAATACTGACTGTAGACTGTATATACGGTCTCTGATACAGACACAGTAAGACGCCCATATTGCAGCTTTACAGACAACAGCGTATGGATGTGTTGTAAAATGGTAAAAATTATTAATTATGATTCAAAAATATCCATTACTACGGCCGGCACAAAGCCTGTGCTGTGTCAGGGACTCCAAGAGTTACGTGTTCACGCGGCAGAGTCCCGCAGGTCCTATGCGCGTTCATTTTATGTCTGGAGAAATACCGAATTCCAAATCTTGATTGGGAAAATTGCGCATTTTACATCTTTAGGACTTAATGTTTTTAATAATGGCTATAGAAAAATGCGTTCTGAAAAGTCAACATCTCAAAAAAGAGGCAGAGAAACGAGTAAAAACCCACATTAAGTTAAATCAAAACTCCGATTTCCGCTCTGTGCTGCCATTATGACAATTATTTTTGAAGATCACGAGCGAGCAAGGAATCTTGGGAAATGGAAGACCGCAAAGGATAGTAGCGATGTGTCCTCCAAAAAGAGGGAAAAGAAGGCCGCATTTGTGGGCTGCATAAGAAGGAGCTTTCGAATTGGGACCAAATGGGATAGCCTTCGCGCAGCGCAGTGACGTAATTGGCCTTCAAATGCAGCCCCTGAAGGATGCAGACCCTGAATAGGGACAAAGCTTATGTAAATTTTGCTTCAGAGGGTGGTACACTTCCTGGGGGCCTGCATGAAGGACAGAAAGCTCTTTTTCCAGGTTTAGAAAAGTGTAAAATACCTAGATCTACTGGCCCATAAAGCATGAGTAGCAGTGATTAATGACAGCCGAACGTGGCCAAGTGCGGCCGAGTGTACCCGAGCACTGACTCCGACTCACTGGCTCGCTCACACAAATGAACAGATTGCTCAAAGCGAACAGTGCTTGTTCACGAGCATTCCTCTCGTAGTAGCTTAGCTTATTAGCAACAGCCGCTAATCAACAGTATAACGACAGCAGTGCTGTCTGTATTAATATTTACATGATAATCAGATAATGGTATATTTATCTCTCTATGCAAACACATACACAAATATACATACAACTTATCAGGGAATATCATATCATATCGTAATCACGACTAGAGAAATTACATTAACAGAATCAAAAAGTGTTGAGCCAACAAAAATGTAATAAAAGGTGGTGCCTTGTAACACTGCCCCATGTATTAGTACACAGCTCAACTTTAAGTAAATTCGACGTTCAATACCGTTTAATAACTGTCCGCTCCGCACTGCTTACTGATAATCGTTGTTTGAATACAGACCGTAGACTGTGCATATGGTCTATGTTACAGACCTGGTAAGATGTCCTTATTACAGGCTTTACAGCCAACAGCGTATGGATTGTTGTAAAATGGTAAAAATGATGAATTATAATTCAAAAATATCCGTTACTATGGCCGGCATGAAGCCTGTGTTGTGTCAGGGAGTCCAAGAGTAACATGTGCGTGTACGCGGTGGAGTCCCGCGGGTCCGATGCGCGTTCATTTTATGTCTGGAGAAATACCTCTATATTCGGAAAGTGACGCATTTTACGTCTTTAGGACTTAATGTTTTAAATAATGATTATCTAAAAATGCGTTCTGAAAAGTCAATATGTCTCAAAAAAAAATATCCAGTGATTTAAGGACGACTCTTTCCCAATGTTAAGCAAATTGGTAAAAGTCTCTCTGGGCCAGTGTGCATCACGTGACGCTGTTATTCCACTTTTGGCTACTATGTAAATTTAGCATCAGAGTGTGGCGCACTTCCTTGGGCTTGGTCTGTCTTACATGACAGGGACATGCCCCTAACCACACGATGAGTGGGTGATGCAGTTCATGTAGTTTCATGTACTGAAAACAGTGTGTTGAGGAAAGAAATACAGCCTAAAAGCTGAAAGGTGCTGCATTCCATTATCAGCGAGTGGATGAGAAACACTGAGATGCCAACAAAAATTGCGACTGGATGAAAGTGGGCTGCTTTGCCCATACGTTGCAGCTTGCTGTAAATGATGGCTTTAAAGCTGCAATGACCTTTGATTATGTTGTGGGAGCTAGCAGTAAGCTTGTAACTCATTTTTATCACAGCACTGTAGTGACTGCACAAGATCAGATAAACCTCCCGAGACATGCCCTTATTCGGAGCTGCAAGACACGGAAGATAATTAATGCCATGTCCTGACACCTGACAGAGCAGAGATGAGCCATTAGTGCAGTTCTGTCAGACCGAACCATCACAAAGTTGAATGAGGCATACATTCTGGAGCTGAAGGAGGATCATGGAGGAAATCCACCCTGCTTTAAACACACGACAGCCTTGGTTATAAGCAACAGACAATCAACGATCTTGCTAGACAATGTGGATGAACTGTTTGAGGTAAGATTCGTAATCTTTTTTAATCCACTTACACCTGTCTTAAATTAGTTTACGTAGGCCAATTAATCATGTTTTTATTGTTATAGAATTAAAACATTTATGTTAGTAGCCAATTCATTTAAAAGACTCCTCTTTTCTTCTCCCTGCCTCCTCTGTTTTTGATGGCTGTTCTTCTGAAGCGTTATTGAATGGACTGACACTCTAACCTCTTGAATGTTAGATCATTATTCATCAGTGTTTAAAATGCATGCATAATGTTCTTCATAAAACAATAAAATAATATTTTTAAGACAAAACCAACGTGAGTTTATTTCAAAATATCATTTAAGATTCAGAATGTTATTTTAGAAATGGTAATGAATAGTCTACTCTGTTAAAACCACTGGAGGTGGTTTCCCTGTGTTTACCCATTGAAGGAAAGGCTGTGACTTTTACTTTGAGGGTTTGGGGTTTTTTGGGTGTTTTTTTTTTTTTTTTTTTGGTTGGTTAGTTATTTTTTTCAGCTTCATTTTTATTTTCATTATTGTTATTTTTATTTATTTCATTTTCATGGTTGAGAATGTTAATAACAACATTGTTAACAATATTTTAAATGTCAGGTTCTTGATGTCATTTAAATAAAAACATTTATTTAACATGTCTTTTGTAACAAAAGACAAAAGAAATGAATAAAAACGTTTATTTAACATAAACACAGGGACAGCAGTGCATTCTTACAAGTTTTGTACACACTCTTTCTGTTGAACTACATTCACTAACATTTATAAGTTTATTTGCTTGATTTAACTTAACATATTAACGTATTCCTGTGTTATTTAATTTGTGTAGGGGCTCAAGGCATACATTTGACAATTGATAGAGGGTTTTGTAGTTTACCAGAATAAACCGCAGAGTACATAAGATGGACAACACATCCCCACTTAACCCCGCTCTGCTTAAGAGAGGTTAAAATATCCAGGATACAGGCATTGCCATCTTTTGATGGTGATGTCATTGAGAGCCAGAGTCTTTGCAATGGCAAATCTGCAGTGGGGAAGTTCCTGCCAAAACACCCTCTGTCCAATGGTGATCAGCTCCACTGAATGCGAGCACATGGATTGGCTTTCACAGCTGTCAATCAAGGCCAGAAATCCCCTTATTGTAGAACTGAATAACTCATTGACCGAACTAATCATAAAAACAAACATTTGAACAAACATTTGGGATGAGAACTCTTTTCAGTGACAGAAACCATCTTTGGGGAAAAAATTATCTGGCGTGTCTGTTGAGTTTATAGTTTGGCCTATGTCCCATTCACTAACATTAACGGGCAGGCTTTATGACTTATACTGCAGACAGACACCAGGGGGTCATCAAGATTGAAAAGGTACACTTTGAAGGAGCTGCCATGTTGTTCATCTTTATCTACAGTCTATGGAAAAAACAGAGACTGCCTCCCACAATACCCAAGTCTGAGCCTCTTCATCTATACACAAAGCTAGACACTACAGTTGCACACATTTGAAAAATTTAAGATTGGGAGAACTGTAGCTGCTCTGGAGAATTCTAATGAAACAAAATCACATTAAACGTTGTGTTTTAATTTTGTTACATATGTGTTTTTCTCCATGTCAGTTTTCTCTCAAAAAACGCTGCATCCAGTTTTGGGCTAAGAGTTGAACAAGTTGAGTGTTTAATTCTTAGTATTTGAGTTTATTTCTGCTTTTACCTGGGTAGCCCCGAAGGCCGAAAGCTCTCCAGTCTCTGACAGGCTGTAATCCAACCCTTGCAGCCTCCACATCACTCACGGCAGCAGGGTCCAGTATATGTGGAACTATCTATCAGCCGCACAGACAAACAATGAATTATTGGCTTATCTGAAGTGGCTGATGTAGATGGTAAGTCTAGCCAGTAGCTACAGCGTTCCCTGTTCCTTTTATGTCACTGCTATTTATTTGGCATTCAATTAACTTTGCTGCTGCCATTACTATGTCCTCTGAGAGTGCACCCTTCCCTATTTTCCTTATCTTGTCTGCAGGGCTAAAGATGGGATGTGAGAAGAAAATAAGTATATAGATATACACTAAGCCACTGTCATGGCGGCTGTTATACTGCTGCATTACTAAACAAACTATACACTATCGTTACTGATAGTTCTAAAGCGCTAGATGTTAATGAGACCTTTCAAGCAAAGGCTCAGAACGTTCACTTTGCTGAACAATGTCGCTTATGGATTCAGACGGACGTACAAAGCCATCTCGTCTGCAACCAGCTTGTCTAGCTTTTACTTCTACAGAGTATGTATCCACTGCGACGTCTACAACCGCTGACGAGACCATCTTCGTATCTGATGTAGTATCCGTCTTTGTGCGGTTTTTGTAAAAGGATTAGTTTGACATTTCCCTCACCTTGTCACCCGGTACACCTCTGGAAAAATCAAGGACATCGCTGAAATCTGGCGGAGGGTTTCTTCTCTTGTAAAACTTGAATATTTTTCTAAATGCATCTTCTCCATTCTCCAGCATTACTGCCATCTTGACCATGATGTAACTGACCTTTCAACTCTTCCTCTACTTCTTTAGTTTTAATGGCGGTTGGCGTCCATAAAATTGCATTACCGCCACCTACTGGATTGAGGTCTCACTTGTTAATGATAAATAAAAATAGAAAGAATTTTAATGACTGCTTCTTATACCGTTACCTCGCTATTATATCTATTCTATTTCCCGGTTGATTAAGAGAGCCTAAAAGTATCTCTCAAAAACTGCTGTACATCTTCTACCAAAACACCTTCCGCATCCAGAAATCTCCTGGCTGCATCAATAATAAGGTCTACATCTAATTTATCTAACTTTCTCTGAGTTCCAGCAGTACAATATATCACCTTTGTATCACTGCAAAAGACCTGTTCTTTTTGGCCTCCTATCTAGTGAGCAAGTGTCACTACATTTTTTCATTTACTATGATGAACTAAAATAGTCATACTCCTGTTCAGGATGACCTGACATGACCATGTGAAAATTCGTGTTATTTCACTGTGTAGTTTTTGCGAAAAGTAAAGGTATATTCACCCCCAAAATTCAGTATTAAACATTCATATTCTTTACTGAAAACATCTCTGTATCATTAAGATCATGGAATATTCTACTTAAATCACACTAAACACATCATCCTAGAGGATGATGTGCTTTCAAAGATTATTGAAAGATTATTTAAAAATACCATAATGTATGAATGCATAAGATTGTGCACATTAACAGTGAAGGATCTTGTAAAAAGGAACGCATTGGAATTTAGATCAAACCTTTGTGGGACAGATTGCTATTGAAGGTGAAACAGAACAAAGGTTCAGGGTACAAAAGCAAGCAATTTTCCTTTAAAAAAAAAACCTTGATGTTTTTTAGATGACAGTTCAGCTATGGGACAACATAGACCCTAATGTTAGTCATTTGAGCTGATTTCCCCTTAAAATTTCTCATAAACTTTTAGGTACCCAGTATCCCATGACATTTTACATAAAACAACTGAAAATTATATATAACCTATTACAGATTTTTAAAATTTTACATTTAATATAAGGAAATTAGGAATTTAAACTTTTCTCAGAAACTGCGTTAAAGCCACATGGAATGTGACATGGTCATAATCAGGGTTTTCCTGAACAAGAAGGAACTTTTAAAATGAATATCTTGTTTGAGTAAATTATGAATATCTTATAATGTCATTGGAATTGACTTTCACTTCAGATTTCTCACAAACTGAACAGTAATTCACAGGAAAGCTGTTTCTGGTCATAATCAGGGTCATCCTGGACAAGAATCCATTGAAAATTTCAAATAGCCTCTTAAAGATTTTTTAAATTATTATTTTCATATCTAAAATGAGGAAAACATAAAAAATGATTAATTTGAGATGACTTTCTGAAAAAAAGATGTATTAAAATCCAATGGTTTAATTAATGATTAATGATTAATGAATGGTATTCATACTTTGTTGCAATACTAACATATTTTTGGGAGTATGTGTACTTTACCAGAGTATTTATATTTCAGCTTTTACTTTCATTCTACTAGGCCTACATTTCTTTAATAAAATGTATACATCTACTAAATAAAAAAAATAAATAAATAAAATGTAGCAGAGTAAAATACCTTTACTTCACTACATGAAAATGTAGTGGAGTAAAGGTATTTTACTCTTACTCTGCTGTTCTAGTCTCGTCCACAAAAGCAACTCTTGGTATAGCAATGTCCTTCAACCCATTGCCTCTCAATCTAGATGTCTCTTTTCAGCCAAAACATGTTCCTGGTCTCTCCTTAATTGAACCAAGCTGTCTTTTTGTCTGCATCAGTCATTCTGCATACTTTCCTGATCGCTCAGAACAAAACAGAGCATGAGATACAACTTGAAGATATAATGAGAGATAAAATGTGTATATATAGCCTAGGGTGCCACTTGTAAAGTTGTGGACTCGAAAAGAAACAGCAACATTTCTCCACATTTAGCTCTAAAACATGATTATAAAGAGGTGTGCATTTTTTCACTTTCATTTTTCATTTGTCACTTGTAAATCACATTTAGAGCAATATTTGCAAACTTTGTCAAATTTATTCTTTCATGAAAAAATAAGTTCAAGATAATGTCACTGTAAAATAAAAAATGTTTAAAATTAAATGTAAATGTTTACTGTTATATCTAAATGTTATATGTTATATCTAGGGTAACATTTAGATTTAAGATTTAGATGTAACATATAAAATTTAGATTTAAGAATTTCCATCCCTAGATTTAATATTTAACATTTAGATTTAATATTTACCATTTATATTCAACATTTAACATTTAGATTTAATATTTAACATTTAGATTTAACATCTACCATTTAGGCTATATGTTAAATCTAAATCTTAAATCTAAATGTTATTGTTTAACCTAAATCTTAAATCTAAATCTTAAATCTTTATGTCATGATTCTAAATATTTAGCTAAATGCAAATTTCACACTGCCACTTGGCAGAAGTACCAAAATAAGAGCTTGATGTATTGATGTTCTGTGTATATGGTGACCGACCAACAGATTATAGTTTTGAAATGAGAAAATTAAAATCAGGAAACGGGTTTTCATTCCACGGTTCAATTCTGCCTCACTCCTGGCTTATGTGAGAAACTCTTGCCATGAGGAGAGCGGCCTGCACCTCGGGGGAGGCGGCTCCGCTCTCAAGTCACCTCCAGTGTCAGAACAGGAAATAACATAAAATGTACAAAATAAATGCATGGAAAAAATCAAAATAAAATCATATACACACTTATGGTGGAAGCATTGTTTTATTTGTTTAGTCTTTACTTAATTAGTCAGCAATGTAACATGAAAACCGTTATTCCTCAGGTGTAGATATTGATTTTACATTTTTATTTTGCGAAGAACGTAACGTAGTTATTTGTGCCAGTGTAGCAACGTATTAAGATTCAATAAATTTAAAAATAACGTTATCTTATTTACATGCGCAATTGATTTATTCAGTTAAAATGGGACATATTCTCCATCCATATAGCCTAGCCACATCAGTTCATTAAAAAAAACATTTTAGCAATTAAACAATAACTGAACAATCTCTCTCAAACACATACACTGCCCATTTATACTTTCCCTTTGAAAAATATACGACAGCATTTTACTGCAGTCAGCTTAATTTGATATGAATTGATAACTGTGGGTATTCAATGTGACACAAGAAGCCGATGTGTCTATCTATACAGTGAATGTTGTAGTGTGGTCCAACTCCTGAATGTAGCGTGAGTGTCCCATAGACATATATAAGTGGACTAACCATCCAGGGTTGTCAGATGCGTCAACGTCACCATCTTGTTCAGGGGCTTCTGACCAGCGCTCAGATGCTGCCTGTCTGTATTAGCATCTGGACTGTGCAAATATGCCGGATTTTTTGTTTTTGTTTTTTGTCTGTTTTTATAGATTTGAATCAATTAAATTCAATGTTGATCTTGATCACTGTCATGGATAATCATGTATTCCTGAGTCATTTCTTTTCACCTGTAAAAAACGTTTGTTTATTAGATTAATGTAACCGTTACCTACACTGTGTGTGTGTGTGTGTGTGTGTGTGTGTGTGTGTACTTTTATATACCATGCTCCTTTACCATGGTAAGTCTAAAATATGTCAGCATAACCATATATGTCATATCCACATATAAAAGTACTATAGTGTTTCACAATATATTTTATTTTTGGCATTTTAATCATATTTTAACACTAATTTAGCACTCAGTTGCTTCTTCTCTATTGCCTCTGACTCTTGAGCTGCTGAAATGTGTGAGTCTCCCGAGTGTTAAATTAATCAGTCTAAGTCAGTTTGGTGTCTGACGGCAGTAGAGGTCCTAAGGCCTGCCCCTCAATGTTAGTGAATGGACATAAGCTGAACTAAAAACTCAAAGTAAGGACAAATACATTTTTCCCGAAGACAGTTGAACCACTGACCTTCCGATAAGAGGACGCCCCGCTCTACCTCTGAGCCACAGCTGCCCCTCAGTCTCTGTTTTGGCCGGCATGCCCCCGTCACTAGTAAGGCTCATTTGAGCAAATCCAAAATTATTATAATCCACAGATAGAATATAACTTTTCTAGCCAATAAACTCATGGTAGTCAATCAGATCTAAAATAAGGCAGATATTATTACTGTGTCTTTCACCCATTAAACCAGAGTGACAGTCATCAATAATTGTGTTGAGGTATAAATAAGTGATAGCAATTTGGTGTCCAGTCTAGTGGATCTTACAGGGAGTTCCATTGTTGAAATGAAGCTTTGTTTATACTTTTATTTGTTCCATAAATATTACCTAAAATTAAAAGGGTTACCATTTTAACACTAAATTACCCATCTACCAAACACATGTACTTTATTCTTAAATATTTTAGTTTTAAATTTACCTTGCGAAATGGCTACACCTGCAGATTTATTGCTGCCAGAAGACATCCAAATATCATCTCCCTATTAATTCTTCCAGAATGTATGATCAGACACTGATGCATGTGTCTTCTGTACAAAATAAAAGTCAGCCTTAATTTTTTTTTTACAGAACAAAACAAAAAAAGGCTTTCCTTTTCAATAAATGTCCGATGAATCTCTGATATTTATCGAACACAGTGATACACTAGTGATACTCTAACAGAAAATGGAAAAGGAAAAAAAAATTCAACACTTACTAACAAGGTTACAATAGTCAAAGTTATGCTTGGTCATATTGTGCTGTCCATGAGCAGCAGCTCAATGTTAAATGTTCACCTCCAGTAGGAGACACGCATGCGGCCTCTATGTGGGGCCACAACCTGTTTTGAGTCTCTTTGTCCTTTGTTGTCAGATTTTCTCCAAATCTGAGGGGTCTAGATGTAAGAAAGTCTGAATTCTTTGCACTCCTCCATACTAACTCTTTAGTTGATCTGGATGTGAAGCGTGTCATAACTGTTCGTGCCTTGTCGCTGGTCCTATTTCCAACCCTTTGGCTGATATTGATGTTGAAGTGGAGAGGGTGTCTAGCCTCTGGAGCGATTGCCTGACAGATGTTTGTTGCACGCTCTTTGACGTCTTCTCTGTCTTGTTCTGGTAGTCTGTAGAGCCTCAGGTTCCATCGTCTTTTGAAACGCTCACCATCGTTCACCTTGTCCTCCAGCTCAGAGAAGCTCCTCTCGTGGTCAGTTGTCACCTTCTTCACAGTGGTTACATCTGTTTTCATATCTTGGATTTCTTTTAAGAGAAGGACACACTGTGGAAAGTGCCATGAGGTTAAGATAATCAAGTAATATAAAATGTAACCTCAGATTTGTACTTAACTATAGTACTTGATTAAATGTACTTAGTTACATTCTAGCTCTAGTCAGCAGAGGGATGTACAGTAACTGAAGTTACAGTAATTGGGATCAATAGACCAAGTAAATAATCCAGTCATTATAATTCCTCTTAAAACCCTATCTAAATTATTCAATAATATTAACATCCTTTTCAAACGTTCCTCAAATATAAAACTTATTTGTCCTTGTGTTGGGCATCAGTTTGTGGATTGTGAAAGCGAGATATTTTTTCTCTTAACTTGGTATGAGTGCTCTGGACCACTTGTAAAATTTTCTTTTTTAAATTTAAACTTTATTTAAATACTTACAGCAATCAGACAAATTGCTCTACACCTTGCTAAAATTATTCAATCAATCTGTCGTATTGAAAATGAAACTATGATTGTTTTACACAATTTATTAGAATTTTATTATAGTGATCTTGGCTTGCACTATCATTAGCACCTTAATAGCAGAGCATAATCATTGTATGAGAGCTGTCACTGGCTTTATTCTCAGACTGCTAACTTACACAGTCTACATGTGCAGATGATCAATGTGAGATGATTTTACACACAAAAATTATAGGAAAATTCTTTGTGATATATATTTACAGTACTGGATAATATTGAAACATTAATGATGGTTTTTTTTTGCAATTACTTAATGGTATTTAATTTCAACAGTGTGCTCTACAGCTGACCATAAGTGCCTGCAGCATGGGGGGGACATCTATATGGGTATATTGATTTTATTTCTACAATCATTCATCAACCCATCATTTGCACTGCCAATTACACCTGTCTCCAAAATGTTTGTACGCATAGGTCAGTATCCCTGCAGATGTGCACATTCTTCCATCAAGTTAGCGTTTATAGATCACAACTTTTGCGTGGGCAGTGGTGTATACTTCTTTTAGGCCTCACTGTGTGTGTTCATACTGTTTATGAGACCCTTGAATATTTCCTCCACCACAGCAGTTTATTGCCCCATGATGCCCAAGACGTTTAACCTTTAATGCAAGCTATAGTCCATGAAAGAAGTACTAAGATCCTTTACTCAAACAGAAGAAGTAAAACAATTACACAAAATACTACATTTCAAGCTCAAATGTTTATCTGACCACATAGGACAATGCCTTTAAACACTGTTTTTATTGCCATAGCACATTATGTTCCATAAACTTTTAAATTAGCAAATTAGTTAGCCTGAATAGTGTGGTGTGTGACAGGAAAGCTGCAGAAGTACAACACTATCACTGACAATAAATAAAGCCATTACAACTGGACAACACATTAAGATAATGGCAATAATGGTCACGCCTAAAGACACTGAAGGTGGAATACACTAAGGTCAGACTTTCAAATAGATATTGTCGAAATTTTCTTCATGAACCTAACAGAATGGCAAAAATTTAAAATGTCAAGCAGGTAAGACAGCAAGAGCAGAGTCTTGATGAAACTGGGCTAGAGAAAAAAAATGCTGCACATCTTTATCATTCTGATCCTCAAAGCAATATCCCAGAGGTTCAGTCATATTCACTGTCTTTGTTTGACTTCTGCCCAGCAAATGGACGTCTGTTCCTCTGAACCTGGAGCTGAAAACAAAAAGAGGGTACCAATAAGAGTGTAACACATACAGTAATCAATATACAATCAATATTTTCAGGTTCTGCCAAATGTCACATTAAAAATGTATCATGTTTATTATGATTTCTAAAAGCATACTTATTATCCTACAAAAACTTCAATCTGCTGTTATGTTAACATTGGCTGAATTTCAGTGATTGTCACTGTAACAAACCCAACAATTTTATCCACTGAAATTAAATCAAACTAAGAAAATCAATCAGTGGATAAATACATGTTCATAAGCAGTGTCAATGACGACCTGATGTTTTATTATTATGGACTGTGTACTAGGGATGTACCGATGGATTGCAAGGCAGTTAAGAAGATAGCAGGGGACATTGTAAATGTCCAAAAATGTATTCATTGCATAGTTTGTGTTTTGCATTTATACCCTACCTCAGAAATACAAGAGGATTATTTAATTTGATATAGAAAAGAAGAGAAAACGCAGTGTTGTAGAATTTTTGTTTGAAATAATTAATAGAATATTTTTCAGTCATCATTTATCTGTAATCTCATTTTGTATTTTAATAAATTTTGAGAAAATTGTATCAAGTATACTGAATTGTATCAAATCACGACTTGAGTGAATTGTTACATCCCTAGTGTAGACTGGTAGCTGCAGAGGTGCCCTTGAGCAAGGCACCAAACTTGCACAAAAAAAGCCCACAATGTGGCAGCCATATCACTCTGGCATCTCTCCAGAGCAAATGTCAACAAAGTGAAAAAACAGAATTTCCCTAAGATGGCTTTAAAAAGTACTTCTTCTTCTTAACTGTTTTTAATACAATGGAAAAATTCATGTCATTGTTTTCTAGTGAGCAAAAACTGATGTAAACATAAAACCAGACATGCACAATATATTTCGGGGTGATAAAATAATCAGCCAATAATGGGATTTTTTTCTGATAATAAAAATTATAGACGATAAATAGCACTGATGATATGAAGCTAAAGCCAGACAGCTTTTATTGACATAACTGGTGCAGCATCTACACATGGGTAACATTAAACCTTTAAAGTTGGTTGAAGCCAGCCATAAACACAGAAGAACTGCAATACCACTGAACATGTGTGGACTTCTTTCACAGTTTCGCAAAGACGACATGACTGTGCCATCCGATCAGCGTCCGTCAGACTCCCAACCAACCATGGCAAGCCAAAGTGGACATATTTTGCCATGTTAGAACGGCGTTTTTTTACAACGCATACAACGTAAACAGAGAGGAATTGCACAAACAGCGGCACATCAACAAGAACGGCACAAAAAGTGCTGTTGTCTTAAAATGCGAATGATCTCTGCCCTCTGGTTTTCACATCCACTGAATTTGAACTGTAATTACCCAATCACTAAAAACCATAAACAGAACACACTAATCAAGCACTGACCTCCTTTGCCATTTGGTGTTTTGTTGGACCCAGTACAGAGCCTTTTGAACCTCACCCCACCCAGAACACCAGCTACAAGAGGGCCCATATGCACTTGGGTGTTGCTTTATGATTACTTTATATATGTTCAAATATGTGATGTAATGCTATAGTATCGCTGTTATACCAATAAAGCAATAGAAGCTTTGTTTGCTGGTATGCCTGCTATTACTGAAACATTCCCAGGGGTGGCAGCAGGGGACCATTTAATGACATTCTAGTGTACGGTACTCATTGCAGTAGATGTTTTACAGCAAGGCTTTTAATATATAATATTCAAAACAATAGGCACATTAATTCTAGGCTGAATGATGTCATGAAAAATTCAGATCTTCCTCTGGTTAATTCCTCTGCTGCAACTTACTAGATACACATTGTATATGTGTATATATATGTGTGTGTGTGTGTGTGTGTGTGTGTGTGTATACATGTAAAGTAATGCAATGTTTATAACATAAACTATACTGTGGGCCTGTTTGCTAAACAAGTCTTCGGTCTAGTGTAATCTGTTTCACTCCCAATAATAATGCTATACAGAAAAATAAACCCAATTATTGAAATAATCCCAAACTTAATACAAACTATTGATGCTAAACATTCCACAGGTAAAGGTTAATCAGTAATAAATTACCCTCAGGTAACACTTTCTATGAAGACTGCATCTATAATTCACTATGAAGGCATTCATAGTGAATTACAATGCATTCATAATGCTTTATGAATACACTCATACGCACACATAATAGTAACTGATACACTATATCAACAGGTATACACCATAATAGATGTGACTTATAATGATTTATAAGTGGCAAGGGTTTTATGGAGGCTCTTGACTTGACTACAGCCCATGCTGTATTATAAGTTATCATTATATGTGTTAAGTAAAGTGAAATACATATTGATGCATTTGTAATAATTTATCATTCATCATAATGTTTTATTGTTGGTGTTAAAGTGTAATCATTTTCATGCATTTAAAACAATATATGCTGCATCATAAGTGATCAATGCCTACTATACACTAGAATACTTTGAAAATACATTTAAAAGACTGAAGTTTGACAGTGTGTCAGAGTTTTTCACCACAGAATCAGATTTTGAAAAGATGTGGGATCTTGCAGTGTCAATATTTGCAAGATTGTTAGCTTCAAAAAGGAATAAATGTGATTCGAATCTGTTGCAGCCCTAGAGCCCCATTGAGTACTGTATGCCATATGTTGTAGCTAGCTAGCTAACCACTGTCCCCATCCCAAACAGGCTATTCACAAGCTACGTTAATCACTGGAATGTTTGCTATAAACCTACAAGCTAACTGTATGATTAAGCTAAGGATTGCTTGGTTCAAAAATACATGATTATGTGATAAATGAATTTTAAAGCTAGCAATCTTCAATTGAACCATACGGTTACCTTGCAGGCTAATAGCAAACAGTACGCTAGCTCATGTTAGCTTGCCGGTAGACCCTTATACAGTTATGCTCATAAGTTTACATACCCTGGAGGTTTTGGCCTGACAACATACACACAAGTTGACACACACAGGTTTGAATGGCTACTAAAGGTAACCATCCTCACCAGTGAGTTTCTGGGCTCCTGACAGACCCCTGCATGTTTCATCCAATGCTGCACTGACGTTGTTGGATTCCGAGCCATGGGGAAAGCAAAAGAATTATCAAAAGATCTGTTGGAGAAGGTAGTTGAACTTTATAAACCAGGAAAGGTATAGAAAAAGATATCCAAGGCATTGAGAATTCCAATCAGCAGATTTCAAACTCTAATTAAGAAGTGGAAAATGAGAGATTCTGTTGAAACCAAGCCACGGTCAGGTAGACCAACAAAAATTTCAGCCCCAACTGCAAGGAAAATTGTTTGGGATGCAAAGAAAAACCCAGAAATAACTTTAGCTGACATTAGCAGAACTCTCTGAAAAAAAGTGGTGTGGCT
Source organism: Plectropomus leopardus (assembly GCF_026936395.1). Lineage (NCBI taxonomy): Eukaryota > Metazoa > Chordata > Actinopteri > Perciformes > Serranidae > Plectropomus > Plectropomus leopardus. The sequence goes on along the minus strand of NC_142189.1, from coordinate 35,303,164 downwards.
GTTTCAAGATGAACAATAAGGAGGCACCTGAAGAAAAGTGGGCTGCATGGTTGAGTCGCCAGAAGAAAGCCATTACTACAACAATGCCACAAAGAAGCCCGCTTACAATACACCAAACAGCACAAAGACAAGCTGCAAAACTTCTGGAACAAAGTGAAGTGAGTGATGAGACTAAAATGGAACTTTGTGGCCACAACCATAAACGTTACATTTGGAGAGAAGTCAACAAGGCCTATGATAAAAAACACAAGGCCAAGTTGACCTGTCATTGGCTACAGCAGAAAAAAGTTACGGTTCTAGAGTGGCCATCTCAGTCTCCTGACCTCAATATCATTGAGTCACTTTGGGGAGATCTCAAACGTGCAGTTCATGCAAGACAGCCCAAGAATTTACAGGAAGTGGAGGCTTTTTGAAAACAAAGTGCCTCATCCACAACTACCATAAAAGGCTTCAAGCTGTCATTGATGTTAAAGGGGGCAATATACGGTATTAAGAACTAGGGTATGTAAACTTTTGATTGGGGTAGTTGGGTTTGGGTAGTTTCTGTTGTCATTATGATTTAAAAAGAGCAAACACAATAGTTTGATAATAAGTGGCAACCACTAACCATGAGTGAAAAAAAGGTTTTTGTATTATCATTCATAATCTCTGAAAAATGGCCAAAAAAATCACAAATTCTGCCAGGGTATGTAAACTTACACTACAGCTTACTTATTTACAGCTGCCAACTGCCCACTACCATTCCTAGTTAGAAGGTTGACAGTAGATTTATTTGTCATTTTATCTTAAATGTAGCTTAAGAAAAAAATGAAATTAAAATAAGTCACTAAGTCCTGCTACATCTTTTGGCTTCACAGAAGAGTTGAGGAGTCTTACAGCCTGGGGAAATGTCAATGTCAGAGAATGGGTAAATGGTAGGCTGGGGCACCAGGCCTCGAAATCACTAAATCAGACCCTGTTGACAATGGAAGCAACAGTAAGCAGCTGGATGAGAGGTTTGTCACTGCGCTGCTCTCAGTCTGTTCTGATGAACTTATTTATTAGCTGTGTGATCAGCCAGGTGTGTTTTTTATTTTTGTTAGGCCTTCTTTTTTGTCAGTTGTTGAAAATGGTAAAATTATTCTCTTGGGTTCAGTTACTTTGGTTTGAACAGGAATGCGCGGCCCAAGCTGCACTTTAATATCCAAATGTGCACACACCTGGTGTACAGTCTGTATTCAGGCACATTAGGTAAAAACAAAAAAATCGCCCAACTATTTTTGTGCATTTTCAGTAAGGTCACAGGTAAACCTGCTAATAGGCGATAGACTGCTTTCCAGTTGCCAGGAGTGCACAGGTGTGTTCACTGCACTGCAACAGATGAGTATGCCTTTCTGCCTCTGTGTGTGTCTGTGTGTGTCTGTCTGTGTGTGTGTGTGTGTGTGTGTGTGTGTGTGTGTGTGTGTGTGTGTGTGTGTGTGTGTGTGCGTGCGTGCGTGCGTGTGTGTGCGCGCATGCATTATTCTGGTATGTCCATTTGACATCATGGAGAGACCAGGGAACAGGTAAACAGCAGAAGCATGGACAAAGGTCTGTGCAAACTTTATGACGGTTACGTATCTTTATCTCTTACTGATTCATTCTCTCTTATGAACTTGATTCAGACTAATTTTGATCGATGATATGGCGCTGCTTAGTAGACAAACAGTAATTAGAAGTGACATGTCATTGCATCTTGCGAGTTAAGGAGCTAATATAAGCCTGTAAGCCCGGGTGTTGTGTTTCCATCAATGCCGATTGTAGCCAAAGGCAATAAATGCCTGTGACAACTGTAGAGTCATTTGAGCCAGGTGTGATTGCCTTTTGGACACTTTTCCATTGCATTAAAAAGCCAGACATTGGCAGGTGTTAGCGTGTTTTTTTTTGTAATAGGAATGAGGGTTAATATGCTTGCTGATTTAAGACTTCAGTCTTTTTAGCAGACTTCAATTTAAAGCTCTGGAAAAAAAATTGGTTCTGACCAGGTTTAGGTCCGCAACATCTGATGCTAAAAAAAAAATCTAGAAAGGTTTTAAGAGAGCCACTTTTGTAACACTGAAAACTGACTGGCTCAACATACCTTGCCATTTCCACTAATCTCACTTAGCAGTACAGCCCTTTGGTCAGGCCCATTTTTTTATTGTATTATGTTTAATGAAACTACAGCAATCTGACCTTATATGGCATTGTGTTAAGCAAAAGTCCAATATCCACAAGACCCCACGATTTACCTTTGCTCCCTCCAGCATGTGTGGGTCTTTTTGAAGTGCATTGTTCAGTCCCTCCTCTGTGCTGAATCCAACCCAGCAGAAGCCTCTGTGAAAGCCTGTTTCTTTGTCCTGGTGCAACACACAGTCAAATAGTCAAGCACAAAAATACAAGCAAGTCAAGCAGGTTGGGCAAGAATAAAACCAAACTTGTTGATCACTGACATGGATCGCTCAGTAAGTTTTAAGTCTATATATGTTGACTGGCTGCCTGGATTTAAAAAAGACTCAAAAATGTAAAACACCTGATATGAATAGGAATGAATAGGAAAAGCGTCACCAGTAACCAAAAGTATTCTTCATTAATAGTATTATTAGTGGCTGTTGGTTGTAGAAGGTCATTTTAAAGACATTTAGATTAGATTACTCTTTATTGTCATTGTGCACACTAAATAACGGTAAACAAAAAGCCACATTACAACAAACAGTAGCAACATGCATATTTAACATCATAACTTGGACGGTAACTCTTGATACATTTGGACATTTGTCATTTTTGTGCTGCGCAAGTATTACAGTCTGAGATGGGTTTGTGAATGTATATTATAATGGAATACATGAGCATGTTTGTACTACTAGTACAGACTATAAATGTACTTACCACCACTGTTTTATTTCACCTTGTCAAATTCAGTTAGGGATAAAAGCCTAAATGCTGTGGAGATGCCTTTTTTTTGTCCATGTCCCATAGCCATCATTCTGCCACCAAAAGCCAGACCTGCAGGAGGATCTTCTACTTCTGGTCTGGTAATAACATTACTTACCACACACTGCAAAGAGCTAGCTTAGCTTAGCGTGCCTCTCAGTATGTCTCACTGAAGCAGAAAGTTTTGGTTTGGGGATGGGAGGGGTAGACAGCATGTTGCCTGTTGCACTATGTGTGCTGCCTTCAGGCTGCCTTACTGAGAGCAGTGGCACTGACAACAGTATAATAAACATAATAGGATGGTTCAGTGCATTGTTCGATTTGTAATGAGTACCGAACCAAAAGCCCTAAACCGAGTAATTGAATACAAATACAAATTGTTACACCCCTAATAGATACATACAAGTGAATTAATGTAGAGCATAAGGGAGTATAGTAAGAGAGAGAGTAACTGTGATATGAACAAAAAAAATATATGAACATAACCAATAAATGGTATATGAATAGTAGGGTGTTTCAGTAGGTCAGTCAAATGCTGTGACAACTTACAAATGGAAGAAGACACTTCTTTACTGGCCCAAACTGTCCAAAGTACTCCCTCATCTCCTCTGAAAAACAAACAGGAACATTTCATGTTAAGCACAAAAAGCACAAACGTTGAGTTTCTCTCCAACTTGCAGGACTGCTGGGTTAGACTGTATTAGCTTTCAGCGTAATTACCTACTAAACTGGCAGCTAAGTGTATGTTGCTATGTATGTTTGTGTAAGGATGCATATAGATTTGAAAAGTTGAGCAGAGTTGGGCATTAGGGACTTAAGCCCCAAGGAATTTTTATTTACCCCCAGTTAATTGTGAATGAAGAATAAAAATAAATACAGCACAGGATTAAAATTGAAAATTTAAATGTTGTTTCTAGGGCAGCAACAGTAACATTTAAGACAACAATGCTGCTATATAAACTCAGTATCTCATTGGAAACACATCTAAAATGCTCAAATAAATCATATTCCTGACATCACAATACTGAGTGAAATTTTAGACACAATCAAGAACATATACATCAGATATTCTCCTGACCTCTGTGGAGACAAGGCCAATGGAAAATGCATATTATAAGACTGATCTCTGATTTTATGAATCAATATTGGATCACACAACTAAAAGTCTATTTGAATGTGATTAAATGATTATTTCAATCAAGCCCTAGTTTTAAGTTTGTATCCTCAATAAAGGGAGACAAACCGAGAGCAGTCCGGCGGCTGCAGAGATGTTGTAAGACAGAGCCCATTAGCCTGTGGCCCAGTCTCAGATACTTAGCAAAAAACCACAAAGCTCCACGCTAATTAAAATGCTAATGTATTCAAATCGGGTCGTGTTTACCATCTTAATGAGAGGTAACCATATGAAGGCTGCTCTGGTGTGATATTCACAACATCAAAGGAGTGAAACTTTGGAGATTTCAAAGTTCACAATTTCATGTTCTCAGGTTCCACCTGAACACCGCAATATGAAGCTAATATCCTGCCAAAACTTAGCATGTTTTACAATGCCCTACGATTTATAAAACAAACACAGTGTAGTTTGCAAATGAAACTTGTGATTGATGCATTTCATTTTGCAGTACAAAACGTACCCAAAGAACAAATACACAACATATTTCTGCAACATCATGCTTCAAAAAATAGATTTTACAAAGACAAAAATTATCATGTGACTTTTGGCACAATTTTTCCATGTGAATGATTCTGGGATTTTCTCACAAATTACTTTGTACTGATGCTAATCTCAGTGGCTAGCTGCCAACAGTGGTTCTTTAATAAAGTAATTCGCCTCAAATTCAGCAAATACAGCTTTGTCTTCAACAGATATTTAAGTAAAGTTAATTTATCATGTTCTAACCAACAGTACAGTTTATCTACAGATAGAATAGGTTATCACCATAGACTATATCCAGTCTGTGTATATAGACTCTGTACTGTAAATGTTGATGCCAGTTTGTCCCGTAACGACAAATAAATTATGTCTGACTAAATTCTCTGCCTATTTTAGAAAACATCCAGTTGTAAAATAAACTCACAGCAGACCTTAAATTATGATTTTAGTCATGTAGGCTGAGAATGTAGGCTAACATTATTAGGCTAACGATTTACCAGACATCTCTCACATCATATGAATATCTAAAGTTCTTTTTTAAACTGTGTTATATTACTGATATCACTGAACTCTGCTGCAAAATTTGGCATTATGTTTCATTCAATGAAACTAAGACTTAATAATTCACAGATACTAAAAATATGTAAACTCACATTAAGGCAAACAAATGGAGCATAAGCTGTGAAAACATTACATTCGTTCATTATACATGGAGCTAGAATCAATACAGAATTATTTAAAATGTTCACCAAATAGGTTAGCATTTGTTTAAGGTTACTGTTGCTGTAGCTAAACATTTTGCTTAGTCTGGTTGTTGGTAACGTGAAAAAAGGGTACCCACACGGTTCTCAAAGTTGAGCGAATGATGCCATCAGCAGCAAGATGCCCAAACAACGAGATGGAATCTTCATACTAGCTGCTGATTTTGAACTACTCATCCTTCAACTCCAAAGATCCAGAATCAAGGACAAAAGTAATTTCGTTTTTTAAACTTTGTTTTAAGAATGACTAATAAAGCTACGTTCTACCTTCCTTCTTTAAGACTTTAAGACCTTTTTAATACCATCTAGAATTAAATTTAATGCCATCTTCAAGGCCACATTAGAAAAAGTGTAAAGGATATGTTGTGAAATTGATATCACTTTTTTTGCCCTAGAAATACTTATCTTCCAAATCACTGAATTCTAAAAAAAAAAAATGTTATTAATTTTCATATTCATGTGTGATTTATGAAGCTACGTGAGGCATGTGTCTGTACTCTAATACCATTAAAAAGATATTAATTTGTTGAATTAGGAGTCCCAACACTTCACATGAGCACAAACGCTTCTATTTGAGCTAAAGCTGCCTCAATTAAATCTAAAAGACATAGCATAAAGCAGATTAGGATCAGAAAGAGCAGCAATTCACTCTTGCTGTTAAATGAGTGTGTTTTAGTAGGTGTCAGTAGATACAAGATATTATTTTTTGTAGCTCTGCTCTAGAATATATGTGCTTTAATTTACAGTCTATGTACCAAACATAAAAATGTCATATCTGGAGAAATAATTGAGTTACTGAATACATTTAATAGTTCAACATTTCAAGAGATAAATTGTCTTTCTTTCTGAGCAGAGCTTTTATGTTTTCCTTTCACTTACTGAGACTATGAACAAAATGGGTCTTGTTGTCTTGCGCAATACATAGGATTTTTATGGCAAGAAAATAGCTGCTACAGCTGCTTAATGTTTCACAACACACGGTGCATCTGCTGGACAGTAAAACATCATTGAGATGAATGAATGAGCTCTTGATCAGTGGCACAATCATATTATTGAAATTGTTGAATTGTTGCATTACATGGGGAAATGTTTGGCGCATTCCCTGGACAGTAGAGCACCATCAGTAATATCTGCAGTAATATCCTACATATACATGAATACAGGTACAAAGTAGGAATCTTCAAATACAAGGTTTTTGTCTTCAGTTGTTGGGAAATCCATGCTGAGCTGCCAATGACTGCCACCTCAACCCACAGAGCAGAGAGCCGGGGATGACAGCTGGCAGACAGGTGTCACAACGGTGCAGAGCACCAGAGTAAACACTGACTATCATGGACAGTATGATGATAACATCCAAAGCACAACAGGACATGTACTTAGCAACATAACTGTGAAAAAGGAGAATTTTCAAATAAAATTGAAGTCTTTGTTAACAAATGTAACACTTTTTAAGGCCTGAGAATAAACTCTGAGAATAATAAATTCAAGTCTTTTTAAGACCCCAAAGGTATCCTGACAAAATCATAAATCATTGTTCAGAAGCAGAAAGATTTTTACCATTAGCTGGCATGGGCACCATTATGTTAGCATAGCAAGGCAAGCCAATGCTCTTGGTTAAAAGGTTAACAGCTGATGCTTTGAGACGGCAGTCAGAGACAGTGGAGGTATGACATTGTTAAACCATCTGAAGTGTACAGACTGTGTGTTACATGTTTTATTTTACAGTAGCTCTGGGAAAGATGACTGGCACACCCTTCAGTACCGTGATTGTTGGAAAACACCAACTTCCAACTCAGCACCAGAAGTCACGCACATTATTCACGCAAGGCATCATGGGGGCCTAGAAATAACTGGGTAATGTTTCCATTTCTTAACCTATTGCAATAAGTTGTTATTATTATATCCATAGGTTTGATCTACATGCAGCAAAAAAATGTTTGTCTCTGCTTAGTTAGAAGTTCACATTTTGGGCTATAATTACTGCTGAACACTCATCAGAGTGTGTGTTCGGCTGACATGGACTGAATTACTGATGTGAAAAATAATTCATAATGAGGAATTAGAACATCTGACATCTGTCAAGCATAGGTTCATCCACACTTGATAGACATGAGATTTTCCAATTCTTCATGATAATTAATTATTTTTCACCCCATCAGTCAACGTCAGCCACACACACCTCTACCGAGCATCGAGCAGTGATTATAGCCTATACTGAACTTTTTTTTTTCTACTGCATGTAAATCAAAAACCAACCAAACCAACCTTTGGTTTATACCAAAGGATATAAAACAACTCATTGCCATCAGTTGAGAGAATAGAAACAGTGCTTTTTAACCAGAAAAACAGCAGCCTTTAAATTGACTCTCAGCGCCACCCGCTGTTACGGAGGTAGAATTACTCGGCATATTTTTGAGAAAAACCCAGAATCATCCACGTGGAAAAGTTTTGCCAAAGTCAAGGTATTTTTTTGACTTCTATTGAATCTATTTTTGTACTTGTAGGACACGTTTTGTTTATTTCGGAAGCATGATGTATTAGACATGTGTTGTGTATTTGTTCATTGGGCACGTTTTATATTACAAAACAAAATGCACTCGTTTGTTAATCATGAGTTTCATTTGTTAAGTACATTATGTATGTTAGTTCATCGCAGGGTATTTGTTAAACATGCTTCGTTTGTTTGTAGAATCCTGGTTGTCCCCAAACCCGAGACATACCCTTGCTCCTCACATGCAGTGCTATTAAGGTTACCTAACATAAGTGGCATTGCTACAAACCACCGAGAACGACGTGAAATATAAAGTGAGAGGCCATAGTCTTGTATCTCGCTGCCACTAAATATCAAAGGTGATGTATCATTTAATACACTTACTGCCAGCTATAGTCCATGGTATTTTGGAGACAAAGACCTCGAAAAGTTTCCTGGACGGGACAGACATGCTTCGCCTTGAAACGTCTCTTTTTTTTCCCACTTCCTTCCTCCTCTTCTTCTTCTTCTTTCTTCCGTCTTCTTCTTTGGGGTACGGCAGCTGCCATCCTTTAAGTTGCATTACTGCCTCCTGCTGGATTTACTTTGACACTGTCACTCTATTCTAAGGAAAACACACATTTCAGGCGATGATTCATTTCGAAATATAAAAATAGACCAGTAAAATATGATGTAATGGGGCTCCTATGCATTCTATATTGCTTCCAAATAGTTGTATCTCCTGCAAATAAACTTTTCTTATTTTAATGTTATTCATGCTGTGCCAGCACACATGAGGACATAGTTGATCTTTCCAGCCTATTTTGTGTCTTTTGTTTGGGGAATAAGCTCTTTAAAATGTGTAGGTGGTAGGTCACAGATTTAAAAAATCATCATATAATCACCTTTCACTTTCATGAAAACAGAACAAACAAACAAAAAAAACCTTAATAGTTCATATGTTTTTTTCTTCTTCCTTTTCAGTTTGACTTTGACTATGCCCATGTCAAATTTAATCTGATTTTAACAGTGGTGGAAGAAGTACCTGAGAGCCACACTTGAGTGAAAGTACAGCTGTTTTACCAGATAATGACTCTGCTACAAGTTCAAGCCACCTGGTTAGGTGGATAGGATATGGGGATAAACATTTTTATGTACTCAATTTATATCCAGTTCTTTTATTATTTTTTTTGTTCAACCTTGCCCAGGGACAACGGGTGAAAAATAACAATTTTGCTAAAACCTGGTACAGTGCATCTCTTCTTGATTAATATAAGATTAATGTTTTATTATGCACTGTTCCTGTCTAAATAACATTGCATAACATTCCATTACCTATTAGCATATTAGTCTACTCGAGTTAAAATCTTTAAGTATCTGATATTTACTGTACTTGAGAATCAAATGAAATTTATCAAATTAAAATTAAGTAAGTATTGAAAGTAAAAGTACAGGTAAAGGCTGGAAATAAAGCAGGCAGCAAGAATTCTGAGGATTATGAAGTTTATTTCTTCTTAACATGTAGGCCTACACCACCTTAAACATGGAGCGTGTGTTACACTTGAAGAAAAATGAGGTCTTCTTCATAACTTTAAGGACACACTGCAGTGGAGCAGTCACTGTTCAGTTAGCTGTCTTACATCATCATCTCCTTGAATCATTACTCGCCTTCCCTGCAGCGGGACGCCACCTTCTGTTCCTATCATGAACTCACTCTAAACATTGAGTAGAATGAAGTTGCAAGCATGAAACATCTAATCTGACATGCAGCCTGAACTTGCCTGGCAATTCAAACATAACTGCTACTTTGAGAGCACCTGTCTGAACTTGTCCTTATGTGTTTTAACTGTGTTGTAACTGGGAGGCTAGGACCACTGATTTGCGAAACCAGCTGATTTTATTTTATGGTAATGAAAATGCTTAGAAACAGAATAGATGCTGGAGTAAAATGTGATGGCTTTTGTATTTACTTTGGTTAAGATAATATCACATCACATTATATCTCCTATGTTACTGTTATATTTTACACATATCTATGGGGCGCTGATTGTAAAGTTGTGCACTCTAAAAGAAACAGCAACATTTCTCCACATTAAGCTCATAAACATGATTAAAAGAGGCAGGTTTTTTTTCAAAGTCACTTTTTAAGCACATTTAGAGCAACATTTGGAGCCTATCCCAGCTGTCATTTGGTGAGAGGCCAACTCACATTCACACCTAGGGGCACTTAAGAGTCAACCAACTAACCTGACATGCATGTCTTTGGACTGTGGGAGGAAGCCGGAAAACCCGGAGAGAACCTACGCAGACACTGGGAGAACATGCAAACTCCACACAGAAGCCCCTTCCCCTGCCCAAAGTCTCCAATCCGAGTTTGAACCGGGGATCCTCTTGCTGTGAGGCATCAGTGCTAACCACAGCATCATATGTTAAATCTAAATATTAAATATTAAATTTAAATGTTATATGTTAAATCTACATGTTAAATATTAAATATTCAATCTAAATGTAATATCTAAATTATGGTTGTTAGCTACATCTAAATCTTGAATCTAAATGTTAGGCCTATATGTTATATCTAACTGTTAGGCTATAGGCTATGTTAAATCTAAATGTTAAATGTTAAATCCAAATCTTAAATGTTAAATCTAAATGTTAAATCTTAATGTCATGATTCTAAATATTTAGCTAATATGCAAATTCACACTTCTGCTTGGCGGAAGATGTACCAAAATAAGAGCTCGATGCAGGCTATTGATGTTCCGTGAACATGGTGACCAACCAACATATTTTTGATTTGAAAAGAGAAATTTTAAATTGGGAAACAAGTTTATACACTGCGATTCAACTGTGCTTCACTTCTGGCTTATGTGAGAAACTTTTGCCGTTAGGAGAGTGGCCCGCACCTGCGGAGAGGAAACAGACTCGCTGCAGCGAGGGCTGTAGTGCTGGGATTAACCTGGGGGAATAAGGTCTGTCCTGGCTGAATTCTAGCTGCTACTGCCACTAACTGATGGACCATCTCCACAGCCGCTAAGCAACTGTACTCATCTATTATAAGGTAAAAGAAGGTAGAAGACAGATTTATTTGCCATTTTTTAAAACAAAGTTAAAAAAAAAACAAAACTAAATTACTTAGGTCCTTGATCCTGCCACATATTTGAAATTAAAGAATGAGTTGATTAAAATCACCACCATCTGGTTGCTCGGGCATGTTGCTGCTGGTGGAATCATTCAATTCCTGCGGTGCATTTTTTGAATTTGCATCAGAGTCTTGTGTCCTCATGGCTCCCAACAAGGTCCGTTCATCAAGTACTGCAGCCTGATCCAAGATGCCAGGAGTCAACCATGTTTCTGTAAAGATGTGCGTTAGTTAGGAAAAAACATTTATAGCTTCATAGATATAGTCCACTATATAGTGTGCTTGCCATTTTGTAGTGGTGTTCGACTTCTCAGTGGGTAATTTCATCCACTATATAGTGCACTATAAAATAACCACAATGCACAGCAAATTTGAATGTACATATGATGTACCCTACAGCTGACTCCCGTATATCACAATGCAATGCAGCCATGTATTTCCAGGGGAAAAACATTTTAATGGAGTGTTCCGAAATCTTGTTCGTTATTCCCTATCTAGTGCATTATTTGATACACACTACATCGTCAATAGTGAGTGAGTGAATGAGGGGAGGGTTTCGAGCACAAAAACACGCCCCCCGGAAATACGCTTCTGGAAACCATGGATGTATTATAAGGAAGTCTGGATACAGCCGTGGGGGCAGGGCCTCATTCATTTCTATGAGAGCTGCTCAGTGGCGCATGAAGCAGAGAAAACCCGAACATTGACTGGCTCGCTCACACAGATGACCCGAGTGCTCGGAGCGAACAGCACCGGTGCACAAGCATTCCTCTCGTAGTAACTTAGCTTATTAGCAACAGCAGCAAATTGGCGGTATAACGACAGTGCTGTCGGTTTTAATATTTACGTGATTATCAGATAATGGTATATTTATATATCTCTCTCTCTCTACAAACACACATATACATACAACTCATCAGGGAATCATATTGTAATCTCGACCGGAGAAATCAAATTAACAGAATCGGAATGTGTTCTGCTCATAAAAAGGTAATAAAAGGTGCTGCTTGTAATATTGCCCCATGTTTTATCACACAGCTCAACTTTTAAAAATACTACGTTCAGTACCTTTCAGTAACTGTCTCTAGTGCTTCGCTGCTCACTGATAACCGGTAGTTTGAATACAGACCCTAGACTGTATATACGGGGCGGAGTCCGGCAAGATGGCAGACCGGATGCAGCATAACTTTTGAGAGCTGTCTGTTTGTCCCAAATTTTAATAACTTCACCGTCTAACTACCTTTTCCTGACTCTTGAACATTTTTATTTTGTCTCGTCATTCAATATTGCCAAGAATTGAGTCATGAAACCTACCATTCCAGCCTGTGGGAATACGGCTGCTACTCATCATAACTACGCGGCTAAGATGGAAATAGTGACCGAGAGCCTAAAAAGAAAAGACCCATTCTCTCCAACAAAAAACCGACCGCCCGCCAAAATGAAAGATTCGTCCACTGATGAAGGTATGAAAGTCGTCCTGGAAGCAATAAAACAACTCACTGACAAAGTGGATAGTCTCAGTGCCCAAATACAACAGAATTCAGTTATGCTAGCCAGCATGGCTAAAGCTGTTGAGTTTAACGCGGAGGAAATAAAGGACTGTAAATCCCAGTTACAAGACACAGAGCGGGAGGTGTTAGCGATTAAAAAAGACAACGCTGAGTTAATGGACAGGGTCTTGGAGATGGAACGATACGAGCGCCGGTGGAATCTGAGAATTCGAGGGATAAAGGAGAAAGAAGGAGAAAACACACGAGAAGTGGTGGCTGACCTGCTGATAAAGATTTCCCCCACCTGGGCTCCCAACATTAACTACATTGTGGACTCCGCTCATCGGCCCGGCAGACGTGAGGATGAGACCAGGCAGGTCATCGTCCAGTTTACACAGAGAATACACCGGGATGCGATCTGGAAGATGACCCAAGATCTTTGCAGGTGGAGGAATCCTCCACCTGCAAAGATCTTGGGATCGGCTTTAGTGAAGATCTCTGCAAGGCTGACAGGGAGGCTCGGATGGCACTGTGGCCGAAGATACAACAAGCACGGGCAGCTGGTAAACGTGCTTACTACAGGGGAGGGGCTGGTTACATCGATCGATAATATTTTGATATTGAAGGGACATGGCCTAAAGTTGTCTTTGTGGGCTTTTCTTATTTTCCACTTCTCTTCACTTAGTGGAAGTTCTGACTGATTTAACTGTATTCTATGTGTTCTATGTTCCAGTTAAAAACTGACCTTTCTTTTCTTTCTTTTAACACAAGGGGACTTAAAGACTCAGTTAAGCGCAAAGCTGTTTTTCTGTTTTGCAAGGGACAACAAGCACATTGCACCTTTCTTCAAGAAACCCATTCTGATGAATCTGATGTTAAGTTTTGGTCACAGCAATGGGGGGACAAAGTTCTTTTCAGTCATGGGACAAATCGTTCGGCTGGAGTTGCCATCTGTTTCAATAGATGTCCTGGTAAGATTTTATGTAATAAGGCAGATAAAGATGGACACTGGGTTGCTTGTGCTTTGGATATGGATAACATTGTTATTATTTTGATCAATGTTTATGGTTATAACAATGATCAAAAAAATAGGAGCATGTTACATCAAATTTCTTTGGTTATAAAAGAACTACAGGTAAAATTTCCCACCGATTATATGGTGATAGGTGGTGATTTCAACTTAACTCCTGATGAGTGGATGGATCGATGGCCTTCAAGACTCTCAAGGGAATACAGAAACCCACTAATGGAAAATTTTATTAACAACGACAAATTACTTGATATCTGGAGATCTTTGAACAAAGATGTTAAACAATTTACTTGGTACAAACCTAATGGCCAAATCAGATCACGTATTGATTATTGGTTATCAAGATCAATCTCAGAACACGTTGCGGAAACAACAATCTCTAATTCTCCCTTGAGTGATCATTGTACCATTAATTTAAAACTAAAAAAGGGGATAAAAACACTAATTTTAAAGATTATTGGAAATTTAACTCTCAATTATTAAAGAATGTGGAATACTGTAACTCTATAAAAGAATTAATTTTGGATATTAAAAAGGACAACACAATAAGTACACTGATATTAAAATGGGAATTTCTCAAATTTAGTGTTTGAAAATACGCAATAGCATTTGGTAAAAAGATGGTAAAGGAAAGAAGAGCAGAAGAAACAAATGTAGTTGAAGAACTCATGGATCTTTATAGGAAGTTGAATTGGTCTGAGGAAGAAAGAGAAAGAATTAATAACCTGCAATCTAGACTGGATGTGATGTATTTGAATAAAGCCAAGGGTGCATATGTGAGGTCCAGAGCCAGGTGGATTGGCAACTTGGAAAAACGTAGACTAGAATTTAACTCAATATGTAGTCTCTCAATTAATGGTGAAGAATGCACAGATCCCAAGCGTATAAAAAAAAAGAAGTCTTTGACTTCTACAGTAACCTATATAAATCTTCATATTCAGAACAAAATGTCACAGCCTTCTTTGACAAAATCAGTAACTTGATTCCGATAATTGATGATGATTTTAAAGATGCTTGTGACGAAGAGTTAATAATTGCAGAATTTGATTGTGCAGTTAAAAACATGGCATCTGATCGCTCACCAGGGCCTGATGGTTTAACAGCAAATTTCTACAAACATTTTTGGGAAGATATAAAACTCCTGTTGTTCCAAGCTTTAATCGAATGTATTAATCAAAAAGAACTAACGGAAACAATGAAACAAGGTGTAATAAAATTGACACCAAAACCTGGAAAAGATAAGAAAATTCTCAGCAACCTTAGACCTATAACTCTTTTAAACACAGACTACAAGATCTTTACAAAAGTCCTCAATCAAATCAATCAATCAAATCTTTATTTGTATGGCACTTTTCATACAAAGAGTAACACAAAGTGCCTCACAGAGATTAAAAACAATAACAGAAATGAAAAACATCAATGAAAATCAAGAAAAATACAGACAGCCTGACCCTCCCACCCCCACATAAACGTACGCAACAACACACACACAATCATGTAGATATTCCCACACATATTCGCAAAGGCACCCGAACATCCACCCTTACCACCCACACACACACACACATACACCAACACACACCAATTGTTACTAAAGAGACATGGCTAGGCACTGAGACCTGAGGCGAGGGAGAAGCTACCTTTGGGGGCCAACCTCACTGAGAGAGGTCACGGTCCAGCACCGCTGGGGCGCCGCCACAGAGACCATCCCAACCCGGGCGGACAGGAGTGCCCGCACCAAGATGCCGAGCCCTCTAGCCACCCGGGCCGAAACAGTCCACGGTACAGCACCCCCAGTGGTGGACCAGAGACCACTCCCAGTCCGGGAGGCCCCGATGAGGAAACACTGGAGCTAAAAACTAACACAATAAAATAAGGTAAAGAACATAAAAGCTAAGAACGTAAGGGACTGAAACAGTAAAATAAGACAAAGAATACAAGTGCACAGTAAAATAGTTTAAAGGTTATAACCGCTAATAATTAGATAAATAAATAAATGGGAGACTAAAACAGTGGGATAAGATAAAATAAAAAAGTAGAATAAATAAATAAATAGTTAGTTAGTTAGTTAAAAGCCTGATTGAAAAGATGGGTCTTGAGCCTCTTTTAAAAACCTCAACACTGTCTGTGATCCTGAGGTTCTCGGGAGGCTGTTCCACAGACGGGGGCCATAGTAACTGAAAGCCGCCTCCCCATTTCTTTTAGAGCTAACTTGTGGTATGGTTAAAAGGCCAGTGCCGGAGGACCTCAGGGTCCGCGAGGGTTGATAAGGTAAAAGCAGCTCAGTTAGGTAAGAAGGCCCAAGACCTTTGAGACACTTAAAACAAGTAAAAGAACCTTAAAATCAATCCTGAAACGCACTGGAGCCAATGAAGCGATTTTAAAACCGTGTAATATGCTCCCGCCCTCTGGTCCTCGTCAGCACTCGTGCGGCCGAAGTTCTGCAATAGTTGTAAATTGGAAATGCTCTTTTGGGAAGACCAGAGAGCAGGGCATTACAATAATCTAGACGACAAGAGATAAAAGCATGCATCAGTACCTCCGTGCTGGCCTGAGAGAGAAAGCAGGCGGACTCTGGCTATGTTCTTTAGATGATAAAAACCAATTTTTGTTGTGTTTTTGATGTGTGGGATAAAAGTAAGCTCAGAGTCAAAAATCACACCCAGATTTGTTACAGATTGTGATGTTCTAAAAGCCTGTAACTTTGGTAAAAGTCTCTCTTTCTGGCCTTCAGGACCGATGACTAAAACCTCTGTTTTGTCCTGGTTGAGCTGTAGGAAATTTGCTGCCATCCATGAATTTATGTCTGAAATGCAGTTAAAAAGGGCATCAATAGGCCCTGTGTCATCAGGAGACACAGCGATGTACAGTTGAGTATCGTCAGCATAACTATGAAAGCTGATGCCGTGACTCCTGATGACTTCCCCAAGGGAAGCATGTACAGATTAAAAGAGTTGGGCCTAAAATTGACCCTTGGGGAACCCCACACTTTATGTCATGGATTCCTGAGGAACATGTATCCATACTTACAAAGAAGTGTCGGTCTGTGAGGTAGGAGTCAAACCAGTTCAGAACAGTACCAGAGAGGCCGACCAGGTTCCTCAGTCTATTTAATAAAATGTGATGGTCTACTGTATCGAAGGCGGCGGTTAGATCCAGTAGTACCAAGACAGTGAGTTTATGGTTATCTAAGTTGAGCCTGATGTCATTTAAAATCTTTACAAGGGCCGTCTCGGTACTGTGATTCATCCTAAAACCAGACTGACACCTCTCTAAAATGTTATTTGTGGTTAAAAGTCATTTACTTGGTTAAACACAAGTTTTTCCAAGATTTTACTTAAGAATGGTAAGTTCGATACAGGCCGATAATTATTAAAAATGTTGGGATCTAAATTGCTCTTCTTCAGAAGGGGTTTCACCACCGCCGTTTTAAAGGAGGTGGGGAAGACACCCGTCTGAAGAGAGCAATTCACCATGTATAACAATTGTTCCTCAAAGAATGCATGAAACGTTTTAAAAAATGGAGTGGGAATTGGGTCTAAGAGGCAGGTTGTGGGCTTTACTTGGGAGAAAACTCGACCAAGTGTCCTCGCATCTACCAGGGCAAAACTCTCCAGTGTTTCCTCCGGTAAAATCAATGATTCGGGTGAGTAAACACTTAAAATCTGATGCGGTAAAAGACTCGATCTGATGTCATTGATTTTACTTCTGAAGTGGTCTGCAAAATCCTCACAAAGGGCGTCACTTGGTATCTTGGAGGGTCTATTAAAATTTGCGTTTGTTAAAAGGTCGATTGTGGAGAAGAGGAATTTTGGGTTGGTTTTATGGTCGTTGATTAATTTTTGAAAGTGAGAAATTCTTGCCTGTTTGACAGTGTTATTGTAGGTTTTGAGGTGTTCATGGAATATTTCGTAGTGAACTGTTAACTTTGACTTTCGCCATCTCCTCTCAGCACTCCTGCAGTTTCTCTTCAGCTTTTTGATGTTCATATTTCTCCAGGGCGGTGTAGGTTTTGTTTTAACAGTCTTCAATTGAAGTGGGGCCACTGAGTCCAGTGTTGTCTTTAATTTATTGTTAAAACTGTCAACAATGAAATCACATGGTGCTGGTAAAATATCTGCTGGAGTGCTCTGTAAAATCCGGATAAACTTTGCAGCCACTTCAGAAGTTAGGTAGCGTTTCCTCACTGATCTCACCAGGGCCTCCCGTTGATTAAAACTGGTGACTGTAAAAAACACACAAAAGTGGTCAGACACAGCCAGATCCACAACAGATGGCACACCAATGGACAGGCCATAAGTTATGACCAGGTCCAGGGTGCGCCCCCTGCTGTGAGTTGGCTGTGTGACATGCTGTCTAAAATCTAGGCAGTGTAAAAGGTTTAAAAATTCTCTGGACACTGTGTCTGAGGAGTTGTCCATGTGCAAGTTAAAATCACCAGTTATTAAAATTCTATTGTATTTACTATAGATAATTGATAAAAGTTCGGAAAACTCATTGATAAAAGATGATGAGTACCTGGGTGGTCTGTAGACGGTTAAGCAAAGAATGGGGGGGTTGCTAAAAACAAAGGCATGATACTCAAATGATACGAAGTTGTTAAAAAATACTTCATTTGAGCACATGGTAATCTTTGTAATTGAAGCAGTTCCGCCTCCTTTTTTGCCCTCTCGAGTTGAAAATAAAAAGTTAAAATTTGGTGGGGAAGCCTCAGTGAGAACGACAGGTGCATCAGTGCCAAGCCATGTCTCTGTCAGTAGAATGATGTCTAAGTCGTTGTCTACAATAATGTCATTTATAATAAATGATTTGTTTAAAAGGGAGCGCACGTTCAGGACAGCTATTTTAGTGTCTGCACTGGACGTGTGCTTGTCACCTCCAACTCGGGGGATTTTTAAAATACAGTTATTTCTATGAACAGACCCTGGTCTTACCTGTCTGTTGTTTGTAATTCTGGTTTTGATTGTCTGAATATTATCCTGCGCCTGTATAGTGGAGGGTGACGGTGGAGGTGAAGGTAATTGGGAGGCAGGGGGTCTGTAAGTGCGTGTGTCATTAGTGAGTCAGGAGGAGGGTGTGGAGCATGAACGGATAGTCAAGTCAATGTTCACAGATAAAAGATGTGAACCATTCTTGTTTGGGTGGAGGCCGTCGTGTTTGAAAAGGTGGGGCCTGTTTAAAAAAGCTGCAAAGTTGTCAACAAATGGGATACCTTTTCCCAGGCAGTATCCCTTCAACCACACGTGCAGCTGACGAAGGCGGGAGGTGGTGACGTCACCGTAACGAGGGGGGGGGAGCGGGCCTGAGATAATTAACTGCTTCCCCGTGTCCAGCAGGTGGTCAATTAGGGTGGCGAAGTCCCGTTTAAGAAGCTCCGACTGCTGGTATTTTAGGTCGTTGATGCCGGCCTCCAGGACCAGCGTAGAGGCTGAGCTATGCTGAGCACTCAGCTGCAGAGCGGAGGATGCAACGTCCTTGACCCGTGCGCCAGGGTGGCAGAAGGTCCGGCCGCCATGCACTGCCACGTGCCTGACCATGGAGGTCCCAACCACCAGCACAGAGGGGCAGGTGCGCCTCTCCCGAGTGCGTACTTGTGACTGGGCCATGGATGGTGGAGAGCGGGGCCGTGTGGCTCCGTGCCTCACGGAGGAATTCCCCAGGTGAGCCCCAGCGGAGGAGCGCTGTTGTTGTGCGGCAGCACGAACACTGGTCAAATCAGACCCGTTAGGACCCGGGTGGTGTCGGTCGCGGGAGCCGGGGGCAGCCACTGCCCCGTTGAGGGTATCCGGAACCCGGCTGCTATGGGTGGTCGCGGGATGTCTTCGGACAGCGTTCTTCAGCAGCCTCAGACGCGTGGCCGAAGACGTGGCCCGGGATGGCAGCTGTCGGTCCCGGACTCCAGCGGCGCAGCGGTGGGGCCCACCCGGAGGCTGCAGCGGAGATGACAGACCGGTGCGGCAGCGGGGCGCCGCTGCCTTGGTGCCCGCCGATAAGGAGGGACCTGTGGGACCGGTGGGAGGAGTGTCTCCTGGGTGGTGAGCTGCGGTCACCGCGTCGGTCCGAGGCGGGGACGGTGCAGCAGCCTCTGGAGGGGAGCTCAGACCCTGACCATCGCCTGGAGCACCAGCATACTGCGACAGAGCCTCAAAGCGGTTGGAGAGTAGGAGTGGAGGCGAGGTGGTTCCAGCCAAGGTCCTAGATCGGCCACGGGTAACCACCTCAGCCCATGAGCGCTGGAGGCGGGGGGTGGAGCAGAAGGATGGCCGCGGACCGGTGGGATCCCAGGGCACCGTGTCCTGGAGGGCCGCTGAATACGAGGAGATCCGGAGACATTGCTCGTGGGCGATGGTCATACACTGGTCCAGCTGGGCTTCCTTACTCCTCAGTTCCTCGGAGAGCCGGCGGACATCATTCAACAGGTCAGCGATCTTTTTTTCCGCTTTCCTTAGTTGGAGATGATGGTCTTCAGGGGACATGGCGGTAGCCATGTAGCATAGCTTAGGTTAGCTAAGAAGGTCGCGATAAACAGAGGGACAAAACCGGATTTTTCCAGGTCACTTCTGTTTAGTTTGTCGTCTGTGTTCGTCTGCGTTTGTGCCACCAGGGCAGTTAGTTTGTCCGCAGAAGTTGTGTGAGTTTAAAAGCTTAAAAGTTTACACAGGAGCGAGCGATTAGCCTAGCCACCAGGCTAAAAACAAACCTGCTAAGCTAGTCCATAGAGTCCGGTAGGCCGGATAAACTAAAGACCCAAACGTGCGATGGTTAAAATCTTCGACCTCGTTAAAAGATGAAGGTAAAACAACCACAGTCTAAAAGTAAGAAGTATAAGAAGTCGCTTTAAAAGTAGATAAAAACGTTAGTTCATGACAGAGTAACTGGCCGTACGCTCAAAACACGCAAAACGCTGACGCATGCGCCATCAGTGATGGCAACAAGATTAAAAATTGGCATCTCTAAGATAATTAGTTCATCACAATCAGGATTTCTTAAAAGAAGATCAGTTCATAATAATATCTGCCTGGTTCTGGATCTTATTGACTATAATTACTTAATTGAAGATGATGGTTTCATGTTGTTTCTGGACTTCCACAAAGCATTTGACTCAATTGAACATGCTTTTATCATTAATACATTTAAACATTGGGTTTGGTGACACATTTCTTGACATGATTGCTATGTTATATACTGATATCAACAGCTGTGTTTCCCTTTCCGAAGGCACATGTCCCAGATTCAGGGTAGAAAGAGGCATTACGCAAGGATGCAGCATTTCACCTCTTTTGTTTATTGTCGCCACAGAATTACTGGCTATATCTGTTGTAAATTCAAACATTAAAGGATTAGACATAAACAACCACAAATTAATTATAAGTCACCTTGCTGATGACACAACAATCTTCCTTAAAAATAAAGAACAAATTCCATTGGCCTTAGAAACAATTAAACTGTTTTCCAAAGCCTCAGGTCTGCTTCTGAATTTGGACAAATGTGAACTCATGAATATACATAACTGTTCTGACTCATCACTGTATGATATACCTGTTAAAAATAAAATATTTAGGAATTTTGGTAACCAAATGCTCTGACACTAGTGAAAAAGAGAATATCCATAATACTATTGATAAATGTAAAAAAAACTTTAAATAATTGGTTACAGAGAGACTTAACGTTGTTTGGTAGAACAATGTTAATCAAAATTGAATCATTATCCAGGTTAATCTATCCAGTTTACTCTCTAGCAATCCCACCAAGAATTATAAAAGAAATCAATAGAATAAACTTTAATTTCATTTGGAAGAATAAACATCACTATATTAAAAATGGAGACTTGGTGAAGAACTATGAGGATGGTGGCTTAAAAGAAATTGATTTTGAGATTATGGATGGAATATTAAAAATTAATTGGCTCCGTTCCTTTTTAAGAAATGGGGATGAAATATGGTTCTCCTTACCTCGTCTTATTTTCAATAAAATCGGAGGTATTGGTTTTCTGTTAGTATGTGATTCTGAAATATTCAAACTACCCATCAAACTTTCTAAATTTCACCAGCAGGTTCTGTTATATTGGAAAATGATATTCAAACACAACTTCAGCCCCCATAATGTCCCACTGTGGAACAATAGAGCAATACTGAGCAGGAGGAGATCTATGTTCATGGAAGACTGGATGGCAAAACAAATTTGGTCTATTACACATTTAATGGATGAGAATGGAGAAATACTTTTATTGGATGATTTTAATACTAAATATAACACTAATTGCTCATTGGAGATCTACAAGAAAGTCACACAAAATATCCCAAAAGTACTTTTTCTTTCAATAAAGAACAACATATTAAACACACCAACTCCTAATCTACACAAAATTAAAATAGAGGATATGGACCTTGTTAATGAAAAATGTAACAATAAATTTTTATGGCAGTACTTAGTAAACACCTTCTTTCCAAGTATAGCAAAAAGCACACTCACTCTTAAAGTTTATAATAAATCTAAATTATCAGCTATTCGCACTAAATACCTTAAA
Organism: Plectropomus leopardus; assembly: GCF_026936395.1. Lineage (NCBI taxonomy): Eukaryota > Metazoa > Chordata > Actinopteri > Perciformes > Serranidae > Plectropomus > Plectropomus leopardus. Next base: position 35,281,159 of record NC_142189.1, on the reverse strand, counting down.
TTTCCAATTCCTCCCAAATGCAAAGAAATACATTTTAAGACCAAAAACAACATTTATCCCTCGAATGAATTCATTAACAAAAGATTTAAATTAGCTGTAGATAATTGTTATATTTGCAAAACGAATGTAGAAACGACAGAGCACCTGTTCTTTGAATGTGAGATTGTTCAAAATATGTGGAAATCTCTCCATAACTCTTTGTCGTCCAGTTCTGTTAACATGGATTTCTGGTCTTTTCAAGATATTCAAGTTGGTGTTTTCCTGGAGGATAAAAAAAAAGAATTTTTGGTGAATAATTTGATCATTTTTACAAAGTACTATATTCACGTGTCGTTACGCTAAATCCCCCCCTTCATGGCCTGCTCTTAAAAATGAAATTTCCTTATTTCAGCGGTGTCTTAAACAAATAAATAATCCTCATGCAAGCAAATTGTACACTGTGATTACATCAGTTAATGTATCCTAAACCCTTTGTGTTTGTCAATGTTATCTCCTTCATTTTATATTTTTTATTTTAATTTTTCATTGATTTATTTATTTCATCTTTTTTTTTTTTCCTCCTATATGTAATTTTATGTGAACTGGAGCTGTGACTGTTTTCTCAATTCCTTGTACTGTTGTATACATTGACTATATCACTGTTCATGTTGAATAAAAAAAAAACAAACAAAAAAAAACATCCATGCATGAAGCAGAGAAAACTCTTTTTCCAGGTTTAGAAAAGTGTAAAATACCCGGATCTACTGGCCCATAGAGCATGCGTGGAAGTGATTAACAACAGCTGAATGCGGCCGATTGTACCCGAGCATTGACTCCGACTCACTGGCTCGCTCACACAGATGACCCGAGTGCTCGAAGCGAACAGCGCTGGTGCACGAGCATTCCTCTCATAGTAGCTTAGCTTATTAGCAACAGCAGCTAATCGGCGGTATAATGACAGCGCTGTCGGTTTTAATATTTACGTGATTATCAGATAATGGTATATTTATCTCTCTCTCTCTACACACACTCATACACACACATATACATACAACTCATCAGGGAATCATATCGTAATCTCGACCGGAGAAATCAAATTAACAGAATCGGAACGTGTTGTGCCCATAAAAAGGTAATTCACTAGCAAGGACCACACCTCAATCGGAATTAATTTTAACAATTTATTGACGTGAATGTAGATTTGGTATAAACATTGATGTTGGATTATTGGAATGGATGGTTGAGTGCGGTGTGGGGAAGCTTCAGTGGGAATCCGCCGTGGCTCCCGGGCACGACAGATCCCCTAGGACCCTACGGACAGAAGGAGGAAAAGGAAAGAGATTGAGGGAGGGAGGGAGGGGTGCAGAGTAATGAGAACGAAAGGGGGAGATCGGGTTAGGAGGATATTTAAGCCGGAAGAGGCGCGGTTGAGGTGCGGTAGAGGTGTGGTCCTGCTCCTGAAACTCTGCTATAAAGCTTCACTTCACTAGCAAGGACCACACCTCAATCGGAATTAATTTTAACAATTTATTGACGTGAATGTAGATTTGGTATAAACATTGATGTTGGATTATTGGAATGGATGGTTGAGTGTGGTGTGGGGAAACTTCGGTGGGAATCCGCCGTGGCTCCCGGGCACGACAGATCCCCAAAAGCGTGCATTATATGAGAGAGGAAAAAGCCGATTTGAGATCTCTTACGTCAGAATGGACGTAACGGTAATAAGCTTGGGAGGACCATCTGCCCATGATCTGAATAAAGTGTTCCGGTATACCGCTGCGGGAAGCCGAGGTGGCAGCTCCGATTCTGAAAGAATGTCTGGAGTAATTCATGGGAGAGATGCCTGACAATGACGGGACCTGACGGAAGTGTTGGTGGAACCAGAAGCCGGTAACCACCTGGCCGGATTCAGATGCAAACAGAGGGGCATCTTGGGATTTGCTTTGTGACGTCCGGAAATGTAAGTAATTGGAGAGAATAAGGAAGGCGTTTAGAACTGATTGAATGTTAAAGTAGAAGACGGGAGTGGGTTGGCTAGATTAGTTGGTTTTGGTTCTTTTTAAAAATAACTATGGTGTCGTTAGAGAAAAAAGGTCCGAGAGGCAGGCGTGCCGACGTGGATCATATCGAAGGGTCGAAGCAGTGAATTCTGAGCACCTGAGGAAACGGAAGAAGGTGAGAATGAACATTGCCTCTTGAGTTTGGTTGACGTGAGGTATGCTATATCTGGAGCGGATGGTGTGGATACAGCGTGACAGCAGATCCGTGGTTAATGGGAGTCTACGAGGATTTTGGACTGGTTCTTAGCGTGAGAGGCCTCTGAGCAGTGAGGTGATCTGGGGATGACCATGAGCTGGCCATGACTACCGGTTAGGAGTTTAGAGATGAACGAAACGCCGCTGAGGTAGACTTTGATTGTCTGGGTTTTAATTTCCCAAGACAGAATGGGCGTGGGTGATGAAGCAGGTTAAGGTGATGAGATCAAATGAAGGAAAAGTGATGTTATGCATGTCGTGAAAGTTGTGGAAACAATTCCAAGCCAACCGATATGGAGAGAGAGTTGTAGGGGACGGGCTATTGATGATGGTGTTCTGAGATTCCAGATCAGGGGCATGAAAGCTGGGTTTAGATGTTGAAAGACAAGGTCGAATATGGAGGAACCGGAGTCGGGTGTGCGTCTACATGAGGAGCCAAGCTTCTGAACTTCTTTATTTATGATGTCAAACTACTGCAAGATTGTCTGAGTAGATGAGAACAGATAGGCGACTCCATTCACGGCCCCATAACGTGGTGGCGACGATGATGGGGTAGATCTCAAAGAGAGCAGATAAAGTGACCTGGCAGTCTCCTTCCAACTCTTGGGGCCATTTGCCTATGAACCAACTTTCATCGGAAAAAAACCCCAAAACCGGCAGACAGAGCCGCGTCATCGAAAAAGTTGACGTCCTGAGGATGATGGATGATGTGAGGATGATGTGATCGTCATAAAGAAGGAGAATCGTTCCAATCGCCGAGCAGACGGAGCCAGAACCAGAGCTCGGCGCGGCTGGGCGCAACGAGAGAGACGGAGGCCATGAGCGAAGGGACGGAAGAAGCGACAGGCAACGGATGAGAAAGGAAGCCCCCCCCGGGGAACAATGCGGATGCAGGCTTCGAGGGTAAGTAGTAGAGGGCACTGGCAGCCCGGTGCCAAAAGCCCCAAGGAGAGTGAACTGTTGCAGTAGCCGATGTCGTACGTCTGGGGGCCCCCGACATCTCGGTGCCAGATGCCCCAAGGAGAGCGAACTGTCAAAGTCACTGGACGTAGAACTGGGGGCAGCAGCACCCCGGTGCCAGATGCCCCAGCGAGAGTTAAGTGGTACGGTTGCCGGGCGTGCACGGCCGGGGGCAATGGCATCCCAATGCCAGACTCCCCAGCAAAAGCGAACCGCTGCAGGCGTCGATGTTAAGCAGTAGAGGGCACCGGCAGCCCGGTGCCAGATGCCTCAAGAAGAGTGAAACGGCGCAGTAGGCGAGGTCGTATGGCCGGGGGCACGGCATCTTGGTGCCAGAGGCTCCAACGAGAGCGAACTGTCAAAGTCACTGTGAATGTACAACCGGGGGCAGCAGCACCCCGGTGCCAGATGCCCCGGCGAGAGCGAAGTGGTTTGGTTGCCGAGCGTGCACGGCCGGGGGCAATGGCATCCCAATGCCAGACTCGCCAGCAAAAGCGAACCGCTGCAGGCATCGATGTTAAGCAGTAGAGGGCACCGGCAGCCCGGTGCCAGATGCCTTAAGAAGAGTGAAACGGTGCAGTAGGAGAGGTCATACGGCCGGGGGCACAGCATCTCGGTGCCAGAAGCTCCAACGAGAGTGAACTGTCGAAGTCACTGTGAACGTACGACTGGGGGCAGCGGCACCCCGGTGCCAGATGCCCCAGCGAGAGCAAAGTGGTTTGGTTGCCGAGCGTGCACGGCCGGGGGCAATAGTATCCCAATGCCAGACTCCCCAGCGAGAGCGAAGTGGTTTGGTTGCCGAGCGTGCACAGCCGGGGGCAATAGTATCCCAATGCCAGACTCCCCAGCAAAAGCGAACCGCTGCAGGCATCGATGTTTAGCAGTGGAGGGCACTGACAGCCTGGTGCCAGATACCGCAAGAAGAGGGAAACGGTGCAGTGAGCGAGGTCGTATGGCCGGGGGCACGGCATCTCGGTGCCAGAAGCTCCAATGAGAGCGAACTGTCAAAGTCACTATGGACGTACAACTGGGGGCAGCGGCACCCCGGTGCCAGAAGCCCCAGCGAGAGCGAAGTGGATTGGTTGCCAGGCGTGCACAGCTGGGGGCAATGGCATCCCAAAGCCAGACTCCCAAGCAAAAGCGAACCGCTGCAGGCGTCGATGTTAAGCAGTAGAGGGCACTGGCAGCCTGGTGCCAGATGCCTCAAAAAGAAACAAACGGCGCAGTAGGCGAGGTCGTACGGCCGGGGGCACGGCCTCTCGGTGCCAGAAGCTCCAACGAGAGCGAACTGTCGAAGTCACTGTGAACGTCAACTGGGGGCAGCGGCACCCTGGTGCCAGATGCCCCAGCGAGAGCGAAGTGGTTTGGTTGCCGAGCGTGCACAGCTGGGGGCAATGGTATCCCAATGCCAGACTCCCCAGCAAAAGCGAACCGCTGCACCGGCAGCCTGGTGCCAGATGCCTCAAGAAGAGAGAAAAGGTGCAGTAGGCGAGGTTGGACGGCCAGGGGTACGGCCTCTCGGTGCCAGGAGCTCCAACAAGAGCGAACTGTCGAAGTCACTGTGGATGTACGACTGGGGGCAGAGGCAACCCGGTGCCAGATGCCCCAGCGAGAGCGAAGTGGTGTGGCTGCCAAGCGTGTACAGCCGGGGGCAATGGCATCCCAATGCCGGACTCCCCAGCAAAGCAATCCGCTGCAGGCATCGATGTTAAGCAGTAGAAGGCACTGGCGGCCCGGTGCAGTCAAGAATATGGGTACGAAGATCGGAGGGAACCGGAGATGGACAAGAGATGAAAGCGCCAGGAGGGCGGAAGGGAGGATCGGCTGTGGCCAGGGTGAAAGTAAGCAAAGGCCGCCACAACGGAAAACGATTGGAAAGGAGACCAGAACCGTGGACGAAACGACATGGTGCACAGGATGAGAGGGAAAATTCAGTGGCAGCCCGGTGCCAACAACCCCGGCCCAGACGGGTTGGGAGGCGTAGGCGGGAGTCTCAACCAAGGCCGGCTGCTGCAGGTCGTGCGGAGGCACGGTGAGGGGCACTGACAACCCGGTGCCAGATGCCCCAGCAAGAGCGAACTGGTGCAGTGGCTGGGATTGCACGGCTGGGGGCGCCGACAACCCAACAGACCAGGAAGCTGTGGGTGTACAACTGGGGACAACTGCATCCCGGTGCAGGGTGCCCCAGCAAGAGCGAAGTGGTGCGATTGTCGAGCATACGTGGCCGAGGGCACCGATACCCCGGTGCCAGAAATTCCATCAAGAAACAAATGCTGCAATTGCTGAGGTTGAGCAGTAGAGGGCACCGGCAGCCCGGTGCCAGGTGCCCCAAGGGGACAGAGCTGCTGTGGATGGCCAGGAAGAGCAGGAAATGGCGCTGACATCCCAGTGCCAGGCGGTCCAACATGAGCGGGCTGCTCAAATTGAGGAGGGAGAACAGTCAAGGCAACACAGCGTCGAGAATCCCAGGTCAGGTGAGCTGGTGGGAGTGGGAGGGCGCCACGACACATCAGACGCCTCAGGCAAACCTGACCTCCGCGGCCGGTGGGACCGAGGTAAAGCGACTTTTTTTTTTTTTTTTTTTTGTTTGTTTTCGGGTGATGGGAGGGTCTAAGGGCAGAGGGATGTCGTAAACTCTACAGCCCACTGAGGTGAACCATGTTTTGTGATAATGGGCTCAACGAATAAATTTACTTGACTAGACTTGACTTGACTTGCCCGAGGCAGCATGTCCCCGCTTCCTATTTGGCACGGGCTGCCGGAAGTGGTTGAAGACGAACCGGCCCTTTAACCGAGGTGCTGACATCATGGCGCACGACGGGAGCTGCCGCGATGACGTCACCCGGAAGAGCGCCGATGTTGACAGAGCAGCACTCAGATGTCAGGATATCAAAAAGCTTGTTGTCAGTTCTGCGAAACGGTATTCCCCGGTCTGCAAAGGCGGCCGGCAATCGGGAGACCTCGCTGGAGCGTGGTGACGCCGCGCTCCACACGGTGCTCCAGCGCTCGTCGCTTGACATCAGGCCGCCGAGCCGGCAGAGTCGAGACAATGGCGGGAGGCCGTCACCATCCTCTGCTGCGATGGAGTAGGAGAACCGCAGCGGCGCAGGGCTGCACGGGGGTGACCGCGTCCTCTTCTTTCCGATGAGGGTGGCGGACCAGGAGATGCAGAGGAACCATCGGCCGAGCCATACATCTGGATGGTGAGCAGAGAGGAGCCGGGTGGAACATGGACCATGGAGGCAACCGAGGGGCCGGCGGCCGGTTGCACTGCCGAAGTCGTCGTCTCCGGCACGGATGCGACAGAGAAGTTGTCGGCGTCGGCGTCGGACCCTGAGGACGCCTGCATGGCCAGATGGAGACGGCGAGGGCCATCGTCACGGCTTCGACCGAAGATTGTCATCCGATGGGGACAGAGAGACAGAATCCATAATAGGGGTGAGTGAGCGAACCGCAGCCGACTGAGAGCGAAACGCTATGTGGTGTGTCGGTACACGCTCGTGCAGAATAACGAGAACGAAAGGGGGAGATCGGGTTAGGAACATATTTAAGCCGGAAGAGGCGCGGTTGAGGTGCGGTAGAGGTGTGGTCCTGCTCCTGAAACTCTGCTATAAAGCTTCACTAAAAGGTGGTGCTTGTAACCGGTAGTTTGAATACAGACCGTAGACTGTATATACGGTCTCTGATACAGACACGGTAGACGTCCATATTACAGCTTTACAGCCAGCAGTGTATGGATGTGTTGTAAAATTGTTAAAATTATGAATTGTGATTAAAAAATGATGAATTACAGCATTCATGTGTCCCGCGGGTCTGATGCGTGTTCATTTTATGTCTGGAGAAAGACTGAATTCCAAATCTTGACTCGGAAAATAGCGCATTTTACATCTTTAGGACTTAATGTTTTTAATAATGGCTATAAAAAAATGCATTCTGAAAAGTCAACATGTCTCAAAAAATTTTATCCAGTGATTTAAGGAGGTCTCTTTCCCAATGTTAACAAACAGGGAAAAGTCTTTCTGGGCCAGTGTGCATCACGTGATGCTGTAGTTCCACTTTTGGCCACTATGTAAACTTTGCTTCAGAGGGTGGCGCACTTCCTGGGGGTTTGCTGGAAACACGTCCCCGGAAATACTGTGTTAAGAATGCCGAACATTATTGCTGCATTCTGAATTGCATACTTTTCTTTTTACTTTTAGTACGTACTGCAGCTGCCCTTACAAAGTACATACTGTTTAATGCAGTATGCATACAATTGGGACATACTAAGCCATTCTAAGGTAACATTTGTTCAAATATTGGTTGACTTTTTTCACTCATTTGTCTATTTAGCTTTGTGCAGCAAGAGTATATTAAGATATTAATTGTACACACAAGTTGCAAAAAATGATTAGTACTGACACTTGAATGCACGTTCATCTGTCATTTCTGTGTCTGTCATTCCGACAAACCAACTGTCATTTGTCAGTGTGCTGTCAAATGTTTGTGCTCTCTCAACTTTGTTTATATTCATGCGACACACTGTGACGTATGTAACATATCACTGCGCAGAGGATTGGGGGTCAGAATAGCCAGAAAAGCATGCTGGCTTGCATACTGCAAAATGCGGCTGGGTGTAGTAGGACATCCTGGTATTTTTGACATACAGCATTTCACATACTTTGTATTGGGACAAACTAAATCTTTTTCTGGCATACTGAATAATATGGTAGCATGGAACGCAGGGTATATGACTATTTAGCAATGTATTTAGCTTTTTGAACATTTTCAGGACTTTGGTGTTTGCACAGTGGAAATGGTGTTCTTTTTTGCGTATTTTAATCCCAAACTTAGGCTTGTGTAGTGGTAGTCCTATGCCATTTCGAGCAACCACCTTACCAATTCCACATATGATGTGCTTTATCTAACATTAACATAACAAGTAACATACAGATAATAAACTGAATACTATTAATTTTAAGTAATATAGAAAGTTTAAGTATAAATAGTTGAAATTTCTTTTGAATTACTGACAGTGTCATGTGATTTAGGAGTTGATCTAAGTGATGTGTACATTTAAACATTGATACCTTAACCATCACCACTTTTTTGAGGAATTATGAATTTTGAATAGGCCTATCAAATTTCACTAAAATGTAAATAATATGTTATTCTCTTACAGACCATTACAACTGCCCCCATACTGTCACAATAATGGACTGTTTATTGATGCCACAGGTGACTGACGAGAGGCAACTATTGAAGCACTACATGGTGAAGAATCTCCGTGAATAACAACAACCAAAGCTTGAGCAATAAGGACAAACTCAGAAGAGCCTTGAAGTTAGAAGAATTAAAATAAATTTAAAAAAAGCTTTTTAATTCAAGCTCCAACATCCAAAACTGGCTGACAAAATCCATAGTGTCCTTTTTTAATGTGTTTATCTAGAAAAACTCATCTGACTTACAACTGGTTTACATGGAGGACATAAATATTTTGAAGTGTAAAATTATTAACAATGAATGGGATCTCTTAATCTAATAGAAAGTGCACTGAGGCTTTTATTCAAAGTCATTTAGCAGATTACTACTTCTGAATGTAAATAAAGATGGTTATACTTTCATGGAAAACAACTATATCTTTCTGTAACCTCATATGTTTATAAAGATTGTACACAGGTATTACCCAAATTAAGATGTGTTGTTAAGATGTTATTAGCTGTTATTTGTTTTAACATTTGTTTATTGGTTTGATTTACAAATACTTTTCAAAATATTATGACAAAAAAGTCACACCAACAAAGATAGATATATTGCTCATTTTTAAAATTCCCACTAAAACTACGATTTAAAAAAAAATTACAGATATAAAATGATTAGGCTGTAAAGGCTACCCTCCTTTTATATTATTTAAAACACTGATTTTAACACATACTTCACAACTACTGAAAATGTAAAACTAACGAAATGAAATGAAACTCTTTTTCAAACATTTCAGTTTTATTTCATCTTTTAGACCCTAGAGGTTTAATTTTTGTTACATTTATTCTTTGCTATTTTATCTAAACTTTTAGATGTGAATTTGATAGTGAAATTAAATATTTTTCTAGTTAGGCCTGTGAAGTATTTTTTTTTAATACAAGATAAATAATGAAATTATCGAATGTATGAGTGTTAAACGTTTTAAATAAAGTTTGAGGGGGGAAAAGGCTGCTGCTGCTCAGTTCCTGTAGTGGGCGTGTTTTCAGGGGTTCTCATAGGATGTGGGTGCTTCTGTGACTTTCTGTGCGGATGCTCCAGTGGACATCCCTGTGGGTAAAATATGTTTTCTGTCTATCAAAAACAATAACAAAGGTATACACTGCTTATTTCAGAATGAAATTGTTTGCACGACTTATGTTGTCAATTATTGGAACAACCATGCAGAAAAAAAAGAATTGTAATATTATTAAATTTAAAAAATAAAAATAAATAAACATTGTTCATTCTGTGAAGTTTACCTGGAGACTCTCTTTCACTTATTTTAGTACTGTGATCATACCAGAATGCAATGGGAGGACTTGAGCAGGTATGCTATTGATAATATTGACCCTGATTTCAATATACATATAGAAAATATTTTGTTTGATTGTCATAAAGGTAAATCACACGAATATTATATTATTAAAATGTTTAGTAGTAGTAGTAGTAGTAGTAGTTTACTAGGCCCCTTTTTCATTATTTGAACATGAAACTAAACAAAGGCTAAATTACATCAATTCTCTCCTCCCAGAAGGGAAAGGCAACTAAAACAGTAATTATGTGTACATCCTTTGGCATTTTTATTTAAATTGATATTCCCTTTTTGGCTTTGTAACTGCATATCTCTCATCCCCTGGCATCTGTTTCGTTATACCTGTTGTCATTTTCTCACTTCTCTCCGACAATATGTACTCTTACTTTGCTTAAAGAGAGAGAGAGAGAGAGAGAGAGAGAGAGAGAGAGAGAAAAGCTTGGACCAGCTGACTACCGAGTGTGACGCGTGTGAAACACGTCACCGTGGTCGACCGAAGTGTGGATTTTTATAAACAGCAGCAGCAAAGGCATTCTGTCTTGTTACTCTGACGGATACACCCGGATCGTACTGATCGGCAACAGAAAGGCAGGTAATCACTTTCTCTGTCTGAGTTCAGTAACGACTCGTAATGTATCAACCATCATCTTTTGTAGTACTACGTTAACCAGAATTCTTCGCGCTCACGTCGAAAACTAGCGAAGAGGTCAAAATGCAAGGATAGGCGTTTAACAGAACGCGCGTGGTGAGGTAACGTTAGTGATTTGCAGCCCACACAGTCTTCTTTTTGATAGTTGACGGTTCCATTTGGCTGTTCTGTAACAGTCTTTGGTAGCTTTGTCAAATACTACTACAAACGTGTTGTGAGACGCAGCCAGCCAGGCTGTGGTGGTTAGGTAAGAGCCCTCATATGAAGTGACCGTGCACTTACATACTCTTTTACAAATGAGCCAACGTGAGACACCTTCAGAAAGGAAGCTTAAGTGACACTACCAAAGCCTGTCCGTCTCCTGGCTCCTGTCATTAACGTCAGGTGTTTGAGATGAATGCTCACTTGATCACGTTAATTGTCATATTTATGAATGCAATAGACTACCTTGTTTAAAAGGAAATTCCACCAATTTCTACAGATTGTCAGGGTCGCAGTGTAAAAACTTGTTTCTCAGACTTGTCAGGGTCAGTACTGCTAAGGCTACTACATACAACATAAGAAACAAACACTAACATTTGGCTCATTGGAGCTGAACGATAGCAGGTGGCCGCAGTGGGAGGCGGTGACAAAAAGCTGCGATCAAGTCGGACAGTTTTCTGAGGCTGCGTCCAAATGTCCGGAATTCACCACACTTGCAGACTCGACTTTGCAGGCGCGTTCGCGGAAGTCCGCGAGTTCGAGGGCTGTTCAAACTCACAATTAATAAAGTCCACAAGGGCGCTCAAGCGGATATTCTGTAGACTCCAACAGAGTCTGCTTGAGCTGCAGACTTCAACAGACTTCCGTGATATAATTACCCACAATTCCTTGCAATTCGGACCCCATGTTGTAGTTTCTTGAATTACTGGCCATAAAAATATTGTACTCTACAAAGCAGTCTAATTAATTTTATCAAAGTTTTCTTCAATCATGTACAGCCACATCGTGATACAGAAATATGTAGAAAGATAAGCTATAGAGGCAATAAAACTGCATTGTATTATCTTAGTTTTAATTGATGGTAGCCTGTTTAACAGCTGTGTGATATACATGCCAAGTGAAGGCTAAAACATGGCTGAGAAAAAACAAAAGAAGGTCTTCCAATATAAGTAATACTCTTCTTTCTTTTGCCACAGAGGGCTCAGTCCGCAAGTCCGGAGGGTGGAAATTTGGATGTAGCCTGACTTTTCCAGTAGCCTTCAGTCTGTACAGAAAGTCACAGAAGCGATCAGATCCTTATGTCAGTAGGCAGGTTTCCATTAATCCTCACATTGCGCAAATTGAAATTGTGAATACAAAATATGCCTAATGGAAACAAGTCAGTTTTGAAAAACTCCCATTTATTGCAAAAAAGTGTTTCCGCTTGCATGAGGTTGTAGTTCAGGCGATTCCAAAAAAGCCTTGTGTCACAAATCTGCAATGGAAACACTTTTTTTTTCTGCTTTTATAGCTCATATGATTTGCAGCACTGGGTGGCGGTAATGCGACTTAATGGATGCAAACCACTGTTGAACCCAAAGAAGAAGGAAAAAGTAAAACAAAGTCACATGATGTTTTACAAAACGTGGCTTGGTATGTATAGACAGAGGAACAGACCGAGATCTTCTTAACTCTTGCAATAGTAATAAACCTACCAGTGTTTTGGACATCCAGTGCTTCTTGGATTGTTATCGCAGGAGAAGTCACATAACATCACTCAGTGGAAACGCAGTCATCTTGCAATTGTTTTTATTGGAATTTCAAAAATATTGCATTCGTTTTGCAAATTCGTTGCGCAAATCTGTAATGGAAACTCACGTTGTGTGTTCACAGTCTCAACTATTGTAATTATGAGTAACCTATTAAAATACCGTATGTCCAATCTGGGATTTCTGTCCATGGCTTAACCTTCATGTAACATGAATTCTCATGTAATTCAGCATCATATCAGTTTACTGCTGGATATATATCAGCTGAGAGAACCTGTGACCCTAAAAAAACTATGTAACCTATTTAAAAAACATCAGCAGTCAAAATCAACAGTCAAACACACAACAGCTTTCAGTTTTAACAGTCCTACAACAGTAAATAAGTAAGTAAAGCGTTATTTATATAGTACTTTTAAAAACATTCATTTATTCATTCATTGTCCATAACTGCTTGTCCTCGTAAGGCTCGCGGGGGGTCCTGAGCCTATCCCAACTGTCATTGGGTGAGAGGTGGGGTACACCCTGGACAGGTCGCCAGACTATCGCAGGGCTGAACTTTTAAAACATGCATTTACAAAGTGCCTCACAAACACATGTACACACACTTGAAATAAATTAGTCAATTAATTAATTAGTTAAGTTTCAATACATCACAGTATAGAATACAGCACAATGAGAGACAGATGAGACCAAAACAAATAATATGCAATAGACTACGTATACTTTGATGAAAGTCTTTAGTCTCTATGACTGCAAAACTTCACCATCAATTACAACATGTAGGCTACTCTGTTAACAGAAAAAAAAAACTTCCAAATCAGACCTAACCGGCATACACTGTGTGTAGATCGCTGGTGATCGATTTTGCCAGGCCTCCAGGAAGTGCCCCAGGCATGATGGAAATTTTACATAGTGACCAAATAGAGGTACTGCAATTTCTGGGGGTCCTTCACGTGATGCAGAAAGACTTCTTCCCATTGCCTTATGCTGGGAAAGCGACGTCTGTAAATCAGGGATTAAATTTTATTGAGTGTCACAACCTTGCGAATGACTTTTTCACTGTCAAGTTTAATCCATTCAGTCTGATAACATTTGGAAAGTGTAAAAGACGAATGAATTGGGACCCCCAGGTCTCATAATAAATCCATGATTCTGCACAGGACTGGCTCAGCTCAAACGGACCTGATTTCATCAGGATTTATCCCAGAAAGCATGGCGTTAGGAAGATAGGGAGGGAGGATCTAAAGAAGTGTAGCAATCAGTATGTTTGTTTCAGCTACAGACTTTGGGCCTTTCCCAAACCACCTACCCACTTACACTCTGTTTCCACGTTCATGTGGATGGTCCATCAGATTAAGTGCCATCTCAAACCAACTAGCAGGGAGTGAAAGTGAGTAATTAAACCCTTCATAAGCAACCCTGAATCAATGCCGACTTATTCACCACGTGCAAAGCCTTATTGTGTTTGTCAGAAAGATGCTTGGTATAAATATAGTTCTGTGCGACTGTAAGCTGCTCAGACTAAGAGACATTTAATATTGTTATACAGACGTTAACATCTTAAATGCTACACTGCATTTAGGATAGAATATAACCTTCTCTACTCTCTATAAAATTGGAGCCGTGATTACTTCCTTGAAAAGTGTTGTATATTTACAGGGAATGTTGCAAAAAACAAGCAACTTATACACATCTGAGTGAAAAAAAGATGTTTACAAAAGAGAGAAAAAAATGTCATCAGTAAATCTCAGGAATAAGTTTCGTTCCCTTTTATGTATTATTTATTTATTGAATTTATTACTTTTAATGGCAAAAGGATAATATAGGCTACCAAAATTATGGTAAACAGCAGCACAGATCAAATAAAAGTGATACAAATCCACATGGAGACTATTAAATAGTAGTAACCTTTATTTTTCTCCATGGTTAGGAAATATGACAGCTTCTTCTTCTGCCGCAGAGTGGGAAGTTTGTCCCAAAGCTTGCTGCTGTGTTTAGACCCTACATCCTGATGGAGGAGTTTCATTCAGCTGTTATGGTTGACTACAAACAGAGGGATACTCTGAGATGGAGTGGGATTGGGAAGGATCCGGTTTTGGAATGTCATTAGGCTTATTCAAGCTGAGCCAGTCCTGCACAGAATTGATCAATGGCAATCAACACGCATGCTTTTAGGTTAGGTTTGTGTCAGACCTTATTACAACTCGCTCTGACATCATGCAAAAGCTGATTGGTTTAGATTTTGACTCAACAGTGTAGCTTTTCACATGATTTCATAGATTTGGAATTTATTTGTCTGATTTGAAGGTTTATTCTGTTAAGAGACTAAATACATTCATCATAAACTATACAGAGTCTTTTGTATATTAATATTGGACTGCTTCAATTATTTCATGTAGGACTCTTAAACAACAAAGACTTGTGGGAAATAGCTTGAGCGGTACTGTATGTGAAGATTCTTGAAAAAGCATCTGTACAGATGTGAAGCCCTGACTGTAGGCAGTCTGACTGATCTGCACTGAAAGCTCTTCTGTGGCTGTTGTTTTTGGGATAGGCTACGTAGTGACAGATGCACTCAGCTGATTTATATCCAGCAGCAAACTGACATGATGCTGATTTACACGAGAATTCATGTAAATGCAGGTTGAACCATGAACAGAAATCACAGATTGCCTGCATAATATTTTAAAAGCTTGTTACTGTGTCATAATTAAAACAACTGGAGACTGTGGACAAAGTGATATATCTGATGTGATAAGATTTTAATGAATCAGAATAAAATCTAACAGGATGTGAGTGTTTTTTTGACTTCCTGTACAGACTGAAGGCTGGAAAGGTCAGAAAACTGACTTGATTGCAGCTTTTTGTCAGCGCCTCCTGCTGCAACCGTCTGATCTCGTCTGCTTTGCAGGTTCGGTGAAGTTCACCTCCAATGAGCCTATTGCCACTGCGGCTTCGACTTTCACCATTCTTCTTTCACTTTATATCTTGCAAATCTCCCATCTTTGTAGAAGCACAAGTGGTGAAAGGAGTATTTCGGTCTTTTACTTCATTGAAAGTACTAACACCTCAATGTGAAAATATTCCCCAACAAGTCCTGCATTTAAAACTTTACTTATTAAGAATCTGTGATCTGAGCTCCAGGAGTCTGTGTGACAGTCTGGTGAGTACTGTAGTTATGATGCTTTCACCAGACAAAAATCTTGCTCCTCTTATAGGGCATATATCTGTCCGAGCTGTGGAATGCTGATTTATGTATGATGTGTAAAATCACAGGTGCAGTGCTATGTCTCTATGAATGGTGATAACCAAAGGCTGAACCCATGACTGTGTTCTGAAACTAATTTGTCAAACATTTTTATCTTTTCTCACTTGCTTTTACATGTTTTCTGCACATTAGGTTTTCATATTATCTCTGCACTGTGTGAACTGGCAGTTTATGAGGACTCATTCCTCATGTTCATTCTTCCTCCCATAGTGCCTCTGATGGCTGGTCACCTTCTTAAAGTCTCCTCTCTGGCCACAGCAGTGTTTGCCTCATCTGGGTTTTACCTCTACAGCAGACAGCTGGACCTCAATGACCTAAGTGTCTTCCGCTTTGGCCGAGCAGCTGCCACAGTGAGTTACTGCACACCTCTGCCCCAACACTCTTTATTTGGAGGTTGTGGATTTGATGCACCTCCAAAGTCAAGATGTTTTATGTTTTTGTCTTGATGCTCTCATAGCTGACATTTTGTCAGTTTCATGCATTAGCAAGCTTAGTGGGTTAAACCAGCTTTCTCTGGCCTTAATTTAGATTTTCAGCTTTAACTGGGATGGATCATCGTGGAAATCTGTGCTGCAAAGCTCACCTGCTCCAGAAAAGGTTAATTTCAGAGCATAAAAACCATTCAGCAGCCTGACTGCTGACCAATCAAATCACTGGGAAGAAAAGTTATCATTCCTAGAGGATCCCGGCAGGGACAGAAATAAAAACAAAAACAAAAAACAAACCTGATTATCTGCACAAAACAAGATCTGAAAACTGAGCCAGTTTCACATGTTGAAATTGTGACTAATATCTCAGTACAGTTCCTGACTCCCAGGTGAGCTTCTCTGGAAATACAGAGTTTGTTTTCTCAGGAAACTAAGTGGCTTGGGTGTTAGTCAGCAGATTTTAGAATTACTGTATAAAACTATGTTTGAGAGCTTTTTAACTTTTTACCCTCCTCCTTGGTATGCTCACCTGAACTGTACACGTAAGAGTAAACTTTCTAGGATTGTGTCGATGGCAAGTAAAATAGCTGGCAACCCACAAAAGGCCAAAAGCGAGGCATATCTTGGCAGACAGGTCCCATCCTTACTTCAGCCAATTTGAGCTCCTTAGCCCCGGGAGGCGCTGCAGAACTAAAAATGTATTCAAGAAGTTCTTCATCCGAACTGCCATCTCTCTTCCTCTCTACTCAACAGACTGATGAGTTTTAAATCACAGACAGTGACATGAACTGACTTAATGTTTTAAATGTTTCTAATGACCTTGTCTTAGGGCTGGGCAATATGGCTTTAAAATATTATGGTGATATTTTTAGGCTATGTCACGATACATGATATATAACAGCTCCTCAGTTCATATATTAATAGTGTCTGCAAATCATAGAAGTGCTCCATGGTGGCAAAATGTGACTAAATAGTCATGACCTGAAGCTATGCGAAAGCACTACTTTGGGTGCGTGTGTGTCTGTGTGTGTTAGAGAGGCAGAGAGCGAGAGAACTGAAATGCTGGTGCCTTATTAAAATTACCTGACAATTTATACTCAGTGGGCCTCATTCACTAAAAATGTGCGTAGAAACATTCTTACTCTGCGCATAAAATAAGTACGCCCACAAAATTACCGTCGGATTCATGACACGTGCGTACCAGCTGATTTTATTCTTATCTCTGTGCGTATGTTGCTGAATCAGAATTATTCTAAACTGGCAGGCTCGTGCCCGCTGTCTGTAGTTAGCATACTGCCACACCCCCTTTTCTCTATACAGTTTTTTTTTTTTAATTGAAAATATTTCATTTACAAATGTTATGGCATAGAAACAAAAAGTGAACAACTTTTTAACAAGGCACACAAATGCAATAAATCATAAAATTCGAAGTCAAAGTAAAAAATAAAAAAACAAACAAATAAAATAAATAAGGGGAATGACATGAGATTTAAAGTACATTAAAGCTGCAAGCAGCAATGAAAGGCCCTTGCACCCATATGCAAGTCGGGGTTACTGTTGTGACTCAGACTGTCCCGAACTTTAATTTTTAGTGAAAGTCAGAAAATGCATGCAGAGAGTTTGGACAATTGAGTGAGATATTTCACATTGTAGTATTATCCTATGACCACTAGGTGGCGCTGGAGAACACAAAATCTAAGTCATTCTGGTCTACATCATTTGTAGACTAAAGCATGTTAATTCCATGTAAATCAAAGGATAAATGTGTTACAAGGTATACTTCCTGTTGCCAGAGGCCCCCCAAACCTCCAAGCCAAGAGGATTTTTTGTCCGTCCTGACATGTTCTGTGTACCTCCAAATTTTCAAACCTTTACATGAAATGGTTTGCTGGGGCAGGCATTTAGGGGCACTACTGAGCTCATTTTTTGACACCTATAAACGACACCTCCAAAATACAAAAATTTTCACCAGTCCGCATAATCATGCCAAGTTTCATGAGTTTTGGAATATGATAAAGCCCTGAAAAAAGCGATTCATTTGACGAAATAATGATAATAATGATAATAATAATAATAATAATAATAATTAAAGCTGCAAGTAGCGATGAACGGGCCCTCGCACCTCGCATCAGGGCTATTCGCTGGATGCTGACTGACGTGACCACGTTTCTCTGAGAAAGGGCAACACTGCAGGCAGCAGTGAATTAGTGTTTTGTCACTGTAGGGCTGAGACTGGAGATGCCTTTTTCCTGTTGTATGTAGGTGGAGCTATAACAAAGTATTGACTTGTAGATGTCTTCAGGCTGTGACACTTATGCAGCATGTGAACTTTGAGACTGATTGGACCATGCAAAGTCAAATGACATAAGCTTCCTGTGTTATTTTGGAATATTATAAATTGCTGCCCGCTACAGCTGACAGAGTCCACAATTTACTTTTTGATTAACCATCCAATTTGGCTGGTAGAAAAAAAATCGACCAGCCATCTATATAATAATAAATAGCTTTTTTTTGCTGTGACACTGTGTATCCGTCCAGGGCTTTTATTGTGTAAAATAGGAACGGAAGAAGTGCAGCTCCTGCACTGACTGTCAATGTGAGAGGCAGGCAGAGTTTGCAGTGTTAGCTGAAACTACGGCGCCTGTGTTAATATCTCATAACTTTTATCAGTATGCACGCAGCGTTAGCTCCCAGTAGACAGCTGATGGTGATAGTTTACAGATCAGCTAATGTCTCGTGCTGGAAACAGAGGCGCAGAGCGATTAGCGCTCGAGACGGCTTCGCCGCACAAGCGCAGGTGACAGAGAGAGAGCAGGACACCGGTACAGAGCAAGGATGCCACGCGCCCCTAAAAACGCACTGTCGACTCTCAGCAGAGTTTAATGTGTGACTATTGTGGCACAAAAAAATATTCGCCAGTGTGGTGAATAACTTCCAGAGATTTTATCACATTTGATACGCGCCGGGTGTGCCTTTTTTTCTTCAGACCCCGCCATCAGTTTTTACCGTGGTTTCAACGCAGGGTGATCACGCACACTTATCATAAAAAATAAAATCGGTATGGGTTACTAACCCTCTCAGTGGGGACAGATAAGGGTGGAGGGGGATTCTGTTTGATTTATAGTGTAACTACAGACTGGAACGTTACCCAAAATGTCCGTAGAGCGACAGCTACAGAACAGTCCTTTAATAAGCCGAATGGCTTTGTTATGATCTACTTCATGCAGAGATGTTCCGCGTTTAGTGAGCGCGGCACGCACGGACATAAACGAGTGTATTTCCTCCTTATTCCCTGGTGATATTGGCACAAATATTTACTCGCCAGTGTGGTGAATAACGTCCAGAGATTTTATCACATTTGGTGCGCAGCGGGTGTTTTTCTTAGACCCCGCTGTCAGTTTTCACGGTGATTTCAACACACAGTGATCACGCACATTTATCATGAGAAAAAAATTGGTATGTGTTACTAACCCTCTCAGTGGGAGCAGAGAAGGGTGGAGGAGTATTCTGTTTTATTTATAGGGTAACTACAGACCTTACCTAAAATGTCAGTTGCGCCATAAATACAGAACAGTCCCTTAGTAAGCACAATGGCTCTGTTATGATCTGCCTCTTACAGAGCAGCTCCGCGGTCAGTGAGCGAAGCAGGCACGGGAATAAACGATAGTATATTTCCTCCTTATTCCCTGCTTATATAAATACGTTGCTAAATGTGTGTCTTGGTGCGTTTTAAACATAATGCCGCCGAGAGGGTCCGAATAATCACTGAATCACCCTGGCACCATAGATCGTCTTGTCCGTGCATAAATGATGGAGCCATTGTTTAACAACTTAACAGTATGGATTTCAATGTGGCTTACCGTGAAAACAATCCTTGACTGACAGCATCAGCATCCGGTATATTCTCCTGCCCTCTGCATGTAGAGAATGTAAACAATGGAGTAGGGGCGCCCTGCTGGACAAACTTGCTATAAATTTGCCTGAAAATTAAAATAACAAAAAAAATTGTGGGCTTCCTGTTGGGTTTAGGACATGGCACCAAGAGGTTTTTTTGTAGGTTTTGGGGTGTTACACATGCCTCAAAACTTTCACAGCTCTAGGTTAAACGGTTTGGGGGGCTGCCTACTTTAATTTTGTAGGTGGCGCTAAAGAGCATATTTTGGCACATCAAAGCAAAAAAAATCATATCAGATATCACAATTTAGGATTTCTGATGGATTTAGCCACATTTGGTGCGTTTTTGTGCATACCTTGTCCCTAAAAAAAGTGCTCTCTGTTTTATGGTGAATAGTGCATTACCATGGTGACAGTGTTTGATGAAAACTCAAAAGTATTTTTTCTGTGCATCATGAAAGTCTTTGCAGTATTATGAGAGCATTTGAGGTTGTTTGGGTGTATCTGCTACAGGAGACACATTAAAGTGTAAAAAAAAAACTAACTTCCTGTTACCACTAGGTGGCGCTATGACTGTGATTCAAAATTGTGCTGCAGATGTCTTCAGGCCTGGACTGTCATCAAATGTGTGAAATTTTGTTTGTAATCTGACCATCTGGGGTCAAGTTATGACAGTTTTTGATGTCATGTCACAACATCAAAATTCGCCATGGCGTCACAGGAACACGGGTCAACAAAAACGGACAATATCCATTTTCCATCATCACTAACATTTTAATGATTTTTTGACATAAATTTGAGATCAATCAAGTCAACCTGCTAGGAGCTGCACCTCTTAGTGTAAAACCTTGTCTTTCTTGTGTCAATAGGTGGCGCTCTCAGTATGAATGAAAATTGTCATATAGATGTGTTCAGGGCGGGACTCTCATCAAGCATGTGAAGCATATGAGAAAAAATATGAACCAAGGCTGATTTGCTCCATTTTATCTCTATAAGGCTTATACCAGGTGATATAGGTATATTGAAAAATCAGTTGGGCTTTAGCAGAAATTGCAAAAATTTACCTAAAAATTTAAATAAAATTAAATTTGGTGGACTTTCTGTTGGTAATAGGGCATGGCTACAAGAGGCTTTTTTGTAGGTCTTGGGCTTTTACACGTTTCCCAAGTTTTGTAGCTCTAGGTCAAACAGCCTGCACGACTGCTTCGTAGAAGTTTTCTAGGTGGCACTCCAGAGCACATTTTGGGAGATCACAGCAAAAAAAATCATATCAAATAAAACATCATAGGACTATTGATGTGTCTGCCAAGTTTCGTGAGCTTTTATGCATCCTTAGCCCCTCAAACACAACTTCCTGTCTAATAGCAAAGAACGGCAACAGCGTTTGATGAAATCAAAAACGACTTGCAATACAACATCACAAACTTTAAACGGACAATATTCATTTTCCATCATCTCCAACATCTTAATGATTTTTTGACACAATTTTGAGATCAATCAAGTCAACCTGCTAGGGGCTGGACCTCTTAGTGTAGAACTTTGTCTGTCCTGTGTCAATAGGTGCCGCTCTCAGTATCGATGACAATTGTCATAGATGTGTTCAGGGCAGGACTGTCATCAAGCATGTGAAGTTTGGGGCATTTTAGATCATGTGCAAATATTTAAAAACTACTTCCTGTTTTGTGGCGAAACATGTTACTTCTTGGCCCCATAACTTCCACACCGTTTCACAAAAATGAAAACTGGTCGCATTTAGGCTCACATCTGAAGGTGGGATTTCCAAATTTTGAAGTCAATCCATTGAATTCTGTAGGACAAACACTATGAAATTGCAAAAAATGACATTTCAAATCAAAATGGCAGAATTCCTGTTGGGTTACGAGTATGGCTCTAAGAGGATTTTTTGTTTGTCTTAGAATGTTTTTTGTACCTCCAAATTTTCATACCTGACATTTAGGGGGCACTACTGACCTCATTTTTTGACACCTATACACGAGACCTATAAAATACAAAAATTGTCACCAGTCCCCATAAGCATGCCAAGTTTCATGAGTTTTCGAGTATGATAAAGCCCTCAAAAAAGCGATTCATTCGACGAAAATAATAAACGAAGCAATTACAATAGGATAAATAGAGGATGAATAGAGGATTTCAAGAGAGTCCTCACACCGTTCGGTGCTCAGGCCCTAATAGTTATAATAATAATTCAGAGGATTTCAAGAGGGTCCTTGCACCGTTCGTTGCTTCAGCCCTAATAATTCTTTGGATTTCAATAGGGTCCTTGCACCCGTTGGGTGCTCGGGCCCAAAAAAATGCAATAAAAAGGATAACAACAGTCCACTAGAGATCATCATATATTTTCTGTTCATAGTATGCTCTGAGAAGAGACTTTGCATTTTTTCCTTTCATTATGTTTAAGGCACTGAGGTGGTTGTCCACAACATTTCTTCTGGAGACGGTGAAGAGGGGTTTCATTTTCCTCCATTTACATGTTTGAATGAAAGAGTTTGCCAGTAGTGTCAGATTGTTCATTATCAAGTCACTTTTACTGTCCTTTATGTTTAAAGCAAATACAATGTTATTTCTTGTGAGAGCGTCCTGTTGAGAGATTTATGTTGATAACCAGTCCTTGAAATCCTCCCAAAAAGTCATAGAGCACATACAGTGGAAAAACAGATCAATCTGTTGTTTCGATTTCAATTTCACAAAAGCTGCAGTTGTTATGGTTGATATTAAATCATTTCCTTAACAGTTCAATGGATGGGTAAATATTGTTCATAATTTTTAAATGAATGTCTTTTGTTTCGGGGCTTACGGGATATTTAATATAGCCTGTTCTCCATTTTTTAATGTTTGTAACTGAAAACAACTGCATGATGGAATTTCTATTTGGACCTGTTGGGACCAGTATATGATTCAAGTGACTGTTTTTCCTTCAGTCCAGAAGTCATGACCATTAAATTGAAGTGTGGGTACATTTAAAACATGTGTGTTTATCTATGTTTTGTGCTAACAATCTCACTGGATTGGGAATTGGTTTGAGAACTTTATCAAACTGATTTTGTGTGCATGTTAATTATATTTCAAGCAAAAGTGTTCATAAGATAACCAGACTCCCTGGTCATCCATTAGATGGGTTATTGACCAGATATTTCTATCCATCCAGTGCTGTAAGAACAGAGATTTTCCATTACATAACATGTATCTGTTATTCCAAATAGGAGTTTGGTGAGGAGTAAAGTTGTGTGTATACAGTACATGCGTTTCCAGCACAACAGTACCAGCTTGTGAAATGAGGACAGTTTGACTGGTAGTTTTTCAATCTAACAATCACATTTTTTGAATAAACTCTATACCTCCTATCTTTTTAAACAAACCTCTGGGGAGACAGTACCACATGGAGTTTGTGTTCATCAAGAAGGTTTTTAACCATTTCAATTTTAATACATAATTTAAGCATTCAAAATCAATTGCTTGTAACCACCATCTTTATAATTTACAAGTTCTGAATTTTTGATGTAGTGGACTTTGTTTTTCCAGATGAAATTAAAGTTTAATTGATTTATTATTTTTATGAACTTATTAGGTATGGCTATTGAGTATGCAGGATAAATGCATCCTTCTAAAGATTCCATTTTATTTAGTTACATGGATTCCAAGGTATTTCACTGAGTTTCAAGCCTGATGCTTTAGAGAACTTATCAACTAACTCACACACTTTAGGGATTTGTTCTAAATTTTTCATAAAGATTGTGGTGTCATCAGCTAGTTGGCTTATTACTACCTGTTTTCCACACATGTTCAATTTCTCTGTTTGAATTTTTGATTAGCACTGTTAACATTTCTGCTGCCAGAATGAATAAGAATGGGGAAATGTTACAACCTTGTTTGACCCCTCTAATGATGGTGAAATGAGGAGGGGTACCCTCGGGGAGTGCTACTGAACTGGTTGTGCCATTGTAAAAAGACTCTATTATATTATACAAGTAAGGTCCAGATCCATACATTTTCAAGACTGTAAACAAAAATTGGTGTTCAAGCATATTGAAAGTAGGGCTGGGTAAACAAATCCATTCATCAATGCATTGCAATTATTTTTTTCCCAATTCAATATCGATTCTGTGCTGAAGAAGAAACAAAAGCTACTGGACCTCCCACAGCACAGACTATTGACTGATGAAGTGACACCTTGGAACAGTGCACTGGACATGGTGGAACGATTCCTGGAGCGGCAGCCAGCTGTTTCAGCTGCGCTACTCGCACCTGAAGTATGGAAAACTGAGAAGGAACTGTGCACTCTCACAGAGACAGACACCACAGCAGCAGAAGATGTTGTGCAGGCTCTGAGGCCAATGAACACAGCTACCCTAATGTCTCAGGAAGCCACCCCAACTCTATCTGTCATATCGCCCCTTCAAGCAAGACTCATGCAGGAGATGCAAACTGCCTCCAATGACTCTATGATGGTGAGGGAGATGAAGTCTGCTGTACGCAATGACCTCCACTCGTCTACTCACCGCGGTATCCAGAACTGATGGAAATTATGCAAGTCCAAATACATAGAGAATAAAGATACTGACTGAGTGTACACACACAGAATATTTTGGTTGAGGAGCAGCAGGAAGAACAAGAGGATGATCCTGTCCCTCCATCAAAGAAACCAAGAGACTGATCTTCTTGGCAAAACATATACTCAAGTTGCAGTGCCCAGAAACACAAATGACAAGGCATTAGATGAGGTGACAAGGTACAAAGAGGTAAAACCAGTGCTACTCTCCACCAATCCACTCAGCTGGTGGAAAGAGCATGAGGGAGAATACCCCCTGTTGTCTCGCCCAGCTCAACAGTACCTCTGTATCCCAGGAACTAGTGTTCCTGCTGAGAAAGGGTCTTCTCAACAGCTGGTGATATTGACACTGCTCAGAGAAGTACACTAAAGCCAGAACACGCAGACCAGGTGCTTTTCATACACAAAATCTACATGTGCATGTCTAGTATCCAACTACAAATGGAGGGCTCAGTTCAGATGTTCATTTAATGTTCAGTGCCTCATGAGTGATAACAATACAAGGTCTGTATTTGTGTTGGTGATATGTTAAAGGTCTCACTGGTCCGTTATTATGTCCAGCAGTCCTATGTGAGTTACTGTGTTGACCAAAACTAAGGCACTTTATATGCCTAACTATAGTTGCACTTTTTTTTCCAGAAAATAAGCACAGTGCGTGCCTCCTGCCTCTGTTTAGAGATTTGTATTTTAAGTGTACACTTAATTTTTTTTCCATTTAATTACAGCACAGTTGTTTGTTACTTTAGTGCTGCAGGTTCAGCTCAGGCAAAACTGTGAACTTTACTGTACTTCAGCTATTTTATTCTTTGTTAAATAAAGAATAATGTCATAGTAAAACATGCTTTAGTCAATTTGCTCTAAACCAATACAAATAATGCACATTTTATTTAACAATTCACAGAAGGTATTTTAATAAATTATCTGGGTATTTCTGACATCGACATACATTACTGAATCGATACTGAAGCAATGGGATCAATATCAAATCGATCGAAATTGAATTGAATTGTGAAGTTCTTGACAATACCCAGCCCTAATTGAAAGCCTTATAAAAGTAATGGAATAAAATAAATCCTGTATTTTATATTAGATAGCTGTAATGTAGAAGGTCTTGTACTAGTCTTATATTGTTATGTGTGGACCTATTGCTTACAAATCCTGTTTGTGTTTCACTGACTAATTGATTAAGTCCTCTTTTTAATTGGTTAGTATATAATTTATAGTCATTGTTAAAGTGAAATTGGACGATAGTTACCTAAAAGCTTATCATCTTTCCCTTGTTTTGGTATCAGTGTAATCATACCTTGTTTCATGCTATTTGGTGGTGATACATTAGTTGTAGCCTCTCTTAAGACTTGAAAGAGAAGATTTCTGAGCAAATCCCAAAAGTGCTTATAAAAGTTGGCTGTCAGCCCATCTGGGCCAAGAGATTTATCTAGTTTTAGACAAGTGACAGCTCTATCTAGTTCCTATATAGTGAAGTCTGCATCACATTCTTTTTTGAAATCACTGTTAATCTGAGGAATAAATTCTTTGATGTGGTCAACAAAGGAATTATGAGCTGTACAGATTTTGATAAAATGCACTTCTTTAGCAATTAGTGTTGGGTCAGTGCATTCGATACCATTAATCTTAAGAGATCCTATTGAATTTCTTTCCTGACGTTTTTATCTAGTCTGCAAAAATAAGCTGAATTTTTCTCTCCCTCCTCAATCCACTTGGATCTGCACCTAATATGCACCTCTGGCTTTCCTTTCATAAATTGTATCAAGTCTGGGTTGCAGGGAGCTAAGTTTAATTTTTTCATCCTCTGTTAATATTGGGCTGATGGTAATTTCTTTTGCTATGTCTTCTCATTCCAAGTTGTTTAATGTGTTTACCAAAAGAGATGGAATCCAGATGGATTTTGTATTTGAAAAACTTCCATTTTTGGGTGTATGAAATTATGGAGTTATCCTGCAGGATTTAATTAATAAGGTTTTCGATAATATTACAAAACTCATCATGCTTCAGAAGACTGGCGTTAAATATCCACTATCCCTTTTTTCTGGCAGAATGTATCGTAGGTGATATTTGTAGAAAAATGCTACAATGATCAGTAAGTGGTACAGGGGATATCTCATAGTTAGATACTTGATTAAGTATTGTATCTGTCACTAACCAGAAGTCTATTCTGCATTTAACTGAGGCATCAGACTTGAACCAGGAGTACTGTTTATGATTTGGATGCTTTTCTCTCCAGGGGTCATGGGGACTTAAAACACTACAAAAGTTGACTAGCATGGCATTAGGATGTGGTTCTGTGAAGTTGGAAGGGGATCTGTCAATCCATTCATCCAGAACCATGTTCCAATCACCACCAAGTAATATATTTATAGTAGCATATCTTTCTTTAAGATGTATTATGTTATCTTTAATATCTATAAGGAGTTTTTTGTGTTTGGTTGCAATAGCCATACATGTTTCCAAGAATTAGTAATGTTTCTTCTAGATATAACACACAGAATCCAGTGTCCATCATGACTTGTTTTAGTTGTTATAGAAATACAATATAAAATGCCTCTATACCGTGCACAATGTCACACTGAATTATCATTAATGAATTATCATTTTTCTTTTTAAATCTGCATTATAAGAGTCTGGACAATGTGAGTATGAAAAAGTATTAAGATCTGATACTCCTAACCTATTGTTTTGGATGTGTTTTAAAACAAAGGTCAGTAGTTCCCATGTATTCTAACGGGGTAGTATACCCCATAGAAATCCATAGGAATCCATGGTCATAGAACCATATTTCTTATAATTTCTCCCTAAAAACATAATTTATTCTTACTTCAGTCTATCTGGTTATTAAGTGCATGATTTCTTTTGAACATGCTATCATGTGAACCTTTATTTCCACCAGGGTTTATCAGAAAAGTGATAAAATGTGACTAACTACTAAAAATAGTATGTTCCAGAGATGGCTGTATCTCAAAAACTATAAGGACCTATATCACATTTTTGGTACCATTGGACTCAGAACAATAATTTGTTGCTAAAATTATTTTTGTGATTTTTTTCATCTTTCACATTTGTCTATCAATAAAGGCATGACAAATTTCAGATTTTGAAAATTTTGATTTTGACATGTGTAGCCACATGTCTTGACACTTAACACAGAAAATTTCATATTTCTATCTCTAACAGAAAGATATCTATAGGGCTTTTACTTAACATACTAAATAAAGTATAAGGATGTAAATGGGTTAAGCTCAGTACCTAATGCGTTTTTTTTAAAATGGCGTTAATCGCTGGCAGACATACCTGTCTTTAAGAGGCTGTATCAGGCTGAGTTTTAAAGCTAGAGTGATTTTAGTGGTATCATGTGAAACTAGAGGACCTGAGGAATGCTTCTCAAGAGGGCTGAATGATACTCCAAAGTTAGGCTAAAGTTTGGGAATGGAAAATTGGCATGGCCATTTCATAGGGGTTCCTTGACCTCAAGATATCTGAATAAAAATGGATTCTGGGTACCCATGAGTCTCCCCTTTACAGACATGAACACTTTATTTATTAATTTAATTTATGGTGATCAACTATTGAAATTCTGCAATTAATCACAATTCAAAAAAATTATCATTTGAACGCCCTGGTGACTATACATCTTCCCTGCTGTGAGTTGGTCTGCTTTTTATTAGTGTTTAGTTTAGCTAATCCCCCATCCTGTTGCTAAGCCATTTCAGTCTTTCAGTCATACCCATTCATATATGTTGCTCCACTTTATAGCTAATAATGTCAGTATTATTCTTTAGTGATGCTCCAAAGTTATATGTGATTTTGTATAGTGGTTTTCAAAGCAAAGTGTACCTGCTGAATCCCCAGCTCTTTACATGTCACTACTTTGTTTGTCTGCAGACTGCGGTCATCAGCTTTGACTATCTGACTGCTTTCAGACATGTGGAATACGGCACAGAGGAGTACTGGGCCCTCAAGTCCAAGGTAGGTTTACCTTTTTCCATACGGGTGCATGGAGTGCACAAACAGCAGTTCTAACAGCTGCCTGTGACTGTTTATTCTTATTCCATTCTCCCTGTTTATCAAATAGCGCAGAATGTCTATATGTTGTTTCAAACACTTAAAAAAAAACATATACATATAAAAGGGAAAATGAAACCACATCAACAACATCAACAACAAAAAAACCCCCATCTTGCTCTTTCTTGTTCCTTCTATTACACTGTCTCACAGCCTTTTAATTTCGGTAACAATGTAAACATTGTCAATTTCTCCCATTTCTCTGGACATTGCTCCTCTGGAACTCTTATCTAAACTGTTCAATATCATATATTTCATTTACAATGTTCAGCCATCCATCTTGTGCTGGTGGTTCTGCCTTGTACCATATCTTTGTAATGGTCGATTTACAAGCTACCAACAACATTTTCAGGAGATACGTCTTCTTTTAAGACAATCTTTCATCATATTGCCAAAGTGCAGTACTAAACATGACTTTGGTATATCATAACCCAGAATGAACATTTATCCCAAACTGTACAATTTCAGATCAAAGCCAAAAAAAAAAGCGGATGGAGTACATCTATTGCCCCACAGGGCTCTAGTCTAACCCCTGAAGTCCACCAGGTCCGTCAATGGCATGTTCCGGTCACCGCATGGCCTCCAAAGCAGATCACGGATGTTCAAGACAATGCTAGTGATTACCCTGGGGGCACCTCGGTACATCTCAGCAGCGTCCCAGATGTGGCTTGGTGCTCTGCTCTGCGTTAAATATGCACAAGTCTAGTTTTGCTGGATACGGACAGCAGAAGCTGGAGCAGCGACAGTGCTTAATTTGTAAAGAGGGAGGTCCTGGGACATAGAGAGGGGGATGTTCTGGCGACCAGCGGGGGGGCTGTGTCACCGAACGCATCAAAAAATCCACAGTGTATTATAACTAAAACCTTAACAACACTGTCTTCACAAACAGAGCAATATTTATAGATTTATTAATCAGAGTATTCTTTTCATGCAAAATCAGGATGAGACGCTCAGAAAAAGCTGTTAAGAGTTTGTAGCGCATACTTTCTCTTGTAACTCATGGGGAAAAATTAGGAGTTCAGTTGGTGTTATACTAAGAATTATACATTTTGGTTCAGGTTTCTTTTTGATATGGAAAATGTTCATAATAGTTGTCCGCTATTTCCAAGCTACTGTAGCTCAAGTTTCACAGAGAAGGACCGCACTACACTCAGTGGTCCTTCCACCTCCCACCTGCTGGTGAGACACCTTAGCAGGGGGTACAGCAGACAGCAGCCCCATCAGCCCGCTGTGACACACAGCACTGGGTTCAGGTTACTGCAGCAGGTCTGTCTCTTGGACCAGGAGAGATAGATGAACCGCGGGGTAGCAGCTAGCTAGCTAGCAGCTAATTCAATAGTAACTGCTAACATTGAGTGCTATGCTGATTATATGCAAATAATGCAGTGTCCTCCCCCTGAAATCCCTCCTCCATACCATAACATTGACAGTAAGTTGAATCTCAAAACCACAAGACTGAAAAAAATAGTGAAAAAAAACTGTCACTGAAAAAAGACCGACATGAAGAAAAAAACCTGAAGCTTGAAATCGAAAAACACATAATGATTCATAAAATAAAGTGAAACAAGATAGAAAGAATTTTCTTCCGCTTA
This sequence comes from Plectropomus leopardus, assembly GCF_026936395.1. NCBI lineage: Eukaryota > Metazoa > Chordata > Actinopteri > Perciformes > Serranidae > Plectropomus > Plectropomus leopardus. The sequence goes on along the minus strand of NC_142189.1, from coordinate 35,251,228 downwards.
CCCGGGGCCAGGTCGCGGGGGCAACATGTGGAGCAGAACATTCCAGACGTCCCTCTCTCCAGCAACGCTTTCCAGCTTGTTCTGGGGGACCCCAAGGCGTTCCCAGGCCAGACGAGGGTAATCCCTCCAGTGTGTTCTGGGTCTGCCCCAGGTCCTCCTACCAGTAGAACGTGCCCGGAACACCTCCAGTAGATAAGAAAATAGATAAGTAAAAGATAAATCTTGGGTTGTTAAACTCCTTGCCTATCTACCAATGGGTTTCTGCCATTTGTTTCAGTGTCCGGCCGGAAATGTTGGTGATTTTCAGTAGCTTGTTTCTATTGCTAAGGGTGAGCATTGTGAAATAACAGGGGATACAGTACAGGAGGATGGACAGTAGGAGCAGTAGGTGGGGTCTGACTTAGAGAGACCTGATTTTGCAGATGGCAGATAGGCTTTGTTGGCAGCATTTATGGATGCCTGTGGTGTGGTGATCAAAGCCCAATTTATTGTCCAGGATGAGGCAGAGATACCTTAAACTCTCAACCATCTTTACTGGTTGGCTGGTAATGAAAGTGGGGCAGTGAGGGGCGGAGAGTGTATTGCAGATGTTGAATATGAGCTCCTTCTTCTTGGAGATATTGAGGAGGAGATAGTTGTTTGTGCAACACTGTGTGAAGTGAGCAACGGATTGTTGGTAGTTTGTGAGTCCCTATCTGTGAGGAGGGCGAGTATGGCTGTGTTGTCAGAGTATTTTAAATATTTTGTAGTGAAAGAGGGGCTAAGACAGTCATTGGTGTAAAGTGTGTACAGAAAGGGACTCAGAACACATCCTTGGGGGCACCAGTGTTAACAGTGATGGTGAGGAATTTGGTGGTTCCCACCCTGACAGCCTGGGGTCGATCACTGAGGAAACTGTGGATCCAGATTTCTTTAAAGTTTTAAGGCTGATTTTTGCTCCTAAGTGAAAATTTAAGAAACCAGACGGTTAATTGTGGTTTTAACTATTAATTTTTTTTCCACAAAATGCTGAACTTTACACAAAATCTGAATTAGATTCAAAACAATTGTAATGCAAAAATTTCAATAAATAAAACAATAAATAGACAATGAAATGTTGATTGTTGCTCGTCAAACTTTTTGGACGGATGGTTTCAAACATTTAGTAAGTGTTTTAGTTGACAATGTAAACAGCATAAATAGACAAAATACAATCTCAACTCTCTCAGTATTTCTGAACAAGTTTTACATGCACAGAATATAATTTCTGCCGTTTCTCAATCAAAGCAAGACTTTGATGATGTCATAAAGTAGCGATGAAGGTCTGATGTGACTGAGGCAGAAGTCATGCTTACAGATGAGGAAATGTATAAAAGTTTAATTTATGTTACCTTTAGTCACGTTATGTCATACCATTATATGAAATAGCTAGTTAGTCGTTCATGTTATCTTGCTAACTTACCATAAACATTTGATGAGTCCACCATACAGCTAACGTTACTGTTGTTAATGATATGTGGCAAATTCTGTGCAGCATTATCCATGGTCAGAACAATTATACTAAATTATACTAAGAGTATTTTTTTGATAATGATACTCCTGAAGATATTGCAAATGCTTAAAAAATATCTGCATTAATTTCAAGAACAGGCAATTTCAACAAATTGTTATACAACACAGTTTCCCTTCACATGTTCAGTTAAAATTAAGCAAAACTTATCTCTCAGTTCTTTAGTAAGCAAATAACAGTAACTCAGAGTAATACTCAGATTCTGTGTAAAATCAAAATACTGCAACAACAAAAACAAAAAATCAACCAGAGATGGCACATCTGAACATTTCCCAAACACAAAAAAGATACTTTTATTTACAATGTATATATATTGGCTGATGGCTAGGGCCCCAGATCCATTGGTTTATTTACCAGGTGCACAGGGTAAGGAACCATGCACTTCCTGCTAGCTTACTTAAGCAAAGCAGGGACAGATATGTATTTATGTAATAATAAATCATGTTGACTATTTAACTACTGTGCGATTTAGCACTTTACTCCTTGAGCAGAAACTGGAAATTAAACATCTGTTTATCATCATACCTTGAGCATTGCATGCACCTCATCTGTAAGCCAGTGTTTCTGGTTGGCCTGTGTGGTGTGTGGTGTTCTTTGTGACGCAGACATCCTCCACATACTTCTGGATGTATGTAAACAAAGCTACAGCATACTCCTCCACATTGATCTGTCCATTGTCAGTTGCAGCTACCTTGAATATGTCCCAGGAAGTGCACTCAAAATAGTCCTGTAATGCTGACATAGCTCTCTCAGGCCAGACCCTCACCTGCTTGCAGTGGGTTTTTCTCTGAGCAGGGGCCTATATGCAGGAATTGGCATAACAGAGATGGTCTGAGGAGACAAGGTGGGGGCAGGGGACTGCCTTAAATGCCATTTTTAGGTTTGAATAGACCAGGTCCAGTGTGTTTGCACCCATAGTTGCAAGTCCACTTACTGATGGAAATGAGGGAGAACTGTTTTCATGTTGGCCTGATTAAGATCTCCTACAACAATGAAAACTCCCTGCTGATGTGTAGTTTGCAAGTCACTAACGGAACTAAAAAGAACATCCAGGACCTTCTTGTGGGTGGGGGGTGTACACTGTGGTGATGGTGATAGTAGTAAATTCCCAGGGCAGATATAAAGGTCTACATTTTGTTGTCAGAAACTCTGTCCACAGAGCAATGACTTGAGATAACTTAAGCATTATTAAACTAGTGGTTATTAGTGTAAATGCATAAACCACCACCCTGGGACTTACCACTGAGAGCGCAGCTCCATTCCAGTCGGACAGGAGCTGCGCTCTCAGGAATAGATAGATTAAGACATGTCTCAGTCAGAATTAAGGCCCAGCAGTGTCTCATCTCCCGTTTGGTCGTTACTTCCAGCATCAAGTAGTCCAGTTTATTTTCCAAGGAGTGAACCTTGGTGAGCAAAATGGATGGAAGCGGCATTCTGCATTGGTTAACTTTTAGCTTGGCTCTTAGACCTCCTTGAGTACCACGCTTGTGCTTCCAGTCGCATCGTTTCCTCTTAGGGCGCCCAGTGCTGGTAGGAGACTCCGTTGCTTCGTGGCCTGCGGGGTTTGGCAGGCGCAGCAGTCTGAGGCTACGTAGACTTTCAGAGTGGTTGTGTCAGCGGATTCTAAACTGCTGAATGTACATAATTTTAGTACTGATTGATGATAGTATACTAGTTTAATCTTGCTACCCTGAACGTTAACACCAGAACTCATCAGTCCAAAAGGCTTATTTGCCACAGAATGTCCGATGCTATCGAGAGCCAGTGCAGCCATCTGCCATCTTGACAACTGCCACTAAATGCCAATAAATTATAAGGGAAATGCTTTCTTTACTTTTTGACATGCTGGAAATAAAAATGAAATGGATATTTCCTGACCTTGATTGATACATGTCATTTGAGGACATCTCTGTCTACTCAGGGACACAAAAAAATTGTGAATAAATATAGAAATATTCCAAACTAAAACTACCTTACCTTAAAATGACTTCAAATCTTAAACTTGAGGTGCTATAAAAAATATTGCTGACAATAACTGAAATATTTGAGAGCAGGATATCTCACACTACACCCATATCTCACATCAAGCACTTTTACTATCTATTGATCTATCTATCGATCTATCGATCGATCTGTCTGTCTGTCCAGTAGAATGCATCAAATAGTGGCCCCAGAACTACATTGATTCTGACACCTCTTTTCTAATCCTTTACTCCACGTCTGATGGCCTCTATTTAGCAACTGTCAACTGTAATAGTGCTCACTATTGGCACTGAAGGCATGAGAAATAGTTGCTTTATCTTCATGTTAGCTTTGATGTTTTATCTTTATCACTCAGGGATATTGAAAGACGATTTGCAAATTCAGCAATATGTTGACAGACATGGTCACATACTTGAGGAACCACAAACTTTTGCATTTGTGTTATTACTATTATTATTATTTATCTTTAAACTTTCCGTGAGGCCTCATGATGAACAGTATTGGTGGTGTATATGCATAATTTTGATAAAATCACACACATTGAGATTAAGAATGCAATTTCAGCTGTCATCTTGTCCTACAAGGGTATGTAAGGTGGTTGAAAGATTAAAGTTGCCCCCGTCAGGATGCTTTCTTTGATGTCATGGGTTTCAGACTGTCAATAAACTACAATTAAGCCACCTTCTCCTTTTTTCCCATAAAGTCTATTGGCCTATTACGCTAATGATTCACTGAAACACTGTGAAATTGTGTGGTGCTTCATTTGTGTAAATGAAGATTATTGAGCCTGATAAATACAGGATGTTTGAGGTTTGACAGTTCCAAAATCCTTGTGGGATTGCAACAATCGACTGTTCAGGTAATCAAGTATTCTATTGATTAATCCATCAATAAAGTAAGTAATTGGTTATGAAATAATTCTACTTTATTAAAGAACAATAGTAAATATACAAAAGAGAAATAAGGTAGGTCTCTTCAATAGCTAATTGGTTTTCTTTATAGAAAGATCAACATTTTTATTGCTTAAATTGCAAACAATAATTAAAGCTGCAAGTAGCGATGAACGGGCCCTCGCACCTCCGTGCACGTCGAGGTTTCTGGCAGGATGCTGACTAATGCTACCGTGTCTATCAGAGAATGGGGAACACTCCACGCAGCAGTGAATTAGTGTTTTCTCCATGTCGTGTTGAGGCTGGAGATGCCTGTTTTTTTGTTGTAGAATGATGGAGCTATAACCAAATATTGGCATGTAGATGTCGTCAGGCTGTGACACTTAAGCAGGATGTGAAGTTTGAGACAGATTGGACCATGCAAAGTCAAATGACAGCAGCTCCCTGTGTTATTATGGAATATTGAAATTTCCTGCCTGCTACAGCTGACAGTCAGTGTCCACAATTAACTTTTTGAGTCATCAGTAAATATAACTGAGATAATATGCAAACTGAAAGAAGAGGTCAGAGCAAAATCTGAAGTAAAAGTATTAAATATTATGAACATCTCATTACCACAACATCTGTGTAATAAATGAATTCCATCTGGAAAGCTGTGATACTGTGTATTTGTCTAGGGAAGAAGTGCAGCTACTGCACTGACGCTGTCAATGTGAGAGCCAAAAAGAGTTTGCTGTGATGGTTCATATTACGGGGTCTCTGTCTTAATATCTCATAACCTCCATCAGTATGCACGCAACGTTAGCTGCCAGCAGACAGGCTGCTGGCGATAGTTTAGTGATCAGCTGATGTCTCGTGCTGTAAACAGAGCCGCAGACCCGAGTAGTGCTCGAGACGGCTTGGCACACCGCGCAGGTGACACAGAGACAGGTACAGGAGCGGCGGCACAGAGCAGCAATGCCATGTGCCCGTAAAAACGCATCGGAGATTCTCAGCAGAATTTAATACATGACTATTTTGGCATAAATATATATCTGCCAGTGTGGCGAATAACCTTCAGAGATAAGATCACATTTGGTGCTTGGCGGGTGTTTATTTGGGACCCCGCCGTCAGTTTTTACCATTATTTCAAAGCACTGCGATCACGCAGTTATCATGATGATTAAAATATGAAAGGTATTACTAACCCTTGTGGAATGTCACCGCAGTTATCACTGGTATTTTAATGTGGCTTACCGTGAAAACATGCTGCTCCCCTTCGCTCTGCTGCGCACTCTGTGATGAGAGTAGTTTAACAATGGAGTAAGTAAATGACAATATATTTCCTCTTTGTCCCCTGATGATCTAAATAAGTCTAAATGTGTCTCTTATTGCTTTTTAAATACAACGCCGATGAGAGGGTCAGAAAAATCGCTAATTAGGGATAAAGTCGGCACGTTAAAAGTCCTCTCCTCCTGTCACCCTGGGACCTTAGATCGTCTTGTACGTTTGCAGAATAATGAGGCCATTGTTTATTAACTTCACAGTATGTATTTTAATGTTGCTTACCGTGAGAACACTGACTGACTGCACCACCGTCCACTTTTCTGCAACGCTCTCTGTCACAAGATGCGTGAGTGCTGAGAGTAGTTTAAAAATGGAGTAAGAGCGCACTCTGCTGGACAAACTGTAGACACAATTTCTAAACCACCAGCCATCATTTTCTGCATTATATGGCCATTGAACAAAGTTTTATCAGCAATAGTGGAAAAAAAATAAATGCTGTTGCCAAAATGCTCCATGAGGTCTGTAAAAGAATCATATCTGCTGATAATATCAGTGAATTAAAAAATCAGGAGGGCTCAACTAGAATTGGCAAAAATTTTCCCAAAAATTTCAATAAAATAAAAAATGATCGGCTTCCTGTTGGGTTAAGGGCATGGCTCCAAGAGGCTTTTTTTAAAGGTCTTGGTATGTTACACATGTCACCCAAGTTTTGTAGCCATAGTTGAAATGGTCAGCGGGGGCTGCTTCGTTGAAAATTTCTAGGGGGCACTACACAGCCATTTTGGTCATGCCTTTCGACGAAAACTCACAATATTCATTTTTAAGCATCATCAACATCTTAAAGATTTCTTAAAAAAACTTACAGAATCGAGTCAAACAGATCTGACCATGTGGGGCGAAGTTACAACAGTTTTTTATGTCATGTCGAAACATCGAAATTGTCCACCCAACTTCAGTAACGCCTTTTAATGAAAACTCTCAATATTCATTTTCAAGCATCGATGTCTTAAAGATTTTTTGAGACCATTTTGAGATCAATCGAGTCAACCTGCTAGGAGCTGGACATCTTACTGTAAAACTTTGCCTTTCTTGTGCCATTAGGTGGAACTCTCATTATTGCTTAAAATTGTCATATAGATGTGTTCAGGGCGGGACTCCAATCAAACATGTGAAGTTTGGGTCATATTGGACCCTTTACAGCAAAGTTACATACCACTTCCTGTTTACTTCCTGGTTCATGGCAGAACATGCAAATTAGATACAGATCACATGGTGTGATGAAAACTTATGATTTGAATAACCGTTGCTGTCAAAGGTCTTATGAAGGTAGTCATAACATTTGACAGTCATTTAACAGTCAATCTGATGAAAGCTCTAGGACAAGTTCTCAAGATTACGATCCCTGAAAATGGCCAAAAATACACCAACATTACAACTTCAAATCAAAATGGCTGACTTCCTGTTGGTTTTACAGTATGGCCCCAAGAGAGTTTTTTGTAGGTACTGGGGTGTTGCACAGGCCTCCAATGTTTCACAGCCCCATGGTCAAACATGCTGCGTGGGCTGCTTCGTTGAAAATCAGTAGGAGGCGCAACTGATAAATTTCCTTCACCCACGCACGAGACCATTAAAATATCAAATTTTTCACCAGACCTGATATATCTGCAAAGTTTCATGACTCTTTGAATATGTTAAAGCCCTCAAAAAGGCAATTCATTTGAGAGAATAATAATAATAATAATAATAATAATAATTCCTTCAGTTCAAGAGGGTCCTCGCACCATTTGGTGCTCAGGCCCTAATAATAATTCCTTCAGTTTCAAGAGCCTAATTATAGGCTACTACTCTTTTTTACACCACCTGATTTTTCTTTGGTGCATCACTGAGAACTGTATGTGTATATGTGTGCTCTTAAATGAGGCTTTTTAGGCTTTCATAAATTGACTGCATCATTTTATCTTCTGTGGTGATGTCCCTAAATAGGCTAATATTAAGTCTTGCTCAAGAAAATAAAAACAGAGTATAAAATGCTGCAGTCAGTTTGCAAAGTTCTAAGCAGTCACCATATTGATTGATGTTCCTAAAAGGGAAATTTTGCCAATTTTTAAACAGCTTTGTGTCATCACTTTGTGGGCAGTTTATGCAGATTAACCATGTTTGGCTTCCCTCCGTGTCGCAAGGAGCTGCCTGCCCATTGCAGGTTGGGGTCCTTGAGTTTTTCAATGGTGGACTTTTGCCAGCTGATGAGCGGGGAGCTCCAGTTGCAGGCAACCTGGAGGGAGGCTAACATTCATGTAACCTTGCTTTGGGTCACTCCATGGACTACTCTCTGTTGAGATGCTTAAGTATTGACGTTATGTTATTGTAGTGAGCTTGTTTAGTTTTACATTACAACAAGTAGTTCCAACCAAGCAATCTGATTGGTCCACAAGACTTTTAGAACATGCTCAAATATGCATTACATAGCATAGCATAACATCGGCATACCTGCCTCAACACTAAGAAGATTACTCTGCCATTTCTGAATCAGAGCTCTCGGACACAAAATGTGGTAAATTATTACCACAAATAATACAAGTAGGGGGCAGCAGCATGTATAATATCATTACCACTATATTAATAACTAAAACAGTGTGTTTGTAAATCCAGCTGACCCAGCTAAAACTAACAGCCACCTCACTAATGGTGTAAACTATAAACTAACACAAAGACGACATTAATCAGCATAAACTACCGTGTTCTGCACAAATATGTACAAACACTGAAAAAAAGTGACATTTGTGTGTATGACCAGAAAACAGCAAACATATCTGCAAACTAAAAACCACTCAGTCCAGATCGAGGCATCATGGGAAATACAGGCTAAGTAATTGGGACCACAGTGAAACATGAAAGGCTTAACGGCATCAAGAAGCAGAATATTTATTTTATGAATTTTGGAAATGATGATACCTGCGTCTTTTTTCATCAATTTTGAGTTTTGGACTTTACCTTGCTCTTGTGTTATTGGATATATTTTTCATCCTCTAGCATCCTCCATCAGCTGTGCTGTGACACAGAGCAACCTTATGTCAGCGCCTTATGGTATTGCAAAAAAGCTATACAAAGTTTTAAAAATCAAATAAAACCCCAAATCTCTGCCACAAATACTATTGTATGAGTGTTTCCAATGATATATTTAAATTTTACAAAAAAATGACATGCACTTAATTGTTATTCGCAGGAGCATTTTGTTCCAAAACTGTCAGTTGGCCAATGGCCAAATGTATGTTATCTGTCAGGATGTTACACAATCAGGAAGACCCTGAAAGATAACCAGACAATGGTGACAGGTAAAAAAGTTTCTCTTGGTGTGTTTACCGTTTTCACTCACTGGTACACTGGAAGATAAAATCCTGTGTCATTTGGGATAATGCTGAAAAAAAATATATAATTTGGATTTTATGCGTACATTTACCTTGAAGTTGAAGTTCAATATGGCAGATATCTTGTGGTCATCCACACAACTGCCTGATTAAGGTTTAAATTGATTGATTGAGAGTTTTGTCATACCAGCTAACACTTTTGTCATGCTGTAGATGTTAAGAAATAGTTTCTGTTACCCTATAATTTTCTTTTATTACAGTTTTAACTTTTACTTTATTTCCACTTATTGGGATATTAATAAATTTTTATGAGCATTGCTAAAAAAATGAAACTCCTGTTTCAATATTAATAGTTTGATTTGTTCTTAAAAAAGGTATTACTTGGCTCTTTAGAGTCCACATGGAGGATCTGTTTTTACCTCATAAAGGGCTTTGAACGATAAACTTGCATGCCAGGTCATTTGCCCACATGCACATGTGACTGGCCAGTCTAACCACAACAAACCAACAAGAAGCTCGGATTACTTCACACACAGGGAGTGTGATTCTTTGCTCAGGACATCATTACTCCACTGTATCTTTACACATCAAATAGTCTTTTGTTGCTACATTAATACTCTGGATATTGTATAGGAAACCTTCAATATTATAAATAATAAAAAAGAATATTGGGTAATGTTAAATGTTTTCTTACCTGCTATATCTAGGAGAGAGACAATACTGAATGATTTTTTGGGGGGGTCTGTAGTGAATTCTGTACAGTGTAGTTTAAGTATTTTCTTGAAAAAAAAAAATTCCATTAGCACAACATAAACATAGATTATTTATGAACATCAGTTGTGTTTACCATGTGTTAATCTGACAATTCATTTGGAAACGAGAGGTCACATTGAATAACAATGTCTGTCACGCAGATTTTTTTCCCTTAAAAGTCATAATGTCATTTTATGGAGTTGAGAAAACAATAACAGCATGATGCCAAATACTGTAAAAGATTTTCAGATATTTAGCTGCTTAAATTGCTTTGTAAGTTAAAATATGGGTAAGAACCTTGAACAGTTAGGATCACGTCTAGAGCAAACACATAAAAATAAGTTAAAGTGACTGTGCAAGTTTTATTGTCTAAGCACTTGGTAATAACAGCAATTACTGTCTCACTTTATATATTTAGTAAGTATTATTGATTTCAAACATTTTAATGTAATAATATTTTGAGAATACATTGATGTTATCCATTATGGAATTGTTTCCTGGTGTCGCCTCAATTAAAATACTTAAAATGCATTGTTTTAAAATAAGTTTTTTGAAGTAAGTAAATTAGACCCTAATAAAGCCAAAAAAACCCAACAAACCTTTCATATGCAGTTCTAACCTATTTTAATTTTCTGATCAACTTGAAAACCTTATTTGTCACTGGGCCTTACTTTTTTTGTAAAAGCCCATCAAGGGCTAAGTGCTGCAGACTAGCTGAGGCTATAAATGTTGTGTTATGTGGATTTAGTCCAAACTATGTACTTCGCTCTATGTATTTGGTCCGGAACAAATAAACATATGAAAGTAAATTCTTCTATTTTAACGGTAATAGATCACATAAAGATTTTTGGGAAAGATCATTCAGTTTTAGTTATGAAAGAAGTGTGACCATCATATGTACCATAGTCGACAAATAAACTTGTCAGTGTTCACTGGTGGACAGACTGTATAGTTTATGTTAGGCTTTTCTGTTGTTTCCCTTCTGGCTCAAACTAACAAAAACAGTGAACATTCTGTTCCATACTGTTACTATTACTCACAGACATGCACACTGGTTATCTGTCTGTCATCTTCTTCCTTTTTTTATTCCTCTTTTTTGTGTAGATGCACTCTTTAGTCCACGGCTGATGGGACAGATTAATAGACTAAAGAATGAGAAGAATTAAAATGCACATAAATAGAAACAAACAAGAGCATAAACATGAGCGAGTGCTGGTTGGTGGAGATAGGTTCTTATCTCTGGACTGATAATGCAGTCCATTATGCCTCTTCTTTCTGTTTGTCTCTCCTCCTTTCAGGCTTTTCCACTATTAGCATCTCATTACAAGCCATGCCAAGAGACAATTGGGAAATTAAATGCAGCTTACTTAACTTGCATGAATAATGCACAATGGCCCTGGCTAAAGCTTTTTAATAAGGAGGAATGGGGATGGTTGAGGGATTGGATAATTTGAAGCGTCTTATGTAAACATGTAGTAAAACTTAATCAGAGAAAGATGTAGAGATGAGACTTATATTAAATTAGACAATTATATTAATATTAGACAATATATTAGCTCTTCAGATGTAATATTGGACATGTCAATTCTGTCCCCTGTTACTTCAAAGAGAATCCATCCCACTGCTGTTGTTTTCCACATATATTTTCCCCTTGATGCAACAAAAATCTTGTTCTTCAACAAAGGAAACATTGAGCTAAAGCAGAGTTCTCGAATATCATGAGATCTTGTGTGCCATGCAGCTATGGCTACTGTGTAAATGTCATGGTTGAAAATTTCAACAGTACCTTAAACTCACTTTCAATACCATTGCTACACTAAAGGTTAAAAAGAGGATGACCGACAAAATCTCCCAAACATGATGTGTAACACACAAGTGCCTGCCTCTAGTATGACATATAAGTTATGCATCATCTGCACTTTCTAAACAATAACAATGGCATTAATATGTCAAGCACAATGATTTACTGTCTGTTATATGGGGGCTTAACTTGTCCTCTGCTCAGGGAGTAAGGAGCTCCACGTAAATTTCATAAATTTCATTTACGACCACTGCTCTTCCTCTTGGAGTTAGCCACTATGCTAACAGGTGATTTTTAAATGTCCTGTGGTGGGTTGCACACATTTACACGTTGTCAAACTGTCACACCTGTGGGGCGCTCAGTAACTCCGTTGGTAAAAACATGTTAGTGTAGCGGTTATTAATAACTATGTTAGAATTTGGAATTTGCACTCGTTAAAGTAAAAGGGGCACCATTCTCCACTTTAAATTAAAACAGTTTCAAAACATATTATCACAATAATCAATCTCACAATCTGTACCATTTATCCTGTACACATTGATCTTGTTTCTCTCATGAAATAATATCCACAGACAATGACTTGGCGATAAATGAAACCTTTTTATTATCACCTTTTTATAAAATGGTGATTACATAGAGGAAGGGATATGACATATAAATGAAGTTAAACAAGTGAAAGGGAACCAAGGTAATGTATATTCAGGTGATGTAAATGATTAATTATGGATAATAGTGGGTGAAATATGTGACCATATAGAGCATGGATGCGCACTGAACGGTAAAAGGAAATTTAGAAATTTGGCATAAAAACTTCGCTATACGACATCAACTCTGATCACTAGAACATGTTATTTTGCCTACTTTTGCCGACTTGAATAGACTTCTCCAGGGAGGTCCAGGTTGTCGCTTTGCTCCAGCAGAGGGCTGCTGCGCGTCTTACAGACGAGGTGACCTGCTGAAAGGTGGTGGCAGCTGGACAGGTGAAGTCGGTGTGCAGTGGTCTTAAACTGTCCTTGGGTTTCGCCTTAGCAAACCAGTAAAAGTCTTTGAACAAAGTCTTTAAGGGCAGGCGATGGATGCTGATAGTCTGTGCAGCAGGTGTTGCTTCTAGATCCGTGGCAGAGTTGACGGTGGAGTGTCCTTTTTCAATTAAAACTTGCAGAAATAATTAAAAGCAGTCCCATTGGTCTGAGGGAGTCACTTTAAATTATTATCTTGAGCCTACTTGAAATGAGATACAAAAATGTCTTTGCTGACTGAAAACTGGTATTAAGAAAAACATCACAGAGATTTAAAAGAAACGACTCCGAAAAACTTTAAGTACAGCACAGCTCTGATGAGCGGCTCCTCTTGTAAAATTGAAGAACAAAGAAAAAGGGTGCAAGCGAGGATACACGAGAAGCACCGTGATGAAAAGGAAAGTAAAAAGAACCACTGAGCTGAGAGCTCACTAAGTTTTTAATCTATGAATTTTGGGGTGCGAATGGGAGGCAGGGTAGTGAACCTTCGCGCCAAACGACCACACATCTAGCATTTAGTTTCTAGACGACCTAATGTAATTTAGGAAACATTTATTTCTCTGTACTTTCTGACGAATTACGCAATTTGACCTACTATGTGTAAATTCATGTATCTCATCACAGTAATTTTTGACATATTGTAGGAGACCTAAAGGCAATTTATAATGTAACACACAACTTTGAAGATCCTTGGTTCAATCCTGTTAAGTGACCACACATAATATAAAAATTATCCAGTGGATTATAAAGAACTTGGTAATTACTTGGATATAGGCTAAGCATTTAACATTATAAAATGAATGCAAAATAAGATAGAACTATAAAGTTGGTTACGAATAACTGAGGCCACTAAATGGCAGTATAGCTCCAGCACAGAAAGGGAATAAAACATGTTTTTACCTAACTCACTCAAATTAAATGATGAAGAGATGGGAGCTGGTTCTACTTACTCATCAAAACACAGAGACAAACTTTTACCTACTAGGAGAAAGATTGGGGAATTATGTTAACCTTAATTCACAACTTTGGTCCAAGTGGTCCTGTCAAATATTGGTCTCAACAAAAGAATGAGCTAATGAGTTTACAACATGTCCTGCCTTTTGTCATCTCAGCAGGGGGAACGAAGACATGAGAGTGGAGGAGATCTGTTTGTTTATCAATTTGTGTGTGGATTGGGACAGCACGGGAGAGACAGAAAGACGAAGAGTGAGAGAGACAGAGGGAGAGAGAGTGAGAGGTGTAGATAGAGGATTAAATTTCAGAATGAGGACCCTCATTTAATCTTGTTGTCCTTCACAAATTGTTGGTAGAAATGTGTTTCCAGTCCTCTACACCAAACTTCAGTCCTTGTGACAAAGAAAGGTGATAAACAACTGTTCTTTGCATGTCTGAGTGACCCCAGGAGGTCATTTGGATGTCTTACATCCTGTGAGGCCTCCAAGAACCCCTATCTGTCATGGCATCTTGAGCTGCAAAGTGTCAAGTGTTTGTGGCTTAAAAGCAGAACCTGTTTGCAGATGTCAGCAGGGAGTCTCAATCAAGTTAATTTAGAACCATCCATCCATCCATTTTCTTCCGCTTATGCGGGGTCGGGTCGCGGGGGCAGCAGCCTAAGCAGGGAAACCCAGACTTCCCTCTCCCCGGCCACTTCGTCCAGCTCCTCCCGGGGGACCCCGAGACGTTCCCAGGCCAGCTGTGAGACGTAGTCTCTCCAGCGTGTCCTGGGTCTTCCCCGGGGCCTCCTACCGGTGGGACGTGCCCTGAACACCTCACCAGGGAGGCGTCCTGGAGGCATCCTAATTAGATGCCCAAGCCACCTCATCTGGCTCTTCTCAATGCGGAGGAGCAGCGGCTCTACTCCGAGCTCCTCCCGGATGACCGAGCTTCTCACCCTATCTCTAAGGGAGAGCCCAGCCACCCTACGGAGGAAACTCATTTCGGCCGCTTGTACCCGCGATCTTGTTCTTTCGGTCACTACCCAAAGCTCACGACCATAGGTGAGGGTACGAAGATCGACTGGTAAATCGAGAGCTTTGCCTTTCGGCTCAGCTCCCTCTTCACCAAGACAGACCGGTGCAGAGTCCGCATTACTGCAGACGCTGCACCGATCCGCCTGTCGATCTCCCGTTCCATCCTTCCCTCGCTGGTGAACAAGACCCCGAGGTACTGAAACTCCTCCACTTGGGGCAGGACTTCATCCCCGATCCGGAGGGGGCACGCCACCCTTTTCCGGCCGAGAACCATGGTCTCGGATTTGGAGGTGCTGATTCTCATTCCAGCCGCTTCACACTCGGCGAACCGATCCAGTGAGAGCTGAAGGTCGCGGCCCGATGAAGCCAACAGGACCACATCTTCTGCAAAGAGCAGAGACCTAATCCTGAGGTCACCAAACCGGACCCCCTCAACGCCCTGGCTGCGCCTAGAAATTCTGTCCATAAAAGTTATGAACAGAATCGGTGACAAAGGGCAGCCCTGGCGGAGTCCAACCCTCACCGGAAACGAGTTCGACTTACTGCCGGCAATGCGGACCAAGCTCCGGCACCGGTCATACAGGGAACGGACAGCCCGTATCAGGGAGTCCGAAACCCCATATTCCCGGAGAACCCCCCAGAGGACTCCCCGAGGGACACGGTCGAATGCCTTCTCCAAGTCCACAAAGCACATGTGGACTGGTTGGGCAAACTCCCAAGCACCCTCAAGGATTCTGCCAAGGGTCCAGAGCTGGTCCACAGTTCCACGACCGGGGCGAAAGCCGCATTGCTCCTCCTGAATCCGGTGTTCGACTATCCGGCAGACCCTCCTCTCTAGTACCCCTGAATAGACCTTACCAGGGAGGCTGAGGAGTATGATCCCCCTGTAGTTGGAACACACCCTCCGGTCCCCCTTCTTGAAAAGAGGGACCACCACCCCAGTCTGCCAGTCCAAGGGCACTGCCCCCGATGTCCACGCAATGTTGCAGAGTCGTGTCAGCCAACACAGCCCCACGACATCCAGGGCCTTGAAGAACTCCGGGCGGACCTCGTCCACCCCCGGGGCCCTGCCACCGAGGAGCTTTTTGACCACCTCGGTAACCTCAGCCCCAGAGATAGAGGAGTCCACCCCCGGGGGTCCCCAGGCCCTGCTTCTCCAACAGAAGGCGTGTCGGTGGGATTGAGGAGGTCTTCGAAGTATTCCTTCCACCGATCCACAACGTCCCGAGTCGAGGTCAGCAGCGCCCCGTCGCCACCATACACAGTGTTGACGGAGTACTGTTTCCCCCTCCTGAGACGCCGGATGGTGGTCCAGAACCTCTTCGAAGCCGTCCGGAAGTCGTTTTCCATGGCCTCGCCGAACTCCTCCCATGCCCGGGTTTTCGCCTCGGCGACCGCCGCCGCCGCACTCCGCTTGGCCTGTCGATACCTGTCTGCTGCCTCCGGAGTCCCACAGGCCAAGAAGGCCCGATAGGACTCCTTCTTCAGCTTGACGGCACCTTACCGCCCGGTGTCCACCAGCGGGTTCGGGTGTTGCCGCCCGACAGGCACCAACCACCTTACGGCCACAGCACCGGTCGGCCGCCTCAGCAATGGAGGCACGGAACACGGCCCACTCGGACTCAATGTCCCCAGCCTCCCCCGGGACATGGTCAAAGCTCTTCCGGAGGTGGGAGTTGAAGCTCCTTCTGACGGGAGACTCTGCCAGACGTTCCCAGCAGACCCTCACAATGCGTTTGGGTCTGCCAGGTCTGACCGGCGTCCTCCCCCACCATCGGAGCCAACTCACCACCAGGTGGTGATCGGTTGACAGCTCCGCCCCTCTCTTCACCCGAGTGTCCAAGACATACAGCTGCAAGTCCAACGATATGACTACAAAGTCGATCATTGAACTGCGGCTTAGGGTGTCCTGATGCCAAGTGCGAATATGGACACCCTTATGCTTGAATATGGTGTTTGTTATGGACAATCTGTGGCGAGCACAGAAGTCCAATAACAAAACACCACTCGGGTTCAGATCGGGGGGGCCATTCCTCCCGATCACACCCCTCCAGGTCTCACTGTCGCTATAACGTGAGCGTTGAAGTCCCCCAGCAGAACGAGGGAGTCCCCAGAAGGAGCACTCTCCAGCACCCCTCTAAGGACTCCAAAAGGGTGGATACTCTGAACTGCTGTTTGGACCATAGGCACAAACAACAGTCAGGATCCGTCCCCCAACCCAAAGGCGGAGGGAGGCTACCCTCTCATTCACCGGCGTAAACTCCAACGTACAGGCACCGAGCCGGGGGGCAATAAGTATTGCCACCCCTGCCCGGCGCCTCTCACCAGTGGCAACTCCAGAGTGGAAGAGAGTCCATCCCCTCTCAAGAAGACTGGTTCCGGAGCCCAAGCCATGCGTCGAGGTGAGGCCGACTATATCTAGTCGGAACTTCTCAACCTCGCGCACCAGCTCAGGCTCCTTCCCCACCAGAGAGGTGACATTCCACGTCCCCAGAGCTAGCTTCTGCAGCCGAGGATCGGACCGCCAAGGTCCCCGCCTTCGGCTGCCGCCCAGCTCACACTGCACCCGACCCCTACGGCCCCTCCTACGGGTGGTGAGCCCACGGGAAGGAGGTCCCATGTCGCCTCTTCGGGCTGTGCCCGGCCGGGCCCCATGGGTAAAGGCCCAGCCACCAGGCGCTCGCCATCGAGCCCCACCCCCAGGCCTGGCTCCAGGGGGGGGCCCCGGTGACCCGTGTCCGGGCGAGGGGAACTCTGAGCCATTGATCGACATCATCATAGGGGTCTTGTGAGCTACACTTTGTCTGGTCCCTCCCCTAGGACCTGTTTGCCATGGGTGACCCTACCAGGGGCATGAAGCCCCCGACAACTGAGCTCCTAGGATCACTGGGACACGCAAACCCCTCCACCACGGTAAGGTGGTAGCTCAGGGAGAACCCTCTATTAAATGAAAAGACCACACCAAGGCAGTCCACTACATCCGTTAAATTAACAGTGAAGTGCTGTGAAATCATGAAATCATAAAACTGTAAATTAGAAAAACAATGAAACAGTGGTCAGTTTACAGTAATGTTAAGCACTGAACCAAACAAAACTGTTAATTTTAAGTAAAAATATGTTGAAATAATGAATAATAGAATAGAATAGAATTTACAGATTACTGTAGGTTATTTTCTGTTTTTTACAGAGAGAAGCATATTACATTTTTAAAATTCCTATGTTATGCTTTACAGATAAATATGTATCCTACAAATGGATTTTAAACCAACCAATTTGGCAAACCAACCAATGTTTATTCCACGCCTGGTGCTTCCAGCCCAGCACGGCTCTAAATCTCTAGCCAGACTCTTCTCTTCTGTTGTTCCCAAATGGTGGAACAAACTTCCAAACTCTGTGCGTTCTGCTGAGTCCCTTTCTACTTTTAAGAGACAGTTGAAAACTCAATTGTTCCGAGAACACCTAGGCACTTAACCTGACTCTTCTCCGCTTTGCCCTTTGGGGTAAATTAAGTCAGAAGGTCCAAAACCCAGCACCTAATGATTATCTAGCACTGACAAAGTTGTGTGATGTTGTATGTTGACTGTCATCGTAAGTAGTGATACTGAGATTGTTGAATGTCAGATGCTGAGATCGCTACTGGTTATTACTTTGGTTTCAAAAAAAAAAAAAAAGGGGGCTGTGCGGCACTTCTTCTGCCACTAGACGGCAATACCTGTGACCAATCACACCTGAAGCACTTTTTGCACTTACTAAGGGTTTTTTCCCTAAGTCTAAATTCTTGCTTGTGTTGTACGTCGCTTTGGATAAAAGCGTCTGCTAAATGAAATTGTAGAATTGTAGAATTGTAGAATATAAATTAAGAAAAAGGTAATGGGGTGTGGACATGTGCATCAGTGGTGTCTGCAGGTGAGTGGATGCTGTGATAATGTGTGATGCATGTTGTGGGTGCGAAGAAGATAAAAGGAAAAAGTGGTGCATGGCGGTGAGCCTGGCTGATGGTAAGGCAGAAGCAACAATGGGACCATCCACAGCACGGCTTAAATAATAACATAAGAGCACTGGCCAGGTGTTCCCAATTATGCAGTCCACGCGACTCAGTATCTGGAGACACAAAGCATACAGCTCAAAGAAAACGAAGTTCACTGTGATGTATACAAAGAAGCCATGACTGCCCATAACAAAGCAATACACCTGGCAAGAGAGAATTTCTTTTCCAAGATCATTTCAGAGAATGCTGGGAAATCTACCTACCCATCTGCAGCTCTCTGCATCAAATTGTGAAGAACTTACATTGTTGTTCAAAACAACAAAATATTACATTGTTACTGAAGAAGCCTAACTTAAATGGAAATACACTGACCAGTTATAGGCCGCTAGCCATCTTAGCTAGCCTCCCATACATCTACATACATACATCTAGTGCAGTGCCCATTCCAAACAGGCTTGTTCTAAATGGGCCGATTGCTTAGCCTCTGCTGCTTGCGGCTTTCTTTTTTTTCTTTTTTAAATTTTAACTTTTATTTTATTCAGCTTTTCATTCATTTTTTCCAGAAATGTATACATACAGCAGCGCTGCACATCACGTAACTGGTACACCAAAGCAAAAGAGAGAAAAGAAAGGAAAAAAAAGGCATGATGTGATAAGGTCAAATAATGACTATATTACACATCAATCAGATTTATATCCAGTCCAGTGTCCCCAGTGTTCAGACATTTATCAAGAGTTATCTTTGTAAGTCCAAATTATATTGAAGTCCCTGACATTTCAGCAGTTTCTTTTACGACAGATGAGTCCCTCCATAGACATAATGTCCAATTCTTTCCAGAGTCACAACCTCAGAAATCAGAGATTTCCATATGGAAACAGAAGGAAGGTCGTCCCCACCCACTCCGCCACCATAATGGCTTTCCATGCAAGCATTACAAGCGCTTGAACCACTTCACCATATTATTTGAGAGATGCATTCCCACAAGCAATGCAACCTAGTGCCTACATGATTTTTACATTTGAGACAATTTTGGCGAAATTCCTGCTTTATACTTACTATAAATATATGGTGATATATAGATATTATGTAGTAGATCTTCCTGCCCAGGGACCACAGATGTAAATTAGCTTTATAGCTAACTCTGGCTCAACAGCTGTGTTGTGCACAGTCCCTGTCAAATAAACAAATAAAATAAAAATAAAAATAAAATAAAATATATTGTATTGTAACTTTGTATCTATTGCAGATTGAAATTCTGGAAGGCAACCGCATGTTTATCCATGTTCAAATTTAATGCCTCAGAATATAATTTAGATGTAAAGTGCTTTTGCCCTTTGTGATCCAGAAAAAAAACATCTCTAGCAGGTGAGAGTCATTTGAAAATTCTATGGAGTTGGCCTTCTTAAACACATAATGCCTGACTTGTGCGTATTTATAGAAATCTTTATTTGGTATATTGCAGTTTTCAGTGATTCAGATGTTTTAAATCTCCCATTATCGAAGACATCATAAACTCTAGTTATGCACGCTCTTTGCTAAAACAAAAAATGTGGTCCCACTCCTTGTGCTGAAAGCTCTGTGTTGTCTACCAATGTCATTACATTAAGTGGGTCAGCGTTTATGCGAGCTCCCAGTAGTGAATGTGCCGATGCTACCTTCCCTAGCACATACATCCCACTTGCCTTACAGTTTGAGTTTGTGCAAGCTTCAGGTAGTGACAGTACCGCATGGCAACCCAGATACAAAGCTAAGCTAAGCTAACAGATGGCCATCCCCCAGGAGGCTAAGCTGAGCTAGCTAAGCTAGCTAGGCTGGCTATCACATGGCTATCACGGACCAAACAGCAGTGCCACCTTCAAAAGACCCAGGCTCCATTTATGCAGACTCCAGGTAGCGACTGTGCCAATGCTACCTTCCCTAGTACGTGCATCACAATTGCCAATATACCACAACTCACATACAAGACTCAAGCTAAGGGAAATAAGGATGAATTGGATCAACCAACACACTTACTTGGATGGCACCATGGTCTCACACAAAGAGACTCAAACAGGCTACTCCCTCTCTGAAATACCCTCACACTTCCTGGATTTTCTCCTGAGAGGACTGATTGGTGGATCTCTTCACCTAATCTCAAGGAGTTGTCTGTTCAGTGGGTCCTCCTGCTGGTCCCCAACTACCATTGTTAACATTGACTGAATTTAACTGCCTCATCTGACATTTCCCTCACTGTCGTCCTCAAGCTCTGTCCCCCTAGCTGATCCAGCTACCTCTCTCCACTTCAACTAGGCAACCCTAGCTTTCCATCCTTTCTGCTCAGCTTCTGCCTGTAAGTCTGTGTACCTAAATTTCTTCCTTTCATAGGCTTCTTCCACTGAGGCTTCCCAAGGGACTGTTGGCTCAGTGAAATAAACGATCCATTGACTCACTGACCACAGCACTATGTCAGGCCTCAAATTGGTACAGACTATTTCCTGGGGTATAACAAGCTTTCCTCCTAAATCTACCTGCATTTCCCAATCAAAAGCTCCTTCCAGGCGACCACACCCCTGCCTCCTCCCTTACTTACTGCCACTATGTTTCTCCCCCTCACGCACAAACTGGACAGCTAGACTCACTTTTTTAAAACCTCCTGAATTCACTTGTCCTCTTCTCCCCTCAATACCTGCAGCTAAGCTTCTCAACACCTGATTATGTCTCCATGTATATCGGCTCTGTTCTAAACTAATTTTGCAGCTTGACAAAATATATCTTAAGGTCGCAGTACCTGAACACAATGGGCATGATGGGTCACCATTTACCCAGAGCTTCAAGTTCTGGGAGGTTGGCAACACATCATATGTAGCCCCTATCAGGAATCTAATGCGGCTCTCCTCCATACTCCACAGGTCCCTCCAGCTAAGCTTCCTCCTTTCTACACTTTCCCAATTCAACCACTGACCCTGCTTAGCCTGAGCCACTGAGCACCCCTTACAGTCTCCTCCTGCCTACCTACCTGTTCCACTACCAGCTTTCTTCTATCCTTGGGGCCTGCTGTATTACACACTGCTTTTCCTGGCCTAAGCCCCAAGCCACCGTGGCCAACCTGAACATCACTTACTATCTCTGCATGCCTAAGAGAAGCCTCTGTGTCTTGAACTGCTGCTCTTGGGTTCCATTTTCTCCCCTTGGATGGATTTAGAACCATGCTCCTAACTATTACATCCTTACTCCCGGCTAACAACAACTCTGCCCTGACCTTGGTGCACTTTAACTCCTCTGTTAAGCTAGATACTGACAGCTGAAGTATCCCTTTCCCATACAATGCCACACTACTTAGACACTTGGAAGCACCTAACCACTTCCGAATATATGAGCTAATCACCCTTTCCATTCTCTCCACAACAGATACTGGGACTTCATAGATTGACAGTGGCCACATTAACCTCGGAAATAACCCAAACTGCAAACACCACAACTTTAACTTTCCTGGGAGCCCTGACTCATCTATTCTATCCAGTCCTTCAGTGACGTCTTTTCTAAATTGCACAGCCTGCTCAACATCATTCAAATCCACATTGTACCACCTACCTAGGCTATTCACTGACTTTTCCCTAATTGTTGGAATTTCCTCATCATCTATGATAAATTTCCTATCATTTAATTTCCCTCTACATAATGAAATACTTCTAGACTTACTTGGCTTTATTCTCATGCTGGCCCACTTGACGTTCTTATTTACCTTCTCTAATAGCCTCTTTTTACATGGCACTGTTCTAGTTACTAGTGTCATGTCATCCATGTAAGCCCTAATTGGTGGAAGACACATTCCATTTTGACGTCTCTCTCCCCCTACAACCCACTTGGAAGCCCTAATAATTACTTACATTGCCATTGTAAATGCCAATGGCAAAATTGTACATCCTGTCATAATACCTATTCCTACCTATAATACCTAAGAGGAGCTCCCTGGCAGGTGTAAATGCTGAAAAGCTGTTTCTTGTTTTACAACCTGCGCCTAATTGACTGGCAGTATTAAAATGGACAGCAATTGACTTTGTATTCTTCTTCTTTTTATATGATGCTAACTTGAAAACAGCAGCTACATTTGCCTAATTTTCACTGAACGATTTCAACAATGAAAAAACAAAACAAAAAAAAACAAAACACAAAACTCCGAAATCTCATTCAGAATACTTTCAAAATTTACTCAGTAACCACTCTTTGTTTTCTCCCACTACTTCTGCGGTGATCATTTACACATTGCTCCCACTCAAGCCACCATGCTGTCTCATCTAGTGTGTGCATTTGTACATAAATTACACAATGGGATAATTACTGTAGGCAGTTTTCGTGAGTTAAAAAAAGTGTCTACAAAATCCAGTTTAACAGTGATGTTGCTAAATGTTGCCCTCACTGGATGTGATGGCCGACAAAGAGACATTGAGGAGCTCATGAGGAGAAGAGTGCACTATAAGTCACAAGGACATTTTCAGGGATTGGCTGGACAGAGGAGGATATGGATATGGATGAGGAGTAGATGATGAAATGGTGCAAGTGAGAACCAACTGATACTGATGTATATTGATCACCTTGCTTCCTCAGCTGCCTGGGCAAAGAGCAGGAGCAGAAAACTGATTTGGGAAAGCAGACATTCTGAGGTGGCCTTTTAGAGCTCTGATGAAATGGTAAAAGAAAAAACACTGATTCCCTCGGCACATCTGCATAGCATCATGCAAATTCTGTTTCAACACCACCACAAGGTTAGAGAAGGAGTTGTTTCTACTAAAGTGAATGTGTCTGAGGATGTCAAAGTGGTATGGGGGCACTGTGGGGAAGGAAATCCTAACACTCTGCTGATGGTGATTGTTGATGATGACTTGAATAGGGATTCATTTATTTTATCAGGTGCCCAGTAGTTCGCCTGGTAGAACAGGCAGCCCATGTACAATGGCTATCGATTCCAACCTGCAGCCCTTTGCTGTGTGTCATCCCATTTTTTGTCACATTTTATCTCTATGATTTCTGTCCTATCAAATTAATTATTAATTAATTATTTTTATCATGCAGCTTCATTTTGGTAGAGAAGTAGAGCAGGTTGTTGCTGTTCCATCAATGTGTGTGCGTGTGAATGGTTAAAACTGAGTAGTAGGTGGCACCCTGTATGGTAGCCACGGCTGCTAATGTGTGAATGTGTGTGTGAATGGTTGAATGTGACTTGTTAGTGTGAAAGCGCTTTGAGTGGTCAAAATGACTAGAAAAGCGTTATGTAAGTGCAGCCCATTACCATTACCAAAATGGAGCATGTGATTGACATGCAGATTAGTGCAGCGTCAGCAGTTATGTGGGTGTTGAATGGGGCCGTTGTGGTGAAGGGAATGGGTCAGAAAGCAAAGCTCACCCTCACCCGTGGTCATGAGCTTTTGGCAGTGACCGAAAGAATGGGGTTGTGGATACAAGCTGCTGAAATGAGATTCCTGTAGGGTGGCTAGGCTTTGAGTTCTAGCCAGACTCACAGCAAGTATGTTATGGCTTTGTGCTATCGTTTTAGTCTGCTACCATCTATGTCTGTTGTGTACCAGATGAGTAAACTTTTACTGTGACAAAGCATAGTGCACTAAAAAGAACAATATTCTCTCTAAAATGTAGCAGAGGTTTACCAAAATGAAAATAATAATAAAATATCTTAACCCAAGTAGAGTGGTTGTAGCAAAAGCACTTACTTTGCAACTGTAGTAACCAGTTATCTGGGTGATAATGAGCGTTGATATGATTGCAGTATTGGACAAGGATGCACTTCACATTTCCACCTGCAGATGGCAGCATGAACTGTATCCCTCAGTCAATGCTGCTAGAGTGTTCTGCTCAGGTAAGTGGCCAGCACCACTCCTGGGGCTGTGCCACCTCTGAGGGACACACTATGTAAATACTGGGGTGGGGCTAGATAACAGCTGACCTTGACAAGCTCATGGCTGCAGTTTATCAGCCAAACAAGTCTTAGGTAGGAAAATCCTGAAGGGACATGGAGGGAAGGGAATGTTTAACATTTGCTTCCCAGCTGCCAGTTGTTGTTAGATCATTGCTGACAAGCCCATACCCAGCAGCTGCATAAATACTCTATTTCTCTGTTAGAGATGTTCCTGCTGTGCCACCCACAGCAAAGGAGTCAAAAAGCATGACATCTGCATGTTGTATGTAACAGGTGAAACTCATCAGAAGATGCATCAGAGAGCAGCTTTTATTTTTCGGCCACCCACTTGTATGGCTTGTTACCATGTTTTATCATGGCTGTGGCGAATACTGCCATGATAACTGTGCTGCAGTAGAGTTGCTCACTGACATTGGCTTAAAATGACCATCAGTCAGACCATCAGCACTGGTTCCCCTCATGGCAGTGTCCTTTTCCCTGTGCTTCTCTCCCTGTACACCAGGGGTGTCAAACTCATTTTCATCCCGGGCCACATAACATTATGGTTGCCCTCAAAGGGCCGGTTGTAATTGTAAGACTGTAAAAATGTAACTACTTACCATATTGTTAAATAACTGTCTGCATTTGATTATTTATTCAAGTGTACAAACAAAGTGTATGTCAACTCATTGCTTTGTGTTATTATAACATAAATCCCTTTAATTTATCAGGTTAAGAAACCCATATTACTCCATCAATCAAAGATCAAATTTTCAAGTGAACAAGGACAAATATCAAACACAAGTTATTACATTTACTTTGTTCAAAACTTTTTTGTCACATTTGAGAGGAACAGAACTATGGTACAACAAATAATTCTGAGCTGCTAAGAACATGTGTGACAGATGTGGCATTTTTCAAAAACAAACGGCTGCAGACAGCCTTGCAGAGGGCATACATCCAACTAATGAGAGATGGTTTTGATTACAGTAAACATTTAGCTGCATGAATACATACACCTGTAAACAAACTAGGCATACAAAGTAATATAATAATAATAATAATAATAATAATAATAATATAATTAACTCAAAATAACAATAAGGGTTGTCTCAGTTCACAACTATGTATATTGGTCAAGTTCTGGGTGAAGTTGATGAGGCGATGCTGCTTGGCCTTGAACACACCACGCAGAGCCTTCCTCACCCCAGGGCAACATATCACACACCTTCCTCATCCATTGATCATGTTCTAAAAAAATAACAACAAACACAAAACTAAATGCAAGCACATCCATTAAGTTGCACATATATTACACTGTGCTTATTCTTGGTTTAAATACATTTTATTATATTTTTAATTCAGGTTTTTAAAAATGCTTACCTATATGTTCTCTGGCCAGATGTCTGACACTGTTGCAATCAGTAAAACAGCGTGTAGGTGTCGAGGCACTGTCGATATCAGCGGTGAAAAGATTGGCAAAGATGGAAAAGCCCGAGTGCTGTGTTCTAAAGTCAGAGAAGCGCCGATCAACATCATTAATTAACTGGTTCACTTTGGTAGCCAACCGAGAGCATGAAAAAACACTGGGAACTGAGGTTGAGATGCTCCGACAAACAGGAAAGTGGGTAAGATTGTCCTGTTCCAGTTGGGACTTCCATAGGTGCAGTTTATGCTGGAAAGCTGTGATCATGTCAAACAT
Source organism: Plectropomus leopardus (assembly GCF_026936395.1). Lineage (NCBI taxonomy): Eukaryota > Metazoa > Chordata > Actinopteri > Perciformes > Serranidae > Plectropomus > Plectropomus leopardus. The sequence continues at coordinate 35,225,054 of NC_142189.1, read as the reverse complement.
CTGTGACTTGTTTGCATCCCTGCAGCCTCTGATTCAGCTGGGCGAGATGCTCCGTTATGTAACACAACATAGCAAAATCACACAGCCAGTTTGGATCTGAAAGTTCAGGCAATGGTTTTCCTTTACTTTGAACGGAGCAATTTCTTACCGAAACTCAAAAAATCATTTGAGGACTGTGCTCTTACTTAGCCACCTGACTTCTGTATGGTATGGCACATCTCTGTGATCTGAGCCCTCCCTCAAAAACTGCTGGTACTGATGGTGTTTCAGGCCACACGCCCGAATGAAATTTATTGTTTTCATGACCATGGTCATTATATCATCCAGTTCCACAACCTTTTCGCACAGAGCTTCTTGGTGAATAATGCTATAAGTTATCAGAGGTGTGTGGCAGTTACTTTTTTAGCATTTTCTCTTTCTCTAGTCCAACCAAGCCTGATTTTCTTCACACATTGCAGGCGTGCCATAGGTAGTTAGCCCCACCAACTTTTCGTAGGGTAATTTCGTTTTACTTACGGACCTCATCACCGCATCAAAAATGTCCCTCCCCATCGTGGCATGCATGGCAGCTACATCCAAGAGCTCCTCACTGGCAGTGAAGTCTGCCTTCACGCCTCTTATAAAAATGGATTCAATTCAATTCAATTTTATTTATAAAGCCCATTACCACAAAACACAGTTTGCCTCAGAGGGCTTTACAGCATACAACATCCCTCTGCCCTTAGACCCTCACATCATTTAAGGAAAAACTCCCTCTCTCCAAAACAAACCCCCTCTAACAGGGGGGAAAAATGGTAGAAACCTTAGTAAGAGCGACTGAGGAGGGATCCCTCCTCCAGACTGATGTGCAATAGATGTCGTAAATAACAATTAAATAACAGAAATGACAAAAAGGACAGAGCAAGAGAGAGAGAAAGAGACACAGGCGCAGCTTCAGACAGGACCACAGCAACAGCACAATCAAGAGGAGCCAGAGGTACAGCATCATTGCAGCCACAGCACAAGCACGACCAAAGGCAGGGTCACAGCATCAGCACAGCCATCACCACGATCCAGGCGCAGTCAAGATTGCAGCAAAGATCCGGGAAAACTACGAAACAAGGGAGAATGAATGCTCTGGAGAAGGAACTGAGTTAGTGTAATGTAGTAAAAGACATGAGCTTTTGCAGATGGAGAGTGCAAGAGAAGGAAAAATGAGCTCAGTGTATCATAGAAAGTCCCCGGACTTTCTATGAAAGTCCCCAGACTAAACCTATGTCTGCCTAACTAGAGGCTGGTCCAGGCAACCTGAGCTAGCCATAGGCTTTATCAAAGAGGAAGGTCTTAAGTCTATCCTTAAAAGTAGAGACGGTGTCTGCCTCCCTGACCAAAACGGGAAGATGGTTCCATAAAAGAGGAGTATGGTAACTAAAAGCTCTGGCTCCCATCCTACATTTGAAGACTTTGGGAAGCAAAGTAACCCTATGTTTTCAGAGCGCTGTGCTCTTGAGGGTTGATAGGGAACTATGAGCTGTGACAGATAAAACAGAGCCTGTCCATTCAGAGCTTTATAGGTAAGGAGGAGGATTTCAAATTAAATTCTAGATTTTACTGGGAGCCAGTGCAAAGAAGCTAATACAGGAGAAATATGATCCCTTTTCTTGGTTCCCGTTAGAACACATGCAGCAGGGTACTGCACCAGTTGGAGAGACTTTAGAGATTTGTCGGAGCAGCCGGATAATGAGTTACAGTAATCCAGCTTAGAAGTAACAAATGCATGCACTTTTTGACGTCTGTTTGAGTCTAATTTTTGCAATGTTATTCAAGAAAAAGAAAGCAGTCCTTGAAGTTTGTTTTATATGGGAGGCAAAAGATAAATCTTTAACGAATATAACTAAAAGGAGTTTCTGTGGCGTTTGGGGCCAAGAACAATAACTTCAGTTTTGTCTGAATTTAACATCAGGGAATTGCGGCTCATCCAGGCTTTTATGTCCTGAAGGCATGCTTGTAGTCTAGATAATGTTTCATCTGGCTTCATAGATAGACACAGTTGCGTATCATCCGCATAACAATGAGAATTTGCAGAGTGATTTCTAATATTGTTGCCTAGGGGAAGCATATATAAAGTGAAAAGGATTGGTCCAAGCACAGAACCTTGTGGTACTCCGAAGCAGACCTGTGCATGGAGGATTGATCATTAATATGAACAAACTGGGAACAATCAGCTTAGTGCTGTGCCTTTAAGATCAATTAAGTGTTCTAGTCTGTGCAGTAAGATTTGATGATCAATGGTGTCAAATGCTGCACTGAGATCTAATAGGATTAAAACAGAGACCTGTCCTTTATCAGCGGCAATCAATAAGTCCATCCATCCATCCATTTTCTTCCACTTATCTGGAGTCGGGTCGCGGGGGTAGCAGCCTAAGCAGGGAAGCCCAGACTTCCCTCTCCCCGGCCACTTCGCCCAGCTCTTCCTGGGGGATCCCGAGGAGTTCCCAGGCCAGCTGAGAGATAGTCTCTCCAGCATGTCCTAGGTCTTCCTCAGGGTCTCCTACCGGTGGGACGTGCCCTGAACACCTCACCAGCGTTCGGGAGGCATCCTAATTAGATGCCCAAGCCACCTCATCTGGCTCTTCTCAACACAGAGGAGCAGCAGCTCTACTCCGAGCTCCTCCCGGATGACCGTGCTTCTCACCCTATCTCTAAGGGAGAGCCCAGCCACCCTGCGGAGGAAGCTCATTTCGGCCGCTTGTACCCGTGATCTTGTTCTTTCGGTTACTACTCAAAGCTCGTGACCATAGGTGAGGGTAGGAACAAATATCGACTGGTAAATCGAGAGCTTTGCCTTTCAGCTCAGCTCCCTCTTCACCACGACAGATCAGTGCAGAGTCCGCATTACTGCAGATGCTGCACCGATCCGCCTGGCGATCTCCCGTTCCCTCACCCGTGAACAAGATCCTGAGGTACTGAAACTCCTTCACTTGGGGCAGGATCTCATCCCTGATCTGGAGGGGGCACTCCACCCTTTTCTGACTGAGAGCCATGGCCTCGGACTTGTGCTCGGAGGTGCTGATTCTCATCCCGGCCGCTTCACACTCGGCTGCGAACCGATCCAGTGAGAGCTGGAGGTCCCGGCCTGATGAAGCCAACAGGACCACATCATCTGCAAAAAGCAGGGACCCAATCCTGAGGTCACCAAACCGGACCCCCTCAACACCCTGGCTGCGCCGAGAAATTCTGTCCATAAAAGTTATGTACAGAATCGGTGACAAAGGGCAGCCCTGGCGGAGTCCAACCCTCACCGGAAACGAGTTCGACTTACTGCCGGCAATGTGGAGCAACCTCTGGCACCTGTCATACAGGGAATGAACAGCCCGTAACAGGGGGTCCGGAACCCCATATTGACCCCCACAGGACTCCCCGAGTGACACGGTCGAATGCCTTCTCCAAGTCCACAAAGCACATGTGGAATGGTTGGGTAAACTCCCAAGCACCCTCAAGGATCCTGCCAAGGGTCCAGAGCTGGTCCACAGTTCCACGACCAGGGCCAAAACCGCATTGCTCCTCCTGAATCCGGGGTTCAACCGTCCGGCGGACACTCCTCACTAGTACCCCCGAATAGATCTTACCAGGGAGGCTGAGGAGTGTGATCCCCCGGTAGTTGGAACACACCCTCCAGTTCCCCTTCTTAAAAAGAGGGACCACCACCCCGGTCTGCCAGTCCAGAGGCACTGCCCTCGATGTCCACGCAGTTTTGCAGAGTTGTGTTAACCCCGACAGCCCCACAACATCCAGGACCTTAAGGAACCAGGCGGACCTCATCCACCCCCGGGGGCCCTGCTACCGAGGAGTTTTTTGACCACCTCAGCAACCTCAGCCCCAGAGATGGAGGAGCCCACCCCCGAGTCCCCAGGCCCTGCTTCCTCACCGGTAGGCATGTCGGTGGGATTGAGGAGGTCTTTGAAGTATTCCTTCCACCGATCCACAACGTCCCGAGTCAAGGTCAGCAGCGCCCTGTACCCACTTTACACAGTGTTGACAGAGCACTGTTTACCTCTCCTGAGATGCCGGATGGTAGTTTAGAACCTCTGTCTAGTCTAGTCTAGAAGATGCCATCCGGAAGTTGTTCTCCATGGCCTCACCGAACTCCTCCTCCCCTTTCGCCTCGGCTACTGCCGTAGCTGCATTTCACTTGGTCTGTCAGTACCCGTCTGCTGCCTCCGGAGTCCCACAGGCCAAGAAGGCCCGATAGGACTCCTTCTCCAGCTTAACGGCATCCCTTACCGCCGGTGTCCACCAGCAAGTTTGGGTGTTGCCGCCCCGACAGGCACCAACCACCTTACGGCTACATCATCAGTCGGCTGCCTCAGCAATGGAGGCATGGAACATGGCCCACTCAGACTCAATGTCACCCGCCTCCCCTGGGACATGGTCAAAGCTCTCCCAGAGGTGGGAGTTGAAGGTCTTTCTGACGGGAGACTCTGCCAGACGTTCCCAGCAGAACCTCACAATGCGTTTGGGTCTGCCAGGTCTGACTGGCGTCCTCCCCCACCATCGGAGCCAACTCACTACGATGTGGTGATCGGTTGACAGCTCCGCCCCTCTCTTCACCCGAGTGTCCAAGACATGCGGGCGCAAGTCCGATGATACAACTACAAACTCGATCATTGACCTGCGGCCTAGGGTGTCCTGATGTCAAGTGCGCATATGGACACCCTTATGCTTGAACATGGTGTTTGTTATGGACAATCTGTAGTGAGCACAAAAGTCCAACAACAAAACACCATGCGGGTTCAGATCCCGGGGGCCAAAATGCAGACGTAAATTGTAGTTCTTCATCACCGACTCTGCCTCGTAACACAGAAGACATACTGGTTTTTGTCCTTGAAGCACAAACATGTATTTGCTTCCCCATCTTTCATGATATTGCCTTTCCTTTGCATCAACTTTTCTTTTCTTGACATTTTGGGATTGTTTGTGGGTCTTTTTCAAATTCATCACTTAGAGTTAGAAAACCACTTTAGTTAAACACTGATATGGAATCACTGCGCTCTAACAGCAGGATGCTGTAATTTCGCAGGACACAAAATCGACGTGCATCGTGGGAGATGTAGTTTATGGTCACTGTACGCTGTAAAGCAGCATAGACTTTTATTTTAAGACAGTCATATGCCATTCAAGCTCTCGCGAGCCACATAAAATGACGTGGTGGGCATGATTTGGCCCGCAGACCTTGAGTTTGACATGTGCTGTCGACCTGCATCTCAGTCACAAATCAATTTCCAGGTTTTCCACCAGTGAAGTTAAATGCATTTACGTGTTAGGATACCTGCATTTTCAGTAGCGCTTTGTCAACATTCACACACCTTTTCTGCAAGAAATGCATTTTCTTGTTGTTCCATATTGTCATTGTCACAGGAGTTTACATGTTTTCCATACCAGACGAAAGAGCCTAAACACCCAGTCAAACAATTTGTCCTCTTTACTTTGTGTGTGTGTATGTGTGTGTGTGTGTGTGTGTGTGTGTGTGTGTGTGTAGGTGTTGGCAGGGGTGCCGTCCGTAGTGTTGAAAGCATGTAGAAGATCTTGACAGACAGACAGAACACACACATACAGAGAGAGAGAGAGAGAGAGAGAGAGAGAGAGATTCTGCAAACAGCTGTTTCTACAAGCCTCCCCCTGCTGATTTTGATAGAGAGCCACTGATAGGTTAAAAAAAGTGCAAGTGCCATGTGTTGTGCCATGAGTGCTCTACTTAATACATTTATACCAAAATACGTTGTATGAGTCCACGCAATGAGATGTAAAATCAGACGTTTACGACCACCCCTTATAACCCAAATAATTTGTTGTTTCACAAGCACATTTTCTTGCATGCACTTGAGTGAACAGTCCCTTGGCTGATCACTTTTGAAAATAACTGGGGCTCCAAATGAAACATCAACACTACCACAACCACCTGTCTTTCTCTCATTCTTTCATCCTTTCATCTTTTTTTCTACATTTAACATTGAATCCCACATTCTTGCTATTCCTCTCATATCACAGTGACTGAAAACAGCACCATCACAGATGCTCAGGAAGGGCTGTAAGAGATAACCAAAAGCTTTTCTTTTCCCCACCTTGTTGTATTGATTTTGGGCTGTGTTAAAGTGACAGTTTTATATGTGAAGGAGCAGAGGGGCTCAGCCTCAGTCTCTGTGTATTTAAATACCACATTCTGTGTCATTGTCGATGAGGCCTATTGACTACACAGGCTTAAATCTGCACAGACACACATATCCACAGACAGTTCCTTCTCTCCCCTGTGACAGGAGGCTAGATGAGCGTTAGTAAGCTTAGTAACGAGCTAATCACGAGCATCCCAATAATAAATAGGCTTTGTTCATAGTCCACTAATCCCATTCATTTAGCCCTGGTGTGGCATCTGAAATCAATTACTGCAGCTGGGCTTCCAGCATAGCTCCCTGGACTCTGCTGTGCAGCAACACACAATACAGTCACACTTTTGACTCCTACTACACAAGAAAACATTATCTATTCCTTGCTTTTCATTTTTCATTGCTACATATGGAGTGTCAATCAATTTAGAAAACCAGAAAATCAGAAACCAGCTCCATGTGCAGCCTACATTAGTTTAACTAAAGTTTTATTTAATTCAAAGCTCACACTTGTAAACACATGAAGGGCAATTTATTTGTCATGGTTAGAACAACTCAGTCTGTAAGAGTGGTTATATAATGTCCTTTATGGCTCTGGAGTGGCTTGAATGGGAGGAACGGGCTGCCCAATCTGAACCCAACTTCTATGCTAGTCATGGATGTCCATAACAAACACCATGTTCGAGTACAGGGATGTTCATTCATTCGTGTACTTGGTACCAAACATGCGCGGATCTACTGGGGTGGCATAGGGTGGCACATGCCACCCTAAAAGAAAGCCTTGCCACCCCTGCTGCCACCCCAATTTGAAGCGACGAATTTGGCATTTTCGATCGAGGAACTCCAATGTCTGATTGCCGTGAATGCAGCACGACATGACGTCAGAGCGACAGCGAGCAGCTGCAGCGCCGGCGCAGTAAGACACTGATTTGTTTTGAAAAAGCGAGGGAGCCAGGAGTCGGGAGGAAAGAAGACACAGGAGGAGAAAGGTAAAAACTGAGCAAATATCTATATGTCTGTCTATCAAGAAACGTAATTATGATGAAAGCAAAGTGCTAGTATAGTTGCAGTGCTGATTTTGAGATTATAAAATCAGGTTGAAGAACGTTGTTTTGCTAACTATAGCCTGTGAAATTACTTTGAATCTTACAGACATGAAGAGGAAAGGTAGCATTTGCAGTTTTTTTTCACCAAAGAGAAAGGCGACAGAAATAGAAAATGAACAATTGAGCAAGGGTGATGGAGAAGATGAGGTGGAAGGAGAGAGAAAAGACAAAGACGAGGTTGAAGGAGAGAGAACAAGGCAACAGAACAGTGATGAAATACAAGCCCTCGGTGACCAGGGACAGGAGGAGGTTGGAGAGCACCACAGTGGTGAAGAGATGGAGGAGGGAGAGCTTCACCAAGATGAGGAGGCAGAAAGCGAGAAAGACGACGTGCAGGGTTCAGACAGTGAAAGGGAAAGGAGAGTGCCTGATCCATCACCAACCATCTCTAGTCGAGCTGGTCCTCATGGTATGGAAATTGTTGCTGTATAGTATACTAAGTTACATATATATTATAACGACAAATGACATAAACAGACATTTTGATGTAAGGTGCATTTAAGAGACATTGCTTAGACTTCTTAAAATAAATACAAATATTTATGTTTGCTTAAATATGAATTGAATTGAAGAAGCTTGTCGGAAAATTGTGAACATGTAATGAGACGGGGACAGAGTTTTAATATTTGTGTACAATGTGCTGTAGATATAGTGGCCAGGTTAAATTCCAAAATTAAACAAATTAACCTAAAAATACTCTCCCAGGCTAAAATCCTAGTGTATGTTAACACATTCTGAGGGTTATAATTGATTTTGTTTTTGCTAGTTGTTGTATTGTATAATTAGTTCAGATGTAATGCAATTTGAATCTTTCCTCCCCTCCATCTTCTAGACATATCCAAGTCCAGGTGTGAGGTGCCAGCGCAGCCAATGCGAGACAGTTTCCCTAAGACCCTCCAGGGAGGAGCCAGAAGAAGCTTCCATGGCGACTGGTACAAAGCTCATCCCTGGCTAGAATACTCACAATCAAAGATGCAGCTTACTGTTTTGCATGTCGGCATTTTTCCCTCCCAGATGCTCCAAGGACTGTTTTCACCTCATTTGAGGGTTATTGCAACTGGAAAAAGGCTACAATGAAAGACAGTGGTTTCTGTTCTCATGCCAGATCTGAAGGACATGTAAATGCAATGTTTGCATGGACAGAGAACAAGAAAATTCAGGATAAAAACACCTCAATGTTTGGACTAATGGATGAGCAAAAGAAAAAGCAGGTGGCTGAAAATCAGTACTACATTAGAACATTAGCTGAAATTTTAGTTCTAACAGCCACAGAAAACATAGCACAGCGGGGTCACAGGGAGTCCCTCAGCTCAGAAAAAAGGGTGTTTTTCTGTCTATGTTAGACTTGCTGGGTAACCATAACCCCATCATTAAAAAAAGACTTGAACAACAAGTTAAAAATGCAAAATATACCAGTAAAACAATACAGAATGAAATACTAAAGTGCTTGGCTGAAATGGTCAAAGAGGAAATTATCCAGGAAGTAAAAATGAGCAAGCAGTTTTCAGTTATTGTTGATGAAACTAAGGATATTCAGAAAAAAGAACAAATGTCATTTGTTCTGAGATATTTTTACAACGGTGTGGTTCGTGAGAGCTTTCTGGAGTTTGATGTGGCAGAACACCTGGATGCTGCTGCCTTAAGTGACAAGATTATATGCTTCCTTGAGAAGCATGGGCTGGAGTACAAGGAAAACCTTGTCGGCCAAGGCTATGATGGTGCGGCAGTGATGCGTGGGGCACATGCAGGTGTTCAAGCAAAGATAAAAGAAGTAGCTAAACATGCCTTCTGTGTTCACTGTAGTGCACACTGCTTGAACTTAGTTATTGTAGACGCTGTAAAAAGTGTGGCAGATGCAGGAAACTTCTTCTCATTATTGGAACGACTGTATGTATTAATGTCTGGGTCATATGTACATAACAAATGGCTGGAAGTGCAGCGGGAGATGTTTGATGGTGCACCAAGGGAGCTCCAACAGCTGAGTGATACACGCTGGGCCTGTAGGCACATAGCATGTCGCAATGTTATGGACAGGTTGCCTGCAATAGTACAGGTGCTTGAGGAGCTCGCATCTGAGAACCATCCACAAAGAGCTGTTGAAGCAAGAGGGATACTGGCTCAGATTGACCTGAATTTTGCTGGATCTCTTGTTCTGTTCAGAAAAGTCCTGAGTGACTCCAAATTTTTATCAGACATGCTCCAATCTAAAACAGTGGACTATGCTAAGGCTGTTGAACTTATTGAAGCACTTAAAGAGACACTGATCCAGTTCCGTAGTCAAGCCTCTTTTGAGGAAATGTGGAGTGAAATTCTTGATTTATGTCAACAAAGTAACATTGATACAACTCAAAGACAACCAAAGAGGCCGAGACAGACAACAAAGGTGCTTCAGGATACTGTCATCCACTCCACCTTGGGACAGCATGTAGCTCCAGACAGCAAACACACTTTTTGCGTCTCTGTGTACTATCCAGTTCTGAACAACATGATTGGAGAAACAGGAAAAAGATTTTCTAACACAAATTGTAAAATAATGCAGGGTGTCCAGGCACTAAATCCATCAAGTCCAAATTTTTTGAGAGAGGAAGCTGTTCTGTTATTGGCTAAAGCTTATGACTCAAATATGGAGGATCTCAAACACGAGTTACATCAGACGAGGAGAGTACTAGACAGAAAAAAGCTGGAAAAGGAGAGTCCTACCACTCTAATGGAGTTCACTCAGTTTTTGGACCCATACCAGGATGTTTTTTATGAGTTGTTCAGATTGTGTAAAATAGCGGTTGTTTTACCTGTGAGCAGGTTTTTCATCTCTCCGGCTCATAAAGACGTATTTGCGGTCTACTATGACAGAAAAGAGACTATCGAGTTTGGCTGTACTCAGCATTGAATCAAAACGCACGAAAGCATTAGATCTAGATAAATTTGTGAAGGGTTTTGCTGAGCAACATGGAAATCGCCGCATTCAGCTGATATAGGCATGCCAACTTCATGCTATGCTCACTGGTGAGCCTTTTCAAAGGTGTTAAAATGATGAACTCAACTTTTTTCTTTTTTTTCTGTATTTATTTCTTTGTTTTGGCAACTGTGAAAATCTGATATCACCTTTAATGAAACCTAGTGTGAGGAAAAAAAGTTTAAAATGTGACACTGGTGTAAATGGTGTAAATCCTGCTGAACAGGAAGCAGTGTTGTTTTTGTTGTTTTTTAATGTCTCCTCTTTTGTATATACATTGGAAAACTGTCAGTGAAGTAAATACAACATCAAGATAATCAGTAAACACAAAAAAAAAATGTTCAAGCTACAGAGGGAGAAATGGAGAGGATGTGTGTTCTCAGTAAAGAATGAAAGTGGTGTCCAGTACCTTGTTTGAGGGCTGGGACACATTTATTTCCACACAGTGTATTAATGCTCACCTTAGGACAGCTCAGTCCGTAGATCTTCATGGTTAAGTTTTTCTCTGAATAGTTTCTTCTTGTACAAATGCTGCCTGCAACACTGCCACTCTGACACAGTCAAAAACTGTTTGCTTCCTTTAATGCCTTTCCTGCGATAATGCCCCACCTACAGTAGTGTTACCATACTTCTATCTCCTAATAAGTGCTGTACTATATAAACTGTTTCACATTAAACTTCATATGAGATTAAGTTTGTCTGTATGAGTTTGTAAATGTCAGCCCATGTCCGTATGAAGTGTGTACATACTATTTCTCATCAAACTATTAAATTCAGTATATACACATCTGTCATATGTTGCCACCCCTCAAAAATGCCTGCCCCCTTCTTGCCACCCCATAAATATTTTTCTAGATCCGCCCCTGGTACCAAAGATCCCTAGGCTAAAGATTGATGATCGACTTTGTGATCATATCCTCTGATCTGCGGCCGTATGTCTTGGACACTCAGGTGAAAAGAGGAGCGGAGCTGTCAACTGATGAACTGGGACCTCAGAATTGCATCTCTGCTTTTTGCAGATGATGTGGTTCTGTTGGCTTCATCACACTGTGACCTTCAGCATGCACACTACACTACATGCCTTGCCATGGCATATTCATAGCATCATAGCATATTTATGCTTTCTCTTACTGTTTTAAGTTACTACATCTCCTGACAGAACAGCATGGAGTAGTTTCAGCCTGCATGCATGTTTTTTCAGTCTAACATTGTTGAAACAGAACAGCTAATAGTGCTGTTTCCTCAGTGCGGCTTTTGTTTACATGTGGTATGTGCTCTTTCTGTTGACTGGAAGTTTCTCTGAAAACAAAGCATTTCCCCACTGATGATTTATTCCCAAGAGGATGACATTTATCGATGTTAACACTTTGCATCAACGATACGTGATGTTTGCTCATTTAATCAATATATGGTAAATGGTAAATGGACTGTACTTGTATAGCGCTTTTCTAGCCTTATATCAGTGCAAATTGATGGATCGTCACAACCCCGCCCACTCTCACCACCTGGGTTTTGCCTGTTAGGAAGTCAAGGATCTGCATGCACAGTGAGTTGTTTAATTGCAGCTCCCTGAGCTTTGTGACGAGCCTGGAGGGAACTATGATTTCAAACACTGAAATGTAGTCAATGAACAGCAATCTCACACAGCTCTCTTTCCTTACCAGGTGAGATAGGGTGTTATGTCCTGTGTGGGTCCAGTGTGCTGGTTCGTGTATAGCAGATGAAATCCTTAACCAGCCATTCAAAGCACTTTATCATTATAGAGGTGAATGTTACTGGGTGGTCGAGCAGCAAAATTGGTCAAAAAATATGTCAAAACAATCCTTTTTAAAAACACATAAATTTGAACCATGTTTGAATATTAAAAAAAAATATTTTTGCAAATCATGTCCATGAAAAATTAAACCAGTCCGAGACATAACTGCTTGTGTCCACCTTATTCCTGAGGGCGTTACTGTAGAAATGATTATGGGTGCAACTTCCAGTGGAATAACGTTATTTACAGTAAGCTAGTTCATCACATTGACTTTCTATGGATACTCATCTCAGTGGCTAATGCCAATGACAGTACTTTAATAAAGTAATTCACCTTGAATTCAGCAAATCAACTTTGTTTTTTTTAACAGATATTTAACTAACATTAATTTATCATGTTCTAAAATGTCCTTGCAGATCTCCAGTTCCTGTTCATCTGTCCGTGTCTGTAACAATGCTAACAACCAGGCTAAGCTAAACATTTAGCTTCAACAACATTGTTGAACAAGCAACGTAAGCAGATTGTTTCTGTAACTAACAGTACAGTTTACCTACATAGAGGAACAAGATACCATCACAGACTATATACAATCCATGTCTGCAGTCCATACTGTTTAATTACCGGATTGTCCTGTAATGACATAAAATGCACGGCCCCTTATCGGATCAAAACAGGACGTGATTTGTCTCTTATTTCATGCTCTAGTGCATACACTTCATTTTCACACGCTTTGTTCAAGTTTCGAGAGTGGAGAAGTATTAAATCAGTTTGTGAAAGAGAATGACACCCACAATTACAGATCTGTCACTTAACATTAGCATATGATATCCCTGTCTGTCCAAATAAGCTTCATATTTGAAAACAACAAAAACAAAAACAACAAAAAAAATTGTTTCTTGGTCTTCCCCTGTCTGACTATATACTCTGCTACATTAGAAAACTTCCCGTTATAAAATAAACTCAGCAGCAGACCTTAAATCATTTTAGTCATGTAGGCTGAGAATACGCATTATTAGGCTAATGTTTTACTGGACATCTCTCATATAAAATTAATATCTTAAGTTATTTATTTATTTAACTGCATTATATAACTGATATCACTGGCGTTGTGATATCAGTTATATAATGAGGCATTGTGTTTCACTCAGTGAAACTAAGATTAGAGCATTACTATTGCAGCCAGTTACTGGTTGCAAAGATATAGTGGAGTAATGGCATCCTGAGCAGAGAATTGAGTCACACTGCCTATGTGTGTGGTCTAATACAAACGTATCTGTTTTTTGTGATGGATGACCTTCAGCAGTGCATGAATGTGCATGTGAGTCCCTGTGTGTGTATCCCACTGACTTACTAGTCTCTACCACTCTGCACTCGGCTTACGTGATGATTACAACTGGTAACACTGTCTAGACCCCCAGTGATGTCATGGAAGCACAGCGCCAACCCTACGTTTTCCTCATGTTACTGTTATTTCTGTCAGCACTGTTGTCATGGTCAGTTCCAGTAGTGCTGTTAGTGCTGTTAGCGCTATTAGTTGCTGGTAACTGGCTCAGCCACCTCCACATTGCGAGCTGTGTGCAATCCCAGCTCACACTCTAAATCATATGCTCTGAGTATGCTATATCACCCTTTAAATTAGGTTTTACAGTAAGTAGAACAGACATTCAAAGCTCAGAATGAACTGTGCTGACATTATAATACATGTGCCATTTCTTATGTAATGTGATATTGTTCTATTCTGTCCACAAGAGCGCACTCTTAGTTCATTGTTGAAGTGTGGGCCTCTCTTGGTTTCTTTCTTGTTCTTTTGTATGCGTAGGAGAGGGATGACTGACTGGGGCTGTGCTTTTGAATGGTCCTTTTTCTCAGGAAGGTTCCCAGTTGAGTGAAATGACTCTGTTGAGTGAAATGACCCTGGGAATGACCCAGGAAAGAATTCTGTCCCACAATTCCTTACTCAGGCAACAATTAAAGCAATGTGCCACATTGGCCATTCATCAGGAAATCAACTATTTTGTCATGTTATACATCCACAGTCTGTATGAGTTGTATCAACTCCAAATCATAATCAAGACAACATGTAAGCTGTTTACTGTTAACAGAGAGGGGGAGAGGGAAATTTTTATTTCAGTTTTGCTGGAGGAGGAAGAAAAGTGCCTCTGTCCGTGTCGGAAGCTGATTTATCTCCGGGCAGTAGAGCCTTGCTCAGCAGGCGTAGCTACAGTGCCAAGCTGGCTCTACCTTCCCATAGCTAGTATGCTAGGTGGCTACGTGTTAGCATTACTAACGTCACGTATTATGAAGGAAATTATGAGATTTTAATGTCCCTCTAAGTTTAACATATCTGGTGTTTTATTTTCAAATGAGTAAAAACCCACATTAAGTTAAATCAACGCTACGATCGCCGCTCTGTGCCGCCATGATGACAATTATTTTTTGAAGATTGCAGGCGCGCAAGGAATCTTGGGAAATGGAAGGCTGCGAAGGATAGTAGCGATGTGTCCTCCAAATAGGTGGAAAAGAAGGCCCCATTTGTGGGCTGCATAAGAAGGAGCCTTCGAACTGTGACCAAATGGGATAGCCTTCGCGCAGCATAATCCGCCTTCGAATGCAGCCTCTGAAGGATGCAGACTCTGAATTGGGACACAACTTCAGAAACACTGTAACTTTACTGGCATCACACAGACTGTTTATTTATAAATACACAGCTCATGTAATGAAGAGCACGTCTCTAGCTAAAATATAGTCAGCAACAGTTATATTAAAACACGTTATTTCTAGCTTTATTGTTTGTGTTTCGCTCTTACTGGTGTGTTCGCCATGTCGTCTCTTTGGTGGCATTGGTTGGCGTAGTTACATGCCTGTGCGTGCATGATTACCTCCTCTGCAGGGGAGGGGCTGTAAAGCAAGCCCCCAGGAAGTGCATCACATTCTGATGCAAAATTTACATAGTGGCCGAAAGTGGAATTACATTGTCACATGATGCACACTGGCCCAGAGAGACTTTTCCCCATTTGCTTAATAGTGGGAAAGAGACCTCCTTAAACCACTGGATAATTTTTTTGAGACACATTAACTTTTCAGAACAAATTTTTAAATAGCCATTATAAAAAACATTAAGTCCTAAACACGTAAAATGCGTCATTTTCCGAATATAGAGGTATTTATCCAGACATAAAATGAACGCGCATCGAGCACCGCATGCAAGCGCATATGCAACTCTTGGAGTCCCTGACACAGGCATCGCGCCAGCTGTAGTAATGTAATTCATCATTTTTAATCATAATTCATCATTTTTCATCATCTTACAACACATCCATACACTGTTGGCTATAAAGCCTGTAAAGCCTGTAATATGGATGTCTTACCGTGTCTGTACCAATTCAAACAACCGGTTTTCAGTAAGCAGCGGGGAGCACTAGTGACAGTTGTTAAACAGTATTGAACGTAGTATTTACTTAAAGTTGAGCTGTTTAATAATACACAGGGCAATGTTACAAGACACCACCTTTTATTATATTTTTGTGGGCACAACACTTTATGATTCTGTTAATTTAATTTGCGTCTGCCGTAATGTGGATTCTGCACTGATCCGTCGTGGTGAAGAGGGAGCTGAGCCGTAAGGCAAAGCTCTCAATTTACCGGTCGATCTTCGTTCCTACCCTCACCTATGGTCACAAGCTTAAGGTAGTGACCGAAAAAACAAGATTGTGGGTACAAGCAGCTGAAATGAGCTTCCTCCATAGGATGGCTGGGCTCTCCCTTAGAGATAGGGTGAGATATTTGGTCATCCGAGAGGAGCTCGGAGTAGAGCCACTGCTCCTCCGCGTTTAGAAGAGCCAGATGAGGTGCTTCAAGCACTCTGTGTCATTTGTATGAGCGAGCCAATGAGTTGGAGTCAGTGCTCGGGTACACTCGGCTGCACCCAGCCCCGTTCGACTGTTGTTAACCACTGCTACGCATGCTCTATGGGCCAGTAGATCCGGGTATTTTACACTTTTCTAAACCTGGAAAAATAGCTTTCTCTGCTTCATGCGCCACTGAGCAGCTCTCATAGAAATGAACGAGCCCCCCCCCCCCTTCATGGCTGTATAATAGATCCATGCTATAGAGGCGGTGTGGAGGCAGGGCTGAGCAACAGCAGAGAGCGAGGAGAAGGGACCTGCAGGCTGTTCCCTTTTAAATTTTCAAGCAGTCTCTCTCTCTTGAATGTTACCAACTGCAGTTTTAATTGTTATATTAATGGAGCAATAAAATTAAAAAAAAAAAGAAATCTATATATTAGTCATTAAATTAAAAGAAAAAGTTATATTTTGAAAAAAAATTAAATAGTTACATTAATGGAGAAAAAAATAATGGCTAGCTGCGGCCCTACCAGTCATTGAAACCACATGTGATTAAGCCTGTTTTTCTTACCCACTTGTTAACACACTGTTAACACATAACTGCAATTCTGCAAGCTTAGTTTTTTAGTTTTTTTTAAGCATATTCCTTTTATATTCTTCTAATATTGTTTGCTCTTTATTCTCTTTGTTCATACTGTATGGCGCTGCTACACCCCAATTTCTCAGTTTTGAGATCAATAAAGTCTATCTATCTATCTATCTATCTATCTATCTATCTATCAATCTATCTATCTATATCTATCTAACAGTAAATTGCTATTTTGGCATGAAGGCTATACTTGATGCAGTCATAGTTCCTTCCTTCCCCCCTTCCCATCTGTTTTGCTTCCCTTACACCTTACCCCCATTTCCTTTTCCCCACTTCCTATTTTGCTTTATCTTTTCCAAGTCCTTCTTTTCATCTCTATCATATTCTTTCACACACACACACACACACACACACACACACACACATACACACACTCCTCTAGCATTTTATGTACAGTATTTGTCAACTGTGTGAAGAGGATGAGTGCAGAGATACCCAGAGGAATTCTGCACTGAGCTTCTCTGCCTTTGTGCTGCACCACAAATTAACTTGTGTGTCTAATTCGCTAGTGGATTTGATTGGATGGCAAATGTGGGTGGGTGGAGGCCAGCATCAGCCTAGTGGGCCCCTCAGACTGTCAGTGAGCAGCACTGCCATAGTGATGTCATCCTCAAGCTGTGAGCCCGCCTCCATCGGACAAAGCATGCTGATTACTGGAAGAGAGGAGAGGAGTGATGATGAGTCTGATGATTGAAGATATTCATTCTGATCAGCTCACAAATCAGCATCCAAACACATTGTGCCACAAACAGCTCTGACATGACTACAGTTCATCTGCCTGTTTGAAGTCAGAGGCTATTGTTTTCAGTTTAAATCACTGATTTGTTGAGCAGACTGAGATGATTAGACATAGTTAGAATAATTTTAAAAACAGATTTATTGAGAAAACCACCGCTTCACAAACCAATACTCAAAGAAGCCTTTCACTTGCCTTATGGACAAGTGCAAAAACCTGAAGACTGAGAGCATAAAGGAACAACTGTACAATTTCTCTTCAATTAAAAAACATAACATTCAACAGGCTGAAAATGGCCAGCCAATCAACAATAATAATAACAATCTAACAATAATAATAACAATAATAATAATAATAATAATAATAATAATAATTATTATTATTATTATTATTATTATTAGTAGTAGTAGTAGTAGTAGTAGTAGTAGTAGTAGTAGTAGTAGTATTGTTGTAATAATATTATTAATAATATTCATCATCACAATGGTACTTTCAAGAAGAAAACCCTGCAGAAAAGCAGTCACTTTCTAAGTTCAGAGTTTGCTTAAATTTATCTATCTACACAGTTTTACAAGAATGTTGTATCATCCACTTTAAGGTTAAGATAAGGTGCAATAGTTTTATCAAGATACTGTTTGGTCTCATTATGAATTTTGTTATCTCTTGGACCGCTTTGCAACTAAATAAAATGACAAATGTTCACAAAATCACATAAAAACACTATGTATATAACTCTAAAAAGAGAATAAAAACAACATTTTTTTGGTTTTAATTACAATTTGTTGGTAACTATTATTTTGAATCACAAACAAGTGTTAAACACAGTATGATAGGAATGCTGACCAGCAGTGAGATCAAGTTAAGACTTTGGGCTTTACCTTGAGTATATTTTTAGATTAAAAGATGATGTTAAAGTATGAGAGATGTTTAAAATTATCTTGCCTTTTTTCAAAGACCAATTTCATTCACTTTTTTCTTACAAAATATGAAGATGAGAACACATTTTGAATAAAATGAACATCAGTGCTGAACTAGTGTTGCTTGACAGCTTGAGCCGTTTCTTGTTCATACCTGCAGCAACAATTTCATGATTTACTAACTGCAGTAATGAAACTGTTTGATAGTGTAATGATGACATGCGTAAAAAACAAAAAGTGTAACGTCCTCATATAAGCATATAGCAAAGTTTCCAAACTTTTAATCTTGCCCATTCTCATAAGAGTAATGCCAAGTGGTTACAATAAGGTGTACTGGTCTACATTATTTCAGTTGGTCTGCTACTGTTCATACAACCGTAATTTAAGGTCATCAGTCATAAATAAAGGCAACTCATAACTGACAGCAGTCAGAATAAGGCTGCTGTCTTATGATCTTCACGTGTGGCGTTTGTGTATAGTTTACTTTATAGCTTAGCTTAGTTTTCGCAACACCACAGTAACAAGAAAACAGTTGCATCATGCCATTTGAAAAGTTTATAGTGAACCATAAGCCTACAGTTTGTGTTTTCATTAGTAACACTAAAGATATGTTTCAGTAAATAGTTAGTATGTAAAAAGTTATAAAAGCTTCTCAGATCTGATCTGTTTAGTATTAAGCACATACTCAAGTAACATCAACTGTGGTTCATTGAGTTTATTTTATTATTTATCAAAATGAAGATTGACCAAGACTTCAGCTCTTTTTTTCTAATCAGCATCCCTCATTTGGCAATAAAATCCCCCCAAAAATAATCTTTAAAAAGAAAAATTCCCGTCAAGTCACGAAAATGTTGATACAGAACATTTCAGCAAATTGTTCACTTACAACATTTTTCAGTTGTTTTAAATTAACATTTAACTTTCCCTAACTTGAACCTTAACCCTAAGTGCTTTTGGTGCCTAAACCTAAAACAGAAGTCTAGATGTGAATCCAGGGGATGTGGTGTCACAGTCATTTTGTATGCATGCCATTGTCTCCGTCCTCATCTTTGAGAAGCCTTTGTGGTACATGAATGTAGTCTCTGAACATAATCCAGGCAGTGATTAGGTTTCCACAACAAGGTAATTAAGAAAGCAGTTCAGTAACATACAAACATCATTTTAAATTTTTTAGAAGACAAGGTTGCTAATATTAATGATAGTCAAGCAAATCTCAAGTCCTCAAATTTGCAACTCGAATCTTACTTAAGTAAGATCCTCCTCTCTGATAAGAGGCTACGGTCCATCAGGACCAAAACGTCACGCCTCAAGAACAGTTTCTTCCCCTCTACTCTCACCATCATGAACAATACTATGGCCCTCCCCCTACACCCACATGACACAGGCTCTAATCCGGCCCCAGAGTCTGAAAACATTGTATTAATGTTAGGCTAAATCAATTTTTGTGTGTTACATTTACATACACTGGACTGGACTTTCTCTGTTTACACTGCACACTGTAGGTTAATTTATTTATTAAGACTGTAGATATGTGCACTGTAACTCCAACTTCTGCACATCTGTACAATCCTTCCATTGCACCTTTCGTACATACATTTTGTGTTATTTAAATTCTATTTTTTCATTTTATATATTTAAATTACTTCTATATTTTTTATATAATGTCTTATACTATTTAAATTCACTATTTTTATTCTTCCTCCATGTTAATTGCTTTGTACCAGACCACCAAGTCAAATTCGTTGTATATGTCAATGTACTTTGCAATAAAACCGGATTCTGATTCTCTGAAGTCTCCCAAACCAGCTATTATCAGATAGATTATTTTGTCAGAATGAAAATCAGTCAGACTAGAATAAAAGATTAGTCTATTTTATTAAGTAAATTTTGATTATATAAACTCCTGAGACCAAGTTCCATTGTTTTTAAATGTTAGAATTATTTCTCTGTTCATACGATTTTGACATTTTGTGATACAATCTTTCCCAACATTGCAAGATTAAATTTGAAATTATGACTTTCTCGCAATTTCTAATACCTGGAGTTGCTTTTCCCCATCTAACCCTGAAGTTATAAAGTAACATTTTTAATTTTTTAACCTTGTAACTAAAAAATAATAATCATACTTAATTGTCCGTATTCTAATTCTAATCTTATTTGAATTATTCTTATTCTTGTTGACACTGTTGTTTTGTTTAAAAGAAGGTTTAAAGAAAGTTTTGGTAGAATTTCAAGGTTGACCCCAATGATTTAGTGTATATAAATAATTTAAACAGTTTTTTGTGTGATAAACCACATCAATGATTCTGCCAGTAAAAACTTTTACCTTTACAGTTCCATACTGTCACACACAAGGACATGGCTGTGATGGTGTTGATTGTTTTTCTAAAACTGCATTTTTAAGTAAAAAAGGCTCATCTGGTAATCTCTGGTGACTTGTTTCTGTCTTTGCTTTGTCATCATTGCCCAGATGGCACTCATGTCAAATGATCCATAGGGAACGTGCAGCGTGTCTGTGTGTGCTTGGGGCTATTCATGATGTGTGTAGTTAGGGTTACAAGGGTTAAGGGGAGCTAATTTCACGGCTTTTTATTTGCACTCGTCTCAGGAGAGGAGTTGTCTATAAGCATTATCACTTCCAGACGGTTCTAATGGGACAGATGGGATGGGGCCACTACACTTGCAAACACACACACACACAGACTCACACTCACACACAGAGACATTGTCAAGGGCCCCTCATCAGTATAGTCTCTTACTTGATTTTGTGTCTGTTTTCCATGCTCATTTACATGTATTTCATACATATACATTGTATTGTGTCAGTATTGTAGCTGTATTTTTCTTTGCAACAACTTTGTAATTTCTAACATGAACATTTATGGTCCTGCATACAAAGATCTTTTAGACAATAGTTTTCTTTTCCAACTTGGTTAAGTGTTTGTGTGTCCTGACTTTACAGACTGCATGCCAGACTTAAATACCTCTCAGTGGCCGGTTTTTTTAATGCTCTTGGACTACTGGACCACCCACTGTTAAGGAGATTATTGTCTTTTGATTTAGCTTCCCTCCTTAGTGCTGGAACTTGTATTATAGCACTAAGGAAGATAAATGAACACAACTTCAGCAGTTAAACAGAAATTAATAGAAAGCGGAGCCCCTGTATTTATGTCAGGATTGAAAAACATACCATAGGAATTTCTAAATATTCTGGTACACCTTGATACCCCCCCAAGCCTAATGGAAGGACTACAATATACTGTTTGCATAATTTCTGACTATATATTTCAAATCTTTGCTATATTAGAGTAAGGAAAAATAAGTCAAGTCAAGTCAATTTTATTTATAAAGCCCATTTTCACAAAACATGGTTTGCCTCAGAGGGCTTTACAGCGTACGACATCCCTTTACCCCTAGACCCTCACATCACCTAAGGAAAAACTCCTGAAAAAGAACCCCTGTAATGGAGGAAAAAAAAGAGGAAGAAACCTCAGGAAGAGCGGCAGATGATGATGAGGGATCCCTCTTCCAGGACAGACAGACGAGCAATAGATGTCATAAATAACAGTTGAAATACAATCATGACAAAAAGGAAAGAGAAAGGGGGGGGGGGGCAACAGCAATAATGGAAACAGATGCATGTCATATTACATTAACGAAAGGTGTGAAATTACTATATGCACTCTATGATAATATTGTGGGTGTTGAGAGTCCCATGCCTATATTGATAGTGGAGGCATGGCTCATAATGAAGGCAGTAGAGGGTTGCGTCAAGCATGATTACGGCATCGGCGCAACCAGGACCCACAACACAGGCGTAGCTTCAGACCTGGCAAAACCAAGGCCACAGTCAGGGCTAGCCAGGGGGTACAGTATCAGTGCAGCCACAGCACAAGCCCAACCAAAGGCAGGATCACAGCACCAGCACAGCTTTCACCACAATCAAGCGCAGCAAAGGTTGCTTCCAGGATCCGGGAAAACTAGGAGACAAGGGAGCAGGAATGCTCTGGAGAGGCAACAGAGTTAGCAAAATTCAGCAAGCGTAAAGCAGTAAACAGACATGAGCATTTTCAGATGGACTTACCTTTTTCAGAACAGCAGACAATCTGCTTTCAAGGCATGTGTGATAATAAGTTGCTGTAAGCTGGTTGTACAAATAACTATGAGGGCTGTGGCTTAGGAGGTGATCTGCCAATTGTAATGTCAATGGTTTGATCCCTGGTCACTGCAGTCTACATGTCATTGTCTGGATGTTGATCTGATGAGCAGATTCCACTTTGTATGAATATGAATGGGTGCTTGCATTGTAAATCACTTTGAGTTGTTGCTGAGACTATAAAAGAGTGATCTAAATGCAGTCCATTTACCATTGCCGTTATTTTTCTTTGAGGGCTATCTTAGGCAGATTAAATGAAAATTCCTGAGAGCATTTATGGTCCAAGAGGATAAACCCTTGCATAGACACTCCATCCTCAGATCAAAACATCAAAATTGCATATCAAATATTTTATGTGAGAATGCCATGACATCTGCTTTGTGCACTTATGCTTCAAAAAAAAAAAAAAAAGAAAATATGACTCTCACACCATTCCCCAGCAGTCCTTGGCACTGTGTATCTTGTTTCTGACTTTTTTTTCTCTTCCATAGGTGCATCTGCGGTCAGCAGAGCGTCTTCGAGACTTGTGCTGTGCCAACCGGGGTACTTTCATCAAGGTGGGCCAGCACCTTGGTGCTCTTGACTACCTGCTGCCTGAGGAATACACATCCACGCTGAAGGTACTCCACAGCCAAGCCCCTCAGAGCAGCATAGAGGAGATTCAGCAGGTCATCAGAGAAGACCTCGGCAAGGAGGTAAGTCCAAACTGAATGGGTTTCCAACATAATGGTAAAGGTAAGGATTTTTTATTATTCAGGTGAACACAAAACAGTTTCTAGATAATCTTTCCCCCTAAATAATTGTGATTATAACCTCATTCCCACTGCACAACAATCACCCGCTAACATCTGGCTTTTTAATGCAATGGGAATGCGGACAATCGGCATTCACATCCAGGTCAAATAATTCTGCAGTAGACATGGGTTTTACCACTTGGCTCCGATCAGCATTGACAGGAACGTGATACCCAGATGAACGCGCTAATTTTAGCTCCTTAACCGGCGAGATGCAATGACGCACCATCAGTAATTATGGTCTGCGTCCTCTGACGCAGCACTTAAACACTGATCCAAATACATCTGCGCTGAGTTTGAAAGGGGCACTTAATAAGTAAGAGAAAAATAAAGAGAGGAAACCACTGAAAAGTTTTCAAAGACCTCTGCTTCTGCCGCTGTCTACTGTTTACCTGTTCTCCTGCCTGTCTGTGATGTTGCATGGACACATCAACAAAACATAAACAATACGCATGCAGGCACGCATGCACACGCACACGCCAGCTTACAGATCGACTCGCTCTCCAGCGGTACGTACGTTCAGTGGCAGTGGGAATAGAGCCACTTAGTGGGTTTACCCGTGTTTAAAAAACCTGCGTGTACCTGCTAATTGCGCTGGGAATGAGGTATATCTGTCTAAATGTATCCCTGTGTGCTACTATAGGGGCTTAAAGAGAAACTAAACCCCCCAGTTTTGCCTTGAGTACCTCCTGCATGAAATGTGAAAAAAGTCTAAAAAATGGGCAGGGCTGGGAAGGGGACTAAGCACACCCAGTCAACCAATTGGGCCACCTCCTTATTCAATTTGTTTTAGCTTGTTCCTCGATACGTCAGCGTTACAAATGCGTTTGATTCTGACTAACTGGCTGTACTCTAAACTTCTTTTTAGTGCTGGTGACTGATAACTGCTATACTGTAAAAAAAATTGTTTCTATCAATGTCTTTGTGATACACCAGTCTGTTGAGACTTTTTTCACCAAAACCTCTAAATAAGAAATAGTTTCAGAATCAAAGCATAATGTGAACTTAATTTTATCCTTCCTAGAATTTAATGAAGACATTAAACTCTTTTAAATCAGCTGTACCACTTCAAATAAAAAAATAAATCATCAATATATCTCCAGTAAGCTTTTATAATCTTAGAATAGGGATCATGATTTTAAATGAAATTCAACTCAAATTTCCCCATAAACAAATTGGCATCATTTGGTGCCACTGGTGATCCCATGGCAGAGCCACACTCTTAGCTGAATTAGTTGAATTTACCAAAGAATCGCATGGAAACCCATTGCCTTAAACCGTTTTAGTTTTTACACAAGGTAAAACGAAACAGGTTTAGACGTAGAACCTTAAGTGGATGCAGTAGACATATCAAAGTTAACATTAGTAGTCTTTACTAAAAATAATTAGTTCACATAACTTGCGGGTTGTTTCGTCTGATCTGAGGTCGTAGTCGAAAGAGGTTAAGCTCCAGAGAGGAGCTTTGTTCGTGGCTCCCCCGCAGGAGGCTCACGTGCTTCAGATAGGCTGCACCCTTCGTGGGCTGCCCCTGCAGCCCCGCCGGCACCCCTCTAACCCAGCTGGAGCTCTACCCACCAGCGATACCACGGCACGACAGATGCGGGCAGCATGGAGACGCTGGGTCCACTGGCAGCTGCGCCCACGCACTGCAGGCCCGACAAGGTGACCCCCCCGTCTGCACTTAGGGGGACGAAGGCTCTGGGAGAAGCCTGCGACTGCCCCAGCCATAGAAACGCAGTGTGTTTCTCATTGATGGCAAAGCAAACTTCAAAAGGTGTCGCCCCAGGAGGAACCCGGGGCCGCAAGGTGCATTCGAAGTGTCAATGATCAGTGTGTCCTGCAATTCACATGAGTTCTCGCAGTTAGCCGCATTCTTCATTGACGCACGAGCCGAGTGATCCACCGCTAAGAGTTGTCAGATTTTTAATTTGTTTGGAAAGGCCAGAGTTCTCAGACACAGAATTTTTTACAAGTTTGACTCTGACCCCCGGGCTCTCCGCACCGTTACGGTCCCGGAGGGCAAGAACGCTAAAGGAGACATTGAACCCCCCACCTCCCTCTGGTGGAGAGAGGTGAGTTGGGTACCCGGAGGCATGCGACGCACGCCGCGATTAAACCCTCTGAGCCCGGCGTAGTTGCCGGCGACTAAACTGTGTTCCACTTTATGTAAAGTGTCTAACACTGCGACCGTAGGTCGGATTGTCTTACTTTTTTGGGCAGTGAAAGCTACTGTCTCTGATGCATCGTAGCTCTTTTAGAAGCCTCTCTATTCAGCCCTGGAAATCGGGTGTTTTTACGGGATGTTGTTCGATAAATCCGTGATGATAGATCCAATATTGGGTGTCTTACGTCCATATTTTAATCATATTTTGATGATAAAAATACATTAACATCGATGCTAAACACCATAATGGTTTCCCGTAGTTCCTTTGGAGAGGTCAGAAGTTTGTTTAGGTCTTGTCGTCCAATCGGAAGACTGACCGACGCGTTGTTTCCACCTTCACAGCCACACGTCATCTGAAGCAAACTGCACTGTGATTGGTCTAATCCTACTGTATCTATCGCTCTGTGTTATTGGCAGCACTTCCTGCATTAGAATAAACGCTGGTAGCCCCTATAACAATAACAATAATGACTGGATGATGCAATCATCCATTTCAGTGAAACTTGGAAAAAGTATATAGAGACTTTGGACCCTTGAGGGAGATATTTCACATGGTGAATTACTTCCTTTGGACACACAAAATCTGTGGCATCTTGGTCTACATCATTTGTCGAACAAAACATGTAAACTTCATGAAAATTAAAGAATAGCTGTGGTGCGAGGCGTCCTTCCTTTTGACAGTAGGTGGCTCAGTGAATATCATATTAAAGGACATGTTGATGTGTTAGGGGCTGCAGCCTGACCACAATTGTGAAATCTTGGGCCAATTGGTCGATGTAAAGTAAAGTTACAACAACTTCCATTTTGGCAGCCACAACTGGGTCTCCATGGCAACAGAGTTCATGGAAACCTATACTTCAGAGGGAGGCATCATTAAGGTCCTAAAGGTTTTGTCACCAGTTTTGATGTCAATTGGATAAAATCTGTAGGAGCAGTCCATCAAAGAAGGAAGCATGCAATTTCCATGACATTTCATGTTGCCAGTAGGGGGCGCTATAAATAATGGTAACAGTTGTCATGAAGATGTGTTCAGGGCAAGACAGTCATCAAACATGTAAAGTTTGGTGCAGATTTGACCATGTCCCTCAGTTATAAACTACTTCCTGGTTAATGGTGATACATGGAAATGTTTGGCCCAGTAACAGCCACATGGTGTGACAAAAACTAACAAATGCAATAACTTTTGATGTCCCAGGCCTTCTGACAGGATTTTTACATTTTGAAGTCAATCGGATGAAATCTGTATGAGAAGATCGAAAAATTGCAAGCCCTGAAAAAAAAAAAAACGCCAAAATTGCACATTCAATTCAAAATGGCCAACTTCCTGTTGGGTTTAGGGTATAGGTCTAAGAGTCTTTTTTGTAGGTCTTGGACTGTTACACATGTTACACATGTAGGAAATGAAGATATGAAGATACTTCTATCTTTGTTCAATAATTTTGACTTCACCTTGCTCTTGAGTTTTTGGAAATGTTGCCATCTTCTGGTATCCTCCATCAGCTGTGCCTTGACACAGACCTACTAGCTTAAATACAGGTACAGTTTGCAGATGTAAGCTAAATCTGTATATGGAAGATTATTTTTTGTCAGCAGATATCTTAGTCATAACAAGACTGAGCAAGCTGACCATTTCTATTTATATCTGTGTGTATTTATTTAGTTGAAAGTGTAAGCACAATTTGGCCAGCGGACTGAAGAGGGACTAGAGAATGTGTCTGTTTGCTGATCGTTACTAAGTTTGACCTACTTGCTGAAGTAGTAAACTGTGTTTCATTTCATATAGGATTCTACTGACATGAGTGAATGATTTCCAGTAATTAGTCAGAGTCCATGTATTTCCACGGAAATGGAGATAACACCTCCGTAAACCTAT
The DNA here is from genome assembly GCF_026936395.1 of Plectropomus leopardus. Classification (NCBI taxonomy): domain Eukaryota; kingdom Metazoa; phylum Chordata; class Actinopteri; order Perciformes; family Serranidae; genus Plectropomus; species Plectropomus leopardus. The sequence continues at coordinate 35,197,965 of NC_142189.1, read as the reverse complement.
GGTTTACCCTAACCCAAAAGAGTTTTAGAGCAGCAACAGCAGCAGCAGCAATGTTGCCTGTTTCAACTTAAGGTCTAGTTAAGTTGAGTTCAATGAAAGTTAGACAATTTACAGTGTGTATATACACATATTCATCCTTTTTAACCAGACTCTGTGCCCTCCATTAAGACAGTTGGATGGGGATGTTAAAGTGGAGACTGATTTCTTCTCCTCAGTAAAGCAATCTCTCTCATTTGTTATCTTTTGTGGGGTAACGATTCATGTGTCTTCATACAGCTGGGGCTGTGGCCAGCTGCCAGCAGCAAATGGCCACCTTGCTACGCTTACACGGACAGCAATGTGTTGCCATCCAACTGTGAGGCCTCAGGGGCCATTTTGTTTGTGCCATAACTCATTTCATGGAACGTATGTCGCTGCAGGTCTGCTTTCTGGGAGCAGGGCCCATGCTCATACATTACCATGTCTATTAACAGAGATTAACATAAACTGTGACTGGGTGGTGGGCAGGGCTGTAAATCAAGACTGACTTAATCCAGTCCATATAAATCAAAGACCAAATCTAGTTGAATCTGAGTCAAGACTAAAACCAAAGGCAGTGTTCAAGTTTGAAATAGGCAATATCATATCAATACTCTTATTAATACTTTTTATACTGAATAATTGTTTTTTGAAAAATATAGTTTCAAAAAGGATGAATTCACAGACGATATAGAATTTATGTCTGTGTCAGATATAAATGCTTTTTGAGCAGCAGCTGCAGCAGTGTTTACAATGGCCCTATATAAATTTGAAGATATCTTACTGAAAATGTAGCTTCAATGACAATAAAATACAAAAAAATAAAGGGAACACATAATCATCACAGTGTAACTCCAAGTCAATCACACTTCTGGGGTATCAACCTGTCCAACTAGGAAGCAATAATGATTGTGAATCAATCACCTGTTCACCTGCTGTTGTGCAAGTGGGACCGACAACGGGTGGAAAGCAGACGCAATTACAACTCCTATTAAGGAACGTTTTTGCAGGTGGTGGCCACAGACTGTCCCCCTCTCCTCATCCTTTCTGGCTGATTCTTGGCTAGTTTTGCATTTTTCCAGTGCCCTCACGGCCCACAGAAGTTGCTCAGGTAGTGCAGCTCCTCCAGGATGACACAGCCATATGCGCCAAGGCCAGAAGGTTTGCTGTGTCTACCAGCACAGTATCAAGAACATGGAGGAGATATCAGGAGACAGGCCAGTACACCAGGAGAGGCGGAGGGGACCATGGGAGGACAACAACCCAGCAGCAGGACCGCTATCTGCTCCTTTGTGCAAAAAGGAACAGGAGGAGCACTGCCAGAGCCCTACAAAATGACCTACAGCAGGCCACTTGTGTGCATGTTTCTGCCCAAACTGTCAGAAACAGAATACATGAGGGTGGCATGAGGGCCTGACATCCACAAGTTTGCCAGAGAACACCAGATTTGGCAGATTTGCCATTGGTGCCCTGTTCTCCTCACAGATGAGGGCAAGTTCACACTGAGCACATGTGACAGACATAAGAGAGTCCGGAGACGCCACGGAGAACATTCTGCTGTCTACGACATTCTCCAGCATGACCGGTTTGAGGGTGGGTCGGTGATGGTCTGGGATGGCATATCCTTGGAGGGCCCCACAGACCTCCATGTGCTAGCCAGAGGTACCCTGACTGCTGTTAGGTACCGGGATGAGATCCTCAGACCCACTGTCAGACCATATGGTGGTGTAGTGGGCCCTGGATTCCTTTTGGTACATGACAATGCCTGGCCTCATGTGGCTGGAGTATGTCAGCAGTTCCTGGATGATGAAGGCAGATGCTATTGACTGGCCCGCCTGTTCACAAGACCTGAATCCAGTCGAGCACCCCTGGGACATCATGTATCATTGCATTATGCATCCACCACCACCACGTCGCACCACACTCCTGATCTTGAGTAAACCTTTGAAAGGCATTTCAGGCCCCAAAGACTGTTACACATGGACAGAAATGATAAACAAATGTCTCCTATGTTGTTTTGAGAGGAAAGAAAATTTATCTTATTCAAGTGCTTTCTATACACTAAGTCAAGCTAACGATGTATATATTGTGTCTTTTTTCTTTGATATCTTTATTTTTAAATTGCTGTACATAATGCTACTCTTCTTATTTATATCTTTTTTAAATTGCTGTTTTCCTTCTGGCATCTGTATCTGAGCTGCAGTAACGCACAAATTTCCCCAATGTGGGATCAATAAAGTTTTATCTATCTATCTAAGTCAATTTTATTAATAAAGCCCATTATCACAAAACACTTTGCCTCAGAGGGCTTTACAGCATATGATATCCCTTTGCCCTTAGACCCTCACATCGCCAAAGGAAAAACTCATAAAAAGTTGTGAGGGAGGCTGAAGAAACCTCAAAACCTCAGGAACAGCGAGGATGATGAGGGATCCCTCTTCCAGTAGGATAGATAGATGTTGTAAATTACAAGTGAATTACAATAATGACAAAAAGGAAAGAGAAAGAGAGAGGGGAAGAGAGACGAGAGAGAGGGAGAGATGCACAGCAATAATGGTAACAAACACGTCATATTACAATAATGATAGATGTAAAATTACTAAATGCACTTGATGATAGCATGGGATGTTATGTGCAAATATTGTGGGTGTTGATAAAAGTCCCATGCGTATATTGATAGTGGAGGTGTGAGGCAGTTGAAGGTCGCGTCAAGCAGGATCACGGCATAGCACAACACAGGCGTAGCTTTAGACAGGACCACAGTAATGGCAAAACCAAGACCACGATCAGGGCAAGCCGGAGGTATAGTATCAGTGCAGCCACTGCATGAGCATGACCAAAGGCAGGATCACAGTACCAGCACAGCTATCAACAGAATCAGGCGCTGCCAATATTGCAGCCAGGATCCAGGAAAACTAGGAAACAAGGGAGCAGTAATGCTCCCTAGAGGCAACAGAGTTAGCGTAATGCAGTAAACAGACATGAGTGTTTGAAAATGGAGGGAGCAAGAGACAGAAACGTCCAGGCAACGTGAGCCAATCCTAATTATAAGCTTTATCAAAGAGGAAGGTCTTAAGTCTACCCTTAAAAGTGGAAACAGTGTTTGCCTCCCTGACCGAAACTGGGAGATGGTTGCTTAAAAGAGGAGCATTGTAACTAAAGGCTCTGGCTCCCATCCTATATTTGGAGACTTTGGGAACCACAAGTAACCCTGCATTTTTATAGCGCAGTGATCTTGAGGTTGGTAGGGAACTATGAGCTGTGAAAGATAGGATGGAGCCTGACCATTTAGAGTTTTGTAAGTAAGGAGGAGAATTTTAAATTCAAATTCTGGATTTTACAGGGAGCCAGTGCAAAGAAGCTAAAACAAGAGAAATATGATCCCTTGAATGCGTGCAGCAGCGATTTGCACTAGTTGGAGAGACCTAAGAGATTTGTTGGGGCAACTGGATAATAGGGAGTTACAGTAATCCAGCCTAGAAGTAACAAATGCGTATACTTATTTTTTAGCTTTTAGTTTGGGACAGGATATGTCCAATTTTTGCAATGTTACACAAGTGAAAGAATGCAGTCCTAGAAGTTTGTTTTGTATGAGAGGCAAGAGATAGATCTTGATTGAATAAAACTCTAAGGTTCCTTACAGTTGTGCTAGAGGCCAAAGTAATACAGATATGTGTATCTGTATTACTCTGTATTGTAGATGTATATATCATCAGCATAACATAATGGTAAATGGACTATACTTGTATACTTGCTTTTCTAGTCTTATAACAGTGTCAAAGCGTGTGTCTAGTGTCTAGAGGAGCTGGGGATCGAACCGCTGACCTTCTGATTAGAGGACGACCCGCTCTACCTCTGAGCCACAGCCGCCCCAAATTTACAGAGTGATTTCTAATTATGTTGCCTAGAGGAAGCATATATAAAGTAACATGGACTGGTCCAAGCACAGAACCTTGTGGCACTCCGAAGCAGACCTTAGTATGCATGGAGAATTGATCACTGATGTGCACAAACTGGGAACGATCTTGTAAGTATGATTTAAACCAGCTTAGGGCCGTTCCTTTAAGACCAATTAAGTGTTCCAGTCTGTGCAGTAAGATTTGATGGTCAATGGTGTCAAATGGGTCACTGAGAGCTAATAGGATTAAAACAGAGACCAGACCTTTATTGGAGGCAATCAATAAGTCATTAGTAATTTTTACTAGTGTCGTCTCTGTGCTATGATGAACTCTGAAAACTGACTGAAAGTCGTTGAATAAACTATTATCATGGATAAAGTCACAAAATTGATTAGCAACTACTTTCTCAAGGATTTTAGAAATAGATATTAGGGATATTAGATATCAGTCTATAGTTTGCTAAAACCTCTGGATCGAGAGTGGGCGTCTTTGGAAGGGGTTTAATGACAGCTACTTTAAAGGACTGTGATACATAGCCTGTTAATAGAGACTCATTGATTATATCTAACAAAGAGTAGTAAATTAAGGGTAAAACTTCCTTAAGTAGCCTGGTTGGGATGGGGTCTAACAGGTATGTTGATGGCTTGGATACAGAAATCAATGTAGAGAGTCGGTAAAGGTCAATGAGGGAAAAAGGTCCAAATAAATTCCAGGCCATGCTGCAATATCCAAGCTACCTGTGTCTGAGGTCAGATCGGTTAAGGGCAAGAGGTGATGGATTTTGTCTCTAATAGTTATGATTTTATCATTAAAGAAACTCATAAAGTAATCACTGCTGAGGGCCAAAGGAATACAAGGTTCTATACAGCTGTGAGTCAGCCTGGCTACAGTGTTGAAAGAAACCTGGGATTGTTTTTATTTTCCTCAATAAGTAGAGTAATAGTTTGCTCTGGCATGGCCGGGGGCTTTCTATACGTTTTAAGATAGTCCTGCCAGACTAAACGGGACTCTTCAAGGTTGGTTGAACGCCAATTTCTTTCAAATTTTCGTGACGTTTGTTAAATTTGCAGATCTGGGGGTTAAACCATGGAGCTAAGTTTATTTGTTTCATTATTTTCTTTTTGAAAGGTCAAGAGCTGATCACAGTGAGCCAGTAGCACTATCAACGAGACAATCAATTTGAGAATGACTTCAATTAGTAAAAGCGTTTTCAGTCACTGTGAGACATGGTAATGGTCAGTGCAGAAAGAATCAGTTCCCTAAACTTAGCTTCCGCACCATCCGACAGACATCTAGCATAGTAACTCTTGCTGAGAGGCGTGTAATCGGGTAATAAAAAAAAATCTAGTTATTTAAAAAAAAGTTATTAAATAATGGTCTGACAGAGCGGTATTCTCAGGGAAGACTATTAAATCTTCAATTTCGATGCCGCATGCAAGGACAAGATCTAGGGTCTGGTTGTAGCGGTGGGTGGATTTATGTACACACTGACTGAAGCCAATTAAATCCAAAAGTGTGGAGAATGCAGCACTAAGACTACCATTATTAATATCCACATGGAAGTTAAAATCACCTACGATAATTACTTTGAATTACTTTGAGTTAAGCACTAAACTTGATATAAACTCTGAGAAGTTGGATAAAAATTCAGAGTATGGGCCGGGGGTGCGGTAAACTATAACAACTAGAATGAGCTGTAGAGTTTTCCAGAATGGGTAAGAAAGACTAAGAAAAATGCTTTCAAATGAACTATACTGTAGCTTAGTTTTAGGATGAATTGCTAAGTTTGAATCAGCCAGTGTCTCGACCAACGTGACTATTTATATGCCCAGGAGGAGTGGATTCATTCAGCCTTTATACTCATCAGGACACAGCCAGGTCTTTGTGAGGCAAAATAAATCAATATGGTTATCCAATATTAAATCAGTGACTAAATGAGCTTTAGATGATAGGGCTATAATGTTCAAAAGTTCACATTTAATTCCCTGTTTTGATGCTCTTTGACAGCAGATGTATTATTTTTTATGAGATTCTCTTGTACAAGTAAAGCTTAAGCTAAATAGACATTTTTGTAACCCATTTTTTACCCTCGCTTTTTAGAAAGCGCCTGGAAAAAAACTTTTTCCAATGTTTATTTTCTGGAATTTGGACTATGTGAGAATAGAATAGAAATACTTATCCTTATACTTAAATACTTAGTCCTGTGTGGGAAATTGTTTTATTGCTGCAGCAAATAAGAGAGCAGCAGCTGAATGAAATATTTTTTAAAAAGGGCAAAAAATGCAAATATATATATATAACAAGGAAGGCCCTTAACATAGAATAAAATAGAATAGAATGAAATCAAATAAAATAATAATAATAATAATAAAGATATGTACAGTATGTACAGAGAACAAACAAACAAACAAACAAACATACAACAAGCCAAAAAGATTAAAAAGAGCAATAAATGATTGTTTCAACCATTCTTTGTGACAGCGGAGCTGAAGGAGTCTGAAAACAAGCTCCACTGTCTCTGAATAGTGTCATGAAGGGGATGGGATGGATTGTCCATGATAGACCGCCTGTTTGTCACTGTCTGGAAGGTGTCCATGTTGTGGCCAATGAGAGATCCAGCCTTGCGGATCAGTTTTTTTCAACCTGCCGGCGTCCCTGGCACTGATGCTGCTCCCCCAGCAGACTACAGCACAAAAGATGGCACTCACCACAACAGACTGGTAGAAGATCTCCAGCATCTTGCTGAATACATTGAAAGATTTGAGCTTCCTTAGGAAATAGAGTCGGCTCATCCCTTTCTTGTACTCAGCATCAGTATGGATACTCCAGTCCAGTCTGTGGTTCAAGTGGACACCTAAGTACATGTAGTTCTCTACGAGATCAACCTCCTCATTCAGGATCTTGATGGGCGTCATCGTGGTTCTGGTCCCCCTGAAGTCGACCGCCATTTCCTTGGTCTTTGTAACATTCAGGAGCAGATGATTCCTGTCATTAGAGAACTTTTGCAGGCGGCATGATTCAGAATTCTACTGAAAATCAGAGGTGTACAAACTGAACAGGAATGGCAACAGAACAGTCCCCTGAGGTGCAACTGTGCTACTCACCACATCAGACAGAAAGCTCCCCAGACGCACAAAGCGGGTCTGTCTGACAGGTAGTCAGAGATGCAGGAGACAGCAGATGAACTGACACCCATCCTGAGCAGCTTCCCACTCAACAGGTCCGGTTGAATGGTATTGAGGGCACTAGAGAAATATAAAAACATAATCCTCACAATGCCACCACTCACATCAAGGTGAGTGGTGGCATTGTGAGGTGGCCAGTACCTTCATGACGTGACGCGAAAGCGACAGGGCCGAAGTCACTGAGGCCAGATGAGGTGGCTTTCTTCGATACCGGTACTATACATGATATTTTTCATAGCACTAGTACCCTTTCCTGCAACAGACTCAGGTTGTAGATACAGTATGTTGCAGGATTCCAGACAGCAGGGGTGCGCAGGACTTCAGGACCGTGGGACTGATGCCATCAGAGCCTGCAGCCTTGCTCTGGTGAAGTCTATCCAGCTGTCTCCTTACCTGACCATCATGTGGGGTGGTGTGGTCCCTGAGGAGGTTGGAGTTGAAGTGTGGGTAGTGATCCAGGGTGCTCAGCAGGGGTGGGAGGGGCAAAGGCCGGGGTTGATTGGCCAGCAGGGGGTCCTGTGCTGAACCTGTTAAAAAAAACATTCAACTCATCGGCCCTGTCTAGGCTGCCCCCCTGCTATTGGTCTTTGATATAAAAGCCAGTTATCATCTTCATGCCCCTCCACAACTCCTCGGTGTGTTTTTGCTTGAGTTTGCTCTCCAGCTTGTGTCAGTTGGAATAGTGGTATCCTTGCTGAAGTTGATGTAGTCTGTGACGCAGTCTGTGGTGCTGTTGATATCTTCCCCATGTGGTTCACAGTCCATACATTCAAAGCAGTCCTGCAGTGCATTGGCATCCTGAGTCCTGGTCCTCCCCGTTCAGCACGACCCCCAGTCACAAAAAGTGATGAAAAAAACAGGACCATAAAAAAGTCAAAAAAGTGGGTGGAAACCATGGCAGTAATTCAGACAATTAGCACCACAAAGAAAAATTTCAATAAAACAACAAAATAGGAGCTGCAGCAACAGCTTCATACTATGGCCCCATTATTTTTTCGAGATAATACCTCCCAGTTCTAGTCATTCGCAGCATGTTTTTTTAAAGGAAATATTCAGTTTCAGTGTGTTTAAACTGATATAACTCAATGACAGCACTTCCAGTGATTCTGACTGTTGGGGAAAATTGTAAGAATTTTACCTTTAAAATAGGATAATGCATTTATGTGTATTAAAAATGAGACAAGAACAACTTTCAATTTAATTTGGATAACCCTTGGAGAGACATTTAAGGGGAATTAAGGTGAATTAGTATGCTAAACATGACCATCTCATAAATCACATTTCCTCAGCCCATGGAAGCACTTCTCATGTCAGATCCCCTTGGATGTGCATCGTCACAGTAGGTAGACAGTGGTGAAATTTCATTCCGTTTAGCATATTTGCATAATGAATAGCTCAGCTGTTCCCACACAGGATTCTGTGCACCATGATTTATTATCCCATGGCATCCTCTTCAGGGCTCATGTTCAGCCTCTATCTGATGGGTCAACATCGTGTTCAAATTAGCCTCTTTTTATGTTTTACAAACAGCAGGGGAATTCCCCACATGATACAGTTTCAAATATGAAGTAGTTTATAACTCTGAGGGACATGGTCCAATCTTCCCCAAACTTCACATGTTGGATGAAAGTCCCATCCTGAACAGAACTACATGATAACTCTTACCATTTCTTATAGCACCTCCTACTGGCCACAGGAAATTACATGAAAATCATGTGTTCTTCTTTGATGTATATCTCCTACAAATTTCACCCAATTGACTTTCCGTGAGGACTGAAGACGGGTGACATAAAAACTGATTTAAAAAATTGAGTTTCGTTACACCATGTGGGCGTGGCTCAGTTTCCAACTTTGATGTTTTGTCATGAATGGCTCAATTGAGTTACCATTATAGCGCCACCTACTGGAGACAGGGAGTTATATGTTTTATATTTTGATGTGCACCTCCTTACAGGTTAACCACATTCAGCTCATCCAGCCCAGCAAAAATTTTCATATTTTGGTGGTTTCAGAAATGGGCATGGCAAAATGGCTCCACCGCGCCCCCTAACATGTAGCCCCAATGGCTGGTTTCATCTACAATTACAAAATTTGGCACACGTATGTATCATGCCTAGACGCACAAAAAAGCCTGTTGGACCCACCCCCTAAACCCAACAGGAAGTCGGCCATTATGAATTATGTGCTGATTTTTGGCGATTTCGGGCCTCGTACTTTTGGTATCTTGTCCTACATCATTCATTTGAATGACTTCAGATTTGGTTTGTCCATTCTCAACCCCTTAGTGATGAAAAGTTATCACAGGTCCACTCAAAACTTCTACTGTTTTACTGTTATGTGGCGTACAATTTTAATGTCTCGCCATACAACAGGAAATTGTTGTAATTTTGGTGTACATTGTCCAATCTGCCTGAAACTTCATAGGTTTGACGAGGGTCCCGCCCTGAACAGATCTGTATAACAATATTCACTAGTCGTGATAGCACCACTTAGTGGCCACAGGAAATAACTTTTTTTTTAAAACTTTTATTAAGTTGGCCTACTCAATTAATGGGATCCAGTTGAAGTTTTTTCTGTATGATCTCAAGACCTTCTTGATTGAAAGTTATCAGTGGTTCATGCAAGGTTTTCCTGTTATCTGGCGTAAAACTTTGATATTTCGCAAGAAAACAGAACGTTGTTGTAACTTTGGTGTACATTGTCCGATCTGCCTGAAACCTCAAGAGATTTATTAGGGTCCTGCCCTGAACACATCTATATGACAATACTTACGAGTCATAGTGCCACCTACTGTCAGGAAATACGCCTTGAGAGACAATTATCATTGTATTTTCATGATATTTTCATGGTTTCAGCAAATGACGTAGGCAAAGATGATGTGGAATTTGTCTCTCCTCCGCTGCCACCTACTGGCTGTTGGAAGTACTACACCATGTGAAGTAGCTAACTCTAGGGTCCAAACTCTTTGCATATATTGTCCGACTTTCACAGAAATGAACGAGCGCATTAGCTGGAGTCCCACCAGAACCCCGACATACGTTAGGGTGCGAGGGCCTGTTCATCGCTGCTTGCAGCTTTAATTATTAATATTAGACGAAGGCCCTCTTGAAACTGAAGGAATTATAAGGGCCCGAGCCCTGAACGGGTGGGAGCACCCTATTGAAATTTTTGGAATTATTATTAGGGCTCAAGCACTTAACGATGTGAGGACTCTCTTGGAATGCAAGGAATTATTATTGGGGCCCGAGCATCAAATGGAGTGAGGACCCTATTGTAATTGGTTAGTTTATTATTATTATTATTATTATTATTATTATTATTATTATTATTATTATTTCGTCAAATGAATCGCTTTGTTGAGGGCTTTATCATACTCAAAAACTCATGAAATTTGGCATGCTTACTAATTAAATTTTTTGTATTTTATAGGTGTCGTGTATAGTTTTCAAAATATGAGCTTAGTAGCGCCCCCTAAATGCCAGCCCCAATGAGAGTGCCACCTATTGGCACAGAAAAGACAAAGTTTTACACGAAGAGGTCCAGCTCCTAGCAGGTTGACTTGATTGCTCTCAAAATTGTGTCAAAAAATCATAAAGATGTTGGTGATGTTGTAAAAGTAATATTGTCCATTTTCACTGAATGGCGTACTGCAGTGCCATGGCAAATTTTGATGTTGCAACATGTCATCAAAAACTGTCATAACTTGACCCCAGATGGTCAGATCTTAACAAAATTTCGCACATTTTATGAGAGTCCAAGCCTAAAGACACCTGCAGTGGAATTATGAATCACAGTTATAGCACCACCGAGTGGTCACAGGAAGTTACTTTTTTGATGTATTTGTGTTCTTTGATGTTTCCCCGAGAGCAGATTACCCCCAGCGACCTCATCTCAAAATACTGCAAAGATTTTCATGATACAGTGAAAAAATACTTTTGTGATTTCATCACACGCTGTTGCCATAGTAACATACTATTCGCCGTAAAAAAGAAAACACTTTAAGAAGGGCAAGGCATGCATGAAAACACACCAATTTTTTTTAGATCCATCAGAAATCCTCAAATGTGATATCTGATATGATTTTTTAATTTTTTTTTAATTGAAGTTCCATTGAGAATGGTTCTCCAGCGGCCCCTACAAAAATTTAAATGAAGCCGTACCCGTGGACCGATAAACCTAGAGCAATGAAACTTGGGAAATATGTGTACAAGACCAAGACCTACAAAGAAGCCTCTTGGAGCCATGCCCTAACCCCAACATGAAGTCCGCCATTTTAATTAAAATTTTGATATTTTTTTTTGTAATTTTAGCCTCCTTTCAAAAACGATCAAGTCCTACAGATTTCCTTTGATCGACTTCACATTCGGACCATAGTACTTCCTAAAGTTGGTGACGTTATATTGTGACCAGTTTTTGATTTCATCAAACGCTGTTACCGTTCTCCCCCGTCTCTATATGAAACAGGAAGTTGTGTTTGAGGTGCTAAGGATGGTTAAAAACTCACCAAAATGTGGAATACATATCAAAAGTCCTAAATTGTGATATTTGATATGATCTTTTTGGCTGTGATGTGCCAAAATGTGCTCTGTAGCGCCACCTACTAATTTTCAATGAAGCAGCCCCTGCAAACCGTTTAACCTAGAACGACAAAACTTGGAAAACATGTGTAAAAGCCCAAGACCTACAAAAAAGCCTCTTGGAGCCATGCCCTAAACGCAACAGAAAGTCCACCAATTTTAATTTTTTAAAAAATTTTGGGCAATTTTTTGCCATTTCTGCTAGAGCCCGACTGATTTTTCAGTGTACCAGTATTACCCCCGATATAGGCCTTATACAGACAAAATACAGCAAATCAGCCTCGGCTAATATTTTTTCCCATATGCGCTGATAGGAAAACTCACAGACTTCACAGACCATATAAGGCAGCAGTGTTTTAGAAACAGTTGCATTCTAAAGTTGTCCAGCAGATAGAGCTCTTACTCAATTGTTGACCCTCCTCTCTGCTCTGTGAAAGCAGCAGATTAGAGCAACTTCAGCCTCCTTCAATCACACAGGCTGTCTGCCTCTTTGTTTTACACCTATGGCAGAGAGAGAAAGAGTCAGAGAGAGACAAAGTCAGAGTGCGCTCTCCATTGTTATACTACTCTCAGGACATTGTGACAGAGAGCGCTGCAGAATAGTGGACAGCGGTGCAGTCACTCAGAGTGTTTTTACAGTAAGCAACATTGAAATACATACTGTTATGTTTAAAAACAATGGCCTCATCTTTCTGCAAACGTACAAGATGACTTCAGGTTCTAGGGTACAGGAGAGCACTACCAACCAGCTGACTTTATTGTATTTAGCAGTTTTTCAGACCCTCCTAGGGACGTTATATTAAAGCAGCAATGGCAAATCACAACGCATACACACACAACACACACACACACCTGCTAAAGTGAATTAGCTCATCTCCAGCCTTAGCACTACATGGAGGAAACACTAAATCACTGCTGTGCGAGTGTTGCCGTTTCTCAGAGAGACACAGACGCATCAGTCGTCGTCTAGCAAGTAGCCCCAATGTGTGCGGAGGGGCGAGGGCCTGTTCATCGCTGCTTGCAGCTTTAATTATTATTGTTATTAGGAATTATTAGGGCCCGAGCACCGTACTGTGAAACTTTGGAGGCCAGTGCAACACCCCAGTACCTACAAAAAAAGTCTCTTGGGACCATACTGTAAAACCAACAGGAAATCAGCCATTTTGATTTGAAGTTGTAATGTTGGTGTATTTTTGGCCATTTTCAGGGGTCGTTATCTTGAGAACTTGTCCTAGAGCTTTCATCAGATTGACTTCAAATGTTATGGCTACCTTCATAAGACCTTTGACAGCAAAAGTTGTTCAAGTCATGAGTTTTCATCACACCGTGTGATCCGTATGAGGCATCTAATTTGCATGTTCTACCATGAACCAGGAAGTAAACAGGAAGTGGTATGTAACTTTGCTGTAAAGGGTCCAATATGACCCAAACTTCACGTTTGATAGGAGTCCCTGAACACATCTATATAACAATTTTAAGCAATAATGAGAGCGCCACCTATTAGTACAGGAAAGACAAGGTTTTGCACTAAGACGTCCAGCTCCTAGCAGGTTGACTCGATTGATCTTAAAATGTTTTCAAAAACTCCTTAAGATGTTGATGGTGCTTAAAAATGAAAATTATGAGTTTTCATTGAAAGACGTTCCCACGGTGGGGTGGACATTTTCGATGTTTCAACATGACGTCAAAAACTGTTGTAACATCGCCCCAGATGGTCAGATCTTTACAAAATTTGACAGATTTGATAAGAGTCCATGCCTGAAGACATCTGCAATGCAATTTTGAATCTTAGTCATAGTGCCACCAATTGGTAGCAGGAAGTTACTTTTATTACTCTTTGATTTTTCCCCTGTAGCAGGTTAACTCAATTAACCTCATATTCAATTAGAATACTGTAAAGACCTTCATGATGCACAGAAATTAAACTTTTGAGTTTTCATCAAACGTCATTGCCAAAGTTACGCATTAATCGCCATAAAACTGGAAGCACTTTGTAAGGGGCAAATGTGGCACACACACTCAGAAGTCCTAAAATGTGATATCTGATGTAATTCTTTTTGCACGTGTGCTAAAATGGTTTTGTAGCGCACCGTAGAGATTTCAACGAAGCAGCCCCTGTGGTACATTTCACCTAGAGCTACAAAACTTGGGAGGCATGTGTAACAGCCCAAGACCTACAAAAACATACCCTAAACCCAACAGGAAGTCCGCACTTTTGAACTGAATGTGCAATTTTGATGTATTTTTGGCCATTTTCAGGGGTCACAATTTTAGGACCTTCTCCTACAGATTTCATCCGATTGACTTCAAAATCTATACATCCTCTCAGAAGGCCCTGGACATCAAAAGTTTTCGTCACATTGTGTGGCCGTCACTGAGCCAAACATTTCCATGTCTCGCCATTAACCAGGAAGTAGTTTATAACTGAGGGACATGGTCCAATCTGCACCAAACTTCACGTATGATGACAGTCTTGCCCTGAACACATCTACATGACAACTGTTACCATTATTTATAGTGCCCCCTACTGGCAACATGAAATGTCATGGAAATTACATGCTTTAGGTTTACCATGAATGTTGTTGCCATGGAGACCCAGTGGTTGCCGCCAAAGAGGAAGTTGTTATAACTTCACTTTGCATCGACCGATTGGCCCCAGATTTCACAGTTGTGGTCAGGCTGCAGCCCTTAGCACATCAAGAAGTCATTGAATTATCATACTCACTACCTGTTGCCACCTACTGGCAACAGGAAGTATGCCTCGTACCACAAGTATCTTTTGATTTTCATGAAATTTACATTGTTTGGTCTACAAATGATGTAGACCAAGATGGCGTCGATTTTGTGTGTCCAAAGGAAGTAATTTACCATGTAAAATATCTCACTCAAGGGTCCAAACTTTCTGTATACTTTTTCAGACTTTCACTAAAATGGATGATTGCATCACTCAGAGTCCTCAGAGTCCTGCCAGTAGCCTCGACTTGCATTGGGGTGCAAGGGCCCGTTCACCGCTGCTTGCAGCATTAATTATTATTATTGTTATTCCTTGAAATAAATTTGCTTTCAGAGGGCTTTAATATGCGCCAAAACTCATGAAACTTTGCAGCCTTGTCAAAAGTGATGAACTTGTCAATATTTAGGTCTATATAGGTCTCAGGCTTGGACCTATAAAAATGGCTTATGAGCGCCCCCTAGACACTTTCTACGGAGGAGCCCCCAAAGGCCATTTCATCTACAACTACAAAAATTGGCCGGCACACGCCAAGACAAATGAAAAAGTCTCTTGGAGCCATATTGTAAACCCAACACGAAGTCAGCCATTTTGAATTTAAAGTGCAATTTTGGTGCAGTTTTGGCTTTTCAGAGGGGTCATTACTTTTCGAACTAGTCCTACAGATTTCATCCGATTGACTTCAAAATTTAAACATCCTCTCAGAAGGCCTGGGACATCAAAAGTTAGATACGTGAGTTTTTGTCACACCGTATGGGCGTTTATATGCCAAACATTTCCATGTCTCACCATGAACCAGGAAGTAAACAGGAAGTAACTCTGAGGGACATGGTCCAATCTTCACCAAACCTCACCTGTTGGATGACAGTCCCACCCTGAACACATCTACATGATAAGCATTACCATTTCTTTTAACGCCTCCTACTGGCCACAGGAAATGACATGAAAATCACGTCAAAGGTTTGTCATGAACATCATTGCCATGGCAACATGGTCTTCGCCGCCAATCAGGAAGTTGCTGTAACTTCACTTTGCATCAACCGATTGGCCCCAAATTTTACAGGTGTGATCAAGGTGCAGCCCTGAAAACATCAACATGTCAATTAAGTATGATAATCATAGCGCCACCAACTGGAAAAAGGAAGTAAGCCTCTTAACACAACTGTACTTTAATTTACATGACATTTACATGGTTTGGTGTGCAAATTATGTAGACCAAGATGACTTACATTTTGTGTGGTCTCTAGCTCCACCTTGTGGCCACAGGAAGTATTACTCCACATGAAATATCTAACTTTGCCATGAAACAGGAAGTTGTTGTAACTCAGCCAGACATTGTCCAATCTTCCCCAAATTTTTCATGCTTGATAAGAGTACAGAGTTGAACACATCCGCATGGCTCACTTGACTTGTAGCCATACCGCCACCTACTGGAACCAGAAATTTACATGATTTACATTTTTAGTTGCATACCCTTACAGGTTGACCACATTCAACTCAAACTTGGTAACAAAAGCTGGTGTAAGACCTTCATGATGCCTCCTTGTGAAGATCATATGTTTTAAATGGACGCATTTGCTGTGGCAATGCAGTATTTACCACCAAAGGAAGCTTCTTTAACTTCAGTTTGCAATAACCGATTGGCTCCAAATTTTACAGGTGTTAACAGGTTGCGGCCCAAAACAGATCAACATGTGATACTTTTCTGACTTTCACTGCAGTTAAAGATCGGGGCAGTTGGAGTCACACCAGTTACCCCGAGTTGCGTGGGGGTGCGAGGGCCCATTCACCGCTGCTTGCAGCTTTAATTAGGGCCCGAGCACTGAATGGTGCGAGGACCCTCTTGAAATCTTGGGAATTCTTCTTCTTATTATTATTATTCTGGCCCAAGCACTGAATGGTACAAGGCTCCTTTTGAAACTGAAGGAATTCTTCTTCTTTTTCTTACTGTTATTATTATTATTATTGTTGTTGTTATTATTATTATTATTATTATTATTATTATTATTATTTTATTTTCTCAAATGAATTGCCTTTTTGAGGGCCTTAATTTATTCAAAAAGTCATGGAACTTTGCAGACTTATCAGGTCTGGTGAAAAATTTGATATTTTATTGGTCTTGGTGTGGGTGGGAGGATTTCAGTTGCGCCCCCTACTGATTTTCAACGAAGCAGCCCGCGCAGCACATTTTACCTCGAGCTGTGAAGCTTTGGAGGTGTGTGCAACACCCCAATACCTGCAAAAAAGTCTCTTGGGGCCATACCATAAAACTAACAGGAAGTTGGCCATTTTAATTTAAAGTTGGAATTTTGGTGTATTTTTGGCCTTTCAGAGGGCTCATAATCTTTTAAACTAGTTCTACAGATTTAATCAGATTGACTTCAAAATTTAAACATCCTCTCAGAAGGCCTGGGACATCAAAAATTACTACATCCGTGAGCTTTCATCACACCCTGTAGGTGTTAATGGGCCAAACAATTTCATGTCTTGCCATGAACCAGGAAGTAAACAGGAAGTAGTTTATAACTCTGAGGGACATGGTCCAATCTTCACCAAACCTCACCTGTTAGATGAAGCTGAACACCTACATGATGAGCATTACCATTTCTTATGGTGCCTCCTGCTGGTTACAGGAAATGACGTGAAAATCACGTGTTCTTCTTTGATGTATATCTTCTACAGATTTAACCCAATTGACTTCAAATGTGGTGTCTAAGACCTTAAGACATGTGACATAACAACTGATTTAAAAAATTGAGTTTTTCGTCACACCATGTGGGCGTGGCTTGGTTTTCTAATTTTGATGTTTCCATGAAACAGGAAGTTGTTGTAACTCAGCCAAACATCATCCGATCTGCCCCAAACTTCTCACGCTTGATGGGAGTAAGCTGCATGGCTCAATTGAGTAATCATCACAGCACCACCTACTGAAGATAGGGAGTTATATGTTGGTTTTTTTTTTACGTGCACCTCCTTACAGGTTGACCCTATTCAACTCAAACTTAGTAAGAAAAGCTTTGAGACCTTGATGATGCGTCCTTGCAATGTCACAGGTTTGTCATGAACATTGTTGCCATGGCAACATGGTCTCCACCACCAAACAGGAAGTTGTTCTAACTTCATTTTGCATCAACCGATTGGTCCCAAATTTTACAGGTGCAATCAAGATGCAGCCCTGATCACATCAACATGTCATTGTGATACTCACTGCGCCACCTGCTGGCAACAGGAAGTAAGCTTTGTAACATAAATATCCTTTGATTTACATGAAATTTACATAGCTTGGTCTACATCATTTGTAGACCAAGCTGACGTAGATTTTGTGTGGCATCCATCGCCACCTAGTGGCCACAGGAAGTACTACACCATGTGAAATATCTCACTTAAGGGTCCAAACTCTCTGCGTACTTTCTCCGACTTCGTTCTCCGAATGAACGATCGCGTCACTCTGAGTCCTGCTAGTAGCCCAACTTTCGTGGGGGTTCATCGCTGTTTGCAGCTTTAATTATTATTATTATTTTTCCGCCAAAAGAATTGCATATTTAGAGGTCTAAACATGCACAAAAAAATCCTGAATCTTGGTACGCACCTCCAGCCTGGTGAAAAATTTCGTATTTTGGTGTTTTCGGAAAACGGGTGTGGCAAAAGGCTCCACAGCACCACCTCACGTGTATGGTAAGTTCACATAAAGTTATATCTACATCAACAAAATTTGGTATACTTATGTATCATGCCAAAATGCACAAAAAAGCCTCTTGGACCCATCCCCCAAACCCAACAGGAAGTCGGCCATCTTGTATTATGTGCTCATTTTTGGCAATTTTTGGCCTCTTTTGCCATCCTGTCCTACAGGATTAATCTGATTGACTTAAGAATTGGTGTGTTTATTCTCAAACCCTTGGTGATGAAGAGTTATTGCAATCTGTTCAAAACTTTTACGGTTTTCCGTTACATGGTGTACAATTTTGATATCTCGCCATACAACAGGAAATTGTTGTAACTTTGGTGTACGTTGTCCAATCTGCTTGAAACTTCATAGGTTTGATAAGCGTCCCACCCTGAACACATCTGTATGACAATTTTCATTAGTTGTAATAGCGCCACCAAATCGCAACAGGAAGTAAGCCTTGAGGAACAATTGTCATTGGATTTACATGATATTTATATGGTTTGGTTGATAAACGATGGACACCAAGATGACTTATAAATTGTGTCCCCTCTGCTGCCACCTAGTGGCCGCTGGAAATACTACACCATGTGAAATATTTCACCCCAGGGTCCAAACTCTCTGCATGCATAATCATACCTTACCGCAAGGAGCCCCGACATGCATGGGGATGGGGGTGCGATGGTACTTTCATCGCTGCTTGCAGTCTTAATTTTGTTTCAACTCTTTCATACACTTTTGTTCATACATACACCACCTCTTCAGTCTTGGCCATAAGGAGCTTAGTACACTATCCTAACTCTTAAAAACCATGTAGTGGCATGAGGCAAGTGGCATGACTACAGTTATCTTTTCAACTTTCTTGCAAAGATGCACAGTTTACTACACATCTTCCCGCAATGTGCTCAACAGGAAGAAATGATGCTGGGTATGATTTGCCTGGGGACCAGTGTTAATTTTGGCGGCTATTTTAGATTTAGTTTTAGTTTTAGTCTTGTGACGAAAATGCTTATTAGTTTTAGTCATTTTTATCCTTCATAGTGTTAGTCTAGTTTAAGTCGATGAAAATTCATGACATTTTAGTCGACAAAAATTAATGACATTTTAGTCAAGTTTTATTCAAGGTGTCATTTTTCTATTTAAACTTATCCAGCCAGTCTAATACAGGTCCCATGAATAATAATCAAGGTGACAGGTTGTATAAAAATGTCATTTAAATGTTGTTTTTTTAAATACAACTATAAATAATTTCTACACAACTTGCATTTCTCCATCAGAGTTTTTCACAGGTTTAAAGGATGATTTACAGGCACCAGTCACTGATCATCATTTGAAAAGCTCAAAATCATTATTTATGGCCTCAAACATTTTGATACGAACAAATAACTAATTTCAGACAACTGGGATTACCCAGATTAACTGTAAACTCTGACTTATTGGTGTAACTGTTAAGAGGCAGAAAAGTAACTTTATTACAGCCTGATTTTTTTTCTAAATCTGCAGAATGTTAGTTTGGATGTTGACACTCAGGTCCTCTCACAGAATCGCTGATTAAAATGAAACTTCGGAGCTGTCAAAGAAAGTTCCGATGGTTTATATACAGCAGAGCTACTCTCAGATAACGAGCCTCCTACCTGTCAGACGATGTGCAGAGAACAGATATGTAGAGAGGACAGCGGCTGGCTGCTGCTCACCCTGCAGGGGTTCACCGGCTAACTAATGGCGCTAAATGTTAACAGCCTCTGCTACAGCTAACAAACTCCAGAGATACAGATAACAGCTCCATCATCCGTAGTCAGACACACACGGCTACTTTTTTACTGCTGAACTAAGCCTCACAACTAGCACCAACAGCTGGCTGGTCCAGTGTGAGTGTTTGCAGCCTGACCAAACCTTCTGGTGCTGACTATTTACTGGAGTGTCCAGCCCGCCACCACTCCATTCATACTGTTGCTCATGCTGCATCAGAAAACAATTGCACGCACAGCTGTTGTTGGCCATTCTGTTCTCCTCTCCTCTCATTTTGAATGTCTGACAATAAGCCACTAACATTTTCATCTCATCAACGACAATAAAACTTAGATTTTGTCATAGTTTTTATTATTAAGATCTATTTTTAGCTCATCATCGTCTCATTTTTGTCATGGGAAAAAAGGTTGTTGACGAATAATTTTCATCATAGTTTTCGTTAACCAAATTAACACTGCTGGGGACTTCCATCTTGAAGGTGTAAGGGGAATGTAATGATTTCTGTTGCATCTTCATATTTACATCCTGTCTAGCCTTAGAATGTCATAACATGCACCCTACATTAAAAATTTTAATACCTGCATCTTTATATATATCTGTCATCCCTGGTAGAAAAGATTTTTTTGTATTGGAATGATTCATGTTGAATCTATGTCTAACCTATCTTTTTTTCCAATTAAGGATAAAAGGGTGACTAGCTAGCAAGGTTTACTCAGATTGAATGCTTAAATATCTAACCAGACAGAATCTGGATATTTTCAAACCCAATCTACCAGATACTGAAAATGAGAAGCAAGCTGGTGTAGTTTTAATGTGGGGGATTGTCATTCCCACTTGATGTGAAAGTAACTGCAACTTTGCAAATTTAAATCATGGTCTGTTACTATGTATTTATATATTTTATTTTATTTATTAAGTTCTCTGAGTTAGGACCGTGCGCATTAATCAACATATCAGCAGTAAGCATCAATGTAAATACGCTGGAATTAGCGCAATTGCTAAATTTCATTCGTAGTCCACCACAAAAAACAGTTACACAGACAGGTCATAGAACAGTCAACACACTCAACACATCACAAACGGACACATTTGCCCACCCCCCACAAAAAGTCCTGGGGAACAGGCAACAGAGGAGAAAGCTATTATGTATGGGTACATGAACGGTTTGTTTTCAACCTATGTCTTGGGGTTTTGTGTTTTTTGTTACAGTGGCTAGACTTTTGTCAGTTGTCACAGTCCCTAATATGTGCTGGTATCTTATTTCATGAATGTGCGCCTATAACAGACACCACCACTTGACTAAATTTAGTCCTACGCCTCAGTATATTACAGTTTCCCCTAGTTAGCGCCCTAGTGTTCATTCTTTTTTTTTCTACATTAAATCATTTAATAGTGGGGGGGCAAGCCCATTCAAAACCTTAAAAACAAATCAGACATCCAAGAATGTCTGATAACTATCGATATCTAAAATGTTATACTTACTTTGGATGTTGTAGTAATGAAAATGTAAAGGTTTCCTATCTAAAATTTTGAGTGTATTCTTGAATAGAGACTTTATCTTTGACAGGTTTAACTAAACTAAACTAAAATTTTTGTACATGTTCCTTAAATTTAAGATATGAATGAAAGACTACACCAAGATACTTAAACTGTTCCACCACATCCAGTCTCTCTCCATTGACTAAAACAAATGGTTGCTGGCCCTCTGCTGGCTGCTGAGAGAAAACATGCATACAGTTTTTTTTAGTGTTGAGATGTAGACAGGAGTTTTGGTGCCAGTGAGACATATAAGGTGATTCATTTTAATATACTATAAGGTAAAGGACAATTTTGTCTCTACACATTTCACCTTTACCAGCCTCCTCTCCTAATTAGACGTGCTGAATCAACAGTTTTATTCTCATTACCCAGGCCCGCTATAAAAACTTGTCAAATTTTTAGGTTTTATTTTCTATTGGTAGACCAGCCACAATATGACTGTAGACAGTTGACTTCAATATCAAACGTTCCTTTCATTTTGCAGCCATGCCGTTACAACTCTGACATCACCGCTGTGTGATTCTCTTTGATGAATTTGATAGATGAGATAATGCAGTCTTATAATAAAGCTTACAATGCAAAAGTTTATAATTCCATGTAATGAATACATTATTGATTGATTGACTGACTGACTGACTGCTTGATTGATTGATTGATTGATTGATTGATTGATTGATTGATTGATTGATCTAATATGGGTAGCCTTCCTCAGTTGTGTAGAAACCTATAGGAGCTTGTAAGTAGAGATGGTTAGATTGATGATTGAATTCCCAACTCCACATCCTTTTCCCTAACATTTTTTATTCTGTTTACCCTATGATTTATCCCACTCTTCTGCATCTCTGTCTCTTCTGCAGCTTTCAGAGTTATTTATCTCCTTTGAGGAGAAGCCTCAGGGTGCAGCCTCCTTAGCCCAGGTCCACAAGGCAATGCTGCTTGATGGGAGGACAGTGGCAATCAAGGTCCAACACCCCAAAGTCCAGAGACAGAGCTCCAGGGACATAGTGGTGATGGAGGTGAGTCTGTGTCTGTTAAAATACTTAGAAATAAGTGTTTTTGTGTCTGAGACACAGACTTGTGACTTACTGGCCTCAGATATGATGTACGTCATTCTCTCTCAATAACCTAACATGCAACTGGCAAAAATGCAACACAAGAAAAATGAAGACATAAAAAAATCTATTTTATTTATGTAGCCCAATATCACAAGTCACATATTTGCCTCAAGTGGCTTTACAATTCTTACAGCAAATTACATCCTCTCTCTTTAGACCCTTGATTTAGAAAAGGAAAAACTCCCCCTAAATAACCCTTTAATGGGGAAAAATGAAAGAAACCTCAGGGAGAGCAACTGAGGAGGGATCCCACTTCCAGGACCAAAAAAGAGTTAGAAGTTGTTTGTCCATAATAAACAAAAACAACAAAATTCTCAGTGTCAAAAATAATATGATAAAAATAAAGATAGATGGAGAGTCATGTGATGCGGGTAGCAGCGATGGCAGCTTGAGTGGGAGGCAATGCAGCTAATTCATCAAAACTTAAGAGTTATACATGACTTTGTTTTATGTTTTAGTTGTGTAATTCATAGGAGCAATATATATAATAGCAGTGTTTCCCACAGATTGCCAGTTTATCTGTGGCGGGGGTTTGTATCACTGTATTTGTGGTGTCACTCAATAGATGAGGAGGTATTTGCAGATTTTTGTAAGTGAAAGAGAGTTTTAGGCCCAGCAGAATGAATAGTTCAGTTTCACTTTTTGTGTCTGATGTTCTGCTGCATATCTCTGCCTCTACTAAAAATAATCCAACAGTAATTTAATAAGGCTCTTTATTAACAGTCCCGCTCCACTGAGATTATGGCGGGCCAAATTAGACAATGGCGGCTAAAGCTAGCATAGCAGTTGAAGACTGCAACGTGCCCTCGGCTCAGCATCTATGCACTACTAAAAGGCTAAAAGGCTTTATAGGATGAGAATTTGGATGACACTTAACTTAAAGACTTTTATTAAAAGTAATTGTAACATATATAATATAGTATTTTCTTTTGTCTGGAAAATTTTTCAGTTAGGTAAAG
The DNA here is from genome assembly GCF_026936395.1 of Plectropomus leopardus. NCBI lineage: Eukaryota > Metazoa > Chordata > Actinopteri > Perciformes > Serranidae > Plectropomus > Plectropomus leopardus. Next base: position 35,174,526 of record NC_142189.1, on the reverse strand, counting down.
GGGAAATCAGATTCTGGCCTGCATTCATTGACATCAGTTTAGATTAGCTTCATGTCAATCTTAAATGTTTGCAAGCCTTTAATTTTCAGTTGTCAGACTGTCTTAAATCCCGAGAAATGTTTTGTTTTCATTATTTCAAAAAAAGAATGACTGTTATGAATAAATATTCAAGTTTTTGCTTTTTAATATAGAGACATTTTACTTTAATGTTTCACAGATTATTAAATCACTTTCTTTTGGACCAATACACTCATCTAGACATTATAATCTTTTACTCTTTCTACAGATTGAAAATTGTTTGATTGATTGAAGATTGCTAGCAAAAAAGTTAGCAGGTGATGTGATGGGCTTTCATTACGTCAACGCTTAATCAGTCTAAACATTCAAGAACCTAGAGAACCAAGGGAAGGTAGAAGGTAGACTTGTTAATGCACAGCCTATATTGCACGTACCTGTAATATTTCCTAATGAACTGACTCAAACCCATTGGCAGGTGTATGAGTTAATAAACGAACAACAATGACCACAAAGATCAGTTTTCATTTTCATATTACATTTGTGGGAAGTTATTACAATTTTGAAAGTTAAAGATTTTCAACTTTCCACAAATGTAACAAATCCCTGCAAATGTAATAGTTATTACATTTGTGGGAAATTTTGTATTACGTTTGCAGTAAGCAACTGCTATTACGTTATTAAATTTGTGGGATTATTACATTTAAAGCTGCAGATTTGTATTTCATTTGGGGGATTCAGTCGCCCCACAGAGAAACAGAGAAGTCTGAGGCCCGGTACACTGCTTGTGTGAGCAGTGTGTGTGGGTTGTGGAACCTGTTAATTTTTTTCCGGCATCCATGTGAACTGTCAAGAGCAGTAGAATCTCTGTTCAGGAGTGGCTAGACTGCTGATCAGCTGCAGCACAGCTTTAGTAAAATGTACAGTAAAATGGTCTTTTAATAATCATATTGACATTACACCACCTCTTACTGCAGATTCAATGTCTATATCTGTCGCAGGCATGAGTAAATACACATACTGTATATTTGTTTTGCTAAACATTTCCTGTTCATTTTTCTGTCGACAGAATCCTTCTAAGTCGTTAACACAATGCTTTTTATTGTGAAACATTTGCATAACCGTATTGTTGACAATACGGTTGCATGGCTTCATAAATTAGGGGCGAAATACAGTCACTTTCAAAATACGGACAACTAAAACATACTACCAGATGCAGCGGTTTTCACAAAGTTTACTGTATTCTCATCTGCAAGTACAGTGAAAGCTGATTGTAATCAACTGCTTATATAGATCAAAATGTTTGGGACTCAATAATTGCTATAAAAATGTTGTTTTTGGACAGGAAGCCTTAAGACCTTGATGATCCTTTATTTTGAGGATTGTTACCCCAAATTTCACATGCTGGATAAAAGCCCAGGCCTGATGACGTCAACATGCCCATGTGTAGTTAAACTAGTGCCATCTACTGACAATTGGAAATGACAGTTTTTATACTTTTATTCAATTTTCCTACCAAGTCCACCACACATTTATGTCAAAAAGCCTTAAGATTTGATTAGGCTTTATTGCGAAGACTGTTAACAGCGTTTCAGTGGTGGGGCGGCAAATTTTAGTGTTTTGATATAACACAGTAAGCTGTTTTAATTTGTTGTAACATGAAATTTACATGTTTTGGTTTTAACAATATGCAGCAGCCCAATGTATAATAAGTGTGTGTTCTCTAGCATTACCACCATAGGTCATTTCCAGTGCCACATATTCCAAGCAGGAAATACCATCCGTCGTGGTAGCAGGCATACTGGCAGTGGCAGCAGGCATACTGGCAGTGGCAGCAGGGGCCTCTGCAGGTGCAAATGTGCCACACTGCCATCAGAAGCTCTCTCACTTGCTCTCTCCTATTCTCATCTCTTAGCCATTGGAGTTTGATCTTCGGACAACTGGCAGCTGCAAGAAGTGCATCTTTCCTTTCCAGTACACCAGTAAAACACATCTGTATGGCCTGAAAAAATACAATTTGATCCATTTATTATAGTTGTATAGCTACTACACTATTTATTGATTCGTTTGTTTGCTTAGAATGCTTTTCAGTCATGAATTGTTTTTCAAAAATCTCCTGCTACTCAGTGAACTGGTCTAAATCTATCATCTTACCCACTGGTATGAATGAAAGGGATGTGCTAGCCCTAGTGTCCCCTTATCACATCCCAACAAGCAATATTAAATATTTAGACAGCAATATATCTCCCAAGCTGACAGAGTTGTTCAACCTAAATTTCACACCACTTCTCAAATCAATACAAGTCGATTTAACTCACTGGAATAATCTCCCTTTCTCTCTCTGAAACAATAGCAACTATCAAATTGTCAGTTCTACCAAAAATAAACTATTTTCAATGATGCCCATCTTTCCCACCCCCTCCCAGTTTATATCCCTAAACTCAGCCATTTCAAAATTTTACTGGCAAAACAAAACAGCAAGGATAAAACTCACCACTCTCCAAAAACCAATATTCCACATGGGTTTAGAATCTGTGTATCATTCATTCAATTAATATTCCATTGAGAATCAAAAAACAATAAATTAAATAACAGGTCGTTTTCCGTTTTTTCCTTTTTGAAATGACAAAACATCAGGCCACATCAGGCCAGCTGATTAACTGTAGACTTAAACAAAAAAGAAAACTTACCTCACATATTGAGCCATACACTGCCCTCTCCAGCTCTCTGTCCGATATGTGCCCCTTTCGCTTGGGTCCGTGCTGAGCACAGAACCTTCTGACGCTCATTTTGGGGCATCGCTGGATACCCATCTGCTGCAGTGTGGAAGAAATTTCTGAGTGTGTTTTGCCAGCTACAAACAGCTCCTTAATAATATATGTGCGCGGCCCCAATGTGGCCATGGTGTTAAACTAAACTGCCCAGTCACATTTCTCCTCTTAGTTTCTAACTTTGCCGACAAAATATATGAACTTCCGGGTCACGCAGATCAGACAAATTAAATAATAAAATCAAATTCGGCCGTGGCCCGTATTTCAACTTTCCTTTATTTGATTCTGACTAACAAATGGGATAATGTAAAAAAATACTAATTTTCATTTATTTGTTTTCATTTCAAAAAGGAAAAACAGAAAACGACCCATTATTTAATTTATCATTTTTTTTCAATTCTCAATTGAATATTAATTGAACTAGTGATACACAGATTGTTTAGAAGCCCCAAATTTTGAGCTCTATCATTTGGCAAATCACTTGAAATATCTTTTAAAATGGCTCAATCCCTCCAATCTTGACACCATCTGGTTAGATACAGAACAATCACCGTGCAATAATACACTTTTATCAGACCACCCATTTCTCAGTCAGACAATCAAGCATCAACAGTGTTTTCGCCTCTCTGGAGCATTCCTGCTCCCTTATTTCCTAGTTTTCCCAAATCCTGGCTGCAATCTTGGCTTTGCCTGATAGTGGTGATAGCTGTGCTGGTGCTGTGACCCTGCTGTTGGTCGTGCTCTTGCTGTGGTTGCACTGATACTGTACCACCGGCTCGCCCTGATTGTGGTCTTGGTTTTGCCGTTGCTGTGGTCCTTGGGCAATGTAAGGGTCTAAGGGCAGAGGGATGTCATATGCTGTAAAGCCCTCTGAGGCAAATCATGTTTTGTGATAATGGGCTTTATAAATAAAATGTACTTGACTTGACTTGTTCTCCTTCATAGATATGTTCGAAGGATAGTCCTTCTACCCACTAACACGCGCGCGCACACACACACACATACATATCACTCATATGCTTATGGACCAGGTTATCTTTCTAATATCCCCTTGTTCCCGCACTTGTACTGTTCCACGTTGTCGGTTTTGTGCTGTATATTTCGTTGTTATTCACAAAGTAGTCCCATAAAAAAAGTTATCCCCTTGTAAGATGTCCAGTGCTGCCGTAAGTGGCCTCATAATGATGCAGTACTCTCGCAGGAGTTGGGGCTCCTTGTCATTGAGGCTCCTTGTCACTGAGGCACTTGATTCCCAGTTTGACACAGATGCTATTCAGGTCATTCATGGGAATCTGTGATTCTGGAAACAGCCTCAAAGAAGGAATTCCACCTTGTGGAAGATCAACTTGCCTTTGTCCAAAGAGCTGTGCATTTTGCGATACCCCTCCTACACACAGCCTTGGTGTCTGCACTGGAAGTTAAGTATTTTTCAGCGTCACCTGTGGAAAATAATTTCATTGTATGAGATGCACACCTCTGGGGGTGTGGTGGGATGTACCTGCCTCTGATTCTCTTACATGCTAAGGTGGCCTTGTTGAACTCCAAAGTGGATCTGCTAATCCAGTGAACTGTGACACCCATATAGCTTCTGTTGTTAGCTGTCGAGATGTCAGCTGTGGTGGAAACAAAGTCTATCTCTCCAAGTGTGGCCTTCAAATTAGCTTCCATCATCGCATATTCTGTCTCCAGGTAGCCAGAAAATGTCTTTCTCTGTGGCAGTTTGACATTGTTCTTTGTGGGTAATTTCTCTATGATACATCGAAAATGAGGAAGAGTCAACCATGGAAATAGGTAACATCTCCTTGACGATATACCCAGCTACAAGCTTCTTCAGACCTTCTCCACTCACGGGGGATGTTTTCCTTGATTTTAGATCCAGTTTTTTGTTGTTTTGCAGAGTACACCCATCACTGGCAGTGGCAGAGGCTTCCCTGATAGCGCTGTTTTTTTTGGGACAAGTTCCACATTGTCATGTTGCCATGTCAGAAGCTTCATCAAATTAGATGTTGTATTTGTTGCGGTTGCAAATGTTTTGCACCCCCCACGTAGTTTATAACGGACAGCAATGTTCTGTGCATCTTTGACTGAGGCAAACTCAAAATAATGACAATAACTCCAGCTACTGAATGCGTACTTCTCATCCTCACCCTCCATGCTTTTTGGCTAGTAGCCAACATGACCTCGCTCTGACCTGCCGGCTCGCGCATGCATGTCGATGACATAATCTGCTGAGGATTGCATATAAATGTAATCTGACAAGAAAAAACACATTACATTTGGATAAGTAACTGTAATAAAATTACTGTTTTGGAAATTGTAAAGCCTTACTTACTTTGTTACTTGTTAAGTAATGTAATTACAACACTGGACTTGAATTACCCAGAAATTACCTTTCAGTACAGAAACCCATCCATTGCTATTATTCTGGTATAAAATGGCATACAATGTTAGCCATTGACAGAACATCATATGTACATGCCTTTTTTATCGTACTTGACAGTGAGACTAATTCTGATTTGTGATTTGAAGGTGCTGTTGAGGATGGTCCATTGGCTCTTCCCAGACTTTTCCTTCATGTGGCTGGTGGAAGAGGCAAAGAAAAACATGCCATTAGAGCTGGACTTCCTTCATGAAGGACAAAATGCTGAGAGGACGGCCAACATGCTTTCCCACTTCCCCTTTCTCAAGGTAAACATATAGTTATGTATCACCAGACCAATATGAAAATGAAAATTAGCTACTTCTCATTTAATCTTTTAATTCCAATGGGTGTTACCAACAGCTGCAGATGGATAGATCTACAACTATTTAAAGCAATGGAACATATTATGTATTGATGAGCATGTAAACAGGCTACAACGTGCAGATATTAACTGTTATGGTAAAGCATCATCAATATGTCTGTGAACAAGTGTTGCTGTTTTTGCTATCAGAATTTGTCAATAGCACTTCAACAGAATGTTTCACAACATCTGCAGCCATCTTGGTTTTTTTTGACAATGCCTCAGTGCAGATCCTCTTTAAGCCTGTTCTCATTCCAAACTATTATAATAGTGCCACTTCTTCAGTGCTTTTGGCATTTCATGCTTTTTGCTTGAAATAAAGCAGGATGGTGTCAGGCTGAAACACTGCTGGTAATGACGCAGTACAAGGAGCACAAGGGTGCCTGTAGGGGGGTGGGAGGGGAGGTGGTTAAGTTGAACCCAGACTTTGATGCGAGAGTCTGTTGTTCGCTTTCTGTCAGAATGTGATGTTTTGTTTCTACACCTTAACATGCGCCTCCTTCCCCTCATCCTAACCATCCGTGGCTTTGTTGTGCAATCCTTACCATCCATGCCAGCATGTGTATTTGTTGACATCCCAGCGTTGGTTTTCACATGGTGGGATTGCCTAAACATAACCATGTGCAGCATCATCCCACCATGTGCTTGTAGACATCACTATAGCAGCATCCCTGGACGTCAATAGCAGGTGCAGGATACCTAAAACATAATATTTAGACATGGAAGTCCATTGACAAAGCTGCAATATGTGACAATTTGGGAAGAGAACTTGTTACCTTTACTTAGTTTGGTTTATGCCCACTGTTGTGTCCATGGTGTGAGGGTGCATTGGCCAAAAATGACTTAATCAGGCATTTTGCACTAAGCACAAAGGTTTTTTCAACTGGTCAGTCATCTCATCAAACCTGACACGCAATAGATACTGTGAATTGTTGTGACTGGCCCAAAATGGGCCAGGGGGCTGTCCCAAGAAGCCAGTTCAACAGAGCCAAACTCTATGAACTGGCTCAACAAAGGCTAAAGCCTCAGTCAGAGATAACAGGTACCGCGTAGTTGGTTAGAAACTCTGTTAACCCAGGCTTTCTGCTTCCATCTGCATGTACGTTCACATAAAATGCGTCATCTGACTCTAAAAATGATCCATTGCATAATGCTTTGAAGGATATTTAAAAAGTATTACCGTAAAAAGCTACACTGTTGCTTCAGTTAGTGCAAGAGAGGAATGGGGGCAGAAAATTCCTAATTGTGTGAATGCACAAGTTAATATAATCTACTTATTATATGACTCATTTATTTCTAAAGTGAGAGCTGGTCATTCTACAGGTCTTAAAGTTTAAACTTTTTGTAGCACATTTAAATATTTTAACCAAGACCTATGTATATTAGGTCTGACACTTTCCCATGATGGAGTCAAGTAAATTTTATTTATAAAGCCCATTTTCACAAAACAAGGTTTACCTCAGAGGGCTTTACAGTTTACGGCATCCCTCTACCCTTAGACCCTCACATCACCTAAGGAAGAACTCCCAAAAAAGAACCCCTGTAACGGGGAAAAAAAACACGGAAGAAACCTCAGGAAGAGCGGCAGAGGATGATGAGGGATTCCTCTTCCAGGAGGACAGATGAACAATAGATGTCGTAAATAACAGTTGAAATACAATCATGACAAAAAGGAAAGAGAAAGAGAGAGGGAGAGAGGGGGAGAGATGCACAGCAATAATGGAAACAGATGCATGTCATATTACATTAACAAGAGGTGCGAAATTATTAAATGCACTCTATGATAATATTGTGGGTGTTGACAACTGAAGATATCTGTGCAGACAGGCCGGAAGTTATTATGAGATCTAATGTGTGGCCTTTGTTATGTATGGGGTGAGTTACGTGTTGGATAGAATTCATGCAATTAAGCGAATTTAAAAATTCCAAGGCTAAAACGTCTGATCGATTGTTTACATGCAAATTAAAATCACCGAAAATAATCACTCTGTTGTAATTGGTGTGGATAGTTGATAGAAGATCTGAAAAATCTGAAAGAAAGTAAAAGAAGTGCATCGTTTTGGCGGCCTATAGACACACATACACATTTTTGGGGGGGTTTCTTAAAACAATGGAATGATATTCAAAAGATGTGTAATCATCAAATGTAATGTGTTTAAAACCAAGTGACGCTGAGAGGATGGTTGCTGTACCTCCCTCTTTTCTGCCTGACCTGGAGGAGAATGAAAAGCTGTAATATTGCAGTGAAGTTTCTATGAGAGTAGTTGGTCCATCTGTGCTGAGCCATGTCTCAGTTAAAAACATACAAGATTATTGTCTAAGTCATTTACATTAAAATATTTGTTTAAAAGTAATCTCATATTTAAAAGTGCCATATTCACTGTCAGTGGTGACGTTTTCTTGTGTTGGGGTTTAGCAGGTGGTTTGTGTGCATATACAGGTATGAGGTGATTAAAATTCATTCCATTTAATCTTTTTGTGTTTTGTCTGGTGGTGATTATGACAGGGATTATTGAACAGTCACTGGATGTTGGTTTACTGCAGGGGGAGTTGGTGGTGCTATTGAGGATAGTAGAGAGTGTACCTGGGTCATGTGAGGTTGGTAGTCAATTACGTGATGGGTTGCTCTGGATGATGACAATGGTGATAAGCAAAGGTGGTTTGCAGCATGCTGATTGTTTGTATGGTGTGAAATGGTGAAGTTTATGTTGGAGGAAAGCAGCAATGCACCCTGAAGATTCAGATGGAGGCCATCACAGATTCCCTTTGTTTCCATTAAAGATTTAAATTGTTAATAAAAACAGCACCGTGCTCCCTCAGCTGAGAGTCGGGACGGGTTCGGAGATGAAAGCTCTCACTCTGGATTGTTGCAGGATACTAAAAAGGCGGATGCTAGATGGAGGTGATGACCGAGGGCTGCATGCAGGGCATACCGATGACCCAGCCGTAGGAGGATTTGTTTGTGCGGTGCACGAGAGAGCACTAGCCATGCAGCGGGCAGAGGTGCGCGCCATCAGAGTCTGCTGTGTCCCTGAGAGTGAGGAAATCCCGTCTGACTGGTACTGGGAGTGAATCAGCTGTCAGATGTTACATGGATGTGCAGTGAGGCACAAACTCGTCTGACACCACCCACAGTCTAACACCTACACACACAGACACAGTGTCTGTTACGGAACTCGAAGTGACAGAGATCATGGCAGTAAGTGGACACACACTGGAGTGTCTACTGTTTGATCAAACTATCTCATCTGAATCACACAGGCATCCTGTGTCTGTTAATAGACTCTTATTTCACTGAAAACAGAGATAAATGTTCATGATACCAAGCATCTGGTCTGTGCATAATATGAAGACCAAGCTTCCACAGATTAGCAAGCAGCGTGAAAGAAAATGTTTATGTGTTGCCAGGCAACAACTGTCACTTCCAGTGGTTGCGTAACTATTTGTGTTGGTGGAGCCAAAACAATCAGTAAATAAACAAACAAATCATAATCTGGTGTCGCTTATTACTGTTAATAAAACACGCTTGTAGAACTGTCGTATAAAAGCAACATCACACTCGAGGTTGTGATGTTGCACTGTATATCATCACAGCTGTGATTACATGCAACTGGATACTGGACTTCCTTATATGCAGACCCCAGAGAGATAGGAATTGCAGTCTTATCTTCTCTACATTAGTGCTCAACACCAGAGCCCCCCAGGGCTGTGTGCTCAACCCTCTCCTGTTTGTATGCGAAGTATACGAACAACACTACCATGATTGGCCGTATTAAAAATGAGGAGAGTTGAGGAGGAGCAGGTGAACAGCTATAGGTTCCTTGGAAATACTATCACTAAGAACCCATCTTGGTCATCGCACATTGCCACCCAGGTTGAAAAAGCACAGAAAAGGCTCTACTTCCCACTGTAACTTAGGAAGGCTAAATTCCAGAACAAGATCCTGGTTAACTTCTAAAGAGGAGCGATAGAAAGCATACTGACTTGAATCATCATGAACTGGCATAGTTCGCGCATGGCCTTGGACAGGAAGGCTCTACCGTGGGTGATTAAAACTGCCCAGAGTGACCTCAGTGAAGTGAGGTGTTTGCACAGAGCACAAAGGATACTGATGACAGCAGCCAGCCCAGCACAGTCTGTTCACCCTGCTGCCATCTGGAAAAAGATTCAGAAGTATCCGCTGCCGAACCACCAGACCACGGAGCAGCTTCTTTCCCCAGGCTGTGAGACTCCTCAACTCCTCCTGCGGCGCCAAAAGATTTAGCAGGATTTAGGATCACCTTAAAATGTCATTTCTTCTTAAACGTAGTTTAGGAAGGCTAAATTCCAGAACAAGATCCTTTGCTTGAAGTTATTACTTCTTCTGTACTGATATAAAGCACGTGATTCTGAAATAACTGCGGGAGCTCCTCGGTCTCACCACTCCAGCTGATCTGGCAGTTTTTTTGTGTCAGGTAAAATTTTTTTCCTGTACATTCCACTGTCGTTTGAACTACTTTTTTCAGCACACTGAGTGAAAACTGAGCATAATATCACAAATGCCGCTATCTGTTACCTATTACCTGTTAGCTATTCATTTGCTGGGTGGCCACACAATATGGCGGTTCCAACCCAAACAGCAACCACAATGCACTACGTGATGACGTCGGTTGCCAACCTCTATTAAGACCAGATTTCCCCCGGAAGTTTGCCAATTGTATGTGATGCCCTCATTGTTTGCTGGACACCATTTCGACAGCCAGCGACTTAATATATGTGGCTTAACATGTCAGTAGTATCATTATCACTGTCAATGATCATTAAAGGAATGAAACCAAAAGTTTTTTTTTGGTTTGTTTTGTTATTAATAACTACATTAGAATTTGGATTTTGCACTCGTTAAACCACATCATCTGCAAAAAGCAGGGACTCAATCCTGAGGTCACCAAACCAGAACCCTTAACACCCTGGTTGCGCCTAGAAATTCTGTCCTTAAAAGTTATGAACAGAATTGGTGACAAAGCCCTGGCAGAGTCTAATCCTCACTGGAAACGAGTCCGACTTACTGCCGGCAATGCGGACCAAGCTCTGGCAACAGTCATACAGGGAACGGACGGCCTGTATCAGGGGGTCCAATACCCCATATTCCTGGAGAACCCCCAACAGGACTCCCCGAGGGACACATTCGAATGCCTTCTCCAAGTCCACAAAGCACATGTGGACTGGTTGGGCAACCTCCCATGCACCCTCAAGGATCCTGCCAAGGGTCCAGAGCTGGTCCACAGTTCCACGACCAGGACGAAAACCGCATTGCTCCTCCTGAATCTGGGGTTCGACTGTCCGGCAGACCCTCCTCTCTAGTACCCCTGAATAGACCTTACCAGGGAGGCTGAGGAGTGTGATCCCCCTATAGTTGGAACACACCCTCCAGTCCCCTTTCTTAAAAAGAGGGACCACCGACCACCTTACGGCCACAGCATCAGTCGGCTGCCTCAGTGACGGAGGCACGGAACATGGCCCACTCGGACTCAATATCCCCCGCCTCCCCTGGGACATGGTTGAAGCTCTCCCGGAGGTAGGAATTGAAGCTGCTTCTGATGGGAGACTCTGGCAGACATTCCCAGCAGACCCTCACAATGTGTTTGGGTCTGCCTGGTCTGACTGGCGTCCTCCCTCACCATCGGAGCCAACTCACCACCAGGTGGTGATCGGTTGACAGCTCCACCCCTCTCTTCACCCGAGACATACATTCGCAAATCCGACGATACGACTACAAAGTCAATCATCGAACTGCGGCCTAGGGTGTCCTGATGCCAAGTGCGCAAATGGACACCCTTATGCTTGAACATGGTGTTTGTTATGGACAATCTGTGGCAAGCACAGAAGTCTAATAACAAAACACCACTCGGGTTCAGATCGGGGGAGCCATTCCTCCCTGTTGTTGCCAACGTGAGTGTTGAAGTCCCCCAGCAGAACGATGGAGTGCCCAGAAGAAGCACTATGTTGGGTAAACTCCAACATACAGGCACCGCGCCGGGGGGCAATAAGTATTGCCACCCCTTCCCGGTGCCTCTCACCAGTAGCAACTCCAAAGTGGAAGAGAGTCCAACCCCTCTCGAGAAGACTGGTTCCGGAGCCCATGCTGTGTGTCCAGGTGAGGCCGACTATATCTAGTCGGAACTTCTCAACCTCGCGTACCTACTCAGGCTCCTTCCCCACCAGAGAGGTGACATTCCACGTCCCCAGAGCTAGCTTCTGCAGCCAAGGATCGAACCGCCAAAGTCCCCGCCTTCGGCTGCCACCCAACTCACACAGCATCCGACCCCTTTGGCCCCTCCTATGGGTGGTGAGCCCACGGGAAGGAGGTCCCACATTACTCTTCGGGCTGTGCCTGGCCCGGGCCACCAGGCGATTGCCATCGAGCCCCACCCCCAGGCCTGACGCCGGGGGGGGAACCATTTTTCGTTTTCATCAGAAGGGGTCCGGTGAGCTACACTTTGTCTGGTCCCTCCCCGAGGACCTGTTTGCCATGGGTGACTCTACCAGGGGCATAAAGCCCCCGACAACTGAGCTCCTGGGATCACTGGGATACACAAACCCCTCCACCACGATAAGGTGGTAGCTCAGGGAGGGGATCTAGTTTCTCTCATGACATAATGTCCACAGACAATGACTTGGCGATAAATGAAATATTTTATTTAAGCTAATAAAATAATAAATAAAGTAGTAAATAGAGGAATGGATATGGCATATAAATTAAATTAAACAAATGAAAGGGAACCAAAGTAATGTATTTTATTTTTATTTATTTTTCGAGAAAGACTTAACAGAACCCCAACTACAAACCTCATTCAGCACAACCTCATCCCATCCCACAGTTGCCAGTGGATTCATGAAACAGCAGAAACTCACAGCAAAAATAAGAAAACAACAAAACCAAACAAAGTATAATGATCTCAGGTAGAATATTAGTAAAGGTGGTACCTGGCAACAATAAGCAGAAACAATGAGAAAAATAAATACATTGAAAAAGTAAATAAGTGTAAATAAAAAACAAGCAAAAAATAAAATGTAATAAAAGGAGGAAAGAAGAAAAAAAATTAGTCGCTGGTGTTCAGGGTATCAGGCCATTAAAGACCCAAGGAGAAAGGACTATTACTCATCATTAATTGAGGAAAATAAAAACAATCCCAGGTGTCTTTTCAACACTGTAGACAGGCTGACTCAGAGTCACAGCTCCATAGAGCCTTGTATTCATTCGGCCATAAGTAGTGACAACTTTATGACTTTTCGAGATAGAATCCATCAGCTCTTACACTTAACTGACTTGACCCCGGGCTCAGGTAGCTTGGATGTGGCAGCAAGGCCTGGAATTTATTTGGACCGTTTTTCCCCCATTGGCCTTTGCAGACTCACTACTTTGATTTCTGCATCTAAGCCATCAACATGCCTGCTAGACCCCATCCCAACTAGACTACTTAAGGAAGCTTTACCCTTATTAGACAATTCTTTATTAGATATAATCAATGCATCTTTATTAACGGGCTACGTACCACAGTCCTTTAAAGTAGCTGTCATTAAACCTCTTAAGAAGCCCACTCTCGATCCTGAGATTTTAGCTAACTATAGACTGATATCTAATCTCCCCTTTATTTCTAAAATCCTTGAGCAAGATATCCAGGATAAGGAAAAGTTGATCGATGATCTTATATGGATCACCTTAACCCGGTCCAAGCATATATCCTATATGCAGGCCTCCCTTTCACCGTCGCACTTCTCCCAGCTTCTACAACTGCTGGTTTTGGACACTGCCACCACTCTTCCCTGGCTGACTTCAATCAGTTCCAGAGCTGGTATCGAAGCAGGTGGCCAAGAAGGAAGTCCTGTGGCATTGGTAAATAAACGGTCATGCGATGGGAATGAAGCTGGAGCCAGAGCGACTGGGCCGAGTATGACAGTTGTCCTTCTGCCGACTTCCGTGGCCGGCTGCTGAGTGGGCTTGAACGGGAGCCGGACCCAAGGCTCCAGCTCTAACCTCAACACCAATCTGGACCAACACTTGGGCTTATCCTTCCTGGTCAGAGGTGTGGAGTGGTGGCAGGAGCTACTCAGAGGCAGCTTCATCTCAGCCTCACCTGAAACTTTCAAACCGCTATGCTGCTTTACCTGTTGAGGCTTCAGCTCACCCATCAGACGCTCTTGTGGCTCCACTCTCGCCTGTCTAGGATGTCTCACCTTCTGCCACTGCTGTCTCTTCTTCTTCACATCACAACACAGAGCGGAAGATCTGCCAAGCTGGCATGGTAAATCAGAACAGCACCTTCCAGCAGCTACATACTCATCTGCCTCCTGATGCAGGTTACAACAGGACGCTGTAAACAGGAGAATCTCAGGAGGTGTCATCTCAACAGTGACAGCAGGGAATCCCTTACTGATGCAGGACACCGCCTCCTCGCTGCAGCCACCCACAGAGACGATGATGACCCTCTCCGCTAAGGTGGATGCCACCTCTTTGCTGCAGAAGTCACCGGCCACGATTATCCATCCTCTTCAGGAGGTTGTGCTATGATGCTCTGGGGTTCCCCTCACCCTGAGCCGGCAGTGATTCCTCCCAGCTCCACTTCTGCTGCCTCCCAGCAGCATCTGTGCTCTGACCTGCAGTTTGGCACACCCACACACATGGTGGGAATGCACAGTCCCCATCTTCACATCCCATCTTCTCTCCAAGTACATTACTGGTGGGCAATTCCATAATGAGGAACATTCACCTGTTCAGTGCAGTCACTCACTGTTTTCTGGGAGCCATTGTCAAAATCTCCCTGGTCTACTGTTTGCACTCCTGTCTTCCATTAACAGGATTATAGTTCACATTGGGTCCAATGACACATCCCATCCACAGTCTGAGTTGACTTAAAGGGACTTTAATGACCTTTTCAGCCTTTTAAAAAACTTTGGGAAATCTGTTTTTATCAGTGGCCCCCTCCCAACACTGGCACCACCCTTCTAGCCGAAGCCTCTCCTTCAAACTACAGCTTTATCCACACGATACGGGAAGGAAAGAGAGGAGGAGAGGCAGCTTTTTTCTCTGATAAATGTAATGTAAGGGGCTACTTCTAGGCACTTTTGCATCCTTTGAGTATCAGGCTATTTTACTGTAAAGTCATTCTTCTGTATGTCTGATAAACTATTTATTGGCCTCCAAAGCAAACAGCCTCATTTGTTCCTTAAATATTGTTCCTTAAAAATGATGCAAAATATGATTTTGCATCATTCTTTGACAACAAAATCCTTAATATCCGAGCTGGTATTGTGAACAACATTGTTAATCAAATTAGCCTAACTGTTAATCACTCTCAGAGAAATATAATTTCATTTTGTAAAATTAGTAAGGCCGAACTTTGTAAAACCATCTTGTAAATGAAGTCATTGACCTGCTCGCTGGATGCAATCCCCACTGCCTTCTTTAAGGAGGCTTTAGATAGATTGCTTGATGATGTATTATATATTGTTAATTGTTCTCTGGAATCAGGTGTTTTCCCTGATTCACATCAGCTATAGTCAAGCCCTTACTGAAAAAGAATAATCTTGACCCTTCAGTGCTGTCAAACCTGCCTTTTCTTGGTAAGATTTGGGAAAAGGTAGTATATAAACACCTGGTTGTGTTTTTTTGTGAGAATGAGAGTCATGATAAATTTCAGTCTGGTTTCAGGATAGGCCACAGCACTTGTAAAAGTAGTCAGCGATCTCAGAGTGAGCTTAGATAATAAAAACATTTCCATCCTTAAACCCCTTGATCTAATGACTGCTTTTATTACAGTCAATCACAATATTCTTCTAGACCACCTTGAAAACTGGATTGGTCTTTCAGGCTCAGCCCTATCATGGCTTTATACATATCTCTCTGGCAGAAGTTATTTTGTTACTCTTGCTAACCACGTCTCTAACAAACATGACATAATTTCTGGTATTCCACAGGGTTCCATCCTTGGTCCTTTACTATTCTGCCTGTACATGCTGCTACTTGGAAAAATTATGCATGAGCATGGTATTAGTTTTCCTTTTTATTGCTGATGAGACTCAGTTTTATCTGTCTGTGGCACCAAATGAGCCCAGTGCTCTCACTCCTTTGATAAATTGTCTGTCTTGTGGATGGGTGAAAAATTTCTAAAATTGAATGAAGACAAGACAGAATTTCTCATAATTGGTAGCTCTGCACAAAGAGAAAGTATTTCAAGTAGACTGGGAAGTCTGGCTACACAGAGTGACTGCAATAGAAAACCAAAGTATCATTATTGATTCTGAGCTGGACTTCACATATTAACTATGTTACAAAGGTTGCCTTCTTTCACCTATGAAACATTGCAAGAGTTAGATCTTACCTTTCCCTGGAGCATGCTAAAAATTGACACATGCATTTGTCTTTTCACATAAGGACTTTTGCAATGTACTTTTTTTTTGTCTACCCGACAGAATAGGAGATCACATTATTAGTTTTAGCTTCACTACACTGAATGCAGCGGACCGCGAGAGGATCTGCACAAACGGCATTTGCCGAGCTGCCAGTCAGACCAGAGGGTAGAAATAAAACCAAAAGCGCCGGACAAAGAGAGGGAGGAGAGCCGGCCTGGTGAGGCTGACCCGCCTTGGACCAAGAACTGTTCCTCTACTAAGCCTTCTTCCGGCTAATGTGCGGTCGCAGGAGAATAAAATGGATGAGATGCAATTGAGGCTTAGTCAGCAACGAGAAATCAGAGATTGCTCTGCGCGTATCTTCACAGAGACATGGTTAACGGTTAGTTCAGAGCAGACAGGTCGCGAGACTCCGGAAAGAGGAGAGGAGGAGGGAGCTTTGTGTTTATATAAATTATGCTTGGTGCTCAAACGCAGTTAAAGTGGATGGACTGTGCTCACCAGATGATGATGAGTTTTTGGTGCTAAGATGTCATCCATATTATCTGCCCAGAGAATTTACCAGTGTTTTTATTGTTGCTGTATACATTCCCCCAGATGCACATTCAAAAATTGCACTGCAGGAATAAAATGATGCCATCAGCAGCAATACCACCAAGCAACTGGATGGAATCTTAATAGTAGCTGGTGACTATAATAAAACAGACCTCAGATCTGTCTTACCTAAACCAGCATGTCCAGAGGAAGAAATATCCTGGACCATGTTTATAATATTCCTGACAGCCAAAAAACCTTTCCCCTTCCCCCTAACGCCCCCTCACTTTGGCCTGTGAGATCATATTTCTCTGCTCCTTCCGTGGACATAATGTCAGCTGATAAAAAGGCTCAGGCCAACAGTTAAAACTGTTAAAGTGTGGACAGATGAACTCACAGCAGCTCTACAGGACTGTTTTGAGTGCACAGATTGGCAAATGTTTAAAGATGCTGCCACTCAATATAACAAGATCAATCTTGAAGAATATGCATCTTCTGTGACATCATGTATCAGCAAATGATAACGTGATCACAAAGATGGTGAGATCATTGCCCAACCAGAAAGCCTGGATGAATGGGGAGGTGAAGGCTCTTCTCATAGCAAAAAAGCTGCCTTTCAGTCAGGGGACAAGGAGGCATAGATCATCGCCAGAGCATCAAAGAGGCTAAGAGGAGACACAGCAGACAGCACTTAAGATGTGTGGCAGGCGATTCAAAATGTCACAGGTTACAAAAGCAGGAGCGCCCCCATCATATGTGAGGCCATGCTGCCGGACGAGCTCAACACATTCTATGCTCGCTTTGACCTCCTCAATAAGGATTCAGCTGTAAAGTCTACTCCAGAGGTCCAGAGGACCAGTCACTCCTGGTGAGAGTGAATATAAACAAGTCCACCAGCCCCGGCAACATTCCTGGATGTGTACTAAAAAGTTGTGCTGACCAGCTTGTTGATGTTACAACTGATATTTTTAACATCCCACTCTCACAAGAGACTGTTCCCTCCTGCCTCAAGACAGCCATCATCGTCCCTGTACCTAAAAAATCTGCTGTGTCTAGTCTTAATGACTACCACCCTTTGGCCCCCATCCTGATGAAGTGCTTTGAGAAACTGGTTCTTCAGCACATCAAAGGCAACATCCCTACCAGCCTGGACCCTCACCAGTATGCTTTCAGAACCAACAGATCTACAGAGGATTCCATATCTACTGCTCTTCACTCAGTCTTCACTCACCTGGAGAATAAGAACAGCTATATCAGGATGCTGTTTGTTGACTTCAGCTCAGCATTCAACACAATCTCTCCCATGAAGCTGATAGGAAAACTTAACACTCTGGGCTTCAATATAACACTCTGCAACTGGATTCTAGACGTCCTCATATGCAGACCCCAGAGAGTTGTAATTGGTAGTCACGCCTCCTTTACATTAGTGCTCAACACTGGAGGAGACACACAGTCCCGAGCCCTCACGTACTGTGGTTGGTTGGTGAGGTAGTCCAGTATCCAAGATGAGAGGTGGGGGTCCAGCCCTGTGTGCTCCAGCTTTAGTCTCTCAGAAGCACAGGCTGTATGGTGTTGAAAGCACTGGAGAAATCAAAGAACATGATTCTCACAGTGCTTTCAACATTCTCATGGTGAGAAAGAGCTTTATCTAGGAGGAAGACGACTTTGTCATCCACTCCGATGCCAGGTTGGTAGGCAAACTGGAGTGGGTCCATTGATGAGGTGACTTGGGGGCGAAGATGGACAAGGACCAGCTTCTTCAGGGTCTTCATCAGATGTGAGGTCAGTGTCCAGTGTAGTTGTTGAAGTCTTCCTGGTTTGCTGACCTTTTCCTCTGAACTGGCACCAAACAGGAAGTCTTCCACAGCAGCAGCGCTCTCCCTGGCCTTCCTTGTCCTGATCTTTCTGAGCTCACTTCTGACCTGGACCTTTACAGCATAGGACATCCCTCTGTCCTTAGACCCTCACATCGACTAAACCAAAAAACCCTATAATGGGAAACAAAAAAACAAAACCAAACTAGTAAGGGGCGTTAGTCGGGCCAAAGGGAATCATTAGATATTCAAAATGGCCACTGAGTGTATTCAAGGCAGTTTCCACGCCCTAATTCTAAAGTGTTAAGCGTTTCTTTGGTCTAACCTGGTTTAGGGATTTGGCTTAAACAAGGGGCAACCCTTTATGTGATTAGGCTTCACGCAAGGATCACAAATTGTTAAAGTATGGCTATCAGACATATTTAATCATTATTGATAATAATAATTAATTATGTGAAAGAATGTGACTTAATTTACATTAAATTCCCTTTGTGGGGCACCATTCCCGGAAAGGGAAAAATAATGGCTGATCAATAACATCAGTCTCAAAATACATTTAACTATCAATTTGGAACTCTGATTAATAATTAAATTAATAATTATAACCAGAATTACCACATAGATAGTAAATGGTAAAGGATTTTGGAGCTCTTGACATCGTAGTTGGCAATTTACTCACTTTTGTACAACATCAAACAGACAGCAAGTATGATTCCAAAATACATTTAGTCAAAAAGAAATAAAGCAAACAAAACACACAATATATCCTAACTACTAATATATACAAGTATATATAGGCCTTAGCTGACCATGTGGTTGTTCAGACAAAAGAACAAAGAAAAGGCGAGAACTTTAAGTTCCTTCTCTGTGTGGTTCCATTGAGAGCCAATTCCTGAGTGTATGTATGGATCTAATATGTATAAAAGATGTCTTGGTTAGTAAAAAGAATGTTTAGTTGCATGCTGGACCTTATGTCCGTGTAAAGCAAAATTCCGAAATAACCAATAACCTAATTACAAACAGATCAAAACAGTTACTCATCAATAGCATTACATCAATACACGTGATGTGACTTAAGACAAAGTAAACAGTTTTGCTCAGCCTTTGCTCATGTCCTAATGCTATGCCCAGATGCTACTAGCCAATCCAGGAGTGGGAGAAGAGTTCTTTGGGTTGCTAGTTGATGAAAAAGGGGGTCCCGGTTCAGTCCTCGTTGTACAGTTCCAAGGATCCAGGAGGAGGCTGGCCGGTCCTGGCATCCTTCCGGAGATAGCATTTCAGTGCTATTTTGGTTCTGTTCTCCTTGTGGCTCGAGAAGTTAGCTGCAGTTTTCTTACTTCTCGAAGGACTTCTCAGACATGGAAAGTAGAGCCAAGGCAAGGCTGCAGCTCTTGCTGTGAGCTTAGGTGTGGACGGTGGAAGGGCAGAGCAGGTCCTCCAGACCTGCAACCTTCCTCGGAGGAGGTTTGGGAGCGAGATCCAAATGATAGCAGGTGCTTCTCTTCTCAGCTTGGTGACATCCTAGGGGAGAATCTAACACTTAGGTGTCAAAACATGAGGCACTCTGGGAAGTTGAGTTCAAATAGTTAGGAAGAAGAAGACAATATCAGCCATTTTGAAGAAGGAACTCACAAGTCCAAATGAACAATCATATGTAGAGTTCACCCTGTAGAATTCAAATGCTGTGGAGATGAAGAGGACTGGATGATCCCAGCCTACAAGGAGGATGAAATATATGTGTCCGTGGCCTCATGTTCCTTAGCAGACAGGAAATACAGCAGACACTTCGGGGGAGAAGCTCCAGAGAGCAAGTCAACAGCACAGTCATAGTCTTTGTGAGGCATAAGAGCTGGTGTGTGCCTTATTAAATACCTTCTTAGGATAAAATAACACAGGGGAACCCAAGAGAGGTCTGGGTAATCTGAGCACATGGATGGGAAACGATCATTCTAACATTTCTACCCTTGCCCATTGTCTCCCCTTTTGACCAGATAACTTAACAGTTGTGCAAAGATAACCAAGGGCAGCCCAAAATATGAGGATAAATTGAAGAGCTTTTAACGGACAGGCAACTGGACTGAAAGCTGCTGCATCTCATTGGTGAGAGCACTCACTTGGTTTGAGAGCAAAGTCTGGAGTCCCTCATGATGGGTATGATCTCCTGGAGGCCGAGGCAAATGAGGCTCAGCTGTTCTTCATGCTGATTGAGAAGCAAGCCTTGAGAAGGGAGAGCGGCTTCCGTCAAGGTGGAGTCAGCTTTGTCTGTGCTGTGGCCAGTTCATACTATCAGGTTCACAGGGAAAAGACCCACATGCATGACTCAGAGGCAGATCAGGTGAGTGATTAAAAGGTTTTTAATCAGAAAAAAAACAGGTCCAGTACACAAGTGATCAGACGCACGGCAAACAAATCCAAAAAGGGCTAGGCAAAGGCAAATACAGTTGGTATCATCGTCATACCAATGGAAATTTATGGAGTGATTTCTAATAATGTTGCCTAGGGGAAGCACATATAAAGTGAAAAGGACTGGTCCAAGCAAAGAACCTTGCGATACCCCGAAACACTAAGTATGCACAGTGAATTGACCACCAATATGAACAAAATGCACTCAGCACCTAGATTTTTGTTGAATAAAAACCCTTGCCATCTGAAACTGTCCTCTTGCTGCCTTAATATTCTACCAACAGACTTCAAAAGTGTTTTAAAATATACGGCTTCAGATTCTACATATACATATACCACTCTAATCTCAGGTGTCTTCCCAGTCCCTGAAAACTGCAGTCATCAAGCCACTATTACAAAAGAGTACTCTAGGCACATCACGTATGAAACCTCCTGTTTTTCAGTCAAATCTTTGAATAAATGGTTTTAAAACAGTTGATTATATTTTTGTGGTCATAGTTTTAAGATTAAAGTCTAGACCTCCTAGTTTAATTCTTAAGAATGCAATATCTTTAGAAAACCTTGATGGTTTTTCTTTTCTTCTTCTTCTTTTTTTTAAAATCAAATTTGACATAAACATTCACTCCTGCTGAGCCAATTAGAATTTGGTTGCCAAAAGTCAATGTCATGCTGATATTGCATTAAACGGCACTACATGTAGATGCATCAGCCGGTAGCTCCTCAAATTCTTGCTACCTTTATGCTACATTTTTCTGTTTTTTCAACTCCACGGCCTATGATAGAGAAGCACTTATCATCAACATTGGGAAAAGTTGTGTGCAGTATGGACTGAATGCAACAGACCCTAAGAGGATCCACACCAGCAGCGTGCACCGAGCGGCTACTCAGACTGGAGGGGAGAAATGAAACCGAAAGTGAGGGAGGAGAGCTGGCATCGGGGCAGGCTGACCGGTCTTGGACCGAGAGCTGTTCCTCCACCAGGCCTTCTTCTGGCTAATGTGCGGTCGCATGAGAGTAGAGTGGATGAGATGCGATTGAGGCTCACTCAGCAACAAGAAATCAGAGATTGCTCTGCACACACCTTCGAAGAGAGATGGTTAACCCCTAATATCCCGGACCAGGCTATTGCACTGTATGGGCGGACCATGTTCGGACAGAACAGGATACAGGACTCTGATGCAAATTTAAAAAATGCACTGCAGGAATTGAATGATGCCATGACTCCAGTTTGGTGTTCAAAGGTCAAGGTCACTATGACCTTGTATCTGTATCATTTTTGTGAAAGCAATATACCAATGTGGCCTTAAGGTAGTTTCCTCAAAGTTGGTATAAATGTCCACTTGGACTCAAGAATGAACTGATTAGAATCTGGTGGTTGAATGTAAAAGGTCAAAGTCATGATGACCTCATAAAATGTTTTTGCCCATACCTCAAGAACATTGGGTGCCCACCTCCAAACTGTGCTGCTGATTGTAATGATATTCTGGTAACACTTTCTATGAAGCCCATGTCTATAATGTGTGTTATCACGCATCATTATAAATCATCATTAGTGCTTATATCAGTGATTATACAGCACAATAGATGAATTATATTGTGTTATAATGGAGTTATAATACATTATAGACATGAGCTTCATAGAAAGCTTTACCAATAGGCTGTGCTGCTGTGGGGGCATGTACGTTTTCACAGACATGGATGTAAACTGTATATATGCAACTTAACTGGTGTATGGAGGCATACAACTGCATGATGGTATATCTAGTTTTAAATAAAGTCCACCTGTGTGCAAAAGTGTTGCACATTCTTCACCTGTTCTGAAAGGTCGCAGAGTGTAGAGCACCACTAAATAAGGTTTACCACCAAGCATATAGCACCATGAAGAGCAAAGAGCTCTCCTAACAACCGAACATTCCACAGAGATGTGCTTTATAATAGAGTGGTCAGAATGAAGGCCATTGCTTAAAGTAAGAAATAATTACATTTTTGGAGTTATTATTAATTATGTGGGATACTACCCAAACATATGGAAGAATGTGTCCTTCTCAAATTATAGTAAAATTTAAATTTTTGGCCAGAATAATAAAGAAAATAAATAATAATAAAGATAACTTCACTCAGTGCTGTGGGTTTTTTGTGATCTTGTACATAGTGTTTTTTTTTTTTGCTTTTCACATTTTTTAACCGTTTTTTCACTTATGTAAATATTTGCACTGTTTTTACCTTGGTAGGCTGGCAAAATGAAATGCACCAAACATCAGTTTCCTACTGAAAAAACAGAAAAAAATGTTTATCTTTTACAGCGCCTTGCACTGGGACTAATTTGTGTCTACAGGTACATACATCTGAAAGTGAAAGGATCAATTCTGGGGCCTTTTCTGTTTAACATCTACATTCATCCACTTAGAACAAATCAATGACTGGATGTGCCAAAACTTTCTTCGGTTAAAAAGGACAAAACCAATGTATATTAATACAGAGCCAGAAGGAAGTCAGTGCTCAACTTAATTTTGCAATGTTAAAAACAAGTACCAAGCCAAAAATATCGATGTAGTCATGGACTCAAACCTGAATTTCAACAGCTACATTAAGACAAATACAAAGTCAGCCTACTATCGCCTTAAGAACATTGCATACCAAGAATAAAGGGACTAATGTCACAGTAGTGACACAGTGGTGTCTTCACAGGTCTCCCTAAAAGATCAATCAGGCAGCTGCAGTAGATTCAGAATGCAAATCCTGTAGTCTTTACGTTTTTCTTCCAGTCTGTCAGAGAATCAATTTCAAAATGCTACTGTTTGTTGAAGCACTAAATAGTTCATGTCCTATACATTTCTGACCTTCTGGTATGATATACAGTAAACGTCATTGGTCATCTAGGACAGGTGTGCTTTGTGTCTCCAGAGTGTCTTAATCAGTGTTAAGTTTTTATGTACCACATATCTGGAAGAAGGAGCTTTTGATGTTTTATGTAGACTTTTATGTACTTTCAATTGCCTTGTTGCTGAAATTTGCCATATAAATAAACTTGCCTTGCCCTGCCCTACAGATTCCTATGATCCATTGGGATCTGTCTACAAAGAGAATCCTGACCATGGACTTTGCTGAGGGGGGGCAGGTGAATGACAGGGATTACATGAAGAAACATGGCATCAGTGTCAATGAGGTACTGCCTATTGACCTGCCTCCTGTCTGTCAAAAGTCAACGTGTGTGTGTGTGTCTGTTTGCTATCACGTATTCAAACACACACACACACACACACACACACACACACACACACACACACACACACACACACACACTGGTGGTTGAAAACGGTCATGATAGACAAGATCCACATACATAGGTCTAGGTTTAGTTTATTTAAAAAGAGACAGAATTAGCCAGGCGTCTATTTTAGTCTGGAGGCCCATGGCCAAGGAATAAAGAGCAAAAGCAGAAGAACAAAGGCATACTGTTTAAAATACTTCTTTAAACACAGAGAAAAACAAAACAAAAAAATACTGAGATAAGACATGCAATTTAAACTGGAAAAGGATATACAAATGTTAAAAACACTATAAGGGGTAGTGACATATGTACGACATTGCAAAGCAAGCAATACATATAAATAACAGGATCGAAAAAGAGTTTAGTGCCCACTGTCTGAGTGACCACTGACTATTAAGCAGGGATGATAAGCATTATATAACAGCTTATAACATGGTTGGAGGGCATAATAAAATACGCACACACAAAAAGCAAAGCAAAGCAATAGGATAGATAGAGTTATTAGGTGGCAATGGTGCATGCTGGACCCTGTGTCTGTAATCACGAGATGGATGAGGGCCCAAATGCACCTTATTCTGGACTTGGACGTGACCAGAATCGAATAGTGCTTTGTTTTGCTGTTGTTTTGAACCCTGTTGGTAAGATTTAAAATATGACTGCATGCCCTGAAGGGATTGTACCTATTAATCAGACCTTTTTAAAATCTGTGACAAAACATAAAACATTTTCAACTTTATCTCAGTGATATTTCAAGCAGCAAAATCACAGTGCCTTTCTTTATTTTTTGTCAGCTGCATATGAAAATCAACATGCTAATGACGTTGCTAATGAAAATTGCAATGCAATGTCAAACCTGACAGGACAAGGCACGTCACAACAAAATCATGTGACTCTTCTGAGGAAGACTGCAGGAAGACAGCAGTCGAAACATGTCAATGTAAAAAAACAACAACAAAAAAAAAACAAAAAACTCCTTACTAGTCTGTCGATAAGAAAAGAATTAGCCTAAATAAGCATTTGTTTAAATTTAATGGTTAAAGAAATATGTTAATTTTCCCTTCTGAGTAGAGTTATTATGTTTTCCTTTTACTTATTGAAACTATAAATAAAAAAGAAACTTGTCTTGCATGAGATATAATCCAATGAGCATTTTTCCTTTGAAAAGACCTGTAAAAAAATGACCGATATTTTTTATAAAACATTAAATGCGTTAAAATTACATCTTCTTGTAGACCACATTTTACCTGCTAGTGCATACCACTTTGGAACATTATCTTCAGACCTTTCCTAATCTTGTCTCTCTTTTAACCTACAACTGAACAATTATCAGTATCATTAAACAAATTTGTGATTGTGACAGGCTGATGTTGCAACTGCATTTTACCTGGTTTAGAAGAGGGTGAAAAGAGGTCTTAGATGTTAAGACCAAACATCACTCTGTTTTCAAGGGGGACAGTAAACATCATTGGGTCATTATCAATATGAGTCAATACAGTATTGATCAGTAGCCCACATTATGTACTACGTAACATTGTCGGGGATAAACAAACATGGTGCATCCCCCGGAAGGTAAAGCATCATTGTCGTTGACATGAATACAGTCTCTGCTGTCACAGCAGACAATGCAATGTAAGATAATAATAAGGGATAATAATATCTAATAATATTCTATATATCCTTGAATTTGGATAGATTTTATCAACCTCAAAATGTAGGATTAAGGTCAACCAGCACGCTATGTCCTGCTGGCACTAACAGAGACCCAATGTGAGAAAGTGAGATCAAAATATGAGAAGACAGAAGATCCTGGTAAAGTGTGCATAGCTACAAACATACCAAAAATCTTAAGTAACATTACATTTGCTCAGCTTTATACATTTTGTCTTACATCATGCAGAATCATATATAAACATGCCACCAAGAAGGAGGCAAAACAATACGTAACCCTAGGTCAAAACCGCTCATCCATATTAACCATGGGAGTCAGGTCTAACCATACCTCCATACACCCATAGCCTCCTCCCAGGAAGAACTAAAAAAGTCATGACAATGCTCAAATCATAGTCTTTCAGTTCAAATATATTTCTACCACTGCTTATTAATCATTACGAATGATAACAATAATAAACCCTTTATGTCACATTTACTAAAGGTGAGACCACAGCAAATAGATCAAACATCACCACCATAGCACATATAGTTGTAAGCTCTGTTGTCCTCTGAATTTCATTCAATTTCCTGTTTCTTTTCTGTTACGTCTTCAACAGATCTCAGAGAACCTGGGTAAAATGTACAGTGAAATGATCTTTGTCCATGGCTTTGTTCACTGTGACCCGCACCCAGGGAACGTGTTGGTCCGAAAGTGTGCCCAGAGCAAGAGGACTGAGATCGTCCTCCTTGATCATGGTCTTTATCAGGTGGGAAATCTCTAGACTGCCTGCACATAAAGAAAACATCATTTGTTCTAACATTCCAGTTATTTTTATGCTGCTGGCTTAAACCTTTAGTACATGGGTAGAGCATAAAATACACTGTCAAGATGCACATGAAAACATGGAACCCACACACACTTTCACAGGCAGACGCATACCTTTATTTGCTACAGCAGGATAAAAGCTTTTTGATAAACAACTCATTTGATGTTGTTCTTAGCAGAGTGCAGTATGCTGTGTTTGAATTGGTGCAGCACAGCCTTAATCATACAGGTGTACATGTGCACTCTCGTGGTGAACACACACACACACACACACACACACACACACACACAGTATCTTTGATTGTTAACACACTTGCTCTTACAAACACCGTCAGGCTGCAAGGGACATTCAGAGGTCTAACATAAGTTTGTTTACTGCTTGTTCCTATATTTATGAAGAGAATTTAGTGAAAATATGGAACTCCTTCATTTTTGACACATGCAACACACACCAAGACTTCCCTCTGACCATAATGGCACCAATTATTCCTAATGATTTCTGATTTCAGCTGTCATTTTGGAATATAATATGAATCCACACCTAATGTGCACACACACACACACACACATACATACTGTGGTGGTTGAAAACGGTCATACAGGACAAGATGCATGTGGTTGTGTGATTTTTAACCAGAAGTTCAGTATGCCTGTTTTTGTGTACGAAGGGTTATTAAAGCTTACTTGACCTTGCTAGCAAGGCAGCCAATTTTGTTGATCGTCACTTATTTTGCCATGAACCAATGCCATGACCAGTGATGTTAGGGGAGAACTATGACGTTCTCATTGTCATCCCTTTGGGCTGCTGTGGCTCAGCAGGTAGAACAGACTCGTCTGCTATCTAAAGGCTGGCAGTTTGATCCCAGTTTGCATGTTGAAGTATCCTAAGGGAAAATACTAACCCCCCCAATTTCTCCTGATGGTTTTTCAACTGTTTTGTGAATGTGTATGAATATTGAAAAAACAACAATTAAGTAGCAGGTGGCACCTTGTATGGAAGCCTCAACCTCCAAGGTGAATGGGTGAATGTGACAAGTAGTGTGACTCAAAGGTCGAACGTCTAAAAAGGCACCATACAACTGCAGATCCCTTTACCATCAGAGAATGGGTGTGAGAAGATATGGGAGAAGTGACATGTCATCTGCAGTGACTTTGTTTTGCCAGCTATCACCTACTAATCCAGCAATGTTGAAGCTAGGTTGTTGTAGTGTTTATAACCATTAATTGAGGGAACAAAGGTATAGAATTTGGCAGGGATATTTGGGATGTGTATGTTATATATATTCATCCATCCATTTTCTTTCATTTATCCGGGGCTGGGTTGCAGGGGCAGCAAGCTAAGTAAAGCACTCCAGACATCCCTTTTCCCAGCGACACAATTTCAAGCTCCCCCTGGGGGACCCTGAGGTGTTCCCAGGCCAGACAAGATATGTAACCCCTACAGCATGTTCTGGGTCTGCCCCAAGCCTCCTACCAGTTAAATGTGCCCAGAATGGTAGGCACCCAGGAGGCATCCTTTTCAGATGCCTGGGCTACCTCAGCTGGCCCCTTTCGAAATGAAGGAGCAGCAGCTCTACTCCTAGCTCCCCCCGGATGTCTGAGCTCCTCACCCTATCTCTAAGACTGAACCCTGCCACCCTACAGAGGAAACTCATTGCATCCGCAATCTCATTCTTTCGGTCTCTACCCAGAGCTCATGAGAGGTGAAGGTGGGAACATTAATGGACTGGTAAATCGAGAGCTTTGCCTTCTGGCTCAGCTCCTTCTTGACCCCATGGTCTGGCAGAGTGCCCGTATCACTGCAGATGCCATACCAGACCACATGTCCCTGTCACGCTCCATTCTACCCTCACTTTTGAACAAGACCCCGGGATACTTGATCTCCTTTGCTTGGGGCAGCAACTCTCTCCCCACTCAGAGGAGACAATTTGCCGTTTTCTGGCAGAGAACCATGGCCTCAGATTTGGAGGTGCTGACTCTTATCCCGACCATTTCACACTCTGCTGCAAACCACCCCAGTGCCCACAGGTCTTTTTCAAGTCCACAAAACACATGTAAACCAAATGGGCAAACTCCCACAACCCCTCCAGCAGCCTCACAAGCGTCAAGAGCTGGTCCGCTGTTCCACGACTAGGGATAGAACCCGCATTGTTCCTCCTGAATCCAAGGTTCGACAATCGGTCGAATCGCCCTGAAGTAAACTTTCCCAATGAGAAAAGCAGTGTATTACCCCAATAATTGGAAAACACCCTACAGTCCCATTTTAGAAAATGGGAACCACCACCCTGGTCTGACACTTCACACGCACCATACCCGACCTCCACGCGACTCTGAAAAGGCGTATCCCAATGATGTCCAAAACCTTCAGCATCTCAGGGAAAATCTCATCCACAACTGGTGCCTTGACTAGCATTGAGCCAGGTCAAAGCAAACTGCAATTATTTGGATGCTTGTTTCTTTTTCAAGAAAAACAACTCCTCGTATACTTTAAAATTATTCATCGTGAATTAAAAAAACAAAAAACAAATACATGTGTGTATTTTGTAGTTTATGTTATAAGGATGACCAGTATTATCCAATTAATGTGGACATATCGAAACACAAGCATGAAGTGCATATACACTCACACACGGGGATGCACATGCACAATAATCACGAACAGGGTCACCTCACTGAGCTTTATACTTTATTGGGGTATTAGACAAAGATACCCACTTTCACGATTCCTGTTTGCCATTTTCATAGAACCACTTGCAGGAGCAATACCGCAGAACGATAATATCAAAGGAATTATAGACGGCAGTTCACAATATCAAATTACTATTTACGCTACAGGAAACATTCAATATCGTCAACAATTTTTCCACAATCTTTCACTACACTAAAAACTAGAAAAATCAACTACACCAAAGATTCCCCCCTTTCACTTTACACTGGCAAGATAGAATATTTAGGCATTAATATTTTTTCAAGGCTATCAGAGCTCTTCGACCTGAATAAAACTATGACAACAACAACAACAACCGACAAACAAAATAGAGGATCATTTCAAATCCCAACAAGCTTCCCTTAATCTCACCTGATGAATGGCTACAAAAAATTAAGAAGAAAAGAAATGAGAGACTTAACTAAAGATTAATTCTTTATTTACAGTGCATTCCACCACACCCACTGACAAATGATTAAAAACACTTAATTCATTAACAAGTTATTTTAAGTAGAAAAAAAAAAAACAACAAAAGGGTCTTATTTTCAACATTGAAAAAGAAGGAACATCACAAGGCATCCTAAAAGTATTTGTGAAATTAACTACAAAACCAATTCAAATGGACCCAAAGACACAATTTCAGCTACTCATGGGTAGCATTACAACACAATCACCATAAAATCCCCCATAACTACAGGCCTTTCCTTTTTCCCAAAATTAATCAGAACACTTAATTACTGTAAGAATAACACAAATTCCTCAACTCTGACAGTCTGGTGGAAAACAAACAAAATCACTAAATTATCATTAGTATCGTGTCGATAGACCCCAAATTGACCTGACCCAGACTTTCAACTGCAGAACGCCCCTGTTAACTCTGCATCATGGTAAAAAAAAAAAAAAAAAGGGAAATGCTCATCTTCATCAACTATTCCAAAACAACCAGTTTGTATAATTTAACGATTTAATCCAGAAGTATGGGTTTTGGAGAGACCAGTTCATCTATTACCAATGATTACAATCTGTCATGGTGTATGCCTGCCTGCCCTCTCCTCCTCCTCTGCTGCCAGTATTTTTCCACTCACCCTCCCTCTGCTCACTCCACCTGCAAACCACGCCCACCTCCTCAGCCTGCTCACCACACAGCTGCAACTGATCACCAATCAACCATGCATATAAGCCACTCCAGCACACTCACTCTCTGCCAGATTGTTCTTCAGCACTATGCGAGACTCTCCAGCGATATTCTGCCAGATCTTCCGACGCCGACTCTGCCTGTCCCCGACATTCCCTCCTCGCCTGACTCCTCGTGTACCTACCTGCCTTCCGTCCCTGACCACGTGCTCTGTTTCGGCGCTTCGGAATCCTGACTGCTCTCCTGGTTACGTCTCCTCCGCCTGGCTTCGACGATCCATTTGCTCTCTCCTCATCGGTGCTGCTGCCTTCTCGGACTGCCTTCACGGTTACGGAACTCCTGCCTGCCCTCGACTATCCCTGTGCTCAATCGACGACACTCAGTCACCACGTGTTGTCGGCTCAACGGGCTACGGGGTCTCCTGCTCTCCAGCTGCAGCAACTGCAAGGTTCGTGTCATCTCTTCGTGGGATTCCCAAGGACTGTGTTTGGGCTCCCAGCCCGAAGAACGAACTTTCCACACCATTGACTCTGAGCATTATTGACTTTGATTGTGTTGGGTTAAATAAAGTTTATTACCAACCGTCCCTGAGCATCCGAGTACTGCATCTGGGTCCAACACTCACCCGTTACAACAATCCATAATTAAATCTAAAATGAACATAACCAAACACACTCTGGGACTTTCAGAGCCAGGCAATGAGATCATGGAATTTTACAAACTCAAACTAACACACTATAGGACACAGCTCTCTCTTTGGTTATACAGGCACTGGATGGCCTATAGCAAAAACCCTAGTGCCCAGTATTGCAGCGGTACTCCTTAAGATCACAAGTCCACATAACACTTGCGATGTGGATTGGATAGGCAAACTCAATGACCCCTCCAGCAGCCCTGCAAGGGTGAAGGGCTTGGATGGAATCTGCATTGCTCCTCCTGAGTCTGAGCTTCGACAGTATCTCAGAGCTTCCTTTCCTGCACCCTGGCACAAACTTTTCCAGGGAGGCTGAGCAGTGTGATACCTCAATAACTGGAGCACACTTGGCTTTCGCCCCCCTTTTTTAAAAATGGGAGCCACCATCCTGGCCCAGCATTCCACAAGCACTGTAACCGACCACTGTAACTCATTCACGCCCGGCCCCTTGCTGCCAAAGAACTTTTTGATTATCTCAGCAACCTTTGGCAGGGATATGGATGAGGGTTTCCCCAAGTATTCAGACTCTAAATTCCTCCACTAAGGATTTTAAGCCTGTGTTCAGGAGTTTATCTGTGTTTTTTTCAACCGCTAAGCAATATCCCTCATCTGGGTTGGCAGTTTTCCTCAACTGCTGATCAAGCCAGACAAGCACTGCTTTCCCACCCCAAGGCATCTAATAGTTTGCTGAACCTCTTTCAGGTCAATCGAAAGGCCTTCTCCATAGCCTCCCCGAACTCCTCCAACATCCCGTTTTTCCTTTTGCTTTGGCAACCGCCACAACTGCTGAACTGATCACTATGGGGAATTTAAGTCACTTTTAAGGTCGAGAAAATAGCACTGTTGGTCAATGTGACTGTTACTCCAATGACAACTGAAATTTGATAAATGCATGTTTGGCGTTTTAACTGGAGATTGTGCTTACTCTTTGTATTGTGTGATAGTTGTATTTGTCTGTCTGTATTTATTGTTGTAACTTTGTTTTAAGCTGCCCTCTTGGCCAGGTCACTCATGGAAAAGAGTTTTTTGTTGGTGTTGTTTCATGTCACTTAAGCCAGTCTGCAATGCCAGGGACCAGCACACCCCGGTCACTGCTCCTGTCTGCTGCCTGGTACACAGTGCACCTTACGCCAATACTGTAACTGTAAATTGCAGCACAAATGAACCAGGTTTGTTGAATTAACAGTCTTTATTCAGCAGGTTAATGCAGGAACACAGCTATCAACACAAGATGCATCAGAGTAGAGCAGGCGGGTATGGCAGGATTCAAATCCGGGTCTGCCATGTTGCAGACAGGCAAGTTACCACAAGACCAACAGGGCAGGCAGGGAATGCGTGGGACTCGTGAGCAGGTAATTGTCCAAAAGATCTCAATAGGCTCAACGAGTGTGGTGGACGGGAAATAGCACAAACTCACTGCAGATCGAAGTTTTCCTGGAAAGTGGTTCAGATGAGGAGTGAGGGAGTGGATCCGGACCTTGAGATGGAGTTGGCGCGGCTGACGGCACCAGAGGAGAGGAGCTGGCGAGGTGACACAGTGGGTCTTTGGGCTGAGCAGGAACAGGCTGAGTCCCAACCAGCCACAGGAAGACGAGGAACAGAAAGCAGGCAGGCAAAACTCGTAGTTGGGGACAGAAGGCTGGTGGATTTGTCGAGGCTGAGACGTGAAGCAAAGGTCAGAGGCGAGTTGGGTCGATACCAGGTAAGTAGTCCAGGAACAAGTGCTGGAGAGTCAGGCATGAGAGCGAAGACAATCTGGCAAA
The DNA here is from genome assembly GCF_026936395.1 of Plectropomus leopardus. Lineage (NCBI taxonomy): Eukaryota > Metazoa > Chordata > Actinopteri > Perciformes > Serranidae > Plectropomus > Plectropomus leopardus. The sequence continues at coordinate 35,141,771 of NC_142189.1, read as the reverse complement.
GAGTGAGCGGAGTGAAGCTGCATATATACTGGCTTGGTGTGGCTGAACAGCAGAGCAGGAGAGGGGGAGAGCAGACTGTGACAAATACCTAATCCCTGTGTGTGGTGGGTTCTCAGGGTGGTGGCTTCATGTAGATTTTCTGGGCTGATCCCAAATGACTAATCCAGGCCCTGCCACCAGACACTCTTCAGCCAGCCCCTGAAACAAGTGGAATCTAAATTGTAAAACTGACAGAGTAAGAAGCTGAACTGCAACTGAACTGAGCTAAGACACTGAAAGAATATACACAAGCTAAACTGTACTAAAGGTGGAAGCTGAAATTGATTAAAACCCTCTGGGTTCTCAGGGACTGCAATAATTTTGGCACTCTGATGCTGGAAAATTTGAATAAATGTAAGCAGTATTTTCAGAGTCACATGAATATTTTGTATTCTGCTCAAGTTCATTGGGTCACTTATGGTGATCCTAAATGAGATGGCTGATAAACATTGTCACTGTCTTCTGAATCACATGAACTGCCTTCATTTGAAACACGTCTCTGAAACAAGCCTTGTGAATTTTACCGCCATGTAATCTTTCGAAAAATGTTAATCTCAAAACAGGCGAGTTATTCTTCACCCTGCAGGACATTCTAATACTAATTATTGATGGCATTAATCACCATGCTTCCTGACAAGACTGAACTAGGAGATGAACCCAAATGCACGACACACGAGATCAAAAGTATAAAAAAATATACATTTTATTAAAGGCAAAGAAAATAGTCTTTCACAAGAAGGCAAAATCAAAATCACTCCGAAGAGGCAGCAAAAGTAACAAAAAATCCCTCTGATGAAGAAGCAAAAGTAACAACAAAAAAAATCACTCTGACGAGGTATGAATAAAACAAGAGTCCAACAAAGTATCAAACAAAACTAGGTACTTAACCTGATCAATATGAAGGAGCGAGCAACAAACAAAACATGACTTGAGCATGGAAATGGCACTGGTTTTCTGACTGACAAGACAAGACAAACTGGCACAGGACAAAGGGAGACGCTGACTATATATACACAAGGTAAGGGGAAACAGGTGGAGACAATAAGGGCAAGGACAATCACACTGGCGGGAAAACACACAAAGGGAGGAAGTAAGTGACCTGAAACGAGAGGAGAGTTAGGGTTTCAAAATAAAACAGGAAATCACAAGACAACATAGACACAAGACAAAAAGCAAATCAACACAACTTCCTTGACATGACACTTCCTTAAAAATGAAACCAATCAAAACCAAAAGAGCGAGACCAAATGTCATGTGTATAGCTGGGGTTGGAGGGAGGGTGGGTACTCAGGGCTCCATCTCAGGTATGACTGTATGACTAATTTAAAAGAGCATTTCTATTGTATCTAAATCATGTTATTATACAAAATCCCATATATTTTGGCAATGAACACACAATTTTATGGTTTCTGTCAATACATTTTCATGCTTTTTCAAACTTTACAAAAACTTAAAGTAAAGATATTTATCTAAATACATGATGTATTCATCAAAATTCTGCCACGACCCCAGAAGTTTTTAACTGAAAGGCTGAAAATACTTTGCACTTTAAGAAGCATACATTTTCATAAATAGTGTGTGTGTGTGTGTGTATGTGTGTGTTTGTATGTGTGAAGGAGGTCCCAAAAAGAGCTTAAGAGCGATGTACTAATCAACAACAGGCAGAAAGCGATGGCCACTCAGTCAGAATCTGCTGAGTGTCTGAATCCAGGGCATGAAAGTGCTAAGGCTTTGCCAGTGGACTTAAAGATGGCACATAGACGTACCACTTGAAAAACCCATGAAAAGTAAAAAATGCTTAAGTTGTATTGTTGAGATCTCTTCTCTTTGAGCATCCCAAGATGTTGCTGATGATGTAGAAATGTCCTTTATGTGTATAGATAATTATAGTATTATTTTAGAAGTCTCCGCATTTCTGTTTTTGCTCAGACCTTGATGAGGTGATTTAACACTACAAGAAAGGGACAGGGAAATGTTTCGATTCACCAGTTGTTCTGAATTCATAGTTCATAGTAAGTATCAAAACGGCTATCAATAATAATTATTAATAATTATCGATTATTTCTAATTATTTTTAAATAATATGATGTTATGTACATTAAATCAATTTGTTGGGCACCATTCCTTGAAAAGGGAAAAACGAGCCAATTAAAGCCAATTAATAAAATATCATAAATGTCTCATAAATATACCAAATTATCAATTGGGAAGTCTGATTAATAAGTAAATTAATAACTGAAATTAACCTTAATTAGCATATGAAAGTATATGAAATCCTAATAAAAGACATCTCATCCTCTCCCCTCCAGGTTCTACATTCAGACTTTAGGTTGGACTACTGTCGGCTGTGGCAGGCTCTGATTAAAGGTGACATGTCTGGGGTAGAGCGTTACAGCCTCAGACTGGGTGCTGGAGATCTTTACCCGTTGTTTGCCTGCGTGCTCACCGCTCGCTCCTGGACTGCCATCAACTCTGGCATCAGCTCTGTACCTGTCACACACTCTGAGGTATGAGTTCATTCACATTTACCCAGCATTTAAATTACAAGCTTTGTTTAGATTATAAAGTGCTTCACAGAGGTTCAAAAAGAGAGTCAGGCACTATATTAAACACCAATATCTAAATCAAAACAACATTTTAACAGCAAAACATTAGACACATAAACAAGGTTGAAAGGCCGTCCAAACCAAGCACTTTAACTGTAGCCATAACTGTAATGATAATGATATGAGCATTTCACACTCATTAAGGATAATGTTCTGTGAACAGCAGCACAGACCACGCACTATACACTCCACAAAAATAGATATTGATGAGCTGCTACTACCATATGCTGCAAGGAGACTGAAGAGAAACAAACAGAAAACTAGAAGGATATGAGTTCATGATATTCTCCAAAGACAACAGGAACTGGGACAATCAAACCCTCTATTACGAAAGCCGTCATCTTTTGAAGATGAGTTTCATTCATCCTTTGGTATGAGTCAACTTCAGTTTGCTGACATTGTGGCGATGGTGAAAGAGGACATCAGTAAAAAAAAAACAAAACAACAACTTCAGAGACCCCCATCAGTGCCAGAGACCATTTGGTGTCATGTTTCAAGGAAAAATTACTTTTCTCTCATCTGCAGCCAGATAATAGGTCATATAGTATTTAATAGCCGTGACTGAGTAATTCATTAAACAATTTAATGAATTTCTCTTTAACATTAAAAAATGTTAAAGAGAGATAAGCTGCAGTTAAGAAGCCGATGTTGTAAGCACTCTTGAAACTTTATTTTGTAGAAAAATGTCCTTAAAATGTACTGAAGACATCCAATATCTTTAAAAACACTTAAAATTCAGAGGATTTGGATCATCATATCAAGCACATGTTTTTTAATCAACACTTGGTATTTTTTTGAGTATACATCATTATCTACTGGCCAGATATAGCCAGGGAGACTAATCAGTTACTGAAGACTAAATTCAAAGGAATAGAAACAAAACTGTAAAATAGTCCATAGTGTCATACATCTTTTTCATCATAAAAGCAGTTTAGATATTAGGATCTATGTTGGATGTGACCTCTAAATAACACAGATTTTGACTGACTGTTACAATTTCATTGTTCATGAAATTGCTGTAGGAGTGATCCAAACGAAATACTTCAACACTTTTTTTGTCTTTTTAGTTGTAGTTTGTACTCCACCGCCATCTTTTTAAAGTTATAGCTATAGCTATAATATCATTCTTGGTGTGGACGGCCCCTAAGATGAACAAAAAAAAACCTAGATATATGAATTTTCATCCCATGTATAAAGTCTTGAATGGTTTAAAAAAATACTAACAAGGTATTCTTGTCAAAACTGGATGTGCTGTGAAAAGTAGCAATCAGCACAATCAATGTAGTTACAATATGTGCACAATTTGGAAGAATATAGACTCAAAGAGTGGAGACTAATGTGTGCATTTCCTACAGAAAATGCCAGTTTAAAGCTAGAAACTGTTAGCTGCTGCTTCTTTCAGCTCCAGCAGCTGGCAGCTGCTACCAGCTGCTGCCAGCTGCAGTCTGTTGCTGCTAGAGCAACTTTTTAAAGATTTAAGCACCATCTACAGGTGAAATTGTATCAAATACAGACATGTTCAGCATCCTCATTTGTACAATTTTGCTAAATTTGGTGACCATGCCTCCACCAGACTCAGTATCTTTGGATACATAAATGACACATAAATGACAAGATTTAAACCACTGGGCAACAAAAGATGACTGCTTTTTAAAATGCGTAACATATTATATAACATATAATTGGAACTGCTGACCTTGTAATTCCCAAAAGTCATGTTGAGATGTGCCATGTGCTTAACTTATTGTTCTGCCAAGCATCTTGGTCAGTAGAAGTAAAATCATTAACACATTGCTGCTGGTGTAATCAATAATCCAATCAACTTTGTGAGCCGTGAGATAAATATTGTTATACAGATAAATAGCATGTGCTTTATCTACTATACTATGTAGCGGAGTGATTGTCTGCAGCAATGGCGGTTCTGGTGAGGGACTAACAGAGGCCAGTGCCCATGTAACACTGAACATGGATCCCCCTGTGGCCCTCCCACTCTGAACAAAAATTATGCAATGATAAAAATTGCGATATCACACCGATGCGAAAGGCAGAACACATACGTGTGGCATTTGTTTCCAGATGGATCCCCTAGAGTGCTGCACTGCCACATGGCTCTATTATAAATTTGGATACAGCCGTGAGGACATGGCCTCCTTCATTCGTATAAGAGCTGCTCAGTGGTGCATTAAAACAGAGAAAGTTTCTTTTTCAGGTTTAGAAAAAAAGCTGAATGCTGCCGAGCGCAGACGAGCGCGGCCGAGCAGTTAACTCCTGCTGGCGGAACGACTGACTTCCAGATTAGCGCCTCGGTTAGTTTGAATGGCTAGTTTGAATGGCTAAAAAATGTAATCTTGTGGCTTTTATAGACTTTTTAAATGTTATCAAACTGGATGGTTTACATCTAGACAGGGATAAAAGATAAAAGATAAAGGGGGTTTTGATCCTCACAAAATGTATTTACTGATTTACAGATGTCTCTTTCTCCATGTTAGCATGTTAGGGGAAAAGTCTTTCTGGGCCAGTGTGCATCATGTGACTCAAATGGTGTAATTCCACTTTTGGCCACTATGTAAATTTTGCATCACATGACTTGAAAAAAAGGCTGCTACACTGACCACTTGACAAGAGGTAGAGGCAGGAATAAAGAATCGATTGGTTTGCCACAAATCATCCGCCCGGGCAACGAACGGTGCGAGGACCCTCTTGAAACTGAAGGAATTATTATTATTATTATTTATTTATTTATTTTTTTTTTTCTGTCAAATGAATTGCCTTTTTGAGGGCTTTAACATATTCAAAAAGTCATGAATCTTTGCAGACTTATCAGGTCTGGTGAAAAATGTGATATTTTAATGGTCTTGTGCATGGGTGGGAGGAAATGTATCAGGTGCGCCCCCTACTGATTTTCAAAGCAACCCCGCAGCATGTTTTACCGAGAGCTGTGAAACTTTGGAGGCCTGTGCAACACCCCAATACCCACAAAAAAAGTCTCTTGAGGCCATATCGTAAATCCAACAGGAAGTCAGCCATTTTGATTTGAAGTTGTAATTTTGGTGTATTTTTGGCCATTTTCAGGGGTCGTAAACTTGAGAACTTGTCCTAGAGCTTTCATCAGATTGATGTCAAATGTTATGGCTACCTTCATAAGACCTTTGACAGCAAAAGTTATTCAAATCATGAGTTTTCATCACACCGTGTGATCTGTATGAGGCATCTAATTTGCATGTTCTGCCATGAACCAGTAAGTAAACAGGAAGTGGTATGTAACGCTGCTGTAAATGGTCCAATATGACCCAAACTTCATGTTTGATAGGAGTCCAGCCCTGAACACATCTATATGACAATTTTAAGCGACAATGAGAGCGCCACCTATTGGCACAAGAAAGGCAGAGTTTTACAGGAAGATGTCCAGCTCCGAGCAGGTTGACTCAATGGATCTCAAAATGGTCTCAACAAATCTTTAAGACATTGATGATGCTTGAAAATGAATATTGAGAGTTTTCATTGAAAGGCATTACAGAAGTTGGGTGGACAATTTCAATGTTTCGACATGACATCAGAAACTGTTGTAACTTGGCTCCAGATGGTCAGATCTTTACAATATTTCACAGATTTGATTCGAGTCCAGGCCTAAAGACATCTGAAGTGCAATTTTGAATCTTACTCATAGCACCACCTATTGGTAACAGGAAGTTACTTTTTTTAGTCTTTGATTTTCCCCCTCTTGTAGGTTAACTTAACTGACCTCATATCTAATTAGAATACTGTAAATTCCTTCATGATGCACAGAAATTACACTTTTGAGTTTTCATCAAACGCTGTTGCCAAAGTTACGCATTATTCGCCATAAAAATGGAAGCACTTTTTGAGAGGCAAGGCATGCACCAAAACTCACCAAACTTAGCACACACATCAGAAGTCCTAAAATGTGATATTTGATATGATTTTTTTTGCACTGATGTGCCAACAGCCGTCGCTACCTGTTATTTGTCATACTTATTGGTGTGGATGCTTCAGCAGCCAATCTATTGTTCTTCTTTTCTTTATTAGTGTGGATACTTATCCAAATCTTTATTCTTATTTCACCCTCTGTACGTTTTTTGTCCGCTAACTAGTTCTGCATACTTTGTGCCATTTAAACCATTCAACTATCAGAATGGTTAGCTCGTTCAGGACAGTATTGCTATGACTTTTCTCATTTCATTTCTTTTCTTTTAAAAACTTTTTCCCCATATAAATGAATGGGTAAATTTTTCAAATTCTCTTCAACCCTCTCCACTTTCAAAGTCTACTGCTTCCGCATACTTTCAGCTAGAGACTCCATTTAACCGTTTAATGGGTCACAAGGCCTTCAGCTCTTCTGGTATGATTCAGCTCTTTTGTATCTTTTACAGTTTTGAGTTTGGCTGATTTAAGTTTAATGCTCTTTTCAGATGATTATGCGTTTATAATGGAATTAAATGGAGACAGAATGTTGGAGGTCAGAGCACATGACATCACTAATGAGCTCCCGCACTCTAGATATCTCTGTCTCTGCTCTTTCACAAAAATTTCTCAAACAAAGTCTTCTGCTGCCCACAGTTTAAGTCTTCATACACAATTTGTACATCCGAACATAGGAAAACCTACTTGAAAAGGTAGGTTTGAAAGCTGACAACCCAACACAGCTGGCTCAGTGCACCTCAAAAGGAAGGGTGCATAAGCATCCACACTAATAAAGAAAAGAAGAACAATAGTGTGGCTGCTGAAGCATCCACACTAATAAGTATAAGGAAAATAAGTATAACGAATAACAGATAACGACGGCTGACTTTGCTGCACCACAATTGGCCCTGCAGTGGGACGGTCTGGGGGTACTAGTATACGCGTTTAGTGTGTACTAATGCATGTGCCTGCACTGTGGGGTGTTGCGCCAAATAGTTATAGGTTCCTGCAGGCACCCTAATGAGCTAGGCTCTGCTACATGGTTAGTCCAAGTGGTGATGTTTTGTGTGTAAAAAAGATACAGTCATTTTCAAAATTAAATAATACATATTTATTATTCACTATTTTATATTGCCATATGAAAAGCGGAAATAAAACCAAGCTCATCAAGAGCATTTAATGACTCAATTCTATATACGAATTCATGATTAAATTTCATAATGGGTCTATCCATGTCCTCTGTTACTTCTTGAGTTATTTTTATCCATTCTCTGCATATCCCACACACGTGTGGCCTATCAGGCGGTCTATCGCAAATTTCAGTTGGATTTTTTTTTTTATCAATCAATTTCTTAAATTAGCCTATGATAATGTTCTGCCCCATCATCCAATTGTTTAGAAAAAATTGGCCCAAGGCCAAACTTACCTGCTGAATCCTGCAATAGGGTATAAAGTCCTTCAGACTTGAATTGTAAAAATACCAATGGATACAGTTGTAATATGTAATAGGAAGGTAGAAGTAGTGCAACGTAGCACTGGTAGCATCAGTAGTAGTAGTAGTATTAGAGGAAGCAGCAGGATCATTCATTATAGAGGTAGCTATAGTTAGTCAAACAGGTGAAGGTTGGACTTCATTCCCATAGACTGCCCACCAAAATGTGCATCCTGCCCTACCAATGCCAAACACAGGCATCTTTAGCCCTGAATAATTTTCACTTCGAGCCGATATTGTCACCTAAGAAAATGGCAGTGTTGTAATTTTGCATTGTCAGTGAACACAACAGGGTCAAGATCTGACCAATCAGAGAGGGTTTACAGATTTTTTTTTTAACTTTTCAAATTGATTGAAACAAATCAATTTGTACAAACATAGGTGGCCTTGTACAGTGACAAATCTTCATATCAAGATGTCAGACAAGCAAGAAACAAAGTACACATACAGTTAGCAGGGAGGGATCTAAATTGAAAAGAAATTAAATAAAATAACCCAAAATAGATCAAATTAAATAAGGAACAATATTTTGTGTTGATTGCCTAGTCATGTGATGCATTTTTAAAAAACAAACCAGAAATTACATCATGTTTCTTAGGTTCAGAGAAATGTTCAAACTTTGTAAACATTCAGTAATGTAAGTCTTCCCAAAAGGTTTTGCTAAATTTTACAGTCATAAAACAAATGTTCTGCCGTTTCAATGTGTTCATTACAAAATGAACAGTTGTCATGATCCAGACTAAAACAACGTCTCAGAATTTCTTCAGAAGGATATGTATCATGAATAATTTTAAAGTGGATTTCCTTAGCTTCCCTTTTATCTTTTTTTTCCTTTTTCTTTATTGTTTTATGTAGCATTTTAACAAATAGAATAGAATGTGCTTTGAATGTGCATAGAGAGAGCCAGCTGACCAATCAGAGCAGACTGGGCTTCTCTGGAAGCAGGGCATAAACTCAGACAGACAGTTTCAGACAGACGTGCTGCAGCAGAGAGCAGTATGAAAACCATGATGTGTTTTTTGAATATTAAAGCATGATGACCTATTATAGTTGAGCCCCAAAATACAAATATGATCCCGGAAATGAGCATAATAGGGCCCCTATATTATCTGTCATATATTATCTGTCAAGAACAATTATATTTATAATCTATTATTTAAGTCCCATATTTTAATATTGAGGTGATTTTATAACGCAACAATGTGTGAAGAAACAAGATGTGTCCAAACGTTTTCATAACCCTGTGAATGAATTTCTCTTAACTCCAAGTATGTGCACGTTTGTGTGACAGCAGCATTGTTAGAGCTGTCACACCAGATAAATAGAAAGCTGCAGCCCCAGAGAGAGACAGACAGCTAGTCCTGACACAGATAAACTGTCTCTGCTCCCTGTCTCTGCATCATGCCAACAGGAAGTGATGTGTACAAACAACACTAATGCAGCAAACAAACAGCATCTAGATGGTCAGAAAGTCCAGTGTGAGTCCTGAAGCTGCAGAGAGCATCCAGTGAATTAACTGTCAATCACTGCTGTTACAACATCCATTTGGAAGACAAAAAAGCCTATTGTATGCCTTGAAAGAATAATAATGGACCACCTGTGTTTAAGACCATAGGAAAACATTTATCGGCTCAGCATTTATGGAGATGAGTTGCCGTTGGATGGGAGTCAGTTAGAGCCAGGATTTGTTGAAGCTACCATGTATCAGCTTTCAACAGTAGTGGACAGTATGTCTCACTGGCTTCATTCTCCAGCAAATGTAGTGCTCCTTACCCTTAATGTGGGTCTTACTGTAAAATGCTCCATATGAATGTGATAGTACCTCCTGTATATGTGTGAGCATTACCCTTAAACACAACTAGCAAATGCAGAACAGCTACCATGGTTACTTTCCACCTTTTTTATGTAACTGAAAAACAAACAAGCTAAAAACAAATGTTACCAGAGTAAAGACCTAAACCCACAACATAATACCCCAACCCCCCTCCTCAAATTAAAGGGGGCTGCGTGTTCTGAAAAGCTCTGCTATGTCCTGCTTGGGGAATAATAATTAGCAGCAATTATAGGAGGTTGGTTAGCAGATTCACAGCTGTCAGCAGGGCACATAGAAGGCAACAGTGCTCTCATTTGCATGTGAAAGCTTCAATAAGGACATATTGTATTGTGAGTGGTGCAATAATAGGCCATTGCAAAAGGCAAAGACAATGCAATGTATAAAAGAGTTGGCAGGATGATTGCATATAGAGGACATTAGAAAAAAGAATTTCAGGATATAGTATAAGAACAGCCATCACTGGTGCCATTTTTACTCTGCAGATAAGGCAAATGCATCTGTAGTCAGGGCAGTAAATGAATGTGCTTAACAAATTCACATTCTTCTCTCACAAATGTGTGAGGTAATGTCAGTAAAGTGAATGTTTCTTTTGGTTATGGGGTGAGAGTGAAGGAGAATGTTCTGCTCGATAATTAATGGGGCAGGTCTCTCAGAAAAGAACATTAAATTAAAAGACCTTGCCACAGAAAAGCTATTGGTCACGCGTCGGTCAATGTTGGGGCTCTGTTGCTGTTAGTTCTTTGATATTAGTGTGCTATGTCTGTCTTGCAGTCTCATGTGGGCTCAGATTCCTAGGGGCAGAACCTTATTGATTTTGTGCCAGTTTATTAGGGTTAAGACCTGCTCCTCTGCTCAAAGTGTTGTGTGATGAAATGAGCTGGAAACTTGAAACTTTGCCCAATAACTAGAAAAGATTTGCAAATGCTTCTCAAGAAATATGACTTAGATTGGCCATATAGTGGCACTGTAATTAATGCCCCAAATTGCGAATTTTGAGGGGCCATCCCCCTAACACAGTGGATGTGATTGACTTTTAATTTTGGACACATATCCAGCTCAACGTGATCTACAAAAAAACCTCTGGACCATAAAAGTTCATTATAATGGAGTTTTTGCTAATTTGCATAATGGGAAAAACAGTAAAATGAAAAGACCTCTCTTAATTTTCACTTCATCAGCACCAAATTTATTACACGGCCTTGTGGGACTGAGAGACACATAAATTGCATAGACTAATATTTGTTAAGAAGACAGTGTTACCTTTATCATGGCTTAATGTAAACTGATCATAATGTACATTTCCACAGCACTCACTTCTTCCATGTCTTATGGGATGGGCTGGTGGTGATAAATTCCTAGGTTTATGACTAGCAAGGGTTCATATCATTGGACCTCTCAAGACAACTGTTTAAGTGAGGGTTAAAAAATAGTGTGCATGATCATGACAGACTTGATATGGAGTGCCCATGTTTTTTGTGTTTCGACAAGCCACATTTGTTGGAGCCTTGAGACAAAAGTTTGTTTCAATATAATTATGACTTGGATGTTGACAGGTATGGTATTTGCTACAGTAGTTGGAAATGGGTAATTATAGTAACTGTGCTACTTAGGTTTTGTTTCTTATCAAAATTTCTTATTTCAGTAAGTACTAAATTCTACTTGCTTCTACTTTGCTCGTCTCTTATCAGTGTTAAGCTATTGCTGGTGAAACACAGCACTCTCTGCAGATGTTTTATATTAAAAATCCATCAAAAACAGAGGGATTATATACTTGATCTGCTGGAAATTTGCTTTAAAACTGAAGTGTGTAAGAGGTAATGAGATTCGGTGGCATCTAGTCATTAACTGCAGACTGCAACCAGCTAAAACTTCTCCCAGCTTGAATTCCTTCAGTGTTCATTGTTCAGGAGGTTTTCACCATGTGCTGCATTATCCACAAAGGTCTCCTCCTCTCCAAAACTTACAGATCCAGGGTTTTAAACCAGAAAAAAACACAGTATTAAGCAGTTTCATGTTGGAAATCTCTGTAGCTCTGATGCTGTGTGGCATGTAGATGAGGGCCACTCGTCCACCTTGCTAATGTGTGCATTACTTTTTTCTTGGGTAATTTAAGATCCAGGGGTTTTTTGGCCGAAGCCAAATTCTCTGGCATCCTGTCCAAAACAAAGAAAAAAGGTGATTAAAACTAGTAAAACACTGAATAACGCAGTTTCACATAAAAAATCAACAAAACTCCAGTGCTGTTCATTGCCGATATATTTTTAACTAAGGTGGCCAAGGCAAGACCACAAATTGAGCTAACTGGAGCCAGTGTTTGGTTTGTCTATTTTAGGCTACTGTAGAATCATGGCGGTGTAACAAGGTGATCTCCATAATCGAGGACCCACTACATAGATATGAACAGCTTATTCTAAGGTAATGTGACACAGCATCTCTTATTTTCAGGTGATTATGCTCTTAAGAAAACATACTTATTATATTATATCCCCCTAAATCCTACTAACTGGACCTTTGAATGCAAAACACTCATAAGAAACGGGAATTATTTTATCCTTAATGTTTCAACAACAAATAAACATGGAGGAAGTATCGTGCTTGATAGTATGAGTTTTCTTTGATGACTTCTGAAGGATGGAGACACCTGTTAAAGCTTCAATCAGCACACATTTAATATGAGTTTAAGTATGAGTATACAATTATAATTACAATTGCAACAACATGAGTACAATAAACAAGTACAACATAAATGAAGATGAGTACAAAGACAAACTAAAATGAAGACTACAAATGAGGACAAGTACAATAAAGACGAGCGCTCGGGTCAGCCCAGACAGAATCAAGACTAAACGCTGACTAACTGACATAGAACACAGAAAGCTGACTGACACTGATCACATAGAAAGGCAGTAGTATTTATACAATGCTGTGACATAGATGGTAGATATCAATTACTAACATGTCAGGTACTAGACTTCCTTTAAGGAATGAGGCATGCATTTGTGTTGCTTAATTCACTGGCACTGGTCCAGTTCAGGTATCCATGGTCAAACATAACTTGTAGGCACCAAGACTTTGCCATATATGGGTAGGTATTTCCTTAAGGTAGAGTAGTCTTGAACTAACTATGGAGGATGCATAATCATAAAAATACATACTAACGGTGCTTGGATTAACAGTAACAGAAGCAGATCAGAAAGCATATGACAGAATATGCTGGTGTTGTCAAAACACCACCTGGTTACATTTTGACTAATTGCTTTGTTTTTAATGTTTAGTAGAGAAAGATTTATTAAAGATAAACATAACTATCCCTGAATGTGGAACAAATGGCAGCAAAAAGCCAAAGCTCTAAAAGCACTCAAGTTTTCCTTAGTGCATGTGATTGCATTATTACTAATGGAATGCATCATCAGTTGTTAAAAGCAGGACTTAAAAATGATTCATGCAGAAGAGAGTGGACAGGGAGGGGAAAAGAAGAGAGAGAGGACAATGAAGAACCAAAAGAGGAAATGTCACAAGAGATAACAGAGACAAAGAAAAGCAGACAAATGGCTGTGGCAAAAGACATGTCTCAAAATGTCTTAACTCTGTCTGCCTAATGCTGTGTGTGTGTGTGTGTGTGTGTGTCCTAAATTGATGGGAAAGCTTTCATCTCAGCAAAAGTGGGAGACAGAGGAGAGATGTTTAAGTCTTACGTCCACACATTTCAAATTGGAATATTACTATTAAGGTAATGAATGCATTAAAGCGCACACACACACACACACACACACACACACACACACACACACACACAATGGCTACCTCATTGAATTGCTACAGCTCACATGCTTGCAGTGTTCACACAGGCAGTGTTGTTGCTGTGGTGTTGCTGCAGAGCTTCCTGCTGCTGTTACTAGTGCATTTTCACAATTACAGAGATACTTTATTGATTATCAACCAGCATTATATCAAATCAGTAAAGGTAGTATGTGTAGATAAGCTGTGGTAAACTTTGTTGCTAACACTACAGGCTGTACTCAAACATTTTCATGTAGCCCATTGCCATGGATACAAAGAGTATACAACATGCGCTCCATTTTTAAGGTGGTGTAGGCCTACATGTTAGGAAGAATAAACTTCATATTCCTCAGAATTCTGACCGCCTGCTTTATTTCCAGACTTTACCTGTACTCATTCATTCATTCATTCATTTTCCATAACCGCTTGTCCTCGTAAAGGTCGTGGGGGGTTGGAGCCAATCCCAGCTGTCATCGGGCGGAGGCAGGGTACACCCTGGACAAGTTGCCAGACTATCGCAGGGCCGACACATACAGACAGACAACCTTACACACACACAGTCACACCTACGGGCAATTTAGAGTCACCAATCAACCTGACCTGCCTGCATTTGGACTGTGGGAGGGAGCCGGCGACCCTGGAGAGAACCCACGCACACACGGGGAGAACATGCAAACTCCGCACAGAAGGGCCCCCGCCTTTACCTGTACTTTTACTTTCAATAATTAATTACTTTTAATTTCATAATTTTCTTTTGATTCATAAGCACAGTAAATTTAAGATACTATTAATATTAACAATATAAACTATTATTCTAATAGGTGACTTTTACTTTTACTTTAGCATTGCTTTCAGGTACTTCATCTGCCACTGCCCCACACTGATCACTACACAGTAACAAAAAGCATAAAGGCAAACAGTATGTTGTCCTGCCCTGTGCATCCACCCAGAAGAGATCTATTCAGTAAAAATCAGTTTTTAACATCAGTGAAGGTGCATGGAGTCTCTGACTTGTACATAATCTAACCAGTAAAGAGAAAGCTTGTCTTCCTGTCTTTCTCCCTTGGCAGGACATTGAGATACGGACCAATGCAGCTCTATACCTGCCCCAGATCAGCGAGCTGTTGAATCGAGTGCCTCGACAGATGCTGCTGTTGTTAAAGACCAATGACCTACTGAGGGGCATTGAGACCACCCTACAGACCAGAGCCTCTTCATCATCTTTTATCAACATGTCGCGCTGCTGCATACGTGCCCTTGCCAGGTAAGAAATATTATACTCATACAGGTATTTTTGTTGTTGTTGTTTATTTTGTAATCATGAGACATTTTGTACATTTTATCTAAATAATTTAAATTCACACCAGGAGTGACACTGAAACACTATGCAGTGAGCCATCCATTCAGTCTACAAATATTGTGGCATTTTCTAAACCGAGCCTTGTAGAAGCAAAGACAGGTTAATCCTTCTGTTGCTTCACAACTTTATATTTTGGAGTCTGCATTTTGTTTGTCTGGGAGTGGAATTTGCATAACTGAAACCATATGGTGAACAAAAGCAGGGTGCTGTAAGCTACACAAAGACGAGTGAATACAGACTATTTTAAATGTATTGTGTTTTTTGTTTGTTTGGGTTTTTTTACCACCAGAATTTCACAAAAAATAGAAAAAGTGAAAATGTAGGTCTCACAATGGTTTTTATGTATTTCAAACTGTGGACGTTGGAATTAGTAGGACCTGCACGGCAATTTAAGAGGTTAAAAATAGCTTGGAATCTAGCAGTAGCAGATTGTTCAAGATTAGCCAACAAAAAAGAAGCTTAATCACTTTGTTGGAAAATGAAGAGATTAAAGTATGAACTATTATTTTTTTTCCACTCTAAGTTACATAGTCCTCTTCATCAGTTTCTTTAAATTTTTGAAATATCTTACTTTAGCACGACTGGTAGTTTTAACACATAAGACACTACTAACTTGTGACAGACAAGTAAGGTCAGTAGTTTTTTTCTCAGCATATTTTTTTGACATCATTTGGTTATTATTCTGTTGCAGATTTTAGAAACAAGCAGGGACATCCTTGAAAAGACGTGGTCTGGATAGCACCTTATGATGCTCCAAAACCTGTTTTTACATGTATGCTCTCGTAATCTTTTGATGCTATTGTGGATTGTAGATGGTGAAATCCCTAAAATCCTTGCAACTGTGCAATGACAAATGTTCTTAAACTGTTGGACTGTTTGCCTGCCCAGTTTTTCACAAAGTGGTGAATCTCAGCTGTCCTTGCGATAACGGAGCCTTTTGAGGATGTCCTTTTCATACCCAATCATGATACTGCTACTAATTAACCTGTTTACCTGTGGAATGTTCCAAACAGGTGCTTTGTGAGCATTCCACAACTTTCTCAGTCTTTGGTTTCTCCTGACCCAAATTTTTTAGAATGTGTCTCAGGCATCAATTTCAGATTCACACAGTGTGTGAGTGTCGCAGAACCAGTTGGTTTTTTTTTTTTGGCGCTCATGTTGACAACTAAGAGCATTGTCAGCCACATCTCAGCTGCCTGCCAGCCGTGGCACATCTAGAGAAACAGTGGCCTACTGATTTTTTTTGCGTGCCGCTCGCGGTTGTCAGCAGAAATAGACAGTGAAAATGGTGTTTTGATAATTATATTGACTCTTTATTACTTTCTATTACAGATTTAATGTCTTTATTTGTCACAGAGATGAGGAAATACAAATATGTCTGTTTTACTCAAACTTCCCTGTTTCCGTTTCAAAATAAACGTCCTCTGACAACATCTCTGTTGAGAGAATCCCTTCAGTTGTTGACACAAACGTGCATTAAAACATGCTGTAGTTCAGTGAGGTTGTCATCACACACTGCTTCCGCGTCCAATGTGAATCTGGCTTAAGTGTATATTTACAAAAAACAATAAGTTTATCAGTTCATAAATTTTTATTGTAATGTATTGTTGTAGTGTATTCAACTGAATATGGTTAGAAAATGGATAGTTGAATCATGCATTCTGTTTTTATTTTGGTTTTACCAAATTCCCAACTTTTTTGGAATTGGGGCGGTATACTTTTGTTCAAATTTCTTGGGGATTGATAACATTTTTGGAATCGTTAATAAATAAGACATATACAAATGAATCTTTATATATATATATATATATATATACATATATATATACCATGATTAACTGTGAAGTACAATCCATGGTACATGTTCGCTCCACTGCATTTGTCTCAGGTGATGCTGTGGACTACAAAAAGGCTAGATATGACCAGTGTAAATCAATTAGTCAGGCCAAGAGACGGTGCAGACTAAAGCTGTGGCAAGATGTGGCAAGGTCTGCAACACATCATAGATTACCAGCACAGGAGCTGATGAGAGCTAATGTTTCAAGTAACCAATTCACACTGCCACGTGAGCTGAGCAAGTTCTATACTCGCTTTGAGGCTAATCCTAACCCTCAAACCACCTGAGAGAGATTCTGGCCATAGAGGGCACACAGGACACACCACTCTCGGTGTCATCCCCAAAGGTGCCTGCGACTCTGAGGAGAACTGGTGTGTCTACAAACATTTGTAATCTGTCCCTCGCTAAGGCCTCTGTGCCCGCCTGCTTCCAGTCCACCATCACTGCGCCTCTCCCAAAGAAAAAAAATGTTTCCTGCTTAAACAACTATCATCATGTTACATCTGCCCCAACTGTGATGAAGTGTTTTGGAAGGATAGTCATGACCCATATCAGAAAGGCCATCCAAGCCACATTGGACCCTTTGTTTATCATCTGATGTTTCAAATATCTTTATTGTGAAGCATCCATACATAAATACATGTTTCCATATAATGGACAAATGGCCTCATTTTGATATCCAACTAGAAAAAGAAAAGAAAACAGAAACAACAAACGTAAAAACAGCACAAAAAATAACATATAACATCGAGCCTCCCTCTATTGTGGAAATACAATAGAGGGATTGACTGATGATGCAGTGTCACCATCCATACAGCCCTCACACATTTAATGTGCAAAGACATATCTGACAATGCCAGAGTTGGAAACTGTACCTCAGGCATAAGAACTGTCACAGGGATCCCCAGGGCTGTGTGCGGAGCCCCCTTCTGTTTACACTCTTCATATATTACTGTGTGGCCTCCCAGACCAATACTAACATTATAAAATGCTCCGAAGACACCACAGTCATTTGGTTTATCACTGGTGGGGTTCAGTATCTTGCCCAGGGACACTTCGACATGTTGCCTGAAGGAGCCAGGAATCGAACCGCTGACCTTCCGATTAGAAGACGACCCGCTTTATTATGAGTCATGCCTCCACTATCAATATATACATGGGACAGAAGAAGGCAGTAGTGATAGATGTGGCAATCCCGAATGATTGCCACATGAGGAAGAAGGAACACGAGAAGCTCAAGAAATACCAAGATGATCTAGAGAAGGTGTGGGAGGTGAAGGCAGCAGTGGTACCAGTGGTGATTAGAGCACTCGAGGCAGTAACCCTAAAACTGGGACAGTGGCTCCAACAGAATCTAGGAACACCATCTGAGATCTCAGTCCAGAATAGTGCAGTCCTAGGAACAGCTGAAAACATACTGCGACCCTCAAGCTCCCAGGCCTCTGGTAGAGGACCCAAGCTTGAAAGAAGAAATGCCCAAAGGGGAATCTGAGAGACAAGAAATTTTTAAACAGTATATATATATATAATTACCTAGCAGAGAATTAAAATAGAAGTAATACAACCTCCCAGAAGTTAAATGTAATATTGTCACATGAGATGGTCACTCACACTCACCCTCCTTTCCCCTCATATTCCCAACATATATATACAATAATCCAAATATGATTTTATGAAAGAAAAGAATAAAAGAATAAAAGAATGTAAAATATGTACCATGTGTTAGACCCACTACAGTACATATGAGCATTCTCATATGTCAAGCACGTTGAATAAAAAACATTGTCTATCTTAAAACATTCCCTCCTGTTCTCGATTACGATCTTATAAAGATATTTATTGTCACTCCAGTTACAGAAGTACAGTCACATGAAATATTTTTTTGCTAGAAGATATGTACAAGAAAACTGTTAATGGTAAATATTAAACACCCATAAAACAGAATAAAATATAATAAGAAAATGAGCATGTAAGAAGCACTAACAAATATGTTTTGAAAAATATATAGCCTAAATTCAGGGCAAAGATCTGACTATAAGCTTGAATATATACAAGTTTAAGAACCAGCACACAGATCAGTAAATGGCTTCATGTTGACGTGATTGTGTTTTAAAGTTGTTTCAGCTCATACAAACTATCAATGTGTAATAAACTGCTGATTCCCCAGGGAGCAGCCAATGTGGCGAGTCACTTCAAATGTTGCTGCTGCAATGAATTGTGGGACAGACTCTCTCCTTTCCTTTGGTAAAGTATGCTCCAGTGTATCCTATGCTAAAGGAGATTATGAAGGAAGCAATGATGCACCTTTCCTTAACATGAGGAGAAAGCTCTTATCATGGCAGCCACTTACATACTTCCAGGTCATCTCACTCATTTAGGAACCTTTTCAAGCAAAAAGAGGTATTCGAGAGCAGCCCAGGATCCAGATAAAAACAAGGTATGGGTGGTCACCATTTTGAAAGTCCATGATGTCCTGCACAGAGACTTGGGGGAAAAAATGGAAAGATTGGTTTTTAGATTTCTAAAATGTATAATTTATCAACTCCTCAAAGATTTTGAATGGAGGTTGCACTGGGACATTATGAACCTGATTAATACGTAGCGAAATGGTGCACAGGAAAAAACTGCCATTCCAAAGAAAAACTAATTTGAAAAAGGGAAATGTGCCACTGTAGACTGAGAGAGGAGAAATGTGGGCTGCCATTCAGCTCTCAGCGGATGGCTAAAGGACAGGGCTTTGGGCACACACATACACTCTCTCTCTCTCTCTCTCTCTCTCTCTCTCTCTCTCTCTCTGCTTTGCTTGATGCTTTACTCCTTACAGTGGTAGAGCTTGTCTGGATAAGCATTTCTCATACAATATTAACCTACTGTAGTGCCTCCTCATTCCCACCTCATGTCCCAGATTTTTTATCTTAAGACAAAAGAAACAGATACACATATTTAGTTTAATAGTGCAATGTGCTCAAGTGATCTAACAATGAACATATCTTCTAAACTTACAAAACAAAACAATAGATCAAATACCCCCATACCACCCTCACTTACCCTCATAAAAGAAAATTAAGGACATAAATAAAACAAAGAAAAAGCAAATAAGCAAAACCAAAAAATAAAACAAGAATGAAATGAATGGATAATACGGAAGCTCTAAGCGGACGTGTTTTTTTTTTGTTTTTTTTACAAGCCGTTTTCTCGATATAACGAGATATTATCTCATTATAACAAGATATTATCTCGTTATCTCGAGAAAACGGAGTTTGTTTTCCTGAGATATTATCTCGTTATCTCGAGAAAACGAACTTTGTTTTCCTGAGATATTAAGTCGTTATCTCGAGAAAACGAACTTTGTTTTTTGGTTTGTTTTTTTAAACTTTATTGAATGAACGTCAGAAGAAGAAGTGGTGGGTGGATGATGTGACAGCAGGTGCCGTGCGGTGTTCAGCGCGGACAAATGCGTGCAGGTTCTCGCCCCTGCATGTACCAAAAAGCACCGGAGCAACAGTATAATAATCTAGTTATGATTACTGATGAATTTGGGTGATGTGTTCCTGTAATAATCATCTTACCACAAGAGAGGGGACAGCACACATGTGCACAGCACAGCACACAGGAACTGATCTGATCTCATCTGATCCTGCTCCTGCTCCTGCTATTCTTTTAAAAGTGTTTTAATTTAACTCAAGATCTTAAAAATTTTTAAACAACTTAATTTAAGACGCTACTTTTTACGTTACATCAAGTGAAAAGAGGTGGATGACCTTCTGATGCAGTGATTTTTGGTGGATCTCCTCTCGGCCTACTACACTTGCTGAATCTCAAGCCTGTGTTGTGGACCTCATTACACCATGCCACCTAAGGCCCAAAACAATGGAGAAGAGGCTGTGTCGCTTTCTCAGGTACGAGTGGCGGGTGGATGATGTGACAGCAGGTGCCGTGCGGTGTTCAGTGCGGACAAATGCGCAAGGTTTATGTTTATGTTTATGTTTATTGAGGATCCCCATTAGCCGACGCACAAACGCCAGGCTAGTCTTCCTGGGGTCCTATTTAAAAAGTACAATACAAACAATACACGACAATATACAAATCCAAATACGATATATACACAGATTCAAATACAATCAAAAGAGAAGAAAAGAAGAAAAAAAAAGAAAAAAAAGAAAATATAACGTTTCCAAAATGATATGCTATTAGCTCTCAAGTCTAAAAAATGAATTTACATGTTTTTTGAATGCTTTTTTGTTAGTAATGGTCCTAATATTTAAAGGTAGAGTGTTCCATAATGAAATTGCTCTATAAACAACAGTGTTTTTCATTGAGTTAGTTCTAGGTCTTGGTAATGTAAGTTGACGCTGAGTTGAAGCTCTGGTACTGTAATGATGAACATCTGAATTATAACCAATCTGATTTGAGAAGGCAGTGGAGAGCCTACTATGAATAATGTTTCGAATAAATAACAATAAACTGGTAGATAACCTATGATTCACCTTCAGCCAACTAAGACAAGAATGCATTCTGTCAATGCTACATCTATAAGAACAATTAAGAACAAGTCTAGCTGCCCTATTTTGAGCAGTTTGTAATTTTATCAGCTCAGACTTGGGTGCAGACACCCAGATAACTGAACAATAATCAAGGTGACATAACACCAGTGTCTGTACTACCTGTCTACGAATTTCAGGAGTTAAATAATGAGCACATTTCCTAACAGCAGCAATACTTCTACCCATCTTGGTGACAATCTGATTAATATGGTCAGACCACGAAAGTGTGTTACTAATGATAATTCCCAAAAGCCTGACTTTATCATCTTGTTTGATAGATTGTCCTGAGATTTGTAGGTCAAGTGTAGGATTTTTAGCTAGACTATGATGTGTACCAAAAACAATACTTTTAGTTTTTAAAATATTCAGAACCAGTCTATTACTTGTAACCCAATCAGACACTGCATTCAAGTCCCTTGAAAGGACAGAATTGACTTCACTTATTGTAGGTGCAGAGAAATATAGTGTACTGTCATCAGCATATAATACCAAATTGGATTTTTTAATTACAAGTGAAAGATCATTTATGAAAATAGAAAATAAAAGAGGACCCAAACAACTGCCTTGCGGCACCCCACAGCTTAAGATTTTGCTGTTGGAAAGTGTACTATTTAAATATACACGTTGACTTCTGTTATCTAAATAGCTTTCAAACCATGAGACAGCCATTAAACCAAAACCATAACATCTCAGTTTATCAATCAGCAATTCATGATCTATTAGATCAAAAGCAGAAGTAAAATCCAATAAAATTGCACCTGATAGCAAGCTCTTGTCAATTCCCATAAGCCAGTCATCAGTCATTTTAACTAGTGCTGTACATGTGGAATGTCCAACTCTATAGCCATGTTGCGAATTATCCATCAAATTATTTGACGTAAAATAATCTTGAATCTGTTTGAATACAATCTTTTCAAGCAGTTTACTTAGAATTGATAAGATCGTAATTGGTCTGCTATTCTGACCATCCATAGGGAATTTAGAGTCTTTTATTATTGGCAGTATTTTACCTTCTTTCCAGAGATTTGGACAAATTCCACTCAACAGACAGACATTGAATAAGTGACATACAGTATTAGATATGTGAATGGCAGCTGTTCTTAATAATTTACCATCAAGACAGTCCGTACCAGCACAATTTTCCACAGAAATGGTCCTTAACAAATTCTCAACCTCCTCTATTTTCACCAATTTGAACTCAAACTTACAATTTTTATTTCTCATAATGTGATTATCAATTAAAGTACATGATTTACAATTATACTCCATATCCATTTTATGCTGTAGTTTATTAACTTTTTCAACAAAGTAGTTATTGAAATAATTGGCCATTTCCAATGGTTTGGTTATAAACACTCCATCAGATTGAATGTAGGATAAATTCCCCTTGGACTGTCTACCCATTATATTGTTTAACACATTCCACAGCTTTTTGCCATCATGTTGGACCCCCTTTATTCGTTGTTGATAGTACATCTTCTTTTTCTCTCTGTTCATCTTAGTAACTCGATTTCGTAGAGTACAATATTCTTTTTTGTCACTCACTGAGCTAGAGGCCATATAAGTCTTTTTTGCTTGGTCTCTTTGTTTCATTAAAATAGTCAAATCCTTATCTATCCAGGGAGCACCATTAGATCTTACAGTAAATTTCCTTATTGGTGCATGTGTATTAGCTATGTTCTCAAAATATTCCATGAAAATTTTCAAAGCAATTTCCGGGTCAGATTCATCTCTAACATTAGACCACTTCGCCTTTTTTATGTCTTCCAGAAAGGCATCCTCACAAAAATTTTTATAAGACCTAGCACTAATTATTTTCATTCTGGCTTTAGGTACTTTGGATCTTCTAGACACCCCTATCAGATTGTGGTCACTACAACCAACTGGGAAGGACACTGCTTTTGAACATATGTTAGGCACATTAGTATATATGTGATCTATACAAGAGGCTGATAAAACACCTTCCTTACTAACACTCACCCTTGTAGGTACAGACACTATTTGTGTTAAATTGCAAGTTCTGGACATAAACAGTAATCTGTTCTTCATGGAGCAATTGTCTGACAGCCAATTTACATTAAAATCACCCAACAAGTATGTTTCTTTGTTTTCATCAGTCACTCTATCAATCATTATGCAAATGTCATTCAGATATTCCATGTTGGTATCCGGAGGCTTATAGCAGCAGCCAACCACTATTGGTTTAATATGTGGTAAATGCACTTGTATCCAGAGAGCTTCAATATTTTTGTTCATTAAGTCATATCTAAGCTTTACTGGTAGGTGATTCTGTATGTAAATTGCTATGCCTCCACCGAACCTGTTTCTGTCCTTGCGAAATGCAGAAAAACCATCAATAGATATTAGAGAATCATCAAATGAACCATCAAGATGTGTTTCAGTTACAGCCATAATATGAATCGAGTTGTTTTTTAGAAGTGTTTCAAGTTCATGTATTTTATTCCTCAAACTGCAAATGTTTAAATGAGCTAGAATTAAACCTTTAGGTAAGTTCATAGTGAGATTATCTTGTCAATGGTTTGGTACAATCCATAGTAATCTAAAATAAAACAGTCAAAAATGAACAAGCAAACAAACAAACAGGACAGAAAACTAGGCTCTAACTCCATTCCCTTGCTTCTGGGTAGGGGGATGAACAATGAGCTTGTCATATCGAATATAGGCTATATCACCTCTTTCTCTGGCCGCTTTCATGGCAGGGATAAGTTCCCTGCGCTTTTGTTTGACACCCTCAGAATAATCTTCATTCATGTAGATACTGGTGCCTTTGAGTTCCTTGGCTTTTCCCAGCACAGCTATTTTATCTTTATGACTGAGAAATTTAATCACAATAGGCCTAGGCCTCTTACCAGAGTAGCCAGATGGATTGCCAGACCTGTGTGCACGTTCAATCTCCATCCGACTACAGTCCAGATGAAGTTTCTCAGTGATCACACTCCTGACTTTGTCCTCAGTCTCCTTCCAGCTCTCATTTTGTGTCTCAGGAATGCCGTCCACAACAACGTTGTTCCTTTTTGATTGACCCTCCAGATATTCAGCTTTATCAGTTATTTTTATCATGGTCTCACACATAGTCTTGATGTCAGTACGGGCAGATTTACTCTCCAACTCAATCCTCTCATTATTCTTTATAAGATCTTCAATATCTCTCTGAGAAAATTGCAGGCTGCATTTCAGTTCCTGTGTGTCTTTGGTCAGTTGATCAATCCGTTTGTTCACATTATTCACCAGTATATCCACAACCGTCTTGAAATGACTTTCCTGCTGCTGTAAAAGTTGCATGAACCAATCCTTCTGTTGATTCAGTAGATCTCGTACCTGAGAAAGCGACACAGCCTCTTCTCCATTGTTTTGGGCCTTAGGTGGCATGGTGTAATGAGGTCCACAACACAGGCTTGAGATTCAGCAAGTGTAGTAGGCCGAGAGGAGATCCACCAAAAATCACTGCATCAGAAGGTCATCCACCTCTTTTCACTTGATGTAACGTAAAAAGTAGCGTCTTAAATTAAGTTGTTTAAAAATTTTTAAGATCTTGAGTTAAATTAAAACACTTTTAAAAGAATAGCAGGAGCAGGAGCAGGATCAGATGAGATCAGATCAGTTCCTGTGTGCTGTGCTGTGCACATGTGTGCTGTCCCCTCTCTTGTGGTAAGATGATTATTACAGGAACACATCACCCAAATTCATCAGTAATCATAACTAGATTATTATACTGTTGCTCCGGTGCTTTTTGGTACATGCAGGGGCGAGAACCTGCACGCATTTGTCCGCGCTGAACACCGCACGGCACCTGCTGTCACATCATCCACCCACCACTTCTTCTTCTGACGTTCATTCAATAAAGTTTAAAAAAACAAACCAAAAAACAAAGTTCGTTTTCTCGAGATAACGACTTAATATCTCAGGAAAACAAAGTTCGTTTTCTCGAGACAACGAGATAATATCTCGTTATAACGAGATAATATCTCGTTATATCGAGAAAACGGCTTGTAAAAAAAAAAAAAAACACGTCTGCTTAGGGCTTCCGTAGGCTTAGGGCTTCCGTAGGATAAATTAAATTACCTTAATAATATGAAATAAAAGGAGCAGGAGAAGCAAAGTGAAACAGAAACATTTTGTTGCACAGTCCAACAACACTCAAGTCCATACTTGGTTATTGTGTCACATCCAGTTTACAGTTCTCAACATGCGAGATGAATCAGGTCTTATAGCATTTGTCAGAAGATCCTCTCAAAGTGGACCTGACTTTCTCAAGTTGCAAAAGCTGCATTACATCTCTGATCCAGTGAGTGTGGGTAGGTGGTGTCTCATGCTTCCACTAAAGAAGAATTAAACATCTAGCAATCAGATATGCAAAGGCGGTAGCCTTTAATTTATACTTTGGAAGGTTAGGTTAGGTTTTGAACAGATCTCCCCAGTATTTGCTAAGTCGAGGGCAGGTCCAAAAAGTGTGGACAAGAGACACTATTTGATTTTTTCATCTAACACACATGAGATTTACATTAGTAGAGATCTTGGATAATTACACTGTGGTGAAGTTGATGGTGAATTTTAAACTATATGAGTCCGTGTCAAGCGCAAATAGATGAGTGGACCCTGGTCAAAACTGTACTGCAGTGAAGTGGGAAATTATTAGACTTGTCCTTGTTGGTCTGCACTTGTGTCGTTGGGGACAAGTATAATAATTTTATCTGTGATGTGTAGTTTTCACCTAATCCTAATTTAGTAAGAGTGTAGTGTAAGTAATTCCATTCTACCCAGTCAAAAGCTTTTTCAGCATCAAGGGAAACATGATTTCAGGCTGGGAGGGGGTGGGAGTATATAAAATGTGAAACAGTCTTTGTACATAAAAAAAAAAACCTACTTTTAAGAAATCCAGTTTGATCTTGTGATATTAATATGGGTAACAGTTTTTCTAGGCGTTTAGCAAGGCATTTGGATAATATTTCGAAATCTACATTTAATACCGAGATTTGGCAGTATGATGAAGGTTCTAATGGTTCTTTGTTTGGCTTCAGTAACAAGGATACCGTAGCTTCATTTCGGGTCGGAGGCAGCGCACTGGAAATTAAGGATTCATCATACATTACTTTTAGAACAGGAGTGAGATTTTTGCTGAAGGTTCTATAAAACTCAACTGGGAGGCCATCTGGCTCTGGAAATTTGCCTACTTGCATTATTTTAATTGCATTTTCAATTTCAGTTGCTGAAATTTGTTTGTTGTTGTGTAGTTGTTTCCTAGCCTCATTACTGATGTTAGGGATATAAATTCCATCAAAAAATTATCAAGTAGCTCTGTATTCTGACAGCCTTCGGATTCATAGTTTACAATAAAAATTACAAAATGTTTTGTCGATTTCACCAAAGACAGGAGTAGGGTTGAGCCGGATACTCGTTTCAACCGGTGGATAAAGCATTTTTGATGAGCACGAGTATCATACGAGTAAATTGAATCGATATCTGTGCTTGTGATGAAGGACAATCCTCATTGGGTAGCTGACTGTGTCCACGTTCTATGATAGGCCAGTCACACACAGCGCCCCTCCCCTACTCACTGCACTCCTCCATTCTTCCTTCACTGCTCTACTTACACACACAACACAGAGACAACGTCTCTAATATGACTATAGAATCCCATTAGGTTTTCTTCAGCACGCTCCTACCTCGGTATTTATTGTCAGTAGAGTTACTTGGTGAAAAAAACTTGATTCGTAACGGACGCGGTGCTTTTGACAAGACAGGGCTGAATGCGGCTCGCGTCACGTCGCTCGCTGCCTTTACACCAGTCGGGTTTTTGTATCATCTGCTTGCTCTTACCTTGGTGGTATATATATTACAAATTAAGCTTTGAATATATAGAGGCATTTTTATACCTAAGCTTTACATAGCCTACGTGTTAGACCACACACACAGACACACACACGCACACACACACACACTGTCTTTCCCCTTCCCTCTTTCTCTCTCTCTCACTCACGCACAAACACACACACACACACACACACACACACACACACACACACACACACACACAAACCATAATCAACTACAATCAGTTATGTTTAACTTTGTGTGGAAATACAAAAAAAACCTGACAAGAGCACTTGGTATTAAAAATAAATAAATAAATAAATTAAAAAAAACAACAAAAAAAAAAAAAAAGTTTTGTTGAGTATGAAAACTCTTGATCATACATTTTACTTAGTAGTTCATAATTGCCTACTGTATGTGTTGTATTTATAGAGTGGTGAAGGGATGACGTATTTTTGTTGGCCAACCAGGAAGTAAGCAACGCACTGGTTCCCTTGTCAAAAACCTTATGGGATTTTTGAATGGGATTTTTGGTTATCAGCAAAAATAAGCTCTGTGACGAACACAAGTTTGTAAGACTTACACATTTTGTTTAGCATGAGAATCTTCACAGATGAACACTACTTTTGTGTGTTTTGAATAGTGAATGAAATCGCCAGAAGCAAAAAGCTATTGTTAGGCTATACATGAACTACATTGCAGTCACACAACTAAATGTCACAACTACAAACAATGTAAAAAAAACGTTAAAACACGATCGAAAGATATTATAAACAGATAAATCTACAAGTTTGAGTGCGAGTCTGTAAAGCTGTAAAGGCGGACAAGTGGGTTTAATGAGTTTCTGTACCCGGTGTGATGACATAACATCTCCAACAAACATTGTAGTCCCAATTATCCAATTGTTAGCAATTGCCTTTTTTTAAGACGAGTAAAACCTTAAAAGTTCAAAAATCAGGTTTAAGCGGCTGTATTTTATATTGCAGAACAAAATGTCTAAATATAATTAGCCTGTGTTAACCACAGACCTTATTTAAGGTATTTTACTGATAGCCCATTCACAAAACCAATCGACTTTAAGACGAGGGAACCGGAGGTGCTAAAGGCTAACGGATTTCCGTGTTTTAGGACTCATTACCTCACCACTCTGCACTTAAGTTTATTCATGTTCTATGTTTATAAAAACTTGTTCTGTAAATAGTTCTTGCCATTGTGATCAAAAACATTGATCTGAAGCTCAATTCTTAGGCTGTTCTGTATATTGTTTTCTAATAAACAATAAATATGGCAATTTCTGATCAACCTTTATCAATTTCAGGCTTAAAATAACATCTTCCGGCCAAGCCCCGCCCATTTCCGATTAAGTAGCACCAAATTCCGGTATAACCCCCTCCCACTCAGATACAGATACAGCAAGCCTCCAGGAAGTGCGCCACCCTCTGAAAAAAGTGGAAGTACAGCGTCACGTGATGCACACTGGCCCAGAAAGACTTTTCCCCATTTGCTTAATATTGGGAAAGAGACCTCCTTAAATCACTGGATAATTATTCTTAAGACATGTTGACTTTTCAGAATGCATTTTTTTATAGCCATTATTAAAAATATGAAGTCCTAAAGATGTAAAATGTGCAATTTTCCGAATCAAGATTTGGAATTCGGTATTTCTCCAGTCATAAAATGAATGCACATGGGCCCCGTGGGACTCTACCACGTGAACGCGCATGTAACTCTCAGAGTCCCTGTGCCGGCCGTAGTAATGGATATTTTTGAATCATAATTCATAATTTTTACCATTTTACAACACATCCATATGCTGTTGGCTGTAAAGCTGTAATATGGACGTCTTACCGTGTCTGTATCAGAGACCGTATATACAGTCTACGGTCTGTATTCAAACTACCGATTATCAGTGAGCAGTGCGGAGCACTAGTGACAGTTACTAAAAGGTACTGAACGTAATATTTACTTAAAGTTTAGCTGTGTATTAATACACGGGGCAATATTACAAGGCACCGCCTTGTATTATATTTTTGTGGGCACAACACTTTTTGATTTTGATGGATTTTTTTTTTTATTTCTCCACTCGTGATTACAATATGATTCCCTGATAAGTTGTATGTATATTTGTGTATGTGTGTGTGTGTGTGTGTGTGTGTGTGTAGAGAGAGAGAGAGATAAATATACCATTATTTGATTATCACGTAAATATTAAAACTGACAGCACCGCTGTCGTTATATCGCCGACTAGCGGCTGTTGCTAATAAGCTAAGCTACTACGAGAGGAATGCTCGTGAATGAACGCTGTTCGCTTCGAGCACTCGACTCAGGTAACTTGTGTGAGCGAGCCAGTGAGTCGGAGTCAATGCTCGGGTACACTCGGCCGCACTCGACCGCTTTCGGCTGTCGTTAAGCACTTCTACGCATGCTCTTTGGGCCAGTAGATCCGGGTATTTTACACTTTTCTAAACCCAGAAAAAGAGTTTTTTCTGCTTCATGCGCCACTGAGCAGCTCTCTTAGGAATGAATGAGGCCCTGCCTACATCCACGAGATACAGATATTGATAGTGGTGTACTCACTCATCCCCAGTCATGAGTCAGGTGGCCAGATTCATTTCTAATTTGGGATATTAATTGCAAATTTTCTGAGTGCTGCAACTGGTGAGCAAGGATTCTAGATGCTCTTTCGCCATGCTCACAACTCAGCCTTTTAGATTTCAAAATCATCTGTTCAGTCAGTTTTTTAGAAATAAGATTCAATTCTGTCAGTGTTGCTGATCTAGGTTTAAAATCATATCAGACAACTCTAGCAAGCGTGTTCTTCTTTGTTTGTTCTTGAAGGAGCTGTAAGAGATTATTTTTCCACGAATATGTGCTTTCAGACTTTGCCAAATAGTACTCCATCTTACATCTTTATGTACATTAATTTCCAGGAATAAATCAATTTTAGATTAAATATATTTAGCAAAGGCTTCATCTGACAGTAGATAATTGAAGAAAGATGAGTTTTAAGATGCAGCTCAAAGAGCACAGGGCAATGATCTAATATGACTATAGAAGTGTATGTGCAAGTTTTAACCATCAGGAGAAGACGTTTGTCAATATAATAAACTGACTGAACAGATGAATATAAAAAGTAATCAATGCAGAGTAGGACTGCGGCACAGGGGAAAAGAAAGAGTACTGCCTGGTTAATGGCAAGAGGAGTCGCCATACATCCACTGCTCCAAGTGTTTCCAAATGTGACTGGAGTGCCAGAGCACATTTTGGCAGCTGGGGTCGAACTTAGAGTCTAAAACGCAATTCATGTCTCCTTCCTATTATCAAGTGGTAACCCTCAATACAAGGTAAAGATAAGAAAAGTTCATTAAAAATTTACAGTCAGACCAGTTCGGTGCATAAATGTTGACAAGAGTTAAAGGAGCATTATACAGTGAGCCAGATACCATATTGTATCAACCATTGCGGTCTGCACTAACCTGACAAACAACAAAGTTTGTAGATCTGTAAATAAGTATGACTGCACCCCAAACCTTTTCGTTGAATTGGGAATAATACACCTCACCCATCCACTGAGTTTTAAGTTTTAGGTTGTCTGAGATCTTTAAATGCCTTTCCTGGAGAAATGCAATATTCACGTTGAGGTTCTGATGGTGGGAGATAACTTTTTACAGCCTGGTTAAGGCCCTTGCAGTTTCAGCTGATAAAGTGGAACTGGCAGCCAGGAGGACCTTTTCTACTATGCTCATATGCTGTCAGCAGTCAACACAAACCCCTGATAGGCATGTAGCACTTTTATATCTTATGTTCCTGATGTTTCTGAATGCAAGATAAAGTTGATAAAGGTGATTATATGTCAGCCTACCAGAGCCTGTCTGTGTGCAGTTTGTTGTTCTTGTGGCTTCGTTCATTTCCACCCATAGTCCAAAGATTGTACGTATGCTTTAGCTCTCCATGATCTGTAACACAAAAAGCTGCATAGGTTTGCATATGGAAAACAGGGATATATCCTCCTCCACAGTTTTAGCAGGACAGAATTTTAACAGTTCTAACAGTTTTGTGAACAAAAAACATGAAAAATTGCATCTTTGTTAATTTAGTAGAAGACAGTACATATATTTTTTAACTAAGGGACAATCCCATTAGTTAAAAAAAGGAAGAGGTCATTTCAAGACAAGACATCATATCTGGCATACAACACAGAGAGGACATCATCATTATACAAAACAATAAGTCTTCTGTTCTATGGATTTTGCTGAATCCAGTTCAATCCAATTCACAGATAAAGACAAGTATGACCTATGAACAGTGTTTTTTGTTTGTTTTTTTTTTTGGGGGGGCATTAAAATTGACGTGTTAGAGTAATACATTACTTTTAAGCAGTAATTGAGTAATTTAACTGTAGAACAGATTTGTGGTAATACTACTGCATCCAGTAACGCATTACCACCTGATAGAA
This sequence comes from Plectropomus leopardus, assembly GCF_026936395.1. NCBI lineage: Eukaryota > Metazoa > Chordata > Actinopteri > Perciformes > Serranidae > Plectropomus > Plectropomus leopardus. Next base: position 35,110,070 of record NC_142189.1, on the reverse strand, counting down.
AGTATTGATATTTTCTCAGCATTTTTTGACCCTGTGACATTTTTTTACACCTTGGTGGACTTCTGCTGTTGTTTTGGTGAAAGTAATGCAAAAGTAATGTTATGCATTACTCTGCACAGGAAGTAATATTGCAAAGAAATTTCCCTTTAAAATGACAATTAACAGTAATATGTAATGCATTACATTTCAAAATTTACTTGCTCACCACTGCTTGAGAAAGTTCAAAAGAACACAACTATTGACCACATTTGTTTATTTTTTTTTCTTTTTCATTGTTCTTATGGATAAAGTGCACATTATATCATAAATAATTTTTTTTTTCTTGATTGGTGTGATTTTTTTTGTATTGACATTGGGGATCATGTGTTTGTACAGGAAAATGAATTATTCCACGTAGTACCACACAACCTTTATGACAAGAAAAACATACTCTTCCTCTGTTCTCCTCACACATCCACAGTCTGCTCTGTGTGTGCTGTGGATGTTTTGTGGACATTCAATTTGGTTTGAGGCCAGGATGGTCAGTCATGCATGATGGAGGACTTGGCTCTTGATTCATTCTTCATACAACCTTGTGTGGAAAAACAAAAAGAGCAGATTTAGGTCAAGAATTACCATAGGGAATTTCATGTGCCCACTATTTTGTGTAACAGGAGAGATAATTATACTGCATTTGATATGTTTCATACATTTTACCAGTGAAATGCAACATTTTTAGACAAGTTGTTCAGAAATCTAACAGATATTAATGTCCTCTTACATAGGAGAGATTTACAGGGAGAGTATGGTGGGTCATTTCTTCACTTTCCTGGGATTTGCAAATTTGCCTATGGCAGTCACACAGTTTTAATTTCATGATGGACATGATTAAGCTGTACTTCATCCTTATGTCAAGACAATGCAAGATCCTGCTGTTATTGAGAATGGTCTGCGATACTGTGATACTGCATGGGATGTTACAATACATGGGACTATACAGGAGGAAAAATGAAAAGTGAAAGAGAGTGATAGATTAAGTAAGCCTATTCGACCACCAGTTTCTGACAGCCTAGCCTACTTAGTCGCACAGGAACGTTTAATGTCATCCTGCATAATTCGCCATATGCATTTGTTTATTAGGAAAAACTGGAGATTCAGTGTCAACAATTAATAATATTAAACAAATATTCTTCAAAGTAGATTTATTTATGTTCTTATTTCCCACATTATAACCATTAATCTACCTGTATGCTATTCTATGAAAAAAAATGTGGCATTCAAACCTAACCTGCTTGCTGGCAGATTTTCTTCCACAAATCCGGAGTTTCTCTTCATCCCTCTTACAGAGCAGGACATATTGTTTGTTTCCTCATTGACTCAGTCTGTATCATATGCTGGTGTATCAGGACCATTGTAGGTAAAAATAAATAAATAAAATACAGAGCTTGGGGACAGGGAAAAAGAAAAAACCCACAGAATTTCTATGAATAAAGTTGCAAATTCACGAGATAACAACCTGGATATTCTGTGAGATTTTTAAGTCATACATTTGCGAGAAAAAAACACAAATTTTAGAAAAAATATACAAAAAAAATATAAGAAACTTGTGTGTTGTTGTTTTTTTCTTCAGTGAACCACATCACTTTACATTGTTGGATCATCCTCACCACATCAAAAAAAGCTTGACCTGATGATGGTGGTATGTAATTACAACGTATCCAGAAAGGACCCTCCATGTCTTTAAACCCAATTTTGTGGCAAATTATTATTTACTGAGACTTTCACTGCAAACCAAAAATACAAGGTACAAGGTAAAAGGTAGATTTATTTGTCATTTTTATTAAATTGGTTTAAGAAGACATTAAATCAAAGTTGACCCTAAATCCTGCTACATCTTTTTGGTGTCAAAGGAGGAGTTGAGGAGTCTCACAGCCTGAGGAAAGAAGCTGCTCCTTAGTCTGGTGGTTCGGCAGTGGATACTTCTGTATCTTTTTCTAGATGGCAGCAGGGTCAATAGACTGTGGCTGGGATGGCTGCTGTCTTTCAGTATCCGTTGGGCTCTGTGCAGACGCCTCACTTCACCGAGGTCACTGATGCTCTGTAGATGGGAACCAGTGATGTTCTGGGCAGTTTTAATCATCTGCTGTGGAGCCTTCCTGTCCTGGGCCATGCACAAACCATGCCAGTTCATGATGTTTCCAGTCAATATGCTTTCTGTTGCTCCTCTGTAGAAGTTAACTAGATCTTGCTCTTGAATTTAGCCTTCCTAAGTTTCTGTAGAAAGTAGAGCCTTTTTTCTGTGCTTTTTTAACCTGAGTGGTGATGTGTGATGACCAAGATAGAGTCTCAGTGATAGTAATTCCAAGGAACCTATAGCTGTTCACCTGCTCCACCTCAGCTCCACTGATATAGACAGGGGTGTGTGTCAACAATCATGTCCTTGGTTTTACTGATATTGAGCAGTAGGTTGTTCTTTGCGCACCACTCTGCAAGATTGTTGATTTCCTCCCAGTATGAACTCTCCTTGTTGTAGCATGATGATGGTAGTGTCATCCGCATACTTCACAATACAGTTCTCCTGTTGTCTGGGAGTGCAGTCATGGGTGTACGGTGTGAACAGGAGGGGGCTGAGCACACACTGAAGTCCAGAGTGTTCAATTTTTCAGTCAGCTTCATGGGAGAGATTGTGCTGAATGCTGAGCTGAAGTGAACAAACAGCATTCAGGTGTATTTTTATTTTTTATATTTTTTTAAAGATAATTTTTTTGACTTTTATTGCATTTAATTTACAGGACAGTGTGAGCGTTAAAGGGGGAGAGAGAGAAAGGGGGAGACATGCAGCAAAGGGCCGAGGCCAAATTTGAACCTGTGGCATCTGCAGCGAGGACACAGCCTCTGCACATGGGGCACCACTCTATCCACTGAGCCACCAGGCGCCCCAAAGCATTCAGATGTATATATATATGAACCTGTGGTTGGTGCTAGAGGAAAACTCAAGGATCACCAAAGTCAGAGGGCCATATCCCCTTGGCACTGTGAATGCCAGTATAACATTTCAAAAGGGTTAGACTGACATGGCCATGTCTAGACACATGCTCTCAGCATGGTTTTAAACTGATAGCTATATAGGCATAGAATTACTATTGGTGTTCTTGTTCCTGAGAGGATGAATCCTACTATTTCAGCGGCTCGCTGACTTTTGCTCTACTGAAATATACAGAACATATCTGTGTTCCCAGAGGACAAACCCTCTGCAGTTTGCAGTCCCCCTTTTATCAGTGAGTATTTTTATAAACATCTTATCTATAGAAGACAAACATTGGATTGATTGTAATAGTTGCAGAATATCCTATTGATGCTTCCACGCCTAAGTACAAAGGATTTAAATAATACACACCTTTGGGAATTTTTGCTCTTGATCAATTCTGTGTCTGCATTTTCAAAATGCATTTTCTATAACATCTTAAGATGTATTTATTTCACACTCCAAAAGTCTTATCCACGCCTTCTCAGCTTTTTCAATTTGGAAAAATTGATTTGTTCAAACTGATGACCATGCATCCTTGTCATACTGAAGTTGTGGAGTGTGTCTTGACCTAGGGATCATTAGAAAATTGTTGTTTTCCCAACCTTTGAGCCTTTCCTTTCTGTGTTACTCTGTCCGACAGGCACAAGAGAAGTAAGGCTCAATCCAGGAGGAAGCAACTGCAGATCACACTGGCAGAATCTCTCAACCTGTGGAGACTCAATATGTACCAGCTGTTTCTGTGGGTGAGGAGCTCCATGTTGGGACACTGGCTCACTGCTCTGCTGGCATTTTTGCCAAATCTGGACATCACAGGAGGACATTAATAACAGGCTGCAACTACTGGCCCTCAATAGGTTTAAAATACATTGCATGTTGACACATTTTGAATATGTGTTAACACGCATGCGCACACACGCACGCATGCACACACACACACACACAGTTCTCACAATTTTTTTAAAATTAACTGTACTGTCCAGTCAGCAGTGTTGATAACTCTTTATTTTTTATTTTACTCTTGCCTAATTCAAGGCCATTATTTCCCGATGATTTTTCCCATAAACTTTAAATTGTCTGGAATAATTTTCTTATTTACTGTATACAGTTACTGTGCTCACTTGCCATACCTGACAACCTGTGTTATAGCTAGAGCTGATGTTGGACTCAACAAAATACCTCAGAATGACCTTTGCATCAAGTCACAGAATTTGGTGATGCAGAATGCACTGAACACAAATGGTTTAAGTCTGTTTATTGTCATAACTAATTGTTTGTGTTCCTGTCATATTATTCGTGATATGTATTATTCACTTAAGCACTGATCAGAAATTGTCACCACTCTCTGGCTAAGTCTCTTATTTTTTTATTTTGCATTTATAGTGGGCAGCTAATTAGCCCTTTCATTACCATTGGAGGTTTAACTTGATACTTGTAGTCAAAAGTCTGTTGCTTGATAGCATGTCGTGTTGCTTTCAAAAAGGGATGAGTACAGAATAGCAAAGTGACAAATTAGAGGGCATGTTATATAAGTGTGCTTGTTTGGTCGGCGCTGCCTGGAATCATCCTGTCAGTCACTTAAAAAAAGTGTCCATTAGCTATAGGCCTACCTGCAATATTATTTCAAGGTTGGCCACATTAGAAAGCAGTGTTAAGGGTAGTTGGGCATAATGTCAAAAGAATTCACTGACGCTGGCTCTGCATAGCCGGTACTATGAAGCTGGTTATGAACTCAAATACATCCCATGGTATGACATGAAACAGTAATATGAATATTTCACATAAAAACACTTTCTGTGATGTCTTTGGTCTGCTACCAAAGTAAAGAGTGCAAAGTAAAGAGTGGAAAAGTAGCTAATGACCTATCGGACAGCCTTCCATTTGTGGAAGTTACGATGATGGAGAGGGTTGAGACAGCATGTCAAAGCTTTTTAGCTGTTGCCCCGCAGCTGGCAAACATTAAAGATTTTTCTCTCAATTTCCATCCAGATGATAGGACATAAAGTATACATCTCAAACATTTTCATTTCAATAAATGCTTGTTAAGATACTATCTGCCCACAGATGAGTTAACACAAACGTGATAGCCCACGACGACCACTGATTAAAGTACTGCCTTTTAGATATATTTGCAGTTTTATGAACTGTGTCGGGGGAACTCTTGCATAGCAGTAAGTTTACTGCTGATGCATACAAACATTTCTTGTAGTTGCAACTTCACATTGAAAGTATTTAACTGGTAAAACATGGGTTGACTTTTATTATGAGGTAGTCACAGGAAATGCAATGTGTTTGTTGGTGAGATTAGTTCTACTGCTACTTTCACAGTCATTTTCAGCATTTTTTATTATTTTTTTTTTTTTTTACAGCAGATCAGCTCAAAATAATGAATAATGAGTAATGGAACTTGTCAGCAGCAGCCACAGTGAGTTGTTACAGACAGGATGCATACCTACTTAGTGAGGAAACCAGTTCTTTTTACTGTGCCTTTTTCTCTGCAGAATCATGCCATGTACAGCGTAAAATCAGATCCGAGTTGCTCACAGAATGAGTGAAAAATCCTAATTATTGCCTGACTTCCAGACAGAAACAATAAGCTTTTTAGCTGCTGCCTTGCAACTGGCTGCTCGTCTTCTGACCAAGTTTTACACAGAATGATGTTGCGATTATGCATTAATAGAATGTGTGGACAAGATGCTGAGACTGAGCTGTTTTCTCCAGTTTTGCCTTGCCACTCTGTTCATGGGCATCAAGGAGATAAATTTATCCTGGCAGGAGGAGATAGATGACCTCTTAACAGAGATCCAGGACCTGTAACAGGCTGTGTCTGTCATCCTGCTCATGAGAGACAGAAGTGGTTTTATTCTGCATGCTTCCTGATTCCCAAGATGGACGAGTTCTGACACATTTTGGATCTCCACGTGCTGAACCGATGTGCTACCTGCAAAACGTCACATATGCTATGCATGCATGAAGCGGTTCAGCCAGGCATTTAGCTCACCATCTCTGTACAGTTTCTTAGGTGTTTACATGCCCAGCTATATAAAAAAAAAAACACCAGTCACTCTAACTAAAACCACACACCTACTCTGAAGGCTACCGGCTCCCCCCAGTTACGACTCTCCTGCTCCCTTATAGGCCAGCAGCCTCTGCAGCAGCATCTGGGCCAGCTCTTTCTTCCTGGGTTGATGGTGAGCAGGTCGCTCTGGATCTCATGGCTCAGCTGCATCTGCAGATCACTCAGCTTCTTCTTCGGGACAGCCAGCGCTGACATGACGATGGTCTCCAGTCGCCGTATGACTCCACGTTGTATAAAGGATGCACACTTTTATGTCGGGGTGGCTCCTTTAAGACAGGGAATTCTTCTTCGCCCTCAACCTTTTGCCACACACTACGGAAGCCCTAAGCGGACGTGTTTTTTTTTTTTTTACAAGCCGTTTTCTCGATATAACGAGATATTATCTCGTTATAACAAGATATTATCTCGTTATCTCGAGAAAACGGAGTTTGTTTTCCTGAGATATTATCTCGTTATCTCGAGAAAACGGAGTTTGTTTTCCTGAGATATTATCTCGTTATCTCGAGAAAACTGTTGCTCCAGTGCTTTTTGGTACATGCAGACGAACTATCTAACTGGCTAAGTTGTGCAGGGCTGTCGGTCCACCCTCAAAACGGTGAAGCGGTGGAAACTGAGTACTGTGGGCTTCAATCGTCTCCTATTGCTTTTTAAATTATGTCGAGAGCGAGCGCGCTGGTGATTTCTTTAATTGTGTGTTCTGATTAATTTCCAAAATAAAGTTTTAGCTTCTGAAATCCGATTTTTAAACAGTTCTGGTGGAGCTCAATGTTTATCTAGATGATGCGGCTTCATTCCGAACCATTTCACTGTAAACCGGGCCTCCCATTACGGTTATAACGACGCTTGATTTCCCTAGTACAGTCTATGTTGGGGATCGTCTACAAGTTATACACCCCAGGGTGACAAATGTATGACAAATAAGCATAAATTAAATAAAAGATGTTTTTTTTTTTCATTCTGGTTGCTGTAGTAGTTGGCAACAGGTCAAAATGTGTTAATATCTTGCATTTTGGGGAAATTGGATAAAATCAATTGTCAAAAATGCTCAATAATAACACCTTTTCTCATTCTGTTTGCTTTAGTTTGCAATGGTAGGCTTCTGCCTACTACAGGTCAAAATTTGCTGATACCATTTTTATTTTTTACAAAGTGCTTTCTCAAGATCAAACATATTTATTGCAATCTCAAGTGCCCAACATTTTTGTTTACAATTATTTTAGTCTGGCAGCATTAATCATGAACTGTCCTTTGTCCTGCTTCCTTTCTTCTATTTTAGCTCCATTTGGTCAACAAGAGATCCACAGGTTGTGGGATTTTCAGTCCTTCTGAGGTGCCTTTGAAAGGATAGGAGAGACTCACCACACAATGTCAGGAGAACAGGAGATTGCTGATTGAGTCCTCTAATTTCCCTTTAACTGATGTGCCACCAGGGAAAAAAAGTGTCTTTCCTCTTTCCAGAATAGTGGATACCCTCTCATCTTTATTTACAATAATTTCTCATGTTCCACCCCCAGTAGCCCTTCTTACTTGTTTATACACAGTGTCTTGGTAGTTCAACCAGCCAAATTCAACTTTCCTTGTCTTTTTTGAAGCATTCCTGTTTCCACAGAGTGCAAACCTTGATTGACTGCTGGTGGTTGCAGTGACTGAGGCGGCTGATGGAAGTTTCATCTTCTCTCTTAAGTTATTGATTAACTTTCTTTTCCTTTGCTCTGTATCCTCCGATTCACTTGAGGATAACTCCTTCCAGTTTTTGGCAAAAACACGGTCTCCATATCGTGGAATATACATAGAGAGCTTATCTTCTTCAAGGAACTTCACAACATTTTGATCAATCTAAAACACAAAAAAGGTTTAATGTCAGATAATGTTTCATTATTCTTTGCACATGTTCCTGTTACACTGAAATCTTAGTAGTGTGTATGAGACCGTTTCAGTAGTGTGTGGGAGAGCACAACATTTCAGTAGTGTGTGTGAAAGGTATTTCTGAATAATCATATCAGCATGCAATGTCTTTAAATATACTCATTTTTTTGTTGTTTACCTTGTCCTCTGCCATTTGTTTTAGGCATTCCTCTGGAACTCCCCTTTCTCTCAAGGCTGACAGAAACTGGTCCATCTGTAGATTTTCAAAAACCAAGTTATAAATCATACTTCTTAGCAGCTGTAAAAAGCTGTCACCTTTAAACTGCTGGCTCTTCATTAACTGGAAAAACAAAAGGGTTGTCATAGTTTAACTAATATACCAGTATATTTAATAGCCACATCTGCTTTAAGTTGACAATTGACACACATTGTTCTGAACCACTAGCATGATGTAAATACGACACAGAATACACTAAGCACTATCAGGGTAAAAAATGAACAATTGATGAAACGTTATGTTATTTGCTTCTCACTCTGAAGAAGGAGCCATATTCTTGTTTATCTCTTTCCCTTTTCGTGGCTTCAGCCTATTGTACTAGGGCCAAGTAAATATAATTTAACCAGTGTGATTGTTTCTCTGTTTCTGAAATAGCTGTACAAAGCACCTGTGGCTGTGACCATCACCAAAACCGACATCAGCTATTCCTTTATCAAGTCTATCTATCTATCTATCTATCTATCTATCTATCTATCTGTCTGTCTGTCTGTCTCCATCCATCCATCAACCATCAATCTGAAGAAATGCACGTTTCATATTTTATCGGTGATCTGAAGGAGCAAGGCATGGTGGTGGTGGTTTTTTATTAACCTTTATGTAACCTTTATTACAGGCCACAAACAATGTTGCATGTTCTCTCTTTAAACCCAAATAATAAAATATTCAAAGTATAAATAATTTCAAACCCAGTTTACTGTTAAGCTTTGCACTTAAATTTATCTTCACAGCAAGATTTTGTTAAGACCGCTGCATGGGTCCACAGTGATTAATCAGTCTTACTCCTCAAATCTGGCAAAAACTTTGTAATTTCTCTCATCCATAAGTGCTGTGCAGAACTTCTCATAGTCCATTTTTTTAGAAAAAAAAGTGAAAAGTTCCGCTGGAGAATCCTCATCAGGATCACCTTCCCAGCTTCTGAGGGTCTTGAGGGCTATTATAAACATTTGTGTATGTGTGTCTGTGTGGGTGCACGTGTGCGTGTGACAGCATTAATCATTAATTAATTAGCCCAATCACATCACATCTCTAAATGTATAGGGGAAAAAACACTAGCGACCGACATTTGCCATGGCTATATTGCCTCAAACCGAGGCATTTGCCACTACCGGACTAGCAGGAGGCGGTGCTCGCCTTCCCCGTGGCCGAGCCGCCACCGCTTGCGAATCTATGAAAGTGGGGGTGTGGAGGCAGTCTGCGGAGATGTGGAGCTCCCGTCTGTGGGGAGAGACAAAGAGCCGCTGGAGGTCTGCCTGGGACGGGCAGTCAATAGGCTACAACGCTTATTGGATATTAAACATCCGACCAACTTTTCCTAGCTTCATGCAGCCCCCCCGGCTGGCCGCTTCATCTGTGCCTAAAACTGCCACAGGTTAAAACGAGGCTACGTGACAGAGTCGAGACACATCTCTGCCATCTATTCCATGCACAGTTTTGTGAACTTTCCACCGCTTCACCGTTTTGAGGGTGGACCGACAGCCCTGCACAACTTAGCCAGTTAGACAGTTCGTCTGCACGTACCAAAAAGCACCGGAGCAACAGTATAATAATCTAGTTATGATTACTGATGAATTTGGGGTGATGTGTTCCTGTAATAATCATCTTACCTTGCGCATTTGTCCGCGCTGAACACCGCACGGCACCTGCTGTCACATCATCCACTCGCCACTTCTTCTTCTGACGTTCATTCAATAAAGTTTAAAAAAACAATCCAAAAAACAAAGTTCGTTTTCTCGAGATAACGACTTAATATCTCAGGAAAACAAAGTTCGTTTTCTCGAGATAACGAGATAATATCTCAGGAAAACAAACTCCGTTTTCTCGAGATAACGAGATAATGTCTCAGGAAAACAAAGTTCGTTTTCTCGAGATAACGAGATAATATCTTGTTATAACGAGATAATATCTCGTTATATTGAGAAAACGGCTTGTAAAAAAAAAAAAAACACACGTCCGCTTAGGGCTTCCGTAGCTTAGGGCTTCCGTAGACACACACACAATTCCCGCCCACTGATATTATTATTGTTTTGTTATTATTGTTGATATGTATTTTGTTTTTATGTATTGCATTCTTTTAAACATTTTCTGTCAATGTCAGTTTTACATAACTGCACATGTAGTATGCATAGTATTTTGAGAGTAGGTTGTACAAAAAAAAAATTAATGAAGTTGCAGCTACTACATTTTCTCAGAGGAGAAGCTAAACTGTCAATATATACATCAGAAGGAAAAACTAAACAGTACTGGAGAGGTCAGGAGGCCACATCAGCACGGCTCTGTACACACAACTAACAGCTCTGTCTATGCTCCTGAAATTTTAGCGACCCTATCCATAATACCTCTCCTGGTCCAACACAAACCAAATATTCATCATTCTATTTCATCGTCAACAATATACACTTTTAAATGCACTGATAAGTAATAATCAGTGCTACAGAAATTATTTAGTAAAAAAAAAAAGCAGGCCTTTTGAAGTTGATGACCAATAAACTTTAGAGGGGGCATGGCTCAACATGGACATAACTTCGGAGCTGTTGCACCAATCATCACAAAAAGGGCTTTTGGGTATTCTGCACCCTCAGCCTGGAATTTGTTGCAGAATGGCTTGAAACTCAAGGGGCTGGTGTTATTAAATGTTTTAAAGTCTTAAATGAAAGACTTAGAAACAGATTCTATAGGATGTCAATGTTTTTAGCCTGCCTGGTACAACTGACTCCCAGAAAGTTCTCTTTGACTCATAGATGATTCTCTTTTGACTCATAAAAAAGTTATATGTTCTTTTTCCTATGACAATGGCAGCACATATAGATGCAGCAGTAGCTCCTTGCTACTTTTTTGCTTTATTTTTCTAATTTTTCAACTCCATGGCCCCTTCTGCTGAAGCATGGCTTTTCGACAATAGAGAAGCACTATCAACGTCGGAAAAGTTGTGTGGGTTTTGGACTGAATGCAGCAGACCACTCAGCTGAAAGCACCAGAGGTCCATTTCACAAAGCAGGTTTAGTGAAAACTCTGAGTCTGTTAACCCTGAAATGAGGGAAACTCTGAGTTTTCCGTTTCAAAAAGGGAGGTAACTCAAACCGGAGAAAGAAGTGTAACTCTAGCCTGTTTCACAGAGAGGGGTAACTTAAGCTCTCGGTCAGTTACCATAGTAACAGACTCTATGAACCTAACCTGGTCGGGACCAGGTTTTTGTCAATGAACCTCAAGTTTCTCTCAGTCTCCGCCCTCTTTCAGCCACATACGCTATTTGATTTCCTCATTCATTCATTCAGTCAGCACGCGAGTGTCGGAGTATAGTTCTGCCGTCTGTCAAAATGGCATGCCTTTTCATTAATGATCCAGTGGATGAAGGAGCAGCATTACTGCGCAGAGAATTAGGCCTAAATATTCGTCGGGAGATTGTTTTCAGACTGCGGATAGATGATCTCGCATTTCCGGACAGTTATCTTTTTGAGCGGTACCGTTTCACATCACAATCCATATTATACATACACAACCTAATCAGTCCTTACATTTGCAACATTACCAACTGCAGTCATGCTCTCATATCCCATCAGATATTGTGTGTTGCGCTGCGGTTCTTTGCAAATGGCAGTTTCTTGTATAATGTCGGAGATGCAGAGCATTTAAGCAAGGCAACTGTATGAAGGGCGGTCAGAAAAGTGTGCCTGGCCCTGAAACGACTTCTACACATCTTTGTCGTTTTCCCTGGACATAAACCTGTCAGAGCCATCAAGGAGGAGTTCCACAGGATTGCAGGTGAATGATGTAGAGATCTGTTAAATTAATTTTGAATCATATTCCGTTAATGACATTGTGCTGCAACCTCTGACTGGGATTAGTAATTTTAATTTCTTTTAGGCTTTCCCAGTGTGATTGGCTGCATAGATGGCACACACATCCCCATCACAGCTCCCTCACACAATGAAGCCGATTATGTGAATAGAAAGTCCATTCACAGCATAAATGTGCAGGTAGGCTACAGGTAGATTGACTACTGTTTCAAAATGTTAAAGACTGCATCATAGTTCAACATCTGTCATTCTCTGCACTGTCAAGATCGTATGTGATGCTGCACATATCATTTCCAATGTGGAGGCCAAGTGGCCTGGATCTGTTCATGACTCAAGGATTTATCGTGAGTCTAACCTGAGCAACAGACTGCAACGTGGTAAGCAGCCTAAAGATTTTCAAAATATAATTCACTTGTCTCCCTCCTTTAATATACTCTAATGTATCCACTATATGTTACAGGAGAGTTTGATGGCCTTCTGCTGGGTGACAGGGGTTACCCATGCCAACCTAGGCTGATGACCCCATACCCTGACCCTGAACCAGGCCCCCAACAGAACTTCAACTGGGCTCACTACAGGACAAGAGCCCGGGTGGAGATGACCATAGGCCTGCTGAAAGCCCGTTTCCAGTGCCTGCATCACCTCAGGGTGACCCCTGAGAGGGCCTGTGATATTATTGTGGCATGTGTTGTTCTTCATAATATTGCCACTATTCGAGGAGAGCAACACCCTGCCCTACAAATTGAAGACCCAGATGATGACCCCATCCACCTGCTAGCTATCCAGGACGGCGGAGCAGTCAGAGACACCATATGCCATAATCACTTCAGAGTTTAAGTCACCATCATCACCACCACAGCAGTCAAATAAAGACATGATACACATTTAATTTGGTCTTCTTTATTTCTTGCTAATAAAAGAGCTACTTTAGTTAATGTTCCAATAGTTAACATAATTCATCTGTGACCATGCACCCACCTCTAACTTGTGCTCCAGTATTTCAATTTCCAGATCGGCCCTCCTAATCTGGCGGTCCAAGTATTGTATTTCTTTATCTGTTTTCTGGATTTTTTTCAGCAAGTGTATTTTGTATATCTCTTTTACTGGTAACTGGAAATACATAGACAACATTAAATTATACAGTTGCACATGAATTCCACAGAATGAACCTCTGGTGTTTACTGAACATCCATCTCACTGTGTCCATCTGTGCAGTGGAAGTTGAGGGACCGTCCTGCTGTTGCCCAGCGATGCTCTGTTAAAAAGGATGAGAATGTGCAATACTTCAGTGTAGGCTAAATGTCACACTCTATATTCCACCAGAATGTTAAGAAATGTGAATGGGAAGAGAACTATTAGTAACATACCTCTGTATGCCTTTCTGAATCCCCCTGTGTAAAGGCAGCAGACACAGTTTCATCCTCTTCATCCTAGATGAGTGATATGTTTCAGTATACTTAAACTACCATTTGGCAAAATCTTTGGAGTATTGCCTACTTACAGTTACAAGGCCAGTTGTGGCGTGAAGGGGCTCCACCAGGCAGATAGCACCATCAGAATCTGTTGGGCCAAAAGAAAAAAAAAGACATGAAAGACAAGGGGTGGTCTCAGAGGAGGAACTCCCTCCAGGGATTCCCTCAGCCACTGGCCTTCCAAAATTCTGGCTTAGGGCCAGCTCCTCTGCCTCTGTTAGAGGTGGAGGTGCTGGGCCACCACCCGTTTTACGAGCATCTGCTTTCTTTCTGTTGGCTGAGTAGAAGTCTGTGTTAGTTAAAATAGACTTAATTATTTAACAAAACATTATATGGATGAAGACATTTAGGCTATGTGTGGGATTACAGCCACTTAATATTTAGGCTACTTTACAATGTAAAACATGATCAAAATGAGGTACCTCCATGAGATTGTGCCGAGGTCTTACCTGTTTGAGCAATGTTTTTATATTTCTTTTAAGCTGCTGCCACGTGCGCTTCTCCCCCGCGGGACTGCACCTAAATGAAATAAAATGAAATAAATTAATACGCTACCATTCGAACAGTTTTCCCCTGTAATAGTATTGTGATTGCAAAGGACTACATTTAAACTTACGCATTGACCCTGTAACGGGTGCTGTGTGGACCCAGATGCAGTACACCGGTAAACTGGAGTAGTTGGTAATGACGTTTATTAAACCCAGCACAAATCAAACATGCAGCAAGGAGAAGCAGTTCGGCACAAAGTTTGTTCTTCGGGTCGGAACCCCAAACAAAGTCTATGGAGGGCGAACGATGCGAAGAGACGAAGCTTACTGCACTCGGCGTGGGTGAGGAGGAAACCCCGTTGTCCGACGGCTTGACAGCACGTGTGGAGGTACCGTCGAGGAGATGGCGGAAGAGTGGTCGGGGACAGGCGGAGGTTTCGAAGCCAGAGGAGCAGTCCGAGAATGCAGCGGTACCAGTGGGGATTAAACAGCAGAATCGTCGGAGCCAGGCGGAGAAGTCTTTACCAGCGGAGCAGATCAGGAACGCCGAATCAGAACACGTGGTCTGGGACAGAAGGCAGGTAGGTTTTCCGGGGATCAGGCGAAAAGAGAGCAGGTCGGGGACAGGCAGGGTCGGCTTTGGAAGATCAGACAGGAAAACGCTGGAAAGTCTTGCATGTCACTGAAGAACAATCTGGCGATGAGTGTGTGTGTGGAGGAGGCTTATATCCTGGGTTGATTACTGATGAGCTGCAGCTGAGAGGTGAGAGAGCAGAGCAGGCAGAGTAGGTGGGTGTGGCCAGCAGGTAGAGTGAGCAGAGGGAGAGTGAGTGGAAAAATACTGGAGGGAGGAGAAGGCAGGGATCGTGACAGAACCCCCCCCCCAAGGGACGGCCCACGACGTCCCACAACGAACCACCGAAGCAGGGCGGGCGGCGGGGCCCGGAGGAGGGTCAGAACTCCTCGGAGACCCCAGACACACTCCCCCCGTCGTCCGAGAGGGCACCACCGGACTCCGAGGCAGAACCCACGTCGTCATCCCCGGGCGGCGTGGACACAGGAACAGGACGGGAAGCAGAACCGGATCCCCCACGTGCCGAGGCGGGTCCGGAGGGTTGGTCGGGATGCCGCCGATGGAACTCCGCCACGAGGTCGCCATCCAGGATCTGGCGCGCCGGGACCCAGGACCGCTCCTCCGGACCGTACCCCTCCCAATCAACGAGGTATTGAAGGCCCCTCCCACGGCGACGAGAGCGCAGCAGGCGATGCACCGTATAGGCCGGGGTCCCATCTATGATGCGGGGAGGAGGAGGAGGTCGGGACGGAGGTTGCAGAGGGCTCTCTCGGAATGGCTTGAGTCGTGAGACGTGAAAGGTGGGGTGGACCCGCATGGTTCGGGGCAGTCGTAGGCGGACCGCCACCGGGTTGATCACCTTGTCGATGGGGAACGGTCCGACGAACTTGGGGGCCAATTTCTTGGAGTCCTCCCGCAGGGGAAGGTCCCGGGTCGACAGCCATACCTTCTGCCCCACCTGGTAGACGGGGGCTCGGGAACGGCGACGGTTAGCAGCTGCAGCGTATCTTTCGGCGGACCCCAGTAGTGCGGACCTGGCCTGGGTCCAAGTCTGACGACAGCGACGGATGAAGGCCTCCACCGAAGGATAGGCAGTCTCTTTTTCTTGGTCCGGGAACAGGGGGGGTTGAAACCCATAAGCACACTGAAATGGGGACAGGCCAGTAGCTGAGCTGGTGAGAGTGTTGTGAGCGTATTCCACCCACAACAGTTGTGAGGACCAGGAGGCAGGGTGTTTAGAAGCCATACATCGAAGTACCGTCTCCATCTGCTGGTTCTTCCTCTCTGTCTGACCGTTGGACTGAGGATGGTACCCGGAGGACAGGCTGGTGGAAGCACCCAGGAGACGGCAGAATTCCCTCCAAAATGATGAGGTGAACTGAGGACCCCGGTCCGAGACCACATCAGAAGGAAGGCCATGGAGTCGGAACACATGCTCCAGGAGCAACTCAGCAGTCTCTTTGGCAGACGGGAGTTTGGGCAGTGGCACGAAGTGAGCCATCTTACTGAACCGATCTACCACTGTCAGGATTGTGGTGTTGCCTCCTGACAGTGGCAGACCGGTTACAAAGTCCAAGGAGATGTGGGACCAGGGGCGATGAGGTACTGGTAGTGGCTGAAGATATCCGGCAGGAGCCCCCCGTGGAGTCTTGTTTTGGCTGCAGACTGGGCAGGCGTTGACAAAGCCAGTGATGTCTTCGTCCATGGTGGCCCACCAAAACCGCCGTTGCACCACCTCCTTGGTCCGGGCGATTCCTGGATGACAGGAGAGACGAGAACTGTGAGCCCACTGTAGGACCTCGGATCTTAGTCCTTGAGGAACGAAGAGCCGGTTCGGAGGGCATGAGCTGGGGCCCGGCTGATCCTCCGCTGCTGCCTTAACCCGTTCCTCAATCTCCCAGGTGAGGGCGGCCAGGAGACGAGAGGCAGGAACTATACTGTCCTGGTTGGAGGAGTCCTCTTCCCCAACCAGAAACTGACGGGACAGAGCGTCAGGTTTGATGTTGCGGGAACCAGGTCGGTATGACAGGGTGAATGTGAATCTTGCAAAAAACAGGGCCCACCGGGCTTGACGGGAGTTGAGTCTCTTGGCTGAGCGGATGTACTCGAGGTTTTTATGATCTGTCCAGACGAGGAAGGGGGTTTTGGTTCCCTCTAACCAGTGCCTCCATTCCTCCAACGCCAATTTAACCGCCAACAGTTCGCGGTTGCCAATATCATAGTTTCTCTCAGCTGGAGAAAGGCGTCGAGAGAAGAAGGCACAGGGATGAAGCTTCTGGTCCTCAGCGGAGCGTTGAGAGAGGACAGCCCCCACCCCAACATCGGAGGCATCCACCTCCACCACGAATTGTCTTTCAGGGTCCGGGATCAGGAGGATGGGGGCCGAACTGAAGCGTCGTTTGAGGAGTTGGAACGCCTCCTCTGCTGCCGGGGACCATCGGAAGGGGATCTTGCAGGAGGTGAGAGCCGTGAGAGGTGCCGCCACCGCACTGTAACCCCGGATGAATCGCCTGTAGAAATTAGCGAAGCCCAGGAAGCGTTGCAGCTGCTTGCGGGAGTCAGGAACGGGCCATGAGGTAACCGCTGAAACTTTGGCAGGGTCCATCTCCATATGATTATGGCCGATGATGTAGCCCAGGAAGGATACAGATGAGGCATGGAACTCGCATTTCTCTGCCTTGACGAAGAGAGAGTTCTTTAGCAGGCGTTGCAGGACAGTCTGGACGTGGTGTACGTGCTCTTGCTTCGAGCGGGAGAAGATCAATATATCATCCAGGTACACGAACACGTATTTGTTAAGCAAGTCTCTGAGCACGTCATTGATGAGGGCCTGGAACACGGCTGGAGCATTGGTTAGCCCGAAAGGCATCACCAAGTATTCGTAGTGTCCTGTAGGCGTGTTGAAAGCCGTCTTCCATTCGTCCCCCTCCCGGATCCGGACCAGGTGGTAGGCGTTGCGAAGATCCAGTTTAGTATAGATGGTGGACCCTTGGAGCAGTTCAAAGGCTGAAGCCATGAGAGGCAGGGGGTAGCGGTTCTTGATGGTGATGTCATTAAGACCCCGATAATCAATGCAGGGCCTCAGGGAACCATCCTTTTTACCAACGAAGAAAAACCTCACCAAGGGAGACGAGGAGGGATTTAATGATGCCGGATGCCAGGGCGTCCTTAATGTACATGTCCATCGCCTCCCTCTCAGGTGCAGACAGGGAGTAAAGGCGCCCCTTAGGCGGAACAGAGCCGGGAAGGAGGTCAATGGCGCAGTCGTAGGGTCGATGTGGAGGCAGTGACGTGGCCCTTGTCTTGTTGAACACCTCCCGGAAGTCATGATATTCAGGAGGTACCTTGGAGAGATCTGGAGTAGAGCAGGAACTGGCAGGTGACAAGGGCGTGACAGTCTGTTGAAGGCAGATCTGGTGACAGGAGGGGCTCCAACCCAAAATGGACCCCGTGGACCAGTCAATGTGGGGATTATGACGGCGCAGCCAGGGATAACCAAGGATCAGGGGGAGGTTAGGAGATCTCAACACAAAAAAGCTGATGGTCTCGAGATGCGTGCCCGACAGGAGCATGGAGATGGGCGTGGTCTGGTGGGTGACTCTTCCCAGGAGGTGACCGTCTAATGCGCTGGCCGGAATGGGACGGGGCAGAGGATCCAGCTCGATCTCCAGCTGCCGGGCGAGTTCCTCATCGATGAGATTAACATCGGCTCCAGAGTCTATAAAGGTGGCGAGGGTGTGGGACCCCTCTGCCAACAGAAGCTGGACGTGAAACAGTGGTCTTTGATTGGGGACAGAGTTCAGTGATTGGCTCAGCAGGATGCCCCCGTCTACCGCTGAGCCCTCCCTTTTGCTGGACACCGTGATACAAAATGGCCGGCCTGGCCACAGTAGAGGCAAAGATTACCTCGACGCCTTCTCTCTCGTTCCTCGGGGGACAGACCAGTGCGACCCACCTGCATCGGCTCCGCTCCCGGGGTGGCATCGGAATGAGGACCAGGAGTAGCAGGCGGCCCATTCCGACGGATGGAGGTCCGAAGATCAGTTCCCTCCAACCGTTGCTCTCTCCTTCTGGCCTGAATTCGTCTGTCCAATCTTGAAGTCAGTTCAATGAGCCCATCCAAAGAACTGGGAAGGTCGAACGAGACCAACTCGTCTTTAATGTACGGGGCCAGCCCATTGAGGAAGGCGTCACACTGAGCTGCCATGTTCCAATCGCTCAGCCGGGCCCGGGTTCTGAAGTCTATGGCGAAGTCGGCTACCGTCCGGTTCCCCTGTCTTTGGCTCAGGAGACCCCCAGTGGCGTCAGGTCCTGCTGGAACGGGTCCGAAAACCTTTCGTAGCTCCTCCGCGAAGGTCTGGAAGGAGGCGCAAGCAGGCGTGCCTCTCTCCCACTCCGCTGTCCCCCATAAACGTGCCCTGCCGGTGAGGTGGTTTATGGTGAAGGCGACTCTGGCTCCCTCTGTGGCGAAGGTTTGGGGCTGCAGGGCAAACAGGATTGAACAGTTCGTCAAAAATGGATTACAGCCCTCAGGATCCCCGGCGTATCGTTCTGGAACCCCCACCCGGGGTTCGGATACCGGACCAGGCGTTGGCATCTGGGCCGGTGGCGGCGAAGCGTGCTGGGTCAGTGAGGAAGCCATCTGCTGCACTTGGGTGGCTAACAGAGTTAGCGCTTGTTCCAGCGCCGAAGCCGATTGGCGAGCCTCAGCTGCGTTGGAGGTGAGCTGAGCTTCATGCTGCTGTAGCATCCCCTCAACGCGGGCAAGACGGGAATGGAGAGCGGCGTTATCTGCTGGGTCCATGTTTGGCCAGATTGTACTGTAACGGGTGCTGTGTGGACCCAGATGCAGTACACCGGTAAACTGGAGTAGTTGGTAATGACGTTTATTAAACCCAGCACAAATCAAACAGGCAGCAAGGAGAAGCAGTTCGGCACAAAGTTCGTTCTTCGGGTCGGAACCCCAAACAAAGTCTATGGAGGGCGAACGATGCGAAGAGACGAAGCTTACTGCACTCGGCGTGGGTGAGGAGGAAACCCCGTTGTCCGACGGCTTGACAGCACGTGTGGAGGTACCGTCGAGGAGATGGCGGAAGAGTGGTCGGGGACAGGCGGAGGTTTCGAAGCCAGAGGAGCAGTCCGAGAATGCAGCGGTACCAGTGGGGATTAAACAGCAGAATCGTCGGAGCCAGGCGGAGAAGTCTTTACCAGCGGAGCAGATCAGGAACGCCGAATCAGAACACGTGGTCTGGGACAGAAGGCAGGTAGGTTTTCCGGGGATCAGGCGAAGAGAGCAGGTCGGGGACAGGCAGGGTCGGCTTTGGAAGATCAGACAGGAAAACGCTGGAAAGTCTTGCATGTCACTGAAGAACAATCTGGCGATGAGTGTGTGTGTGGAGGAGGCTTATATCCTGGGTTGATTACTGATGAGCTGCAGCTGTGAGGTGAGAGAGCAGAGCAGGCAGAGTAGGTGGGTGTGGCCAGCAGGTAGAGTGAGCAGAGGGAGAGTGAGTGGAAAAATACTGGAGGGAGGAGAAGGCAGGGATCGTGACAGACCCGGGCAGCAATGTTCTCCCACGCCATCTCCCTCTCTTTTGCAGCTGCAGCGGTGTTGCACTTCTTTCTAAAAACGTGTTCAAACTCCGCATATGAGCGCATTAAATTTCAAATTCGAGTGGGGTGAAGAATGCAGCCCTCTGCTTCCCCGTTGCCATGGTGACTCGTCGAATCAGGGCTCCATTGATTGCTTTTTATAGTTGTGGTGCACGCGCTTAACTCCAGGTGAAACTACTCCGAGTTGATTAAACCAACTCAAATCAGCTGTTCTGGAACCGGAAACTCAGAGTTTCCTATCTCAAAGTAGATCAACTCAGAGTTCAGGGTTACACTCAGAGTTTGTTGAACCTGCTTTGTGAAACGGACCCCAGATGAAGAGAGGGAGCAGAGCCGGCATCAGGGTGAGGCTGACCCGGCTTGGACTGTTATCGTCCATAGAACAGGGCTGCAGGCTGCAGTGATAGTCTCTCTCAGTGGGCTATGCAATATGGATATGGATATGGATATGGATATGGATATATGCAGGTTTGTGCATTGACTCCATGTCAAGAAGGAGTGGGGGTTTAGTTTTGCAGGAGCACACTGAACAAAGCTCCAACAGTCCAACACATTATTTTCTCCAAGTGAGGATTAGAATTTAATCATAACTACTACTACTACTACTACTACATAATTATATAAAATATTGTTTCATTCTACCTTCTACCTTCTTCTACCTAACTGAAAGTGTATGTCATCCAAGAGAGACAAAACAGATGGAATGGTGAAAGTCATATTTAAATTCAAGGTGTGCTGAGGGATTCAGGTTGCCATCTCATGCATTGAGTAACATTACAAGTAAATGTTCCAACTTAAAAGTTGCAGACAGTCAGCCCAGTTAATTAAATTATATTTTTTTCTCAGTCTACAGCTGCCACTAGAGGCTGTGAAACATCCTTTTATTACATTTGATTATAGTCTGATAATGTGTGAAAAACAATATGCACAGTAGTTAAAGCAGCCACAGCTCAGTCCTGGGCACTGGACTGAGCTGTGGCACAGTGTTGATTCTCGGCTGATCAATCAAAACATTTTCCCTGAATGTCAGTGTCTGCTTCAGTCCATATTTCAAGTGCATAAAACAGTCCATAAATCCAGTTGTCTTAAACATCTCATTTCAGTATTCTACTTCAAAAAAAATCCTAATAGTTATTATCACCTTTGTATCAGAGAACCACAGCCACTATAATACAACAGTGTAAATTACAGCAATACTCCACTGTACTAATCACATGCATCATGCAATTACTCTGGACATAGACACTTTGAAAATAACTATCACAGGAGAATACAAAATACTTTTAATATAAAACCGATAAGGCACTACTCATCATCAACACATACTGTGCCTTTAAAATGTACAAATGACAATATTAACATTTTCTATAAACATGTGTACCTCTTAAACAATAAACTATTTCAAACTTTAAGGGAATTATTATTATTAACCACATTTACTTCAAAACATTTTTTTCTACTTTGTGTCAGAGCCCAAATAAAATATTTTATTAAAAGAGTGGTGAAGTGGTGACGTATTTTTGTAGGCCAACCAGAAAGATAGCATCACACTGGTTCCCTCGTCAAAAACCTTTTGGTATTTTCGATTATCGCCAAAAATAAGCTCTGTGACAAACACAACTTTATGATACTTGCACATTTGTTCGGCATGACAATCTTCACAGATGAACACAACTTTCGTATGTTTTGAAACATAAATGAAATAGCCAGAAGCAAAAAGCTATTGTTAGGCTATAAACGAATTACATCGTGGTTGCACGTCTTAAACGTCACCACCCGGAATCATTCAACTTCACTGTAAAAAGATTTTAAACAAAAATCTACTAGTTCAAGTGTGACTGTTGCTATAAAGCTGTAAAGGCAGGTGAGTGGGTTACCATACCATACCAACTTTATTTATAAAGCACTTTAAAACAACCACAGTGGGCCAAAGTGCTGTACAGAAGTAAAATACAAGACAGATTAAAAGACATAAAACAAGAACAAATATATCTATACACACGTGCACATACATACACATACATATACATATACATACATATATACATACATATAAATAAATAAAATGAGCAAAAAAAAAAAAAAAAAAATAACAATACATTCAACATCTCACATGATGTTAAAAAGCCAGGGTGAAGAGATGGGATTTAAAAACAGACAGAGAGGAGGCCTGTCTGATGTGTAGAGGCAGATCATTCCATAGTTTAGGAGCTGCTACAGCAAAAGCACGGTCACCTCTGAGCTTACGCTTAGTTTTAGGTACACTCAGGAGCAGCTGATCAGCTGACCTGAGAGAGCGGAGGGGTGTGTAAGGCTGCAGCAGTTCGGAGAGGTAGGGGGAGCGAGACCATTTAGGGATTTAAAAGTAAATAAAAGAATTTTAAAGCTGATCCTAAAATGTATGGGCAACCAGTGAAGTAAGGCTAAAATGGGGGAAATGTGCTCGTGCTTAAGTGTGCCAGTTAAAAGACGTGCCGCAGCATTTTGCACCATCTGAAGACTAGCAACAGAGGACCCACTAACCCCCACATAAAGTGCATTACAGTAATCCAGCCTAGTGGTCACAAAGGCGTGGATTACTGTTTCAAAGTGCTGCCTTGAAAGAATTGGTTTAATTTTGGCAAGTTGCCTCAACTGGAAGAAGCTCGACTTAACAACCGAACTGATTTGACAATCAAGCTTGAGATCAGCATCCACTTTAAACCCAAGATTTGTGACGGTTGGCTTAATGAAATGGGCCAAGGAACCCAGATCTACAGGGGGGGGGGCCCAGTGGTGCCACCAAAAACCATCACCTCTGTCTTTTTCTCATTAAAATTTAAAAAGTTTAAAGCCATCCATGCCTTTATGTCATCAAGACACCTGAGTAGCGGTTTGACAGAATAGGAATCTTTCTTTTTGAGAGGGACATAAATCTGACTGTCATCCGCGTAACAGTGGAAGGAAATACCATGCTTCCTCAGTATGGAACCAAGTGGAAGCAAGTAGAGCGAGAAGAGAAGAGGCCCTAAAACTGAGCCCTGTGGGACCCCACATGAGAGACGAGGAGAGGGGGACACAGAGTCACCAATGCTGACACAAAAGGTTCGATCAGCCAAGTATGACCTGAACCAGTCCAGTGCTACGCTCCTGATACCCACCCACTGTTTCAAACGAGAGATCAAAACCTCATGGTCCACTGTGTCAAATGCAGCAGTTAAATCTAAAAGCACAAGAATAACACAGTCACCAGAGTCAGTGGCTAAAAAGATATCATTAAAAACTCTTAAAAGAGCTGATTCGGTGCTGTGCAAGGTTTTAAAACCAGATTGGAAGACCTCAAGTATTTTGTGCTCTTCCAGAAAAACCATTAATTGGCTGCAAACTATCTTCTCAAGGATTTTTGACATAAAAGGCAATTTAGAGATAGGCCTGTAATTTGAAAGAACATAAGTATCTAGTCGTGGTTTTTTAATCAAAGGTTGTACTACTGCATGTTTGAAATTTTTAGGGACCACCCCTGAGGACAAACTACTATTGATAAGTGTCAGGACAGAGGACCCTATTGTGGGGAGAGCCTCTTTAAAAAGTCGAGGTGGGACCACATCATTTGGAGAACCTGAGGGCTTCAACTGACCAACAGTCTTCTGTAACAAGGACAGAGTCATGGGTTCAAACCTGTCAAAGACAGCAGAGCAGGATACAGAGACTGAAGTGTCATACGCAGAGGATGAGATTAAAGCCCTAGTGGAGGCAACCTTATCAATGAAAAAGTGAAGAAAGTTTTCACACACAGCAGGGGAGGACTCCATACAGACAGTCAGTGTGGCATTAAGAACAGAGTCAATGGTCTTAAACAAGACACGAGGCTTATGACAGTTTGACAGAATAATATCAGAAAAATGATTTCTTTCAGCATCTTTCACAGTTGTTTGATAATGACGCCAGCAGTCTCTTAAAATTTGAAATGACACCTGCAGTTTGTCCCTTTTCCACTTTCGTTCAGCTCTACGGCACACGCGTCTGACAGCACGGGTTGTGTCATTCAGCCAGGGTTCAGATTTAATCCTAGACTGCCTGTTTTTTAACGGAGCCACGGTGTCTAAAACGGATTGGCAGGTGGAATGAAACCATGAGCTGAGCTCCTCCGTATCGTTGTCCAGACACTCAGTGACACAGTTATGAGTCTGACTAAAAACGGCAGAGAACTGAACAGCAGTGGAAGGGTTAATAATGCGACAGCGTCGGGCAGCAGCGCGAGGTTTAACTGTATTACAGGCAAGAGCAACCTCAAATACTACAGGCATATGATCAGAAAACACTGCGTCACAAACCTCTAAGTTAAAAACAGGTAAACCAAAAGATAAAACAAGATCAAGTGTGTGTCCGCGTTCTTGTGTCGGACCAGACACAGACTGCACAAGATTAAAAGACTCAATGAGGATTAAAAAGTCCTTTGCCATTGGCTTATCAGGACAACACACATGAACATTAAAATCCCCAACAATAAGGACACGGTCATATTTAAGCATGATTTCAGCCAGGAAATCAGGGAACTCAGTTAAAAAGTCCTTATTGTATTTGGGAGGCCGATAGACCACTGCACACAACACAGTGTGAGAGCGACAAACTTCAAACAGGCTCAGTTCAAAGCTGGTGAACGAGGATGGAAACGATAGCTGCTTACATTTATAGTGATTCTTAAAAACAGTGGCAGTTCCTTCCACCTCGGCCCGACGTCCGCGGGGAGTTAAAATAGCAGCAGTTCTGGGGTAAAAGTTCAGTGAAAGCGCTGGACTCACCAACACTCAGCCAGGTCTCAGTCACACAGAGAAAGTCCAATCCTCGGGACGTGAAGAAATCTTGAAGAACAAAAGTTTTATTCGCTAGCGATCTAGCGTTTACCAGGCCAATCCTGACAGGAACCGGCGGCTCCGCGGCGTCAGCTGTCCGGGGAGCCCGACTCAGAGGCCGCAGGTTACACAGATTCACTCCGCACCGGCGGGGACGGGGAGAGCAGGGGGCGCGGGACTGGAACACCTCATCCGGGCCGACAACAGGTACCAGCCAGGAGTCGCCAGAGTCCAGCAGGCGCCAAGAAGCAAAGACGCGAGGCAATGCTCCAAACGGGGTCCAGGAAGCCGTAGAAGAACGCGCCATGCAGGCCTTCAGCCTCACCAGTTGGCCGCGCCCTAGCTCCACCTCACCGCTTACGCCGGTGAGGTGGAGCTAGGGCGCGGCAAAGGTGAGCTGGGATCCCCGATAAAAACGGGGGCACCACCTCTTTTTAAGATGCATAAAACCTTAAAAGTTCAAAAATTGGGGTTGTACGAACGTATTTTATGTTGCAGAACAAAACATCTAAGTATCTTTAGCCTAGGTAAACCACAGACCTTATTTAACACACTTTACCAAAAACCTATTCAAAAAACCCATAGACTTTGACACAAGGGAACCAGAAGTGCAGAAAGGCTAACAGACTTCCAAGTTTTAGGACACATTACTTCACCTGTGAACCTGCTGACCTCACACAATGGCCGTATTTCACAGTTTCTAAAGTTCGACAAAAATGCTTAAAACTATCTCAAAACACCTCAGTAACATTTGCAAAATTGAAGTTACACATTTTGAAGTTTAAATTGGTACTTACATCAACTATTGACCTGTGAAATACAGGCAGGATGCAGCAGCAATGAAGATACAGTATGTTCAGTTCATCATCCAGATCACATCGGTTGATCCTAGAATGGATCATCCGGAGGGAGGGGGGCGGGATCTTCGCTGTATGTCATAAAATGCTCACAGCAGAATCAACCAATCACAGCAGTGTGTAGTTTCTGATTTTTCGGTTTATCAGTCTTATAGACTGTACACAATATCTGTCTCTTACATACAGTCTATAATCTGTCTGCATCATTCCCATTCATAAGTGTGATAACTTCGCAGAGTTAGATTCTTTCATTAAAGAAGTGGAGAAAGAGTTTATTACTCACAGTATGTAGCGGCATTACAGTGACAAAGGAAAGAAATTAACAGTGAAAAAATTATTTATTGATAGCTAACATTAGATATAAGCCAGGAAACGTCATGTCAGCTACAGTGTTTTTGGTTAACTTTAGGTTATCTGACTGCACTCTCTTTTTAGAAATTTGATTACTCTGCCGACTTAAATCTCCATGAAAAGTAGCTAAATTAATGTCAAATAAATCTGTTGTAGAAAGTACAATATTTCCCACTGAAATGTAATGAAGTAGAAGTATAATGGAGTAGAAGTATAATGTAGCTTTACTGGGGTCATTCCAATGGAATAACCCCAGTAAAGCTATCTCAAATTGTAACTAACTCAACTTCAACTGAACAAATGACTGAAGTGGTTAAACAAATGTATGTTTTGTGAAACGTTGATGTTGTAACCACATTTGAGCTGATTTAAAAGGAGGTCTAGACATTCAGGGTGAATATTTAAACATTTGATTTGTGCAAGTGCAGTCTATGTAGTTACTGTATGAATCAGTGCAGTCAGATAAAGTCAAAGTCCTCTGTTAACATATATGGAAAAACGTGCTCTCAGCTGTGAAAGATGAGCCTTGTTTTATGTTGCCAGGCAAAATTTGAAGTTCATACAGATATTTTGTGATGGACAATGATGAAAGCCAATAGGATGCACTGTAAGTGTCATGTGATGCTTGTGTGTGGGAAGTATTAATAAAGTTTTTCTCCTCATGCAGAGTTCCAGTCACGACCAAGACTGACTAGCACTGGGTGTGCACGCAGAACTACTGAGCTATCTGACTCTGATAACATCCTCCATGTTAAAAAATCTGCCAGAAACTACACGCTGCAGTGATTGGTTGACTCCGCTGTGAGCATTTGATGACATGCAGCGGAGTTCCCGTACCCCCTTCCTCTGGACGATCCATTCTAGCATCAACCGATCGCATCTGGGGTGTGGACGGAAGCTTCCCCCCACATGACAAAATGGGGTGCAACGCTCCCATAACCAATGTTCCACCTGGGTGCTGGTAACACTTAATACTTTCCTCCATAATATACATGAAAAATAAAATACTGTACAAATAATATTAGGCTATGTAAATAACAGAAAATTACTGTCCAGCTAATTATATTTTTAAAAAAAACACAAAAGTGGTTGCACAATTCTAAGGTGTACCACAAATTACCGCCGTAATTTAATAGGAAATACTTAATTTAGGGAAAGGATGGGTTATCAGATATTTTTTTGACATCTATCTAATATCTTCACACAGATCTTCTTCCTCTCATTCTCTTTCTAACCCTATCTTCCATTTCAATTATCTGCACATGTACATGCTGATGCAGCTACAGTAATAAACTAAGCCGTTACATGAACTTAGAACCCTGAGTGGATCTTTTTGGAGGATGGAAAAATGTACTTTTCAAAGAATAGTTGCTCTTAGAAAGACAGATTTTTCACTGCACAGAATGGCGCACTAACTGACAGCCATGGTGCAAAAGAAAAGGTGAAATAAAGAGAGAGGAACATAGAGGCTTTTTATTGCCCTCAAACTGTTTATAGCCTAAGGGCACAAGGGTGCCACCAAAGTGCTATTGATCATGTCACTATGGTATCTTCTCCACTTCAGAGTATATAAGTCATGCCTGCCTGTAGGAAGCATCGGTGTGTGTTTATGTGTGCGTAACAACGGGTATCAGCTGTATGTGTTTGTGAGTGGGTGAGACACATATCGACAAAAGAGGCTTGACATGCCAATATCCTGCAGTGTCAAGTTATTGAGCTGGTCCATAAAGAAGAATGATTACACAGCAATGTTAATTCACTCCAGTGAGTCCAATACTACACTCTGTACACACACACTGACACACACACACTTACAAAGATTTAGATTTTTTTCCAAACACTGTTTTCAGTGTTTTTCAAACACTGAATTCTGCAGAGAATAAGCATTTCTTTACACATGACATAGTGTAAGGGTGTAAAGGTCAGTGTGGTAAAAACTTGACTTGAATTTTTCATAGTAGAGGGAAGGGATTGTGTATTTCTGTATGTCTAGGTGCTATGTTGACAGAGGCAGTAGCCCCTGGCAGGGTCTCCCAAGGTAAATCATTCCCAGGTGAGGGGCTATACCAATAGATCTTGATGTCATGCTATCCCTGCATGCAGCAGTCATCAAAACACCACCATATTGGCAGGAAAGCACCAGCAGCCCAGTAGCTGGCCCAGCCAGCGTATCACCTGCTGTGTACAGAGTGAACATGGTAGATAGCAGCCCCACGGCAGGATGTCAGAACAACTGGGGAAAAGTAAAGGGAAAAGCATTTTTTTTGAATCCTAAAGATCCTGAAAGACGACATTAATCGACTTCTGTCATCAAATGTGCGAAAAGGGAACAATAGAAAAGTTAGCAATGGGACCCCACAAGCAATGGATTCTGCTTCTAGAGTCACCACTTCATATTGGGTACAGAATACAATGCTTCTTAACCTTACTATCTCATTCATTTAACAGGCCTTTTTGATTATTTATTAAAATGTTATTACATTGGGAGTGGAAGTGTACAACTTTTCATCTAGCGTTAAAGGTGCTAAATGGAAGGTTCAAAACATCTTCATTCTAGTGACACTGTTTGCCATTAACTGAACTGCACTCTGAGGCACACGCCTGAGCGAGTGCTTACCTGTTGAGAGATATAGAGAATGATGAACAGAGATAGAGATACATAGACAGAGAGAGGTAGAGATAAAAATATATTGAGAGAGATGGAGATAGAGATAGAGATATAGACTTTATTGGCCTATCATTGTTTAACAATTTAATTAATAGTTGTTTGATAATATCATAAAGCTGTTGTAATAGTAAAAAATAAATGTTATTATAACAACAATAACAATAAAATAAAATGTTAAATAAGATAATGTGAAAAAAAAATTTGTTAGATTAGAGCGTATAGTCCCCATCCTGAACAGGCTATTTGTAACTTAAGTTAGCCACCGGAATGTTTGTTGTTAACCTGTTTTATTAATTGTTTTGGTACACCAATTAGTCAATAGATTATAGTGCAACATGAAAATAGTCCTAAGGTGACTTTCTCCATTACCTTCAGCAGCATTTCAACCTGACACCAGCCTTCTGTGGGTTACAACTAATAAAGTCCAATAAAATCTTCCATATTTCCCTCCCTCCTTAACCCTCCCATAGCTTTGTTTACAAACATATTGACAAACAAACACATGCACACGCACACACTGTGCAGGACAAGACAGGCGGGGTGGCATTGGCTCAGACATAGAGCATTTCATCCTGTAATCAGAAGGTCTGGAGTTCGATCCCCAGCTCCTCCAGTCAACATGCTTGGACACGAAACTGAACCCGGAATTGCTCCTGATGCTGTGTCATCGGAGTGTGAGAGCAAATGAATGGTAACTGAGTGGCAGGTGGCACCTTATACAATGGCCTCAGCCACCAGTGTGTGAATGTCTGTGTGAATGGGTTAATGTGACATCTAGTGTGAAAGCATGCTGAGTGGTCAAAAAAGAACTAGAAAAGCGCTATACAAGTACAGTCCATTTATCTTTTACCATTTACTGCCCCCTGAGTCCTGCCCTGTCTACTCTCACCTGTCATGTCTTGCTTCACTAAATTAAAAAAAAAAAATGATAATGTGAAAAAAGAAAAATGGGGGGAAATATTCTACTCAATAACTATAGTTTGTTTACCTCACTGTGTTTTTTTTATTGGTTTTATTGTAGGCCAGCAAAGTGTTTGAAAGGAGAGAGGATTGTAGTGGGAGCACTGGGGTCTCAGGTGTGACTGTGCAACAGGGGTTAAGGGTTCACATGGTTGACAGCCTGGGTCAGGTAGGAGAGCCCGTGAGCTGAATTCTGCTTAAGGTCCCAGGGTTAGGACCACCTTTGTTTTGTTTTCTAGGTTTGTTTTGACATCTATCTATCTATCTATCTATCTATCTATATAGTCCACAGTCCCTGACCCTCACTGGGCTGATTCACATCATCATTTTGCATTTTGAAAAAGTTCATTTGACCCTGTATGCACGGAAACATCAAAATGGCATTGTAAGATTCAAAGAAAAACTGTTTTTGGGGTCCAGTAATATCATTCTAGTCAGATGGTGGGCTGAAACAGAGAGAAAACAATGTGTTCATTAATGTAATTGTCCTAATGTGGATTCTGTGATGTACTCTGAGGCAAGGCTTAAAGTTCTGGTCATTATAAAATATATACACTCACCGGCCACTTTATTAGGTACACCTTGCTAGTACCGGGTTGGACCCCCTTTTGCCTTCAGAACTGCCTTAATCCTTCGTGGCATAGATTCAGCAAGGTACTGGAAACAGTCCTCAGAGAGTTTGGTCCATATTGACATGATAGCATCACTCAGTTGCTGCAGATTTGTCGGCTGCACACCACATCCCAAAGGTGCTCTATTGGATTGAGATCTGGTGACTGTGGAGGCCATTTGAGTACAGTGAACTCATTGTCATGTTCAAGAAACCAGTCTGAGATGATTTGAGCTTTATGACATGGTGCGTTATCCTGCTGGAAGTAGCCATCAGAAGATGGGTACACTGTGGTCATAAAGGGATGGACATGGTCAGCAACAATACTCAGGTAGGCTGTGGCGTTGCAACGATACTCAATTGGTACTAAGGGGCCCAAAGTGTGCCAAGAAAATATCCCCCACACCATTACACCACCACCACCAGCCTGAACCGTTGATACAAGGCAGGATGGATCCATGCTTTCATGTTGTTGACGCCAAATTCTGACCCTACCATCCATGCGCGGATCTACTGGGGTGGCATAGGGTGGCACATGCCACCCTAAAAGAAAGTCTTGACACCCCTGCTGCCACCCCAATTTGCAGCAACGAATTTGGCATTTTCGATCGAGGAACTCCAATGTCTGATTGCCATGACTGCAGCACGACATGACGTCAGAGCGGCAGCGAACAGCTGCAGCGCCGGCGCAGTAAGACACTGATTTGTTTTGAAAAAGCGAGGGAGTCAGGAGTCGAGAGGAAAGAAGACACAGGAGGAGAAAGGTAAAAACTGAGCAAATATCTATATGTCTGTCTATCAAGAAACGTAATTATGATGAAAGCAAAGGGCTAGTATAGTTGCAGTGCTGATTTTGAGATTATAAAATCAGGTTGAAGAACGTTGTTTTGCTAACTATAGCCTGTGAAATTACTTTGAATCTTACAGACATGAAGAGGAAAGGTAGCATTTGCAGTTTTTTTTCACCAAAGAGAAAGGCGACAGAAATTGAAAATGAACAATTGAGCAAGGGTGATGGAGAAGATGAGGAGGAAGGAGAGAGAAAAGACAAAGACGAGGTTGAAGGAGAGAGAACAAGGCAACAGAACAGTGATGAAATACAAGCCCTCGGTGACCAGGGACAGGAGGAGGTTGGAGAGCACCACAGTGGTGAAGAGATGGAGGAGGGAGAGCTTCACCAAGATGAGGAGGCAGAAAGCGAGAAAGACGACGTGCAGGGTTCAGACAGTGAAAGGGAAAGGAGAGTGCCTGATCCATCACCAACCATCTCTAGTCGAGCTGGTCTTCATGGTATGGAAATTGTTGCTGTATAGTATACTAAGTTACATATATATTATAACGACAAATGACATAAACAGACATTTTGATGTAAGGTGCATTTAAGAGACATTGCTTAGACTTCTTAAAATAAATACAAATATTTATGTTTGCTTAAATATGAATTGAATTGAAGAAGCTTGTGGGAAAATTGTGAACATGTAATGAGACGGGGACAGAGTTTTAATATTTGTGTACAATGTGTTGTAGATATAGTGGCCAGGTTAAATTCCAAAATTAAACAAATTAACCTAAAAATACTCTCCCAGGCTAAAATCCTAGTGTATGTTAACACATTCTGAGGGTTATAATTGATTTTGTTTTTACTAGTTGTTGTATTGTATAATTAGTTCAGATGTAATGCAATTTGAATCTTTCCTCCCCTCCATCTTCTAGACATATCCAAGTCCAGGTGTGAGGTGCCAGCGCAGCCAATGCGAGACAGTTTCCCTAAGACCCTCCAGGGAGGAGCCAGAAGAAGCTTCCGCAGCGACTGGTACAAAGCTCATCCCTGGCTAGAATACTCACAATCAAAAGATGCAGCTTACTGTTTTGCATGTCGGCATTTTTCCCTCCCAGATGCTCCAAGGACTGTTTTCACCTCATTTGAGGGTTATTGCAACTGGAAAAAGGCTACAATGAAAGACAGTGGTTTCTGTTCTCATGCCAGATCTGAAGGACATGTAAATGCAATGTTTGCATGGACAGAGAACAAGAAAATTCAGGATAAAAACACCTCAATGTTTGGACTAATGGATGAGCAAAAGAAAAAGCAGGTGGCTGAAAATCAGTACTACGTTAGAACATTAGCTGAAATTTTAGTTCTAACAGCCACAGAAAACATAGCACAGCGGGGTCACAGGGAGTCCCTCAGCTCAGAAAAAAAGGGTGTTTTTCTGTCTATGTTAGACTTGCTGGGTAACCATAACCCCATCATTAAAAAAAGACTTGAACAACAAGCTAAAAATGCAAAATATACCAGTAAAACAATACAGAATGAAATACTTGAGTGCTTGGCTGAAATGGTCAAAGAGGAAATTATCCAGGAAGTAAAAATGAGCAAGCAGTTTTCAGTTATTGTTGATGAAACTAAGGATATTCAGAAAAAAGAACAAATGTCATTTGTTCTGAGATATTTTTACAACGGTGTGGTTCATGAGAGCTTTCTGGAGTTTGATGTGGCAGAATACCTGGATGCTGCTGCCTTAAGTGACAAGATTATATGCTTCCTTGAGAAGCATGGGCTGGAGTACAAGGAAAACCTTGTCGGCCAAGGCTATGATGGTGCGGCAGTGATGCGTGGGGCACATGCAGGTGTTCAAGCAAAGATAAAAGAAGTAGCTAAACATGCCTTCTATGTTCACTGTAGTGCACACTGCTTGAACTTAGTTATTGTAGACGCTGTAAAAAGTGTGGCAGATGCAGGAAACTTCTTCTCATTATTGGAACGACTGTATGTATTAATGTCTGGGTCATATGTACATAACAAATGGCTGGAAGTGCAGCGGGAGATGTTTGATGGTGCACCAAGGGAGCTCCAACAGCTGAGTGATACATGCTGGGCCTGTAGGCACATAGCATGTTGCAATGTTATGGACAGGTTGCCTGCAATAGTACAGGTGCTTGAGGAGCTCGCATCTGAGAACCATCCACAAAGAGCTGTTGAAGCAAGAGGGATACTGGCTCAGATTGACCTGAATTTTGCTGGATCTCTTGTTCTGTTCAGAAAAGTCCTGAGTGACTCCAAATTTTTATCAGACATGCTCCAATCTAAAACAGTGGACTATGCTAAGGCTGTTGAACTTATTGAAGCACTTAAAGAGACACTGATCCAGTACCGTAGTCAAGCCTCTTTTGAGGAAATGTGGAGTGAAATTCTTGATTTATGTCAACAAAGTAACATTGATACAACTCAAAGACAACCAAAGAGGCCGAGACAGACAACAAAGGTGCTTCAGGATACTGTCATCCACTCCAGCATGTAGCTCCAGACAGCAAACACACTTTTTGCGTCTCTGTGTACTATCCAGTTCTGAACAACATGATTGGAGAAACAGGAAAAAGATTTTCTAACACAAATTGTAAAATAATGCTGGGTGTCCAGGCACTAAATCCATCAAGTCCAAATTTTTTGAGAGAGGAAGCTGTTCTGTTATTGGCTAAAGCTTATGACTCAAATATGGAGGATCTCAAACACGAGTTACATCAGACGAGGAGAGTACTAGACAGAAAAAAGCTGGAAAAGGAGAGTCCTACCACTCTAATGGAGTTCACTCAGTTTTTGGACCCATACCAGGATAGAGAGATATAGGGGTACACTTCATGTCAAACTAATTTTGACAGGTGTGACGAATCGTCATCCAATGATATGTCGCCACGTCATCATGTCCCCTCCCCTTTCCCCGCCCCCTTTTCCCATTGGCCGTTCCCTTTTTTTTCCGCCTATTTTCCCACGGTAACCAATGAAAGCGAGTAAGCGCGTGAAGTGTTTGTAGACTCTTGGTCTCTTTTTTAACATTTAGGTACAGGTGCGGAGATCGTAAAACATCTTATGTGAGAGGTTACCGTATCAGATGTCCATACACCCTTTCAGTCCACTACATTCCACTACATTCCACGACACAGTCCACTACAGGTCATTGGGTCCATACTATATGTGCGCACACACACACATGCACATCCGCACATCCGCGGGTGCGCGCACACACACACACACACACACACACACACACACAGAGGTATACATTTAAGCAAAATAAATAAATCAAAAATTTGTACAACCGCGGACGTGTCTCCAACAGGTGTGGGGTATCATTTTAAAACAAAATACCGCTTTTTTCATGTTTATGTGTAAGCACACAGCATGAGGTTCACAGTTGGAGATTAGTAACTATTGTTGAGAACTATGCAATCAAATCATCAGCAGCAGCACCAGCGGCTCGTGCGCTCGGGACAACCCTCAGCGTGCCCCGGTAAGTATTTATGATATTTATTTCTATTTACATTTTAAAGTTTTAAATTTAAGAGTTAATTATGATATTTATGATATTTATGACACTCTGTTAATGCTTTCTCTCTCTCTTTCTCCCAAGTTACTCCGGAGGAATTTACTGACATCAATTTTACACAATCGGACTACGGTATGTTTTGACGTTTTTTAAACCGTTATTTATTTATTTATTTTTTAAAAGTACGGTTAAAGAGCCATTGAAGTATTCTGACATGACTTTTGAAGTAGTTTTTTTTTGTCGATGTATGTTTGAGTAAAGCATTACGTTTGTAAAACACTTACTGACAGACTATTTACTTACAGATTCCATGGACCAATCTTCCGCAAACTATTATCAGAGCAAAAACAGGAACCCGGCCGTGTATTTTGGAGATTTCAGCGACATTTCAGACGCCGAGGAGGGGCCGTATGAAGCAGAAAGGGTCCCTGTAGCGGGAGGCATTCTCCCTGCAAGACGTCAAGAAACAGGAGGAGAAATTCACGCCACTGAAGACGGACAAAATAATCCTGAGCGAATTCACGTAACGTTCCAAACTGCTGTGGCTCCAGCCGGTCCAGCCGCTGAAAGTATCCCTCAAGCCGCGGTGGTTCCAGCCGCTTTATCCCGTGAAAGTATCCCTCAACCCGCGGTGGTTCCAGCCGCTTTGTCCCGTGAAAGTATCCCTCAAGCCGCGGTGGTTCCAGCCGCTCCAGCCAGTGAAAGTATCCCTCAAGCCGCGGTGGTTCCAGTCGCTCCAGCCGGTGAAAGTATCCCTCAAGCCGCGACGGCTCCGTACGAGGAAAACATCCGATCGATGTCTGCTTCAACACTGGAAAAACATTCCTCAAGCACCCCCTCTTTCATACCAACCACGGATCCCGAACCGTCTACGGAGGAACGTGAAGGTAAATAAAAGGCTATTAAATAAAAGAAATGATCTTGTCTTATCACGTCTCGTCCTACCGCCGTCATTTTTAAAAGTCCGGATATGACGTTTCTAGACCCGTAATACATCCATGATACAGCGCCCCTTAAGGGTTGGAGGAGAAGAAGAAGTAGAAGTTTTAAACAACGGCGGTTTTAACAATAAAATGTCTTGTTTTTTCTTATTTTTTTCTCTCTCTCTGTTTTTAGAAAGAATTTTAGAAAGAATTGCAGAGCCTGAACTAGCAGTGCGTGGACATCAACCTGATAGAAGAGCCAGAGGTGATTTTTTTAATGAGTCATCTTTTAAATATTTTTAGCTATATATATTTATATATATATATATATTAATATATATTTTCTTATTTTTTTTCTGTTTTACAACAGAAGCAGTACGAAGACGTCGTCGGAGATTGTCGTTGATCAAACAACATCAAAGGAGACTGGGAAGGAGACTGGGAAGGAGACTGTCTAGAGCAAACAACAACGACCACAACAAGGACCGCAAGCAGTTATTCCTTCAAGGAATCGTTGATATGTATAATGCAACCATCCAGGCATTAGTGACAATAGCTCAAGACACGTAAGGTGTGACATTTCTCTTCTTTTTTTTTTCCTGTGGGAAAAATCATGTCTGACCAGCACAGTATTCCAGAAGCGTTATTTGATGCTATTAATGAATTAAATCACGACTCTGACCAACGCAGTATTCCTGAAGCGTTACTTGAAGCTATTAATGAATTAAATCGCGACTCTGACCAAAGCAGTATTCCTGAAGAGTTACTTGAAGCTATTAATGAATTAAATCGTGACTCTGAACAGCGAGGTATAATTCCGTTTGCATTGCGTGAAGCTGCACAACATGTTGAACAACCAAATGAACATAACTCTATCCCTGACCCAGTCCGACTTATAGAAGATGCTCTCCATCACGTTCATCACACCCGTCAAAGTGTTGAGACAGAGTCTTTTCAACAGCAACAGCAACAGCAACAACAACAGCTGCAGCAGCAGCAGCAGCAGCTGCAGTCTGATCCTTTGTTAGAGTCAGATTCTCAAAATCAGAATGGGGGGTCTCTGGTAGGGACAGAGTTTCAAAATCCTTTACAAAATCAGAATGAAACTGTAACGCGTCGCGAGGGTTTTAACAATTTGGAAATAAGAAGCGTCTTTAACATTCCTCCCCTTGGAGATGTACCTGATCTTGCTCAATTTTATTTAGACGTTGTGCAAAACCTTACAGATCTAGCAGAGAGAGTCAGACCCGAGGTTAGACGTAACGACATCATACAGCTAGAGATAATCGGTGAAAACGCATGTAGATCACATTATCATTAAATACGATGATCAAGACGATAATAACATAGTGACGGCTTTTGAAGGCTTGTTAGCGAGGTTGATACAATCAAACGGTCAGATTAACGAAGGTTCCCGTCTAGAAATAGTAGTTCAAGTAATGCAAAATCCACGAGGCGGTGCTAGATGAAAGCAGCATAAACTGTTAGATAGCGAAATCATAAACCTGAAACGATCTCACCTGTATGTGGTAAACAATGAAAATGACCGTCTCTGCTTTGCCGTCAATTTGGCTCATCTCACAAATCCCAATTTTACAGATAGTCAAGCCCACGAACGCGGTAGAGAGTTGCAACGTTTGGCAGGCCTGAACGATCAGACGGAAGTAACCCTTAGTGACATAGGCAGATTTGAACAGATACTGAATCGTAAAATTGTGGTGTATTGCCGACGATCTGAGGATCGAACTCTTTTACCGATCGAAACAGATTTTCCCAAGTCACCTCATCCCTTGTATCTTTTCTTGTTTCAAAACCACTACTACGGTATAAAAAATCTAAAAGCTCTTTTAGGAGTCCCGTACGTATGCAGTTACTGTCACAGGGGCTACAAGTCACACGAGAAACACTTTTGTCTCGATCATTGCAATCTCTGTCTCAACCCCGACTGCGCTACTCATTATTCTGACGCTGTATTCTGCACAGACTGCAACAGGACTTGTCGTACACGAGCCTGTTACTTGAAACACAAACAGCCTAGACCTTTCTCTAATTCTAATCTCAGTATGTGCCGACAGATGTACAAATGCCTCGGCTGTAAACATCTCATCTCACGCCGCGAGGAGCAGCACAAGTGCAAAGCTGATAGATGTAGAACCTGCTGGGGGAAGCTCAAGGACTCTGAAATTCCCTCAGGCAGGCACCTGTGTTACATGCGACCTCTGAAGGCTGAAGAAGAATACACAGACGCTATATTCTTCTACGATTTTGAAACATACGTCTCCCCGCAAGGTGTACATGTACCGTATCTGGTATGTACAAAATCGCTTGGCGGTGAAGAGTGGAACGCCTATGGTCTAGACTGCGTTGAAAAGTTTGTCAAACATTTCAGGCGGG
This sequence comes from Plectropomus leopardus, assembly GCF_026936395.1. Taxonomy (NCBI): domain Eukaryota; kingdom Metazoa; phylum Chordata; class Actinopteri; order Perciformes; family Serranidae; genus Plectropomus; species Plectropomus leopardus. Next base: position 35,071,983 of record NC_142189.1, on the reverse strand, counting down.
TCAAATACAGAGAGGCTACGTTTATAGCACACAATGCTAAAGGATTTGACAGTTACTTGATTCTTGGTTACCTGGTGGGAGAGGGTATGACTCCCACTATAATCATGCAAGGTAGTAAAATTATCAGCTTCACAGAATCTGATTTCCAGTTAAGATTCATCGACTCTCTGTCTTTCCTCACCATGCGTCTCAGAGCTATGCCCAAGGCGTTAGGTTTTGAGGATAAATCCAAGGGTCATTTTCCTCACAAATTCAGCTCGCAGGAGAGGTTAAACTACACGGGTCCTTACCCGCCTCCCTCCGATTACGACGTAAAACGCATGTCCTCTGCTGAGCAGGAAGAGTTTTACAATTGGTACAGAGAGGTCTCTCAAGGTGTTTTTAACTTTGAAAAGGAGTCTCTGTACTACTGTCAAAACGACGTTGATATTCTGAGGGAGGGTTGCGTGAAATTCAGAGACCAATTTATCAGTGAAACGCGTGTCGATCCTTTTAGCTGCGTTACCATAGCCTCGGCGTGTATGAAGGTGTTTTTCACCAATTTCCTGCCTGAAAAAACTCTGGCCGTACCTTCGCCAGACAACTACAGACGTCGATCCAAAACATACTCAAACGCATCCATACAGTGGTTGGAGTGGGTAGCGCGTTCTCAAAAAATCTCCATCGATCATGCTTTAAACCGGGGGGAACGTCAGATCGGTCCGTACTTTGTAGACGGTTATGCGTTGAGAGATAATGAGCAATGGGTCTGGGAGTTCCAGGGGTGCTTTTTTCACGGCTGCCCCACGTGCTACAGGCCCGATGAAATCTGTCCTCTGACAGAGGCTCCCTTTGGAGATCTGCACGCCTCTAGTGAGGCGAGATTGCAGGAGTTGAGGAACGTTTACGGTGTCCGTACAATAGTGATGAGGGAGCACGTGTGGACGGAAATGAAAAAATCAAACGAGGCGGTAAAAACGTTCATGAAGACCTACGTTTCTCCAGAACCCCTCTCCCCTCGCTCGGCTCTTTACGGAGGTCGAACTTCAGCCATAAGGTTAAGGTACAGTACACAACCCGACGAAAGCGTGCATTATGTAGATGTAACCTCCCTCTATCCGTATGTCAATGCCACCCGTTCTTATCCTTTACATCACCCCGTCATAATCCACGAGGATTTTGATGACCCCCGCAAGTATTTTGGTCTGATACGCGTCACTGTGTATCCGCCTCGGGGCCTCTTTTTTCCCGTCTTACCTTATAAAACATCTCGAGGTAAATTAGTGTTTACCCTCTGCCGAACCTGCGCTGAAATCAATTATCAGAGCGGCTCTTGCACTCACGATGAAGAGGCCAGAGCTCTGATGGGGGTCTGGGTGACCGTCGAGTTAAACAAAGCCTTAGAGCTGGGTTACAGGCTGGGTAAAATCACAGAGGTGTGGCATTTTGAGCAGAGTAGCAGCGGCATCTTTGTTGACTACATACACTCCTTTCTAAAAGGTAAGCAGGAAGCTTCAGGATACCCTCCCGACGTACAGAATGATGAGGCAAAGAAAAAACAATACATCGCAGAGTACGAGAAGCGTCAAGGCATTCGATTAGATCCTGAAAAAATTCAGGTAAACCCTGCCAAGAGGCAGGTGTCTAAGCGGTGTTTTAACAGCTTCTGGGGTAAGTTTGCACAGAGAACCAATCTGGTACAAACCAGTCTCATCAGAACCCCCGATCAGTTTTTCAACTATGCATTTTCGGGTCAGTATGATCTCAGACACGTGTCTGTCTTACAGACGAAAAAAGAGGTTGATGTAGCTCTGATTCAGTGGAGTTATAACGAACGCAGCGTCGTACCCTCCGGTAGGTCAAACAACATCTTTATAGCTGCATTTACCACCGCCTACGGACGTTTAAAGTTGTACGATTATTTAGAAAGGTTGCAACAAAACGTATTATATACTGACACAGACAGTCTGATCTATGCATTGAAAGATGGAGAGACCCCTCTGGAGTTGGGTAATTATTTGGGGGATTTGACGGACGAGTTGGGGGGTGACACAATTCAGGAATTTGCAGCGGCGGGTCCCAAAAGTTATGCCTACCAAACCAAAACAGAGAAAAAAGTCGTAATGAAAATTAAAGGTATAACCCAAACTAGGGAGTGCTGTGAACAGATCAACTTTGACAGTGTGAGGGGGTTGGTGGAAGGGTACCTGGATGGTATGAAGGAGGAGGCGGTGCTTGAGACCCCTCAGCACAGCATTAGAAGGGATAAAAAAGGGTTTCTGTTGAAAAACACGACATTTCAGAAAAAGTTTCGAGTGGTTTATGATAAAAGACGTCTCTTCCCTGACGGGAAGACTCTGCCTTTTGGTTATTAGATTTTTATTTTTTATTTTTTTCACAGAAAAAAAGAAAAGAAAAAATGTCACACCATGCCATGATGGAGGAGGTTGAATTTGACCCTAGACTGAAAGTGCCTTTTTCATGTCTTATAGTGGGCCCAGCGGCTGTGGGAAAAGTTATTTTGTAAAAACTGTACTGGAAAACTGTGAACGTGTGATGAATACTGTACCTCAGAAAATTGTGTGGATTTTTACTTCATTCCAGCCTATGTACGATGAACTGCAGAAAATGAATAAAAAGATTAAATTCATCGAAGGGCTGCCTGATTCTTTTGAGAAATTTGAAGATACTCTGGTCATCCTGGACGATGTTATTTTTCAAGCCTCTGATCATCCTGAGGTGGTTAAAATTTTCACACAATACCGACATCATAAAAATATGTCGGTCATGATGTTGACTCATGAATGTATTTCATCAGGGTAAATACAGCCGTACTATCAGTTTAAACAGCAATTATATGGTGTTGTTTAAAAACCCCAGAGACAAATTACAGATGAATATTCTAGCTCGTCAAATTTTTCCTTCACAAAAAGCCTTTTTCTTGGCAAGTTTTGAAGATGCAACCAAAGAACCCTACGGGTATTTAATCCTGGATCTCACACCATCCTGTCCAGAAAGATACAGACTGGGGAGTGGTTTACTTCCTGACCAGTGGCCCGTCGTCTACCTGCCTAAAGCCAAGTAGGTCATCATGTCACAGCGTATAAAAAGGAACGCCGTCTTACTAAAAGCTTTGTACCACGCCACGCCTCAGAAACGTAAAGATATCATAGCCCACTGCTCCCCCGACTTTCTCCAGGCGTTGTGTGAGATTGCTTTAAATCTTTTAAAGGGGAACATTCCCCTCTCTACTTCTCAATACAAAAAACTGAAACGTCAAAAAAAAATCATCAGACTGCTGGCCGATAAGAAAACTAGTTTAAAACGCAAACATCTGGTTTTGAAGAAACAGACGGGGGGATTTATTTTTCCTCTGCTGTCAGCAGCCGTACCTCTTATAGGAAATCTTTTAGGAGGCTTGATTCAGAGAAAATAGAAGGAAAAGAAAAGATGGCCAAGGTGAACAAAATGTTTCTCATTTCACCCCATGAGATGAACAGGCTCACCCGAACAGAATCCTCCTCCTCCATCAGACAGACGGCTGAAGATGATTTGGATGAAAGAATGAGAAGGATACTCAATGAGAAGGGGATAAGTTCCTATGAAAAACTGAAGAGGTATGAAGCTTTGCTGCACAGATATCTCACTCTTATGAGACAAGGTCAGAATGATGAACGTAGGGTTACTCTGCGTCTGCAGCGTCTGCAGCATGAACACCTGCTTGATCACCCTCCTGAATCTACGTCCACATCCGTCCAAACATCTGACGGGACTGACGGGCCTGACAGGACTGTGTCTGCATCTGCCCAGACACCGGATCCCATATTGGAATCATCAGGAGATGCGGTGAGCGAGGTCATAAAAAATCTACCCCCACACTCCCGTAAAAATGCACGGTACATTATGCAGAAATTATCGGAATGTGATGTGGACTGGACCTCGAGGGGTGAATTTGTTCATAGGGGGAACGTAGTAAAAGGTTCTCATATCATGGATTTATTCAAAAACCTCTCGCAGACTTATAAAAAACCTCAATCTCCTCCAAAAGGATGGATAAGTTTCCTAAATACCTTGGCTGAAGTAAACATCCCCTTATCTATGCTGAGTAACCGTTTTGCACGTGAGCAATACAGGCGTCTCAAAACGATCGAAGATAAAGATGAAGAGGAATTTGGAGAAAAAACACCCCGTCTACGTTCAAAGAGAAGAATAATTTTATCCCCCAGATGGACGACGTAAAAAATTTTTATTGTTTTATTTTCACACACACACACACACACACACACACACACAGTGGTATACGTTTCTGCAGAATAAATAAATAAAAAATGTTTTTCGTTAAAATGTTTATTGTTGATTTTTTTTTTTACATGCGTTCTACATGCGTTTTACAAGCGTTTTACACACATCTCTAAACATTTGTAAAGAGCAGGCCCCGTGATGAAAATTCAGACCTCTTTGACGTCGAGCCAGGCAGCTTCGATAATTATTCACAAAATGAGATACCTTACGATCGTTTCTTAAGACGTCGTCGTCATAGAGAGACAATATTTCTTTATAAGATAATCCGCAGGCCCTATGGCAGAGATAAAAAACACAATGCTGCCCGCAAACGATGGACAGAGGGTGTTGAAGCTGACGGTCATGGTGCAGTATTTTCTCTGAACGATTTTCCAGAAACTCCAAGATGCTGGAGGGGTATTGTGGAAAATCAGGGGGGTGTCCGTAAGAGTCAAAAAAGGTGGCAGAGCCGTCCTGTTCCAGAGTCAGAGCTAACCAGTGTTCTCCAGGCAGGTGTGAGGGGTGAGTGTTGACGATGAAGTAGGCGGGAGCTCGAAACTCAGGATTCAGTAAGGGTAGCTGGTCAGAAGCCCACACCCCGCAGAATACATCTCCCAGCAATTGATGCAAAAGATGTTCCAGCTGACGATTATCCATTTCAGTTTATTTTATTTTAATAATAATCCACCAGCACCTGTCTTTTAGCATTGATCTCCAGAATGGAATTGTAACAAGCATAGACGATGAGTGTGGTGGTCTGAGGCAGGGGGACCCTGAATCTCATCTCCAGCCTCAAATTTCCGTTGGAAACGGGAGACAGGGCATCTGTGTCATCGGTCGGTTCGAGATTGAAAGCAAACAGAGCATACCCCTCGTTAAATTCCCTGCGATCGATACTCAGAGGTAAATCTTTGAGGTGTCTCCCCGTGGCTGTAAACATGTGGTAAAACTCTCTGACTGAATTCCCTCTATCAAACTGGGGTTGAAAGGCTTTAGCAGGAATCTGTCGACCGTCCTGACAGAGCGCCAGGTACTCCACATCATAATGTTTGAAATTAAATGGTGACAGGTCCCTCCTGCCTGTGAAGGCGTCGTGGTGAACCATGCCAAGAACGACGTATTTGGGGATCGCTCCGAGAAAGAGGTTCTCTTGGTTACAGATCCTGGAATTCTCAGGGATGGAGTAGGTTTTCACTGTAACGCGTGAGAGGGGGTAGAGGGCATTTCCTTTCAACAGGGCTGTCTCATGACCCAACCTGATGGCCGGAGAAACTGTGACCTTTTTGACAAACAGGGAGGCGGCCGTTATCTTCAGGGCAAACTCTGAGACGCGTGTTCCCATCAGACAGAAGGCATCGTTGCTGCGTATCAGTTTAATTCTCAAATCTACCGAGTTCAGCAAAAGTCTCTCGCAGAAAAATATGTCGGCGTGAAGGGGGCCCAGCAGATCCACTTCTTTAGACTGATCCGTGAATACGGCTCTCTGAGTAAGACCTCTATTAGGCCCATTTGACGTGACTATCGAATCTATAGCACCCGCAGTGTCTTTGTAAAATAGACCGGCGCTGAATTGACTCTTTAACATATCTTCAGAATAGTTGAGCAGAGTCTCGATCATGGCTCTGTAAGGATGTGTGGAGCTGGACTGTGAAATCAATCTATCTCCCAGAATAACATCGCATTGGCTGAAAATCGTATTCAGAGGATAATTAATGAGTCCTACGGCCGTATCAGCGGGGATCTCGGCTCCATCCTTCTCTGTAATTTTCACTCTGAGATGTAGCAAGGTATCACCGTCTCCGGGGATGAAGAATTCGATGGGAGAGTTGTCACTCAGCGCTGAGAGGGGTTGACATTCTTGATATTTTTTATCCTCTATGGATAACTGTGTCATAGGAGCAGAAAATAGATCCAGTTCAGCCAGGGTGCACTCGGGTGATTTCTGGAGTAAAAGAGCCATGTTTTTCTTTCTTCCTTCTTAAAAAGTTCTTAAAAGATATCGGAGCTCTGAGCAGACTTCCTTCTCTCAACACCATCACCCTTGACTGATTTGCCTCTTTTACGTTTTGCTCGTTTTTTAGATGAAAAAACTCTATCGCCCGGCGGGCGTTTCTTCGTCCTACGAGATAAGACCATAATACCTCCCGAGCCCTTTTGATTTTTCTGTTCCGTTAGTTTTCCCATCACTCTTTTGACTGCGTCGGCCGCTATGTTTGTGGTGGCTGTTTTAAGATGAGGTTTTGCCACGGCAAAACCCGTCTTCAGTAGAGGAGATACGAAACGAAACAATTTTGAAAAGATAGAACCTATACCTCTCCCGTACATGACCGGGGCTCCGTAAAAACCGGGTAGAGACCCTCCTGCTTGACTTTCATAATATCTGACAAAACGATGAGGATCCTCTTTGAGGCGTAGCGTAGCCATCTTTTTATTGAACCGGCAGAGAACGCTGAACGGGTTTGAAGTGCAGCTTGACGATCGTTTTCCCGTAAACAAAGTCCACGTACTTGTTGCGATCCGTTTTAATTTCAATGTGGATGGTTTTGAGGTAGTTTTTTGAAACAGGCAGGTAATGCACCTTATTATACCTGAGACTGACCACGTCTCCGAATTCTCCTTTCACGTTCACTACACCCAGCAGGGGTGAGTAGCTATCACCGACCGTTTGAAACTGGACGCAGTCGTTGTAGAGGAAGAGGCTATAAGTGCCGGCGTTCAAGTCGCAGGGGAAGGGACTAGAGCGCCCTGATAGAGTCCACCATTCGTTGACTTTTATTCCCAACATATAAGCCAGAGGGGGATAGGCTCGGATTTTATATCGGCCTTCGCCTTTGACATCCAGGCATTTGGTCAAATTGTTGAAAGAAGCTTCGAAGGAGGGGTCGTACTTTTTGACCGCCGGGACCAACTGATCCAGGAGATCTTTAGGACGCTGGTAATACCCTCCTCCTCGAACGAATTTAACACTCACCAAGGGTTGAGGTTCGTCGATCGTTTGGTTCAGTTCAACGTAGCCCAAGTCCTTGGGTAAATTGTACCAGGTTCGAGGATAAATGAACTCATACAGACCCACCATCCATTCTCCACTCAGTTCAATAGGTTTAGCTAAATCTACTGTGAAACAACTACTGGTATTATTTTTAAATATTTCCTTGCTAGCGTTGGAAGGTAGGGTCACGTAAAACCCTCTGACGAGGTATGCTCCATGATAATTTTTGTGATTATGATTTTGTCTGAATGATCCCGTGAGCTTTGTATAAGGTTTTTTTTTTTTATATACCAACCACCTCTGAGGCTTTAACCCAGCTGTTGAACTTCTCCGGCCAATTTTTCCATTTTACAAAAAACTGTTTTTTGCCTCTGACAACGCGTCGTTTTAAGATTTTCTCCACGTGAAACAATCTGTCTCCTCTCATTTTTACTTTCTGTAGCTCGGGTTCATAAAAGGAGCCCTCGATAGGTTCCCCGTCATAATCTTGGAGTTTGTATACAGGAGGTGTGCGTGGAATGCTACGTGTCACTGTAAACACTTCATCCGTAAAACTCTGTTCATATTTTTTATCAAACACTCCTCTCAACTTGGATATTCTGACCAGATCCCCTTTCTTAAATTTCATCTTTATTTTATGACGCGAGGAGATTGTACCGTACAGGTTATGAAACGCTTGAACGGCATTCTCAAAGGTCACCTCCATAGGAGTCATTTTTATACTTTTATGGTAACTGTTGTTGTAGCTGCTCAGCAGGTCGGGTAAGACCTCGAGGTAACGTCTGGTGTTGTGGGCCGTAAAATATCTCCACATTCTCGTTTTTAAGGTACGATTAAATCTCTCCACCACCGAGGCCTTTAAGTCGCTCATTGCCTTAAAATGTACGATACCGTATTTCCGCATCAGAGCCTCAAAACTCTTGTTGAAAAATTCTTTGCCAGCGTCTGTCTGTAGCTTTTCAGGTATTTGACTCTCTAGTAACACAGATTCGAAAGCTTTAACCACTTAGCAGCCGTCTTCTTCTTCAAGACGCGCGCATAGGCTTTTTTTGAAAATACGTCTATAACGGTCAATAAATAATTGAATCCGTCATTATGTTCAGCCAAGGATTGCATGTCGCACAGGTCAGCTTGAAATTGTTTTAACGGTTTTGTTACAAAGACTCTGTTTCTCTTGAAATGTACTCGGGCTGGTTTATGCAGGGTATAAGCGTCCTGCTCTGATAAAAAATCTTTAACATCCTCGACACTGACTTTTTCACCCCTTTCATCTTCTACACCCTTACGAAGTCGTTCTACCCCTCCAAAACTACCCAGGTGAACTGGGTCGTAATACAATTTTTTCATCACCTCTTCCTCAGCCATCCTGTCTTCTAAAACATTCAAACACCATCTGCTCTAATGCTCTGTGTGAGCTAACTTTTAAACCTTTAAAAAAATACATAAAACAGACACGTTTTACTTACGTATTTTATTTTTAATCGTTACGAATACCTCCGCGAGTGACAAACGGATTACATGATTTTAAAAACATTAGGTTACATGATTGAAAAAACACCCGGTTACATGATTGAAAAAACACTCGGTTACGTGATTGAAAAAAAACCACTCGGTTACATGATTAAAAAACTTTTTTTTTTTAAAATAAAACAAAGTTACAAACTCTAGAAATGAAGTTACAAATGGATTACATGATTAAAAAACATTCGGTTACATGATTAAAAAAACACTCAATTACATGATTAAAAAACTTTTTTTTTTTTTTTAAATTTTAAAAAAGTTACAAACTCTAGAAATCAAGTTACAAACTGATTACATGATTAAATTATTATTATTATTTTTTTTTTAAGGGTTTTTTTTTTTTTGTTTTCCAAAATCCTAAAGTTTCCAAAAGTTCATTTAGGTTTAACAAGCTCCGGAAAAACAGTCACCGATGATCTGCAGTTGATTGATTTTCGCTGGATCCTCTTTAGTCAGATTTTCGTACATATCAGAGAAAGTGGCGTAGATCTTCTTGACCGATCTCAACTCATGCAGGAGAGTCTCTGCCACGGCCTGGACTCTGAAATCAGTCATGTGGACTTGTTGGTTCATCAGCAAACGTTGAATGGAAGGAATAAAGCGAGGGGTGATGAGTCTTTTCTTTAAATGGTGATAGTGTTCCAGAAAAAAATCGTCCTCCAACACCTCCAAGCATTCGTGCTGTCTCTGGCTAGGATGATTGATCATACACCCATAGCACTGATCGATGCGGTACTTGCGAATAGTCAGGTTGAGCAAATGATAAACGGCAGATCTGATGGTATCAACGACCCAATCAGCCATCCATCCATCAACAGCGTCCTCATTGTTTTTGTCCTCCTCAATTTTGTCCTCCTCCTCCTCCTCCTCTTCCTCTTCCTCCTTCTCCGAACACGGGGGCGTCTCAGGCATCATGTGCTCGTCCTCCCCAACTTCCACAGAAGTCCGCTCGTCCTTCCCGACCTCGTCAGAAGTCTGATCGTCCTTCCCGACCTCGTCAGAAGTCTGTAGACTTATGCTCTTAGAGTCCATTGAGCCGAGGTAAGTAAATTCGGAAAAAGAAGAAGAACGGAAGAGCGCGCGAGGACGGAGGGAGTGCTTCTGTCCAGTGCTGTCCATCTCAAACACTGCCTCGGCAATGACCGCGTTCTTTATAAAACCAGAAGGAGGGTGTGGCTTGAAAGTGGAAGGCGTGGTTCGGAAGTATGAGTTTCGTGTGAGTCTTTTTCTCTCAGAGAAAATAAAGGGCTCAAAACTTTAGAGATTTTCTCACCACCACCGCTTCTTTCCAAATGCGACAACTCTGAAAAAGGGTTGAAATCCTCTCCTTTATCTCCAGCATCCTGTCGAGCCATTCTGTTGCAGGTATGACTAAAACGGTGCGAAATAGTCCGCAGTCGGGATTAAATCTCTCCAAAACAAAAATGTCGGCCGATCTCCTCCCTTCAGGATTGTCTGAACGCACACTGGCATGAGTCATCCATTTGCCCGAGAGTGTGGTTTTGGATTGCCACAATGACCCCAAGATGATTTTCGTCTTAGACAGTTCGTTATCGTTAAACTGAATGCCCATCCTCGGACGCTTTACCCAAACAGGAGTCTCACCGGCACTCTCACTCTCGCTACGCAGTCTCTTTCCCATCTCCCGCGTTGAAAAATCTTCATCATCCTCTTCCTCCCCCTTTTCCTCCTCCTCCTCCTCCTCCTCCTCCTCCTCTTCCTCTGAACCATACCCTGTCTCAGACATCATCTCATCGACATCCTCGTTCTCTTTATCAGACATACCCGGCGCATCAACATCCACGTTCTCTTTATCAGACGCATCCTCTTCATCACGCTTCTCCACACTCACATCTTTGTTGTTCGTAGAAATCGCCATCCTTAACATCGTCTTCATCACCGCCCAATCCTCGACGGTCAACACCGTCATGTTGGTTGAAGGACTCAGACTTTCCCCGTCACCCAACTGGTACAAACACAACTCGCCCACCTCGTACTTGAACACATAACCCCAGGATCCAGACATCCGTGGTCGTAAAGATCATTCTTCATGCAGAGCTCCTGACGGAGGCATCTGGGTACGGCACAGATACATCAGACACCGCTTCTTCTTCTTTGGAGCGCCCGGTACCTCAGTAACGTCTTGATAGACCGTTACAGGCGTATGACTGAGCAACGACGAGGACCAATTGGCAGGCTGGTCCTCATCTTCATCCAACGGTCTAGAAACCGTGTCGTCCATTCGAACCGATTCCAGTATTTGCGGATCCATGCTGAGTACAAAGTAAAATGAAAGAATGAACAGAAACCCCTTTTTTAACCGCTTCTCAACATCTCCAAACACCTCCCCACTGTTCTCATAGGCTCATCCTTAACCCCACCCCCTCCCCTCTCATTGGTTCGTCTTAAAGAGTTTGAATGAACAAATACTTACTCTTTCCATTTACTCTGCATCTGACTCTCCACCCCGGACGTCCACTCATCTTCCTTCCTTTTCAGGATGTTTTTTATGAGTTGTTCAGATTGTGTAAAATAGTGGTTGTTTTACCTGTGAGCAGTGCATCATGTGAGCGAAGTTTTTCATCTCTCCGGCTCATAAAGACTTATTTGCGGTCTACTATGACAGAAAAGAGACTATCGAGTTTGGCTGTACTCAGCATTGAATCAAAACGCACAAAAGCATTAGATCTAGATAAATTTGTGAAGCGTTTTGCTGAGCAACATGGAAATCACCGCATTCAGCTGATATAGGCATGCCAACTTCATGCTATGCTCACTGGTGAGCCTTTTCAAAGGTGTTAAAATGATGAACTCAACTTTTTTCTTTTTTTTCTGTATTTATTTCTTTGTTTTGGCAACTGTGAAAATCTGATATCACCTTTAATGAAACCTAGTGTGAGGAAAAAAAGTTTAAAATGTGACACTGGTGTAAATGGTGTAAATCCTGCTGAACAGGAAGCAGTGTTGTTTTTGTTGTTTTTTAATGTCTCTTCTTTTGTATATACATTGGAAAACTGTCAGTGAAGTAAATACAACATCAAGATAATCACTAAACACAAAAAAAATGTTCAAGCTACAGAGGGAGAAATGGAGAGGATGTGTGTTCTCAGTAAAGAATAAAAGTGATGTCCAGTACCTTGTTTGAGTGCTGGGACACATTTATTTCCACACAGTGTATTAATGCTCACCTTAGGACAGCTCAGTCCGTAGATCTTCATGGTTAAGTTTTTCTCTGAATAGTTTCTTCTTGTACAAATGCTGCCTGCAACACTGCCACTCTGACACAGTCAAAAACTGTTTGCTTCCTTTAATGCCTTTCCTGCGATAATGCCCCACCTACAGTAGTGTTACCATACTTCTATCTCCTAATAAGTGCTGTACTATATGAACTGTTTCACATTAAACTTCAAATGAGATTAAGTTTGTCTGTATGAGTTTGTAAATGTCAGCCCATGCCCGTATGAAGTGTGTACATACTATTTCTCATCAAACTATTAAATTCAGTATATACACATCTGTCATATGTTGCCACCCCTCAAAAATGCCTGCCCCCCTCTTGCCACCCCATAAATATTTTTCTAGATCTGCCCCTGCTACCATCTGAATGTCGCAGCAGAAATCGAGACTCATCAGACCAGGCAACATTTTTCTAATCTTCTATTGTCCAATTTTGGTGAGCCTGTGCGAATTATAGCCTCAGTTTCCTGTTCTTAGCTGGCAGGAGTGGCATCCGGTGTGGTCTTCTGCTGCTGTAGCCCATCTGCCTCAAGGTTCGACGTGCTGTGCATTCAGAGATGCTCTTCTGCATACCTCGGTTATAATGAGTGGTTATTTGAGTTACTGTTGCCTTTCTATCAGCTCGAACCAGTCTGGCCATTCTCCTCTGACCTCTGGCATCAACAAGGCATTTTCGCCCACAGAACTGCCGCTCACTGGATATTTTCTCTTTTTCGGACCATTCTCTGTAAACCCTAGAGATGGTTGTGCGTGAAAATCCCAGTAGATCAGCAGTTTCTGAAATACTCAGACCAGCCCGTCTGGCACCAACAACCATGCCACATTCAAAGTCACTTAAATCACCTTTCTTCCCCATTCTGATGCTCGGTTTGAACTGCAGCAGATCGTCTTGACCATGTCTACATGCCTAAATGCATTGAGTTGCTGCCATGTGATTGGCTGATTAGAAATTTGCGTTCACGAGCAGTTGGACAGGTGTGCCTAATAAAGTGGCCGGTGAGTGTATATATATGCACACTAGCCGTGTGGTGGGGGTGGATAGGCGTTAGGGTTGGCCAGGCCTAACCCCCCCCCCTCTTTAAGGGAAGTAAAAATATAAAAAAAAAAACAAAGACATGAAAACCAAATTCTGCATATGTATAAACAATTCAAATTTTGTCAGCACCCCCCTCTGGGCACACACGCACACATGAGCGCATGCACACACACACAAACACACACACACACACACACACACACACACACACACATTCCCTTTCTGATATTTTCAAATCTCTACTACTGGAATCCTGGAATCCAGTCTTTTCTTTCAGTTTACCTTCATGTTTGTTTTTATTCACCAATAAAAACAAACAAACCAAAGAAAACACAGGCAGGTGCTACCAGTATAGTCCACAATGAGCTAAAAGAAGCTGAAAGCTGGGGGAAAAAAAACAGAAATAGAAGGAACCTTAAAATTGTAAAGAAAAAAGGACACGTGGTAACCCCTGTCAAATACATTTGAAATGTGAAGAATACTTAACAATATGTCACCTTGTTTCCTTATTGCTTTCAACAATACAATAAGCGACATGTGCTTTCCTTCCCGAGTCAGTTATCACAGTAACTTTCTGATTTCTGAACGATCTGATTTTAACACCAGAGACCACTGTCTGCACCCTGTCTTCTACTGTCAGCAACAATTTCTGGTAACAATGGCCATGATGTGGCCTATCCAGGGTGTGCCTGCCTATCGCTCAGTGTCAGCTGTGTTTGGCTCCAGCCACACCGCCACCTGCATGAGGATTAACAGTTACAGAAAATGGTTGGTTGGTCATGATCTTTTCTAAACTTATAACTGTTTTCTTGGTTGTCTAAACATATCTTAATCTTTAACCCACAAACTGCACATGTGAAAAAAAAAATTGTAAAAAGCCTTTTGTGTCTCTGGAGGGAGCTATCGAGGATGAGGTCCATGGTATACTCCATGGAATGGTAGTCACTGAGGCAGTCCACTATAAAGTGCCTTGCTCATAATGTTCCAGCCAGCCACCGTCATTAGATGTTGATATTTGGTTGAATTTAGGTTGGGATGTCTGGTGAACAAAATTCAACATCAGGACACCGTCTAATGCCAGTGTTAATTTGACTGAGAATACCAGCCCATTCTCATTACAAACTCGTAAAATAGCGTGGCTTTGACAGTGCTTTTGGAGTAAGTGTACGATGCCAAAAGCCACCTTTCCCATGCATATTAAACACTGCTGGATGGCATCAGCTGAGAACGTGGTCAGATGACACTTGCTGTGTCCACTTAATATGTACATGGGCAGAATCACTTGAGACAGAGCCTGTCACATGCTCATGAAATACAGTAGGACAGCGTCATGTTGAAATGCTGATGGTAATGAATATAAAGGAGTGTGAATTAGCCCCACAAATCCCACACTTTCATTCGGGGGTCTGGTGTTGGCTTCCTGTCTGAATGTGATGATTTTTTTTCTACACCTCAACATGTGCCTCCTTCCCTGAATCTTAACCATCAGTGCCAGTATGTGCATTTGTTGATGTCAAGTCAAGTTAAGTCAAGTCAATTTTATTTTTAAAAGCCCATTATCACAAAACATAGTTTGCCTCAGAGGGCTTTACAGCATACGACATCCCTCTGCCCTTAGACCCTCACATCGCCTAAGGATGTTTGTTGCCATGTGCTGGTTGGTTAAACATAATCACGTGCTTTGTCATCCCACCATGTGCATTTGTTGACATCACAGTAACAGCCATAATGTAAATAGTAGACACAGAAGGATACCTAAAACATAATATGTCATAATATGTAGACGCAGAAGTCCACAGCAAAGCGGCAACATGTGACGACTTTGGATGAGAATATGTTGCGAACACTTATGACAGATGATGATTATTGACAGTAGATGATGCTGACATTTAATTGGTTTTACGTTATGTTGGTTATTATCCAAAATCCAGTGTCTATTTCAGTGCAAATTTCATATCTTCATAAAAAACAACATTTAATGGACTGCACTTGTATAATGCTTTTCTAATCTATTGGCCACTGAAAGTGCTTTTGCACTTCATGTCACATCACCCATTCACACACACATTCACACACTGATGGCCAAGGCCACTATACGTTGCCACCTGCTATTCAGTAACCAATCATACACACTCACACATTGATGAAACAACCCACAGGAGCAATTTGGTGTTCAGTTTCTTGCTCTGGGGGAGCCAGGGATAGAACTGCTGATCTTCCAAATAGTGTACGACCCACTATACCCCTGAGCCACAGTCACCCCTAATCATAAGGCATGCAGAACAAAACCCAACATCTGCAAAACATAATGGTAACATCCATACAATGTTAATTGTTGTTAATTGTGGACATTTGGTATATCTATCAGTTTTCATTCTGACCAATATTTAACATCTATCTGTCTATACTACTATCTATCTATACTACTTTACTCATAGTGAATTTAGTTTTAGCCAGAGTACAGTACAGTAGCCACTGTATTTTGGGGAAACAAAGACACACTGACACTGCATGATGTTGCTAACTTGCTAATCAATGAATGTTCACTCCTTGTGGCACACTGATTGATGGGTGGATGTCATGATATAACTAACTGATATTGGTTGGTTGTTTCACAAGAAGAAAACATGACTGTACTTCTAAAAGATTAGAGGATTGTTTTGTGTTAATATTTTTTTGCATCAGTTGTTAAGAATATGTCCAGAATGTGATTGAAAATAATTAAAGAGGGATTTTTCGTTTCATCTCCATTTCAAAGCCACTACTAGCTAAATACTCCTAAATCTCTGACCAGACTGTTGTCAAGTTGCACTGTGGGTTGTGTACATTCTCATGCTTTTGCTCTTGCTGTCATTTCCAACTCTCCAATTCCTTTTAGTCACATGTCATAATTCCCCCATGTTGATAAGAATCATGATGATCTCGTGTGTGCAGGGTTGAGGGACTGGCTCCTGAGGAAGAACTGACAGCAGCTTGGTGCATTTTCCCTCTGGGCCAATCAGGGTCTGAAGTCCTTTCTTAGGTCTGAAGAGAGGCGGGGAATATCACAACAAGGTAATCTGATTCCTTCTCAAACTACTGTTCACCTCATGTTTCCAGATATTGTCAGCCAGAAACTTTGAGATTTCTTTGCTGTCTTTTGCTGTTCTGGTTAAGAGAGAAACCTCTAGGTCAGGAGTGTCCAAACTTTTTTGGGTGGGGGCTACATTAGGTAATATGAAAATACCTGCTTTTCACATCATATGTCTTATTTTAAAAAACAAAACAAAAAAATCACATACAAATTACACTAACGCAACTGTTTCATCTTTAAATAAGAAAGTATTCAACTTTCCTCCTGAAACACCAGCCCTTGTTCTTCTTTGGCCATGGCATCCTGCAATGTCTGCTAATATCTGACCTTTTCCTGCTGCTGTCTACTGTTAACAGTGGGAATGCAGTATGTAGCGGGTTTACCCATGTTTACACACGTTAATTTTGGTGGGAAAGCAGTAAAGAAAACACATGAGTTCTGCATAGTTCGTTTTTGGTGCATGTCTACAAACCGTATGATAGTCCTGCCATCATTAGGTACATGAAAATAAATGCAAAGTGATTTTGCTTGAACTATAAATTATTCTTTGAAAGACATGCAGAGGAATGTTTACAAATGTTTAAAATCAGTATCTGATATTTACTGAACATAAATATCAAAAGTAATTTTATGATAGTAAATGTACTTGTAGCCTATTGAAAGTAAAAGTACAAGTAAATGCTGGTAATGAAAAAGCAAGCAGTCAGATTTTGAAAATTATGTTGTTTATTTCATTTTAACATACACCATACTCAAAATAGAGCATACATTGTGCTCGAAGAAAACCTGTTATTTTTCACAACTTAAAGGAATTAAAGAACAAAATTCAGTTTTTCTCTTCCTCTCACTTCTTCATTCATCTGTCCCCTCTTCCTTCCTTCCCTTTTCCCTTTCTTCCCCATTTTGTAATAAGTAACTGAAATGTTTAAGGGAAATGTAGTACTATGGAGGAGTGATGGCAGGATGAAGTGTCATGAAGGATTGAAGCTCTCTATCCAGTTGGTTCACTCATGGGCCGAAGCTTCATGATGCTTCATTTGCTCTACTGTGCCATCAAGTGGACAATAAATGTAAAACAGGCAGAGTGATTATAATGACACCATGGCTTTGGTGCGTGAAGCTATAAATTGAATTGTGCTTAAATGATAATGCCAATAAACCAATAATATAGCCTACTCATTAATAAGCTCAAATATATTGCAAACAAACGCACAATAAAGTCTGGAGTCAACAAAATGTGAGGGGACAGTGGGGGTCCGTTGCGTTTCATTACCCCTTATATTTCGAATCGCACGCCAAACCCGCGAACCATTTCCTGAATCAGTCACGTGGTACAGCCGGCTCCCGAGGCTTCGAACATCACCACATACGTCATCGATACAAGCCTCGATACACGCTTCACAGAAATCTTCATGAATTACTCGACACATGCTTTGAAGCCTCGATATGGAAGGACACATCACTACTATGGAGTACTACTACTCCATAGTACTACATTTCCCCTACCATGGAGTACTATGGAGGACTGTGAAAGTTGACAGAAAAATAAAAACTCGCTTTAAGCAAAATACTTTAAGCAAAAGTATAATTACTTTGTTACATTACAAGACTGCTGGCACACAGAGACAGACAACTGTTCACGCTCACATTCACACCTGCAGCCAATTTAGAGTCACCAAATAATCTGCATGTTTTGGGACTGTGGGAAACAGAAAAGCCCCGTTGACAAGGAAAGAACATGGAAATTCAAGAGACCCCTCCCACCTTATGTTGGAGCCCTCCTCCTTGGGGACACCCTAGATGACAGTGCTGACCACTACACCGCCATCGATACATTTTTTAAATAACTAAATAACTTCATAACATAAATAATGAAATTAATTAATGAATGAATGACGATATGCGCACAGAGAGAGGTATTAATCTGGCTTGTGTGCAGTCTGGGAGGTCAATAGTACTCTGATAAGAAAGGTTGTTCTGCTGATGGGAGCTGCTGAGTAGTATTTTATGTGTGTTTTAACAAACACTTTGTAATAACAGATTATGCACATGCAAAACAACAGAGGCCCTAAAGTCCCAGAAGGTGAAATTCTTTATCTTGTGCATACAAGATAATAAATAAATTTAAAAAAAATCACCTTTCAGTACTTTAGGGCTCTGTGCAAACTAAAGACAAATTTCTGCAACAGGAGACAATAAATTATTTTCTGTTCATCAGATCAGAATACACTCGTATGGATCATTTTACAATGAGTAACCTTTTGTTCCATTTTGTTGTTTAGGTCAGAGGACTTGCACTGAAGTGTTGGATGCCCTTATGAATCTGACCTAAGGACGTTAAGAGGGGAGACTGAAAACAACCCATACATTGCTGAAATTTTTCCTAAGGATCGCAGCAGACAAACAAAGATGTATGTTATCAGAACAGTTTGAAAAATTCTGATAATTTAAACATAACGACTTTAGGAATCCAGGGATTGACATTCATCATCCTCCAATTAGAAGCACTTTTATTCCTCTATGTGCAGTAATTTTCACTTTAATGCTCCTATGCTCCTATGCAAGTGCTTGCAAGCAGTGATGTATGCATAGGCACTGTGTATGTGTGTTTGTACTGGTCTGTGTGTATGCATGTGAAATAGAACTTAGCTATTATTATTTTATTTCATTTTATTCTATATGAACCCTGCTCAGGCAGTGCAACTATATCTGTTGTATTTACCTGTACAATGACAATGAAGATATTCTCTTCTCTTTTATGCAGTCAACTCAGCAATAAGCATTTTTTTTTACAAGGAAAACCTCATGTTAACCATTTGCAACACATAACAAATCAACCTTGTACTTTGTAAGGAATCATCAAAAAATTTGAGTTCATGCTGTCTTTATAAAAAAGAGCTTTTTTGTAATTTTAATATGATAAATGACCTAAATCAGACTTCATGAGAGTTAAACACAGGAGACTAGCTGGATTTCCAGACATGGAGTCATTCTACTTTTCATCTCTTTTTTCACTATAACTTGTCCTCTCGAGATTCCTCTTTGGCCAACATCATCTCATGTCAAATTGAACCCTAGTATTGACAGAAAAATATATTACATAGGCCATCTGTACATCACGGGGTCAGGGTCATATTCGGAAACATCACAAACAGTGACTAAAAAAGAGTGAGTTCCCATGAATGCATGTGTGCAATTCATGGGAACTCACTCTTTTATTTACAGAGCCTACAGTGCACTGTTACTTACATACAGGCCTGCATACGTAGGTGCGTGTGCGTCGGGCCTGCTTACGAACCTACGTGCGCCTTTAAATGGCGTGTACTGTGTTGAGGGCGGACCAAATTGGCGCGTGTGTGCGCGTGTGTGTGCGTGGTGCGCCCCTTGCCTGCAGCCGCTGCAAGTCGCACCAAGCAAACAGCGGCTTTGTGCGTATGATGCACCCTGGTCGACGCACCTGTGAGGAGCGATAAACCCAGCCGGGTACCGCCTGGTGCTCCCCGCCCCACCGCTCCGCACCAGCACTGTCAGCAGCGGAAACACTGCTGCTTTCAGCAGGATCCTGGATTTTAAAAACTACGCCTCAGTGGAGTTTACAGCTGGATTTTAGCAGTTGGATACGCTTGGTGGAGTGTTTAACTAAGGTCAGTGCCGTCATCTTTTTACTCCAACCTGTTCATGTTGCCTTGCCGCGCAGAAAAGCCTCCTGAATTTAATGAAGTCAAATAGAGGCAGGTGCCAGAGGAAATATGAGGCAGACAAGACTGCAGGTTCCAATCCTGGCGCACACAGATCGCGGAACTCGCCACTTTTGCAGGACTTTTTATTCGCAGTTTACGCGCACCGGATCGAGCCGGAGCAGGTGTGGGTCCTCTGAAGATCCAGCGGCGTCTGGGAGAGTCGTAACTGGAATTTCTGCGATGTTGGCCCCTTAATTCCCCCGGTGGAGCAGAGGCACTGTAACAGGCGGGTGTAGAATTACATGTCCTCGCCTCTTCTCTCCGCTCCCCCGAGGCGATATTAACAATATAAATTATCAATTTTATTTTTATTGCATCTCGCAAATCGACCGTGCAGCGTTGAAAACACGCTTGAGTATCAAGTAGAAAGAGCATCAACTATGAAAAAAAACGTAAACTGCGGCTTAAATAGATTTGCTTTACCTTGTTTTTGGGCTGATGAATAATAAATAGCATGAACGCCAGGTGTCCAGTGTCCGCGCATTGTTCTCGTCTTCAGCTTCATGTTAAAATGTCAAACAAATGCACGGTGACACGCAGCGCACAGCCCTCTGCGCACAGCAAACACTCTTTAAATATACATGCATATTTCGATGGAATTGAAACAGAATGACATGCAGTTTGATACATGACCTTCTGTGTTAACGGAGATGGGCGGCACGCAGCAGCGGGCTGCACGCACACTTCCTTCATTGGAATAACCATCACATTCCTCCATTATGCCTTTTCCTCTGGATTCGGAAATCCAGCTGCTGGTTGTTCAAACATTTACAAAATAAATCAAACGGTTGGAGCTGTGTTTTTTTTTTTTTTTTTTTGCGTTTCAGAAAAGCCATAAACCTGCAGAACTGAGGTCTGAAAAGGTATCATTTAAAAATGTTTGTCTCATATTAAAATACCTCTGAAATATCGAAATAAATTGAAGAAATTCGTTGACAATTTTTAAAAGCTAATGTAGAAATGATTTTGTGGAGGTCCAAAATATTTTCCTGACAAAATATGATTATGATGATGTGGAATATTTCGTTTCCCCATTGAATCAAATGGCGTCGGGAGCGACAGCAGGAGGACGGCTGTCACATACTGCCATTATTTGGCACTTCATGCTGCAATTTGAGCTGACATCTTTTTTTTCTTCAACAATCCACATTTAAAAAGTCATAGTCTGGGCCTGTTATCTGTACCAGCTTCCAATCCATTTACAGAAGGGACTTTTAATTTAAATGAGCTCTGCTTTTTTGCACACGTTTTATTTAAACTGCGACGGATGCAGAGTGTGTCCCATTTCTACAGCCAATCTGGCCGTTTCCATTGCAGGAAAATAAAAGGCCTCTGCGCCGCAGAAATTCACTAGCTGCCTCTGAATAAGCAGCCAGGCCTCAGTCTCCGTCTGCCTCACGCCTTTTCCTCTAATATCTATTCACCTGAGAAAAAATGATCAGCAGTCAGAGGAACTGATGGATCAGAGTTTAAACTGCTGCGGATTCACAAAGGCGACACAATGACAATTCTATTTTTAATTCGTTGTGTAGCTGTAGCACACACTTCGATGTGTTGGATTTTAAGAGTTAATGGGATTAGATGATTCTTGGGCATTTATGCAGAGGGAATTCCTAATCAGGTTTTTATCAAAACGGGCTTTAGGATGGGCGTAACCCGCTCAGAGAATGCGTCTCTTTTCCTGCGTAGGGCCCAAAGGTGCGGCATCACCTGCGCGTTACCCGCTCACACAATCATTTACAACACCAGAGCACAGGAAACAATTTCTGTATTCTGTTTCCACAAAGCCAACAATTAGTCCTTTTCGAAAACACACTGTGTGTGTGTGTGTGTCTTATATGATGTAAATGTGTGTAATGTAAATGTGTGGTCACTAGGTCACTATTGACAACTGCCCGTCGGTGGAAATGTCTGTTAGAGTGAAACGTCGCTGTCACGGACGGTGCGTATTTTCTGCAAAATATGAAACCCCCACTCTCCATTTCATTTTCCTTCTCGGTTTCTTTCCGCCCTGTTTTGAGGGCTGGGTGGGGGTTGTTCGGGGCAGGATGGAGGCTGTTTTGGGCAATTTGGCTCTCCTGTTTTTTTTTTTTTTTCTGGTTGGCAGCCGATTAACTGCACTGACAAATCAGGCGCAAAAAGCCAAGGGCTCTCAAGGTAACACTAATCCCTCTGGGCGGGTACAGTCAAATATTGCGCAGGATTTTAGAGAATGCTCTTTCTTTTATTTCGTCGTTTTTATGCCAATCCCTACCCCCGCCTTTTCGTTTCCTATTTTTTTTAAGATGCAATAGTATGTGACATTACTGGCCCACAAATATTCTATACTCCGTATCGGAAATATCCGTTGTGCCTACATTATAGACCTCCTTTTAAATTAGGTGTTCAAATATAAATGAAAAAAAACAAAACAGAAAATGATTTCCCCTTTTTATTGCAATGATGTCAGATTTATTCAGGCCTAATAATGCAGAGGTATGTCGTATCTCACATTGTTTTTTTCTGCTCATGGACTAATCAGAGTATTTTGAAATAGAAAGATCATTTAAAACAAACAAAC
Organism: Plectropomus leopardus; assembly: GCF_026936395.1. Taxonomy (NCBI): domain Eukaryota; kingdom Metazoa; phylum Chordata; class Actinopteri; order Perciformes; family Serranidae; genus Plectropomus; species Plectropomus leopardus. Next base: position 35,049,567 of record NC_142189.1, on the reverse strand, counting down.
AAAAATAAATCAGTTGTAAAGAGGAAAAAAAGGATTTGCAAGAGTGAGAGAGACAGTGTGATGTTATATAAATTGCTGGTGGGGAAGAGGTGAGGTATTTGTGGGTGTGTTTGCTGGAGGAGTGTATGTAGCGCACGCTGATGGAGAGCTGTATATCCAGGCTTTGGTTGTTGCCATGCATGTGTAATTTTATGTGTGTCTGCAGTCATTTGGGCATGTGTGTACAGTCAGGTTAGTGCATGGTTTGCATTTTATCCTGTATATGCTGAAAATCTGTGTATGATGTGTATTACTTTGGCACAGGTAGGTGTGTATGCAGATGTTGGTATGGTGCAAGCGTTGTGTGTGTGTGTGTGTGTGTGTGTGTGTGTGTGTGTGTGTGTGTGTTTTGTGGGGTGCTCTCTAGTTGGGTGATGTAATGCCGTGAAGGGTGCTGCAGCAGAAGCTCAGAGCTCAGAGAAGGCGTGTCCTGCCTGAAGAGTAGCTGGATAACAACATAGTGCCCATGCTGCACCCGCCGTCAAACCAACGCCAAAATAAACCCCCAACACCCACCCACCTACACACACGCACACACACATCCTCCGACTCTCATTTGAACTCATCTTCACATTTCTACATTTGACTACCTTTTAATAGACTGTTTATTATTTTGTCTTTTTTAAATGAGCACAAAATAAAGGTAAATAAAAATGAGAAGTGATTTATAAATGTTTATAAGCATTCTGAAAACAAACCTACGGATTGCTCTGTTACTATAGCCTATATATTATGATTTTTGCACAAAGGCTTTTTTAAATTGTTTACTGACTAACCAGTCCCTGATAAATGCTATCATATCTTTTAAAATTTAGCATGGTATAAAGAGTTCTTTTCGGGGGATTGCAATATGATGACACATAACATGTGATGGTGTAAAATACACCATGAAAGGAAATGTTCTTCCTATCAGCCAGCCCTTTGTCCTTAAGATGAAATGAGCTTCACAGACAGATGCCAGCCTAAGATGGTGGCTAGCTGCTGCTCTATCTAGAAAGCTTTGTAGCTGACTTAAAGTTGTGTGTTTGTGTGATGAAGAGAGGAATGGAAGAGTAGTGTCGGCATGTTTCATGAGATGCATGAGTGGGAGTGAATGAGGTGGAACATCTCCCTCCATTCCCGCTCATCTTTCCTCTTCCTGTCTCTCCTCCTCCCCTCCACTGTCAGCTTGCATGTCCTGGTCAAATGGTTTTGGAGTGTACCACTGCAGCAACTGAGATCAGCAAAAGAAAATGGCACCCCTTTGAATGTAGATGAGATGGAAATGGCAACGTCAGTGTTGGAGGCCTCACACTGAGTGATTCGAGCAAATCAGAAAAATGACTGCCTGTCCGTTGAGATATCATCTGCTGTGCAAGCTGTGGAGGACATTTTGTCACTGCATCCGGACAGTGACAGTGCGTGTGTGTTTTTGTGTGATAAGTGTGTGAACAGGGCACCTGCTGTAAAATTACTGGCAAGTGGCATCCATTTAAATGCTATGGGCCTACTGATGAGCTGCTTTTATTTGCATTTACACACACACACACACACACACACACACACACACCCTCCGTCCCTGGCCGTGTGGTTGTTAATAGGATCCAGAGTGCTGCTGCCTTTTGTCTGTGTGTGTATGTGGACTTGTCCCTGTGGGGTTCGTCAAAGGAGCCTTTCACCGAGAACAATGATCCATGCCGTTTAGCCTTTTAACCCCTGACGCTCCCTACACTGCATCAAAACAGGCGCGCCCGCACGCGCGCGCACACACGCACACACACACATACACACACACACACACACAGGATGATGCCTGAACATGTCTGCATTTGTAAACACCATTGCAGTGTTTATATTCCTCAGTTTAGTGGTGTAGCTGAGCTTTTTTGAGTTTTGATGCTCAAAAAAAATACAGAGTTGGTACTATTGAATAGTTGTAATAGCAGAGTTGTAAAATGGAAAATGTATTAAAAAACGTTAAGGAGAGTATCAGCCTCTTTTGACCATTTATAACATATTGAACTGTGTTGCAATTTTATGTATCTACAGATAAGGGGAGGGTCAGTATATATAATAAACAGATTTATAAAGTTAACAAGACATTTCTAATACATAATACCAATCTGGTTTTGTGTGGCACAATGTTGGGGCTATGGTTGAGGAGGAACCTTTATGGTGTCAGGGCTGGACACATTGACTGATATCTCTCATTTAATAAATGGTTGATAAGGTGTGCATAGATCTAGCCTCGAGGGCCTGGAGAGAAGGTTCTGCTGAGGTTTGATAACAGCTCAGAATAAAGACAAATAAATCTCATGGTGTAAAATATTTGTTGGTGGAGGAAATATATCTCTTAAAATGTGAATCTGGACAGCTTCCAAAATAATTATACGTATTAACTGCTAAACGCTGTAGGATACATAGAAAGAAGGGCTAGTTTTTCCTTTGTTATTTTCTTGAAAATTGAATGAATTAATTGAATAATTAGTAGAAACAGACAGTCATGGGTTTGATGATTACCACAATAAACTCTGTCTATACAGACCAGCCAGTGACTACATCAGGTTTTTATCCCATCCCAGTTAGGTCTGGATAAGATAACCTCCAAAACTAAAATAACAATAATTTTACATATTTTGCTTGTTGCTATAATTTGATCACACATTTTAAAAAAGGCTGTAAAAGCATTGTTATACAAACATTAAGGCTTCCTGACAAGAGAGAATCTGTAGTCTATGGTAATATGTGAAAGAAAATGTCAAAATAGTGCAAAATGATGAAATTGTGCTCAGCATGTTGCAGACTTCTTGCCTTAAAGGGAAATGGACAATGCAGGAAAAGTGGATCAACTGACTAAACAAATGTCATCTCTCAGGTCTTTAGTTTATTAACAACAACAGTAAGTTCACTCTCAAATAAAATCCAAATATTGCAACACAATGAAATCAGCCACAAATTACACATCTAAACACTTGCCAAATACAAAAATACCCTGCTATCAATCTATCGATCTATCTATCTACAGATGAGGGGAGGGTCAGTATATGATAAATAATTAAAAAAAAAAAAACACAGCTCCAAAAAGTTAACAAGATATATATATATATATGTATATATATATATATATATATATATTTATATTTATATATATACCGCATAAAAATTTTTTTTTACAAGGACACACACATACAGACCTGAATTCATTTTACAAGACTACTGCACATTCACACATATTGTTTTTTGCTGAGATTCATGAAGCCCACATTATAGTGGGCTACTGAGAAAATTGAGCTGTAATTTTTGCGTGTTCCTGGCGAGAGACAAGAGGGAGGGGAGGCGCTGTGCTGCTGCGAGAAGAGCTGTTAACTGAGTTTATTCGAGCAGCAAATCTCTAAGAGGGTCTGAAATGTCCGGGGCTGTTCACAAAACACTGGAGATGCCACTGTGCGGGCGCACACAGACGCACAGACACACGCACACGCGCACGCACACACACACACACACACACACACACACACACACACACACACACACACACACACACACTACGCTCTACAATCAAGAGACTGCATGTTAATTACCAAAATGCAAATACAAACCTAGCTAACAATAAAAAATAAGATAAGAATGAGTGCAAATATACCTTTTTAGCTCTAGAATCTCTAGCCTAATACTCATTTTTACCGAATAGAGCTTGAATGCATCATAACTTAATGCAACCTCCCTGGCTGTTAGCTGTGGTCAAGTAGCTCTCCTCCTGATGATTTCAACCTTTTTTTTCTCTCCACCTGCTTTCCTCTCACTGGTATAGTGGTAGTTGATGAGGTGGGTGTATAGCTATAGATGTGTGGATTACAGTAGAGAAAGTAGGTATACTAGGTATATATGCTGTATATGTCAACTTTTTCTTTTTTCTGGGTGCATTTTTGGACCCCTTCAGGGTGGCACCCAAGGTGCCTGTATAGCCTATGGCAAGCACATGCAGCCACTGCCACTGTGTTTTAGTTACCTAAATATTATGCTAACCTAAACTATTATGACATCTTCATGGACTGTTTTCTAAATTTAAAGGTATGTTAGTGCTACCGGGCTCATGTCTATGTATCAACATTCACGAGGAGCTTTGCATGGACCATATATTGTTCATTGTGGGCATGTAGAGGGTGACATATTCCAAGTTGCGCAAAATTTTGTTTAGAGATTCATAAAATTCTATTCTGGAAGGCGCACAGTGTATAAATCATAATATTTTTTGGCATACATACATTTCATTATATTTGTGCTTACACATGATAGCGTGTATTATTAAATATATATATATATATTTTTATAAATGAAGCCAGACTTACTCACTGTGCTAGCAGGAAGGCATACTTTTTCACACACCGTCCCACGACAGTGTCATGTGCAAAACTGGGGTATATTTTTGTATTTTTAAGATTAAAACACTGAAAGCAGTGTTGGTGGTAAAACTATGAAAAAAATAAAAATCTCACATCATTCTGCTGGTTTCAGGTATGTGTATGTGATAAACACATATAAGCATAAAGAACACATGTTTGTTGTGTAGCCAGTGGCTCATGTCTCTCTGAGCCACTGTAGGGAGAGAGTGAGTACAGCCCCTCCTACTTCCTGGTTTTCAGTCAGTGCAGGTACAATACGTAGGCTGTGTCACTTCCACTGTCTCTCTTTCTCATTTTGCTTAGGCCTGCAGACTGGTAGGTGGTTAGTTTGATCCGTTTTGCAGTATGCTGAGCCAGGCATGGCTGGTTCCGATTTTTGAAAGCAGAAGCAAACAATAGCAAAACCTCTACTGTGTATGGTTTAAGCCATAATTCAAGAGCTGGGACACCAAAAGGCAGTTTTATTTAGTTAATTCATAAGAACATAGAAAGCTTACCAGTGCTTTAGCAGCATTCTATTTTTGGAGACCAGAAAGTGAAATGGGTGTCCTTCAGATACAGCTGACCCCTTTGTTGTCTGATTAAATGATGCTTTTAGGAATCTGACAGAGTTGACAGAAATTTGGGGCATATTGTTAAAACAAAGATAAATATTACAACATTATATTACAACAGTATATTTTTTACTGATAGTTTGTACTGTTAGATTTTGAACTCTTTCATCATATTGTTAATTGCTTAAAAATCCTTTAAAAATTATGTTTCGCCACAAAAATGGAGTTAGTGTTTTGATAAGTTATAATTTTAAGAGTTGTATTTTTTTTAATTATTATTTTTTGTTTGGACTTACATTGTTGGCAATTTGCATTGTTAATTGATTGTGCATATTTTGAAAGATGTAACGTGATGGACTTTTAAGCTAGCCATAGGTTACAGTAAGGCAAACTTTTTTTCACAATTCAGTAGATGTCTTGAAAATAATTTTTTGACATGGACTGTATAAAATGGACAGCCTCTGTGTCTGAGAACTGTAGTCAGTGTGGAAGGATGCGCTCGAAACCTGCATTCTTTCTACTAGCAGGGGGTGACTGGTTGCAAATAGTCTGTTTACATGTAAGTCAATCAGTGTTTAGTAAACATTCTTCTAATTAGTTTATGGGCTTCATGGCTATAGTTTGAATTTTTTTCAAAATACAACATGTTGATTTTTTAAAATTATGGCCCCATATGGATAACCTCTGGCACTGTGTACATCTTGGAGTTTTACTCCAACTCTGACACTGTTTACAGTTCATGAAAGTTACTTCGTTTTTTTAGTTCGCTAAAAATGTCTTGTTCAATGTACTGTAAGAAACACTAAGGAGTCAGCTGTTCATTTTTTTAGTGCATTTTGTTTTGAGTCTAATTTACGCAAATCAAAATTAAAATCCCAGTTAACGTTAATCTCTGATGCACCTTGCTAATCAAGCTGGTCAGTGGTTCTTTAAATTGAATCATAGGAAGAAAAGGCATTTTTCTGGTACAGAAATCATGGTCCTTCTGGGTGAGGTGAAGGTAAGAAAGCACAGATTGTTTGGTGGCCACAGCAGTCCAGTCACAAACGAGTGGAAACATGCTGCTGCTGCACTTAATGCAGTGAGTACATCAAATAGGACAGCACTGACGTATGAAAAAATAGTCAGATCTAAGAGTTGAAGTGAAGAAAAAGAACACAGCCCACTGTCTTTGCTAATTGATACAGTCCATGTGTGCAGGTAGTGAGGCTGTTTGTAAGGTGACTAGAGGTGTGTGCAGCAGCACCATAGTGTCTCCAGGGCGCTCCATGTGCACACAGTCTTGTTCAGTGTAGCAATATTACATAGAAACACTATATTTTAGTTTTAAAATTGTATTTGCTGATATACAGCAAGTATGGTTGATATGCAGTATATAAAATATAAAATATTGATATTGCTGACATGGTGTTCTGCAATTCTTTAATGCAATTCTTTAATTCTAGTTGTTCCATGCTATACTGTCTTGGATTTCTACAGATTACGTTAACCAGTTAACGTGGTTAAGATAAATAGGAGTCAGTATATTCATGATTAATATCAGGCAGAGGAAAGCCAGGCTATCCTTAATTCTTCCACGTGACACATCCTGCCATCATCCAGCATTTTAACATCTGTGCACATTACAACAGACCATGAGCATCAGCAGCATATAGTTCGGCCCTCTACTCTGCATTCCAGCGGAATGTGAATGTGAGGCAGTGCTGATTTGAGATTTGAGGTGGTACTATTGAAAGATGCTAAAGGAAAAGTTATGAAGCTCACTTTACACTAATTTTGTCATCAAGTTTTTTTAAAAAATAAAAAAAGAAGAAAGTGCCGTATGTACATTTTAGGCCCTTCTCCGTGCATATGCAATAGTTGAAAATAAGGCCCCTGCTGTGGGCATACAATGGTCCATGGTTTGAATCCCCAGACAGTAAAACTTTGGCTCTAATTTTCACAGAATTGTTTGACAGTAAACCCGAGAAAAGGTTGATGTATGATTTTATTTTCTCAGAATTGATCCCTAATATGAATTTTCTGTGTTTTGTTACATCCCTCTCTCTGCCTTCTGCTTTTGAGGCTGCTTTGGCCTCCTAGCCTTGGAGCCAGTGGGTGGGTTTAGAGAGGTCATCAGGAAACTACCTGCACTGGGGTAAATACACAAAAGGTGTCGTATTGTCCTGTTTTTGCCCATCTGTTGTCAAGTCTTCTACTTTAAACTTCAGTTTACATTTATTCTCATACATTTATGAGAATAAATGTTAACAGAACTTCATTGAATTCTAATGACCCAGTCTAACCCCACTTGGCATGGCCCTGTTTTTCATGCTAGATATTGATTTGTACAGATGCAAAGGTTAGGAGTTCAAATTCAGCTTTTACCATGCTCACAATAATCTGTTCTTTGTCTCATCAGAATTCATCAGCTTCATTCTAAAGATTACTATATTCTGATCTCTTTCTCTTAAAGGGATAGTTCAGATTTTTGAGGTGGGTTTGTATGAGATACTTATCCATAGACAGTGTGTTACCTACATGGAGCTTTGGGATGGCCCCGTTTGATGAAGCGGGCTGGAGTATTCTCATAACCTGACCTTTCAGTCAGACAGCCCATTCCAAGGAGAAAGCAGCTGACGGCTTTAGCTCGCTGTCTATGGTTTTGTCAAAGCCACCAAACTCAGCTTCATTTCCCTGTTGAAAACCACTGTCCTGACATCGTGGTAAAGCAGTGAAATACTCACAATATCATGTACACTTAAACTGATTTTGCTTTTTTTTGGTGGGACATTTTTAGGTGTCTAAAAGACATTTTGTTGCTGACCCCTCCACAGCATTACATCAAGAGTCCTCTTCTCCAAACTGGAGGCGTCCCGACTGAGATCTAGTAGATGTAACATCATTTATCAGCCAGTAATGTATTTTGGGGGGATATTGCTGAGCTGATTATTTCAGAATGCTAAAGATTACTGCGGTGAGAGAGGAAAAAGAGAATTTAAAGAAATTCTTCTTTCTGCTTCTTTCTCTTTCTGCTTTAATTTATTTATTTTGGACAGTGGCTCAAAATACTGTCACTATCACTGATAAGGGCTTAAGGAGGACTGCAGGATGATAAGTTTATTTTTCAAAAGAAAAATTGTGCTGGATGTAGAGCAGGGGTGGCCAACCAGTCAGAGGCTAAGAGACACAATTTTTACTGTGTTACTGCAAAGGGCAACATCATACGCATGGGCACACATGAACTGCCCCCATCCCTCCCCCTCACTCTCTCGCTCTCTCTTATACATACAGAGACCTCTGCTCTGCCAGATTTACTGTAAATTTAACAAATCAACATGATAATGACAAGAATTGACTCCCACAGAACGAAGACCACAGGCCAGTCATTTTCAGCAATGAACACTGTGTGCACTGTCTCACAAACAAACTCTCTACCATTTTTTCTCTTACCATGCATGTTGCTTAATGGGACTTCTGGCTTTCCTTGCCCAATCCTTTTCAAATCTGGTTTATAGTCAGTTGTTGCCACTCGAAGCAATTCCTTCACATGTGTGTCTGTCAGAACAGATCGATGCTTTGATTTCACGTGTTTCAGGGTAGAAAAAACACACTCGTAGACGTATGTTGACCCAAACATTGACAGTATCTTAAGCGCATCCCATTTGATATTTGGGTACTTTTCCATTGGTACACTTTTCCAGAATTCAATGGTCCCTTCTCTCAAAGCAGGTTTCAGTTGGTCGTCTTCACAAAGATCGATCATGTCCAACTCAGCCGCAGCCTCATCTGTGACCAGGTCGACGAGGAACATAATCTGTGGCCTTTTCAGTTGAAGATCACGGAACCGGGTCACAAAGCTTTCATGCAGGTTTTCAACCATTGTTGCGTATTTGGCTGTTTGCTTATTCAGGACAGTGCCGATGACTTGCCCACTAGCTTTTAGCAGAGTGGGAAAATGCTTTAAATCTCTCTTCTGAATAAGCGTCTTGAACAGCTTCAGTTTGTTGGCAAACGCAAACACACTTTGCACCAGGTCAGGCAGTATTTTTGACTTACTCTGCAGGGTCAGGTTCAGTCTGTCCAAGTAACACAGCATGTCCACCAAAAAAGCCAGATCCATAATCCACTTGAGGTCTGAGAGCTCGGGATAGTGCTTTTCCTTCTCTTCCATGAAAAGTTTCACGGCATCCAAAAGCTCAAAGAAGCGGCAAAGTACCTTGCCGTTTGACAGCCACCTCACAGTGCAGTGCAGCGGCAGGTCACCTGGAAGGCCTTGGTCCAGCTCAACGATGAGATTTTTGAATTGCCTGTGTTTAAGCGCATGTGTGCGGATGTAGTTGACGATTTCCATCACAGGCTTCATGACACTGTCTAAATTCAATGATTTAGACACGAGTTGCTCCCTGTGGATGATGTAGTGGAAATTCCAAAACTCCAAAAGTTTGGTCCGATCATGGCTGGCGCTCCATCCGTGGCTATTGCAGTTAGTTTCAATATGGGTAGATTTGCTTTCATAAATGCAGCCATCATTGTTTCTTTCACATCTATGCTATGGGTTCTGTCTTTTAATGGCACAATATCAAGGAGTTCTTTTGACACAGACCGTGCAAATATTGCCAGCTGAGGCTTGTCTTGTATGTCACAACACTCATCCAAAGCGACACTAAAATACTCACAGGCTTGTTTTGCTGTGCATTTTTTTCCTGCCATTTTGAGAGCGACCTCATTTGCGTCAACGCGCATGCGCATGAGATTCACGTACCATAAAAAAACACAAACACAAAATTCAACATGAAAATAAGAGCCACATGAAACCGTGCAAAGAGCCGCAGGCGGCTTGGAAGACCACGGGTTGGACAGGCCTGATGTAGAGCAAAACCTGCACTGCCTTTTGTTAGTCAATCAAAGATTGAAAAACTGAGAAAGACTACTGAGATGCAACCCTGTCTCCTAAAGCCTCAGTCCCACCACACAAAAAAAACTGTCTTTTTAATGAAATCGGAAAGTGTACAAACAGCATTCACACCTGGATCAAATAACTCTGCAGTAGCCATGGGTATTTGTTGCCTCCGTTTCCGATCAACATTGATGGGAACACAACAGGCAACATGCGGAACGCACTAATTGCTGAACGCACTAATTGCCGTTCCATAACCAGACACGCAAAGATGCGCCAGCACTAATAACCGTCCGTCTCCTCCTAAACAGCACTCAAACATTGAACCGAATTAGTCTGGACTGAGTTTTAAAGAGAAATTGAAAAGTAAGAGATATATAGACACACACACACACACACACACACCTGTCTGCTGCAGAGACATGTACACAGCTCTGCTCTACTTGCAATGGGTAAGCAGTCTGTTGTTAGCAGGTTTACCGGTCTTTACAAACCCAGTATGTACATGCTTATTTAGGTGGAAAAGGGATATAAAATTACTTGTACATACCACTAAATTGGCATTTTATGTGTTGATGTAATTTTGATGTGTTGATGTAATTTTGATGTAATTTTTTTTTGGAGGGAATGTAACTGCTGCCACGATTATTTTAACTAACTGACAATGTTTTCTTTCAATGTTTTCTCTCTCTCACTCTCTCTCCCCATATATATATATACACACACAGTATATAGAATATAGCCTGCTTGTGTTTCTGTGCCTCTCAGTATTTAACAGGATTGAGCAGAAGGCTGTCTCTCCAGGCTGGTCATCAGATAAGGTCAGTCTTCCTGGGTGACTGATAGTCATGCACAGCAACAAGAGGAATAAGGCTAATTTATCCAGCAGATGACTGATAAATCCAAACGACCTTTGTGGAGGAGGGGAAATGCAACATTATCAAATGCACTATTAATTAGGATTGGTGACTGTCAATAAAATAAAGGCAAACTCCTCTCTCTAAGTAAATGTATGCTCCATGTCTGTTATTAAAGACATGTATTGTCTTCATTACAAAAAAAAACATCCATCAGGGCAGTTGCTGCCTCTGATTACATTGAGGTTATGTCCTAATTTTTTTTTTTTTTTACCTGTCAAATTTTGGATTGGAAAAGAAGGGAATTTTAAGCCGTCCCACCACCCCAACCAAGCAGTATGCCTTACATTTTAAGACAGGTGTACAAGAAATCTGAAATAACCACTTGTCAGCCACTTATGAACTACAGTTAGGTGATCAGAATCTGATAGGCCTACTTTTGTTGACAGTGAAATGCTGTGAACATTCCTATGTTAGCAGCTGTTACAGCCTAAATGAAAACACAAAAGGGTATATAAAGCACATTTGTTTATTTATTCTACTTATTTTCAGTTCATATACAAGTCAAAAAATTACATATTTACTGTTTATTTCACATTGCTTGTTTTTAAGTTAAACATTAACATTTTATTTTCATTGCATATTTTCTTTTAATTTCTCATGTCCACTCATGTGGCTCTCTGGCATTCACTAATGACTTGTTATACAGATTTGTTGCAGACTTTGCATTCTTTAACACTTTTTTGGACGGAGTGTATATTTGTGGGCTGGGCGAGAGTGGTTTATTTTACGTGAGAGCAAAAGCAAATGACAGCATGATAGCAAAAAGCAACAGCACAAACAGTGCTGTTGTCTAATGACACCCTATTCTCTTTAACAATCTTTCTTACCATACTTAACACCCTTTCAGAACTGGCATTGCTGTGGGGAATGCATAGTAAAGCCTTCATTAGTCTTGGCAGCTCACCAAACCTCACATCCTTCCCTACCAGGCCCCAGAATCTGTCAATTCTGTCTTCTTGGGGGAGTTGCCTGCTATCTGTTACCTGGTAGTCAATGAGTTCCTCTCTCAGCCTATCCTCACTCAAGATCAACTGAGGGAACAGGGCCCCTAGCCTTTCCAATGTAAAAGAAATCAAGTGTTTGACTGAACATCTCAGTTCTAAACCATGCAATATTTCATTAATTCATTCATTCTATCAATGGGGAACTGACTCTAACATATACCTGTCCCTACCTGGGGGCACAGCAATAGTGGAAACAGACATGTCATTTTACAATAACGATAGGTGTGAAATTATGAAATGCACTCTATGATGATATCGTGGGTGTTGATAAGATTCTCATGCATAAATTGATACAGAGGTGTCTAAAGGCATGATCACAGCACCGGCGCAACCAGGACCAAGACCACGATCAGGGTGAGTGGGGGGTACAGTATCAGTGCAAGAGCACAACCAAAGGCACGGTCACAGTGCCAGCGCAGCTATCACCACGATCAGGCACAGCCAGGGTGCAATGGGTAAGCAGCTAGGAAACAAGGGAGCAGGAATGCTCCAGAGAGGCAATGGGATTAGCGTAGTGCGGTTCAACAGAACCAAGGTAGTGAGCAGTAAAAAGAATAAGCACTCCAAAGAGAGCGTCTTCCGAAGCACTGCTTCATAGAATCTTCTCACAGATCTACAACAGCATAAGAGTAAAACATGCATTAGTGGCAACATTTTAGGTACACTACAGCCTATACTCTCATACTTTCAAAAGATAATATCATAACTATATAACTGCTGGGTAATATACTTACTGAAAGATTTTCTTCTCAGCTGACACAGGGAGCTCTGTGCTTTTCATGAATGCCTTTGTGTCTGCTCCGATAAAAAGCTTTTTATCAGCCAAGTGATGTCTTTCTCCAAACTCCACCTCCCTGAGAGGTACACCCACAATGGCCCTGGCTGGTATGAGGTAGCCCAGGATCCTCCTGATCAGCCTACACATCTCCTCTTCAAGTCTGTGAATTTGTACTCCCTCTGACTACAGAAAATGTCATTGGTTACAACAAAATAACAGTGAAATAAGAATGCTACAATAAGCACAATCATATTTAATTATAACTGACTATTATTCACTCATTCATTCAATATCATTGACACCCACCTGGAAGGCAATATTAAATTCAGATAAAGGAACATGAGCACTCAGGAACATGAAGTAGGTCTTCACCATTGGATCACAGAGATGGTTTACCAGATCATGCACTTTGGCACTCCTCTCCGCTACAAAACATCTCAGACAAACTATTACACATGTCAACAACACAGTGTAGTTCCCCTACCTTAATGGTTCATTCAGATTTCCTACAGATTTTCTGCATTTCCCATGTTGCATATAGGCATCTCTATGAATTATGTAGCAACCTGCAGAGTGGCCTCATCGTAGAGTCTAGTCAGGATGACGAATTCTTTGTCTGTTTTTCTGTTGTTCGATTTGTTGTACATCCGTGAAAAGGGCTGAGATCGGCATGTTTTGACCAACATCATCTAGCTCTGCTGCTATGCAGGACATTATCAAATAGGCATATGCATACATAATACTCATACTTAGTTTGACTCAACTTACCTTTGATGAGTTGCGTAGCCTTGGTTTTTCCCGCTGAGTATTTTCATGTGATAGCAGAGTCCGGGAACATCTCAGCTACACACTTGTTGAAGTCGTCACAGAAGGTGAAACCAACGTTGTTTTTTGGCATGCAGCATTCCTATTTTAACCTCTGCATTTATGACATGGTCTGCTTCGGTGGTATTTCTAGTCACAAATGCTGACATCGCCTGGGCATGTTTCTGTGCCTCTAGCCAGCGCTTGTGCTTGGTGGATTTTTCCTACTGACTGACATCGTTCCTTCCTCCGTGGGAGACACAAGTCTTGTGTGTCAAAGTTACAAATCTTACAGAACACATGATTGTGCCCCATCCTGCTCCTCTTTAGGAAAGTGAATTCACTGTCCCATTTTTCGAGATATTTACATGACTTTGTCCTTCGTCACATCCATCCATCTCTCTCCTTAGTTGTTCCTGCTAAGTTGTGGATTTGTTGTCGGCACTAACCTCGCACCAACTGCCAACTAGGCTACTGCAGGTGTCAGCTCTCGTGAGGCTTGTGACAGAGTTCAGTTTGGAGAGGCAGAGGATTTTTTAAATAATTATTATATGATAATACAGGAGATTTACAAGAGAATACTAATACGGGAGGACGGTGGGAAAGAGGGGTAAAGTACAGTAGTTTCCCGGCCAAAACGGAACCCTTGACAGCTATGGGGGGGCTATGGGGAGTTTATATATTAGACATTGGTGGATAATTATTGACTGATTCCAGTTTCCTCTATGGTCTTCTACATTTGGTCAAATAAATGAGTCATTATTTACCTGCCAGTTGAATTCCTGGCAATATGCATTGTTGTTGCTGACCAAAAATACGCAAGTAAGGTATTTATGATTTACCTAATTGAATGATTGTATGTTATTTTTCTACTATGCTACATTTGCAGATTAAGCTTTTAGATACACAAATATATTAACTGATAACTTATAGGATACAACATTATATGAAACAGCTCAGCACTGCATACTGTTTATGGTACTTAGAAGATGTAATGATGACAATAAAATTAGTAATTTAATGCTAACATGTTAATGCATCTGTAATGATAACAAGACAATTACAGCTTATAATGACATTTGTAAAACTGTGAACCCACATAGATAATGATATATTTAGTTCCCAGAAAAGAAAAATCCAGTGAGTCTTAACGGTTTGAACAATGCACAATGTGATCATTGATCAGTCAGTCAAAGTTATCATGGAGTGAAGTGGACTTCAGAGGACTTAAGAGCTCAGCTGTTTGAAATAGAAATTTGATAATAGTTTCACAGCGATATTTAGATAGTGAATTAGGACGTATACATGGCAAAAAGCTTTTTGCTTTTTTTTTTTTTTAAAGATGTTTTGTGTATTGTGTTCAAAGATGTAAAGAAGGTTATATTAAAGGTTGTTCCATAAATGATAAAAAATCATAAAATTATTGAATCTGTGCTCATGAAGGACTTGAATACTCTGACACAGGTCAGTTATTTTTTGTAGTGTAGATTTCTTTGTTTCTCTACCAAAGAAGAATAAAAAATAAAAAATAAAATAAACAATAATATAAAAACATACAACGTATCGACCAAATTATTTTAAACACTGGTATCAGTATCAGCCCAGAATTTTGAAATTTGTGAATCCCCAGTTCAATTAGAAAGTGAATTTGTGATTATTATTATTGTTATTACTATTATTATTATTATTATTATTATTATTATTATTACTCACATGTTGTTTATGTTTCTGATCAGAGGATTTTCTGAAAAATGTTATTTTGATTATTAATTACTTTTTAATTTATTTAATTATTGTAACACATATACAGCATGTTCATAGAACAGAAAGCAAATTAGCACATATGGTTAGAATAGTAACATAAATGTTTGGGTCTATAAATGTTTCACATCTTAACATCCCTATAAATGTATCGCTGGAAGGGCCCCAGGCAGGCAGTTGCCCATTGCCGATGGTTCCTGTACCTAATGCACCACATTTCGGAGGCTCAAGGTACTTCTGCTTAAGTTCAGTACTTGAGGTAATGTGCTCAGTTACTCTCTAGTGACTATGTACGCTTAGTTATCCTGGGTAACCATGGCAACAGTACTGATGCCTCTGCCTTTTGTTCCCTCAGGGCACCTTCACTTATGTAACTTCTTCAGATTGTACACCTGCCTGTCATGTGCTACTGTCATGGGGTTTAGATGCATTGGAGCACCCAATGTGTGTTGTAGAATTAGTAAAATCAATTGTAATCCTCGCTGTCTCTTTTTCTGGCAGTGATGGAACTGAGAGAGGCCAGTGGATCCCTTGTCAGCTCCATTCCGCAGTGGACAACATGAAGGAGGACATTCCACTTTCCCTGATAGCCAGAGAAGTTCATTCCAGCAGACCTAACACCATGAGTCCTGATAGCAGCTGTTCTGAAGTGTAACAGAAACGCATCAAAACATCGCCTCCTCCTTCTCCTCCTCCTCCTCTCTCCCTCTGCCTGTCCTCTCTTTAAGAAAAACAAAAATACCTCCGTATGACCACTGCCCTGGAACTACTGGACATTTCACTGATGTACACATATTGACCCTAAGACTGTTAACCACGACTGTTTTCCTGTTACTGCCCTTTTCCCTTTAAAAACATATTTTTATAAGAAATATTTATCAGAAAATATATCTCTGCAAATACTGTGGATTAAACTTTGGACCCCTGAAATTCAGTTTGACCATCTCAAGATTTCACTTTGATTGGATGAATACATTTTTTGAAGCTATGGATCTTGTAGGTTTTTCTATCAGGCTGCAAGTGTTCCTCAGCACATGTATGGGACTGGAATTTTTAGGCACACCAGGTCAGTGGGCACGCTACCTCCGCTGGGACGCCAGCACCCGCGGCGACCTCAGCTTCCAGTTCAAGACAGAGGCCTCAGAGGCGCTGCTGCTGTACTTTGATGATGGAGGCTACTGTGACTTTCTGCAGCTATCGGTGGTTGAGGGACAGCTACAGCTGCGTTTCAGTATCGACTGTGCTGAGACCACGGTGGTGTCTGACAGAAGGGTGGACGATGGCAGCTGGCACTTTGCCACTCTGAGCAGGTATAACCTGCGCACTGTGCTGGTACTGGACGGCCAGCCCAAAGCAGATGAGGTGCAGCCTCAGCGTCTGTTCATGAAAATAGTCAGTGATCTGTTCCTGGGTGGAGTGCCTCAGGATATCCGCAATGGTGCGCTTACACTGCCTGCGGTGCGAAACATGCAGCCCTTCAGGGGCACAATTACGGACCTCAAGTACGGCATATCAAAGCCCCTGTTCCTGGGTAGCCTTAAGGTGCCCTTGGAGTCAGAAGGGTGGTGCACCGTAAACCCATGTGAGAATGGCGGCACATGCTCAGTGGTGGATGGAGGGCCGGTCTGTGACTGCTCCAAAACTGAATACAAGGGCCGCTTCTGCAGTGAAGGTAAGACATGTCTTAAAGTCTCTGACACTGACACGCTGTCAATCACTCTGGTCTACTTTGGTGGAACCCCAACTGTGAAACACACTCATTCACGTCTACTTTCCTGTTTTGTATTCTTACCATTTTACATTCTTATTTATTGCAATTACAGCGAAGGAATTACACAATACTGCTGCACTGCTGTTCCAGTGGGCTTCATTTGAATTACAAAACCAACATGTTAGAGGTCTGGGGGCCAAAACCACTTAAAACTAATCAGAAATAAGTGAAATGACAAAATCCACAAAATGTGTCCACACACACACACACACACACACACACACACACACACATATTTTAGCTGTAAAATCTGAAAGCTAATCTAAGCATGGTTAGCCAGTGGGGCAGAGGTTAATGGCATCGGTCCTGCAGGCGGTGATAAGGACACCTATAGATTTAATGGGGCCTTCTGAGCCCTTCTTCACCCAATCACAAGAAGGCAGGTGCTTTATATATTACATCCTTTTGTGCTGAGAATTTAGCCTGAGCTGTGTTTCAAACACTACAGCTGGATGGACCAGGACCAAAATACAATAAAAGAAAGTCCTTTACCACCCACCCCTCCTATGTATTTCCTCCCTACAGGCCACACAAAAGGCACTTTCACCTGCTTTATGTAGAAACCTGGATGTCGTGTTATTTGATTAATTGTAAGCAAAGAACAGTCTGTGATAATGCCTGTTTTGTGAAGGTAATTGGTGAACCTGCAGTCTGCACATGGATTGGATCCAGGCAACTCTTCTTTTTTTCTGTGCCTTGAAAAAACTCTTGTCATGTACTTAATTATTCACAATCAATACAGGTTGTGCAGCCTTTCCACAGCAGCAGCTTCCAGCGGCAGCAGAGGAGTACACAATCATGTGACTCCTCATGAGATAATCAATACCACTTAGATGAGAAAGTCTTTTTTCCATTTAATTAATTAAGATCAGAGGTAATTTGTTTCAACATATTTGTTCATCTGTTTTTTCCGTCCATTCTTGACTTTCGAACGCTCAACTGAACCACTAACAAATATGGAATTTACATTCCATTTGGGCTGGCGCCAAATCCCCAGCACACAGACAAAAGGCCAGGGAATCTGGAATTCAAAGATAAGTTGTTTTTTTTAATCTATTGCTGCTGGTGAAAGAAAAGGGTGGTGGGGAGGTGGAGGTTGGGGGATGGGGGCTCTTCCTCTTCTCTGTGTATCAGTGGCGGCTCAGCTACTTTTCTTTTGCTCAGCTGATTGAGCAGGTGGCATTTCA
Source organism: Plectropomus leopardus (assembly GCF_026936395.1). Lineage (NCBI taxonomy): Eukaryota > Metazoa > Chordata > Actinopteri > Perciformes > Serranidae > Plectropomus > Plectropomus leopardus. Next base: position 35,031,488 of record NC_142189.1, on the reverse strand, counting down.
CTGACAAGGTGGGCTCTAAGGGTGAAAACATTTTGGCTTCAGCTCCTGTCTCTCACTGCAGATAGGTGACAACAGCACAAGTATTAAATAAAATCTGCAAACTCAGCTGTTGCTTTGTCATGCTATCAGGTGAGGGCTCTGTTCTTGTTATGAAAGCCTTCCATGGGCTGGGATATACATTTATTTGCTCTATCATCCAGGCCTCCTAGATCCACTAGTCAGCTGGTCTGATCTGCTTGATTGTCTTAGTTGTTGAAGGCTGATCATGCAACATCTGTCTCATCACTGGTAACTTCAGAGCTATTATTTTACCTCAGTCTGCAAGTCCCTGTTAGTTTGGCTGTATTTCACTGAATGATGGGTCTTCATTTTTCTTTTCATTTAAATTACATTTAATATACAACATTACAAGTCTTATTTAGCCTTGTGTGTTAGTGTACATTTCTTTGAATTTTTCTGTGTTCTTTGTTGAGAACCAAAATAATTGGCTCATTGCTACAACAGTCATAATCATATAGAGTCAAATATTCTAAGATAATTATGGAGAGCAAGGTATTAATACAACACTGATGACATAGAAGTATCACAGAAATTACTTCAAGTATTGCAGTGGCATTGAAAATTAGGCCACATGAAAGAATGTAAAGCGTGAAACCTACAGGATACAGAATATTCAAAGTAACAGTAGCAGTAACATAATGTATGCTATGAGTAGTGCGCATCCACCAGCCGTGCATGCAGCCTGTTTAGATCGCTTCCACTTTTTTTTTTTTGAGCAATTTCCCCTCAGGGATCAATAAAGTATTTCTGATCTGATCTGATCTGATGTATAGCTTAAAATTATAACAGAAGTGCAGTAGTACTTTTGATATTTGTTAGTTTCGGTTGTATGTTATTGCTTTCGGTTTTCATGCAGTACTTATGAATATTCTAGTACAGGGAAGTTCAACTTGCTTTGCCCTGGAGGCACTTTTGCAAAATGACAGCAGGCCAGGCACCAGTTACAGCAGGATTTTAGAACATTTCTAGGATTTTAGGAGGTTTTTCCACATATTTTTGTCAGGATGTCAGGATGTGTCTCTGATTTGTTGACATTTCCAGGATAGTAGCATGTTTCTAGAAATTTTGGACATTTCTATAACTGTAGCATGTTTATAGAACTGTGGGTCATTTCAAGGATTTTAGTACATTCCTCAGATTTTAGGACATTTCTGGGATTTCAGGATGTTTTATGCACTCTGGCACCTTATGTATACTAAAAGTACAAAAATTGTGAAGCACGCTAATTTTTATTGTGAGGGCCAGTTTTTGCCCGCAGGGGCTAAGTTGAGTGTCACTGATCTAACACATCTCATATCACCTTCGTGAACTTTATTTGCCATAATCCATACCACATTTCATTCTATTTTTTGGGCAGAGATTCTAAAACAGTGTAGTGGACACATTTTCTCAGTCAGCAGTTGGAGGAAAATATGAGTTCATTTGCAGGCTGATATATCTCAGTGTTAAATGGAAATTTGACTTTAAAACTCCTGGTAAACTATGATGATGTTGTTGAACAGGAACAGCCATAGAAGGTATAAAATAACTGACATAGCTACAATGATGTCACCCATTGGTTTGTTAACTTCTACATATGTCAGTGGTTTACATTTTTCATTAAATTTTTAAGTGCGGGGCTGCTTGAATGACAGTCAGATTCACCTCTCGCTCCTCTACAGCTCCACCCTCTTGTCTATATATGGTCACTTCTGGCTGCAGAAAATCAAGATGGCAACGGGCACAATCCCAAACTCAAAGTTACAAAACGACAGTCCACAAACCAATGAGTAATGTCACGTTAATTGCATCCATCAGTAAGAAAAAAAACCAAAAAAACAATGGAATTTTCTTTCTTTGAGTTTAATGTCCTTGGGGCTACAAAAATCAATGTTGATTGTTATTTTTTAACAGACCCATTAGTTTTTAAATATAAACCTTAACCATGGTAAAGATGGCTGTCATGGTAAAACATAAGAAAAAAAATCTAAATTACAAATCATGCACTGTTTAAAAGCTTGTAATAAAAGATAAGATAACTCTCTCTCTTGCCTGTCTGCCTCCTGCGTGACAGTGGTGTGATAGGTAAGTAGAAGCAGGGAACTCCAGCAGCTCGGAGAGAATTTGGATTGCTGATTGTAAAGAGATAAATACTGTGCTTATGGGGCTGGTTGAGGTGGGTTGGTGGAGTGCCTAATGACACTAATTAACTTTGTTTGAATTGTTTAACTTTTTTCTAGCACAAACATGAAAAGTATCCCAAAGCATGAATGAAGACGACAGTTGTAAGAATCTCAAACACTGGATGACACACTGTGTCCCCAGCTAATCTCGACATTGAGTGCAACCCATTTACTTGGCACTGTATTTACTGTTTGGTTTATAAAAAAATATGAATTATACAAAATACTATGAATAAAAAGGGGATGATTTGTATTAATGGCCAAATCCCAAATAAACACAAAAAATAAAGGCTTGATTCTTGATTACCCCTTTCCCACCAAATTTATGTAGGTTTTATAAACACAGGAAAACCACTAAAAATGATCAATAAACCAGAGCCATGCACACAACTCTGCAGTACACAAGTTTGGCCCTCTGATTGATTTATTTATTTATTTTTTCCTGGTGTGCTATGTTTGATGTCAGGGAGGGGCAGGACAACAGATGTAACAGTAAACCGTAAGGCCCATTTCACACAGCACATGTCAGCAGTGCGTGACGGCAGCCTCGCCAAACTGCAGCCTGTTTCATGCATTTGGTGTTCAAACAAACGTCGTCGCTGCTGCGTTTTCGTTGCTGCATCGTCATTGCTGCTGCATTACTGACAACACGTTCTGTCCACAGAGACGCTGTCAGAGGGCCTTTGTTTTGAAATTGAAGCAGGGAAGTTAGTGTAAAACAGACGTCTTTGTATTTACTCATCTCTGCAACAGAGAGAGACGCTTAAACTGCAGTAAAAAGTGCCATAGAGTCAATATAATCATCAAAACACCATTTTCATGTCAACTGACAAATGTGCACACGGCATGCATAAAAAATCGTAGAGTCACCATTTCTCTTGCTGGCACGCAACTGAGACACTCTTGACAAGCGCTGCTCAGGCGGGCAGTGTTAATGCTCTAACTTGATAACATGGGTGCCAAAAAAAAAACTAAGAGGTTCAGTCTGCTGACACATGCTGTGTGAAATGGGCTTAAAAAGGCAGCAAGGAGGCCAGTAAAGTTGTTAGTGTTTGTTTTTGTTTTAAAAATCTGCTAGTTATTCAGTCTCTCTTTTAAATATGGTACTGTCAAAGGGTGAACGCTGTTTGAGCACTGATGGAGACAGATAGTGTTTTGTGGTGGTGCATTATTGTATTGCACAGGAACTTTGCGCATCCACACAGTAGACAGATTTTTGTCAGTGACCATCAAAACTGATCTGAGCTAGATTTCATAAATATCTGTGACTACTGCGGAGTCATCTGTCAACCTAGAGTTTATCACTAGTCGATAACATCAATAATACACTTGCTACTTATAATTCATTATAAATCACATCTATAATGTTTTATAACTGTTGATATGGTGCATTGGTAAGCATTGTTTGCATTGGCATTGGCATTATGAATGCATTATAATTCACAATGAATGCCCTCATAATTCATCATAGATGTGATCTTCACAGAAAGTGTTGCCAGATTTTAATAATTTTTTATTAATTTTTTTTTTTTCTGAGGTGGGGTAATAAATGCAAAACACAAACTATGCAATGAATGCATTTATGGACATTCACAATGTACCCTGCTGTTAAAATTGGCGAGCTGTCCCTATCTCGGACATGATGTAGGACATTTAACACATAATAACATGACATGGCTTGCAAGATGTGTCAAAAGTTTAATCCCCCCGCCATGCTGTTCAAAAAAAGTATCTTGGTTCACTTTTCATTTCACCGATTTGAATCTCACTTATTTTTAATTGATTTTAGGTCATCAGCTGTTGTCAAGTCCGAACTCCTCCATATACTATTACTACGATTTGTCTCCGTGGAGCGACATTTTCTGTTTGCTGTTTCCCATCGGTCTGATGCTGGGTTGAGGACCAGCCCGTTCTCATGCTGAACTTGTCAAATAGCGCTGCTCTGTCAGTGCTTTTGGTGTACGATCATGATGCCACAAACCACCTTTCATGTCCAATCTTGCAGCATAGTTGGATGGTGTCAGGTAAGATTGCGCTTGGACTGAACCAGTGGCGTTATTATAATACACTCACGGACAGCTGGAGGGCACTGGGCACATCCACATGCAACGCGCATGGGCGGAGTCACTTAAGAACGAGGCTGGTTGGTGGGGAGGTGGATGGGTCCCACAAACAACTGACTTTTGTGTAGGAGTCCAGAGTTCACTTCCTGTATGGATGTGTGTGACTTTGTTGCCTAATCCTAACCATTGTGATTTCATTTATAAAGTCCATTGTCACAAATCACAGTTTGCCTCAGAGGGCTTTACAGCATATACAACATCCCTCTGTCCTTAGACCCTCACATCGACTAAAAGCAGTCCCTTCTATTGTGTAAACATAAAGATGATGTGCGTCATCCCACCATGTACATTTGTTGACATCACTGTAACAGTATCCTGGAGTGTAAAAAGCTGACGCAGAAGGAAACTTAAAACAACGTAAGTAGATGCAGAAGGTCACTGACTTAGCAGCACCATGTGATGAGTTGGAATAAGAACATGTTGTGAGGACTGTGTTAAAATTGCCTCTTATAATAATTTGGGGGTCTCTGACAATACCTAATGATTGATTTCATGATTAGAGTTGATGTAAGAGAAAACTAATGATAACGCTGCAGATGTGGCTTTTTTCCTTAAAGCAATGAATACAGCTGATGACATCAGCCTACTTTAGATTGAAATTAAGTCATTTATTTAACTGAGTCAGTTATACTGGCTTTTTGGGTTTGGTTGAGGCACAACAACCAGTTTAAGGAAAACATTATGGTTCGGATTAAATTTGTTGATAGACACTTTTTGTTGTTGATCAAAAGAAAAAAATATTGTGATTATTGATACATTTACCTCAGATGAAATGTATTGGTACTTAATATTAGTTTGTAGTTAATTGGAATTAACATGTGAAATAGGAATCTAAAATGAAATGTATCACTTCTCCAACTGCAGGGGATAGACTGATATAGGAAATGATAACAGACACCTCTAACTCTATTTCATAACATGGCACCTCTGTTGTGCAGAAACAAAAACACAACCTCTTCAAACCTGTGGTTCCCTTTCTAACAAGTCTCAGAGCCACGGTGCCACCCAGCCAACAGTCTACCAGCTGTATACCGCTGACACCCCAACATGAGCAGATGGCTTTAACAGGCCTCTCTGGCTCTTCCCCCAGCCATCCATATGTCCATATCAACACGAAACATGGCTGCTGTGAACTGGTCATCAAGGAGATTATGGCTGTCGCTATACTGATGATCGAAACAGTAATGATCAAATTTTTAGAGCTGTAATGACTCAGTCTTCTATCCTGTGGAAATGGTGTGTGTGTTTGTGTGTACATACCCTGTACTGTTTTACCTAACGTTAATAACTTGCAGGAAGTTAAGCCAGCAGTAATGAAAGAAAGGAGAATTTGATATTACCTCATTAATCACTGTGTAACTCACTTTATCCAACACATCATGAATCATCCCTTTAAGTAATCCACTTTGAGCTCTAAGCCCCTGCTATCCTTGCCTCACCTTTTGGGTTTTGAATGAATAGAGAGAGTCATACTCTTTCCTAGATTATGTATCCACTGACGAATAAATACAGTTTTCAAAGTGCCTCTTAGTCACTCCAAAGAATAGTTATCTGCCTGGGTTTTATTTTTAGGAGAAAAACCATAATCAGAGAAAAATATTTTAGAGTTCCCTGATAAAGTCAGTGCATTGAGTTCAGTGCTGGTTCGCCAGCCACAGGGAGTTTACCTGAGCCTTTGATTTGGTTTGTATACTGGTATGTTTGGTAGGTGCTTTCATGCCTCTCTATCTCCATCTCTCTCTCACGCATGCATGCATGCACTCACACAGACCAAATCCTGATGACAGAAGCAGAGGCACAATGCAGGGAGTTCCAGCAAGCTAACTGGCATATTTAGAGAAATTATGTTTGATCCAGTTTAAAAAAATGATTTTTCTGAAGATAGCAAGTGTTTTATGATCCACAAAACCAGTTCTTACCTGTCAAAATGACAAAGAGCATTGTCCCATCTTGACAATAATAGAATGTCCCATTATAACAGTAGGAAACTGGCAAAATGGGACAAAATAAACATTTTATAAAAGGTGAGAGGATTTTAGAATTTCTACATAGTAATTTTGATAAACAATTACACCACGATTTAGGTCAGAATGCTATGTCATGTTACTTACCATTGTGATTGTAGGATCAAGTGTCACATGATACCCCGACTCCTATGATGTAATATCCACATGACCTTTTTTCCCTGATCATATACCTTTTAAGCAATTCATAGATCATAGGTATTGGATAATTTTGTGGATTCCTTGACAATATAATTTCATTGCAAAGGTTTACTGTCCCATTTTGACAGTGTCCCAGTGACAGTGACATTGTTTTTGTGTGTGTATTTACATCACACACAGACATGAGACTGTCAGCCATGGACTCAACTCATCTCTGAAAAAAGCAAATAATCATATTTTCCAGAGTGGTAAACTTTTCAGCAAATTAAGAAAATAACAATAATCAAAGATGAAACAAATTTTTAAACCAATTGTAATTATTTGTCAATCATTTATTTCCACAAAGCACATAACTTTTAACTTAACTAAATTTTGTCATACCATGACTTTTTACTTTTCCAGATGGGGAAATTGGTATAATCATTACATGTTGCTTAGAAATGGACACTATTCAGAGAGTATTTCTTTGACCCCAGACTATCTGTTGCCATCCTGAGGTCAAACTTTTCAATTGACTTTTAATTGCTTGAAGATAAACATTTCACCTTGGATATTCCTTCTTTGCATAGAAATCCTAGAATTTTTTTTGTCAGTGTATTGGCTTTAACTTGAACCTTTTACACTGCAGGGGCTCTAAGAATAGATAAATCATCAGTATAGTCAAATCTTTCAGCCACAGGAATGCAGGATTTAAATCTGTGTGTTTGATCTCTCTGTTCTCAGACTTAATCAACAAAGCTCAGAAGTCACTTAAAGGATGAACTTATTTGGGGTTTTGTGTTGCCTTTTTGTATGTCTTGTGATTTAGCAACAGCACCTTAGCATAATGATGAGGTTATGTATCTGAACTGAATGACTGTGGAAATTGTGAAAATATGACAAGTGAAGGGAAGAGATGTGTTTTCAACATTGGGTTTTTCTCTCTGTAATTTCATTTGATGAGACTGAATAATGTTTCCAAACCAAATGTTGTTGCTTTAACACCTCAATGATAAACCTTTTTGCATTGTAAATGGCATACACATGGCTGTGTCCACTGCCAGCCATCTGTATGAACTATGAATTGTGTGATATTTTGCATGACAGTCAACATGCAAGTAATAAGAGTGTTTCTAATGCTGGCTTTGTTTGCTTGTTTTCTCTGTCTCCTTGTTTTCCAGAGGTCAACAACAATATGCCAGGTGAGTTTGAATGAAAACAACATAATATATAACAGCCACAGCAGTTTGTATAGCTGCAGATTCCCAGACAGACTAGGACAGTACAAACCTAGTATGGACTTGGTGATTGTGAAATTAGAGGCTAAAAGGTATTTCACAGCTAAATTCTGCTCTAACAGGAGGATCATACTGCCAAAAAGAAAGAACAAAGTTGTGTGCAAGGAAGAAAGATGCATTTCTAACTTAAAACAGCTTTCTTGCTTTGGACACCACTTGCACTAGTCTAAATTAGTTAGATACAGGGTGTTACGAAAACTAAGAATGCATTAGGAGCAGTGGATCTGGACAAATGGTTATTAGAAGATGGCAATTTAATATTTGAAATTATATGCCTTAAAACATTACGCAGCTAAAATGGAAGCAGGTTGTAGGCTACTGGGCCATTTACAAGGTCAAACATGGACAAACAATTTACTTAAATGAAATAGCCTTATAATGAATCATAATGCGATTTGGCTACCTACATCCCAGTTATATCAACCCTAAGGGCTATATATATATATATATATATATATATATGTATATATATATATATATATATAGAGAGAGAGAGAGAGAGAGAGAGAGAAATTCTTGTATTTTACTTGGAGCACTCCACCAACTCTAACCCTAATGTAGCTACTATTCCATATTAACAACATCAATATTAAAATTTATCGTATGGAATCTTGTGAGAGAATGTGGAAGCCTCAAACATAAAGCATTTTTTTTTGCTGTAGTCAGACCAGCTATAGTAATATTCATTTTTGATGTTGTGAAATATTTAAGAAGACAAGTCACTGTCTGAGGAGCAAAACCGTGGAGGTGCATGATACTTCACAATCTCTAATTTTTAGAGATTCTCTACTGTTTCTCTGCAGGTTATCACTTCTACTACAATGCTGATATTTCTAATGAAGAAAGTCACATGAAACTTTATGTGAGCAGTTAGCGTGTCCTGATGTCATGCTTTCCCTCCTGGAAAAACATGTAGCATCACAATACCAAAGAGTATTGAAACTATGGGTGCTCTGTTATTAACTGTTCTCTGACACTCTTTCCCTTCCCTCTCTTTTCTCCTTCTCTTATGTTCTCAAGGCCTTGCACATATGATGGCAGAACAAGGTATGCCTCTCTCTCCCTCCTCTCCATCATGTCTTTGTTTTGTTTGTGTGAAATTGCATGTTTTGGTTTTGGTGATCCTGTATACTATATAATGTGATATACAGTGTAACTTAATTGTGTGAACTTCTGTTTAATGGAATCATAGGAGTGTAAAAAATAATAAAAATGCAAAATAAGATATTTTTTTTTAAATATAAAGGGAATTAAGTAACTAACAACATTTATATATATATATATATATATATATAAATGTTGTTAGTGTGTGGCACGAACTGTGGCACTGACAATATCTATCTATCGATATATATCGATAGATAGATATTGTCAGTGCCACAGTTCTCAACAAGGCAGGCCTTAGGCAGCACATAGGAAGGAACAAGCAACACGATGTCCACTCAAACCAAATCACACTCTGGCACGCTACGCTAAGCTCATTTTAAGCTAGCTTGGTATCAGAGCAGAAATGTTTACAATACTATATGTCATATTTTAATTTAAAATGAATAAAAATAACATAACATTTTTGCTGTCAAAAACATACCAACCGTGACACCAGTGTACCCAACTGGGAAATTTGCGAACTGTTACACACATATAGTAAATAAAATAAATAGGCTATACAAAAATAAGTTGACTTTTTCTTGAAATTAATTATTTTCACATTTAGTTAACCTAGTTGTAGTTGTACTTGATATACAAAATTAGTATCATATTATAGAGAAATAAAGTGTGCAGAGGCATGTATGTTGTGGATGGAATGCAACGAAACATCAGACTTAAACAGGGGAGTTCTCTGATTGTTTCCAATTCCTTACTGACACATTGGTTTCTTTTAAGCATGGTCAGGGCCACCCTAACTGTAACCAAGATGTATATTGTAACTATGAGTTACAGTCTCCTAACCTTAACTATGAGTTAAGGTCTCCTAACCTTAACTACTTGTTTATTTCAGTGCCAACTATGATCGATTTCTCAACCTAACCAAACCTTAACATTTTATAATCAAAATTGATTTATTTTTGAAAGGGAAATGTTGTCCTGTTAATAGTGGCATTAGATCAGAAAACACTTTGACACATTTGTCATTCAGTTTGGAGGACCACCTTCTCAACTGGCAGTTACATGTCAACAAAGTCCAACATTCACACACACAATACAATAACGAACAATATAACATCTCATTGTAAAGGGTAACAAATGCTACATAAACAGAAAAAATATGATTTATTAATATTCAAAATAAAGTTCATTGTAAACAATCTAATTTAACAAGACAAAGCAAGAAAGTCCCTATTGATTCTCTGAAGATGATTCAAGGCAGAATCCACCATCTGTATTTTTGTAGGTAGGATGTATGGACTGTGCGATTTTCAGTAATATTTACGTCCTACAGAGGCATATAGTAAAGGCAGGACAAACTATATATGTTGTCACAGTCCACTGGCCTCCCCGAAAATTCCAACTCCAAACTCCATTGTCTGTGTAGTGAATGCTCTTTGCTTTTGGACAGCAATGTTGTTGTGACCTGATGTGATTGCATGTTTCAGGTGTATTTTTTTTTTTTTTTACGTACGGTTGCTACTGTACATTGTTTTATCCTCCTGAAATGTATTCATATATACAAAGATATGAATTTGAACTTATGTCTCTCTCCTCCTCTTCTTTCTCCCTGTCTGGGTTCTCTCGGCTGTGGATCCTTTGCTCTGTCTCCGCCTCCTCCTGTTCTCCTAGCTAAAAGCAAAGGTACAGCTTTTATGAAATCTTTCCTTTTCCGCCTCTATGAAAAGCGACGCTTGCTCTGTGAGTGTTTGAGAGCAGTACAGCATATTAATGCGTTTGATGCTCTAATGTGTTAACTTGATTGTGTTCAGTGTCTCCTATGTAATGGTTTCTAACAGAGGGTGCTTGGATTAAGCGAGTAATTAAGACAACCTTAACTGAAGGAAAACAGACAGTGTGTCCCTTTGTGTTTTCTAACTGTGCGTATGTGTTTTGTAATTCCTTAGAGTACTGTTCACAGTTTACGCAGTGACGGCGTGACATAGATTTATGAAAAACAGTCACTGTGAATCAGTTTTCACAAAAACAAGCCTCTCCACCCTCATTTTCAGCTAACCAGGGTTTCTACACATTATTTACATGAGCTGAGCTGAAATGAGGGCGTTTATAATTCTTCATTACTGATGGCTGGTGGCAGTGACAGGACAGGGTTTCTTTTTGCAGAATAACTGATAAATACTGTCTCAAACTCTACAATCCACAAACTAAAGTGATGTGTTTAGTATGGTTCATTTGTGGTGCTGAGAATACTGTCAATCAAACCAAATGACTGACCTGACATGGCAACACAGGTCAGTGATGCAGGGGAAGCTCACTAAAACAGTCCAACCTGCATCATCAAACCTGTTTGACAACAAATTTTATGTATGTGAACCTGAAATGGTTTTTAAGATAGCAGTGCTTATTATTTGTTTCCTACTGGAAACGTCAGAGTTGTTTCATGTGCTGAAGATAAAATCAAATCTGTAGACTTCAGCCTTGAGTCGGGCTCAAGTCAAAACTTGAGGACTTGCATAAAGGTAAAATAACTACATTTCTACAAAATGTAGAACATTCTGTACTGTGTACAGTTTTGCCCTTGTCTAACTGTCATGAACATTCTCTTTGGTAACAAGGATGCATATGTTCAAACGGTCTCATTCTAAACTCCACTTGATCTATGATTTTGGCATTAGACACTGTCATTGCTGTATTATATGCTGGCAGGCATTGGTTTACAAGGCAGCTGAATGGAACTTTTTGCAGCGGTATGATATGCCGCTGGTTGACGTCAATTTAAAATGCTGCTGGTAACAGCATTGGCTGCCATGTGCTGTTGTTGCCTAAACCCGTGCTGCGTCATCCCGCATGTGAATTTGTTGACATTGAATGTAAACAGCAGATGCTGAAGGATACCTAAATGTAATATGCAGATTTGGAAGTCCACTGCAAAGCTGCAATATGTGATTACTTGTGATGAGAAAGTGTTTTAATATGAGGTGTTTTACCAATGTTGAAAGTTTATTTTGAAAAAGACTGAAAGAAACTGTACTTTAACAAAAGAAGTGTATTTTGACAAAACAAAATATATTTACATTTACCTGCCGTAAATTGACACACTTTCCTGGAGCATCAACAGCAAATGCAGGAGGACACGTACTGAGTCATAGGTAGAGGTGAACAGGTAAGAAAAGGGTAAGGATTTAGGATTATGAAACTGCATACCTCACTATATGAAATGTAGGTGTGATTCTTTAGAACAAATTCTGGTACCACAAGACTGACAACTTGCCATGTTTGGTGGTTTTCTTCATTATTTCTTTCATGAATAAAATATTCCATTTCAATTAAATGAATATTCACTTGCAAAACTTCACATAATGAAATAATGGCTGTTAAATTATAAATAAATACATTTATTTTTTTTTTTAAATAAAAGAAAATATTCCTTAAAATAGTAATACAAGTAGTGTTTTTAGTTGCAAAAATAATACATACTGACTGTGACTGTAACTGTTTGTTTCATTTGGCATAAATATATTTTTGCTGTCACAATAGTTTGAAAAATCGCAATTCTTTCTGGTCTGTCTCCTCACAGCAGTCTAAACCTCAGTTTGAAGCTGAAAATAATATAATATAATATCCAAAGAGAATGTTTAGGATAATGTTTTTTAGCATGATATTTAGTCTTTCTTTGGCTCCTTAGAATTATAAGGTTCTATCTGACATTTTTGTCAAAAATGACATGTTAATATTAATATTATGTCAGTTGTTTTTTTATTAAGAAAATAAAAAGGTTCATATCATTGTTTGGAATTTGGAATGCAAAACTTTGAAACTCAGTATCTCAAAATTGCTTTAAATGCTCAGAACCTTATAATTCCCAGGGGACAATTTAATAAACAAAAGTGTTTTTGTTGGATACTTAAAGTAATCTAAGTGAGAGAGGTGGGTGTGTAAAGGTAGGGACACAGCTGAATGCGTGCAGTGAGTGAATGATTTGAAGTCAAGAGGTGGGCGGAGGAATGCTTCAGAGATGCACATGAACAAACAAAGACAGGGGGTCAGAAGAATCAGGCAGAAATAGACAGAATGAGAAATGGTTTGTGTCACAAGTAGATGTTCTGATAATACTAGGATAAATGTCTTCTATTTTAAGCTCAGCCCTTTCAGCCACAATACTGAAGCCCACATGCCTACTCAAATTTCAACTTGGCAAATAACCCACTTAAAATGTATCCTAGAAATGTTTATTAGGACTACTTTCTAGAGGATGGGATGATTTTTATTTCGAATCAGTTCATCTTTCATTCCACTCTTGCTCAAATGTTGGACAGCAATGCAAACTGGGATCTGCATTCGATTGTGCAGCTGGCTGCAGAGTACAAATATGTGTGTCACATTTTTGTAGTATTTTTCTGACTCTGCTGTGCACATGCACACTTAATAGACATGCCTCCACAGTTGGGAAAATGTAGTATATGTTAATATAACAGCACTACTACAGACAGTATTACACATTTTTTTACAACCACAGCATGATTAGAACACTCATAAAGCCCTGAGTAAAAAATATATATATGTATGTAATATGCATGGTTCCTGTTTGTGCTTGTATTTCGGTCGTATGTATTTCATGTGTATTTCGGGCTTATGTGTAAATGACAACAAAGTGGTAAGAGTAACCCCTCGGGGATAAATAAAGTATGTAAAATTAAATTAAAATTAGATTCTCTTGTAAAACTTTTGTATGGAGCCCAGGAGGTGCCATGACTTGAAAAAAAATGGAGGCCATGTTTTACAAAATCCAGCACACAAGATGCTAATGCATGTAGTAAAACCATTCAGTATTGATTTCAAGTCACTTTGTCACACAATATGGGAGCTATTGAAAAAAGACCTTTTACTATTACTTTTTACAAATTTTTACCAAAAATATTCATATATAATATCATATATAAATATTGATATTATACAGGAAGCACTAAAAGTGATGTAATTTGACTCATGCCATGAGTGTAAGTAAACAATTGATAGGCCCTAAATCAGCCTCCAGTGGTATAAGCAAGGATCTGATAGGTGATCTCACTGTTTTGCTGCCAACACCATGTGAAACAGAGTAAAGAGGACTGCGCTTGGTGCATTGCTGCTAAGATGATAACATCCACCAAGTCAGCATATTTCCGACAAATTAATCCACAAACTCTTAATAAAATCCATAATTACCTTTTACTAATAATAATCCCTGACAAAGCAATTGTTGTTCATCCCCAAGCTAGAGTAACAATTAAAGGTGGCAGCTGAAAATAAATGATTTGATTAGCCTATTTAATTCAAGGTTACAAATTGACCAATACGAGGGATATTTATATATCGAGCGCATGAATTAACCAAAGCAAGGGAATTAATTAACATATCTCGAGGCCATGCAATAGTAAAGTGAGGCCACATTTTGGTAAAACAAGGCCAAGCAATAGCATCTCTATGGAGCGCCGATTGTAAAGTTGTGCACTCTGAAAGAAACAGGAGCAATTCTCCACATATTAGCTCTATAACATCATTAAAAAGAGTTGTGAATTTTTCAATGTCACTTTTCACATTTAGAGCAATATTTGCGAACTGTGAAAAACATATGTTCAAGATAATGTCACTGTAAAATAAAAATCTAAATGTTAAATGTTATATCTAAATGTTCTATGTTAAATCTGAATGTTAAATATAGATAGATAAATAGCTAGATAGACAGATAGAAAGATAGCTAGCTAGCTAGTTAGCTAGCTAGCTAGCTAGATAGATAGATAGATAGATAGCTATCTGTTGCTGTTTCATGCAGCAGGGAGGTGAGGAAGAGCGGAAGACAGGCAGGCAGCTCCTGCTGCTCCAACAACTTCTCTCTGTGGAGGTGATGGAAAGGGAAGAGCAGGGAGTTACTTCTGTAGTTGGCCTGAATATGTCACAAGGTCACATGACACAGGGACCTATATGTTGACTGAAGAATGGTTCCATACTGTGAAACAAAAAGGACTGGGGAAATCTGAGTCCATCTATGCTGTCTTTGTAATTGAGAGCAATAACCACAGCTTCCATTTGGAGTGGGCTGAGGTTACAGGAAACACCTTTCCAGTTTAAAGTTGCACCGCTGAACAAATCATCTGTGGATCCAAGTGATCCCAACAGCGACTATGCCATACAGTTACACCAACAAAACCATCAGGTGACAAAACAAAATTAAGACCAGTGTTTGTCTCACTGACACAATGTGACCAAGACATTAGTGTGCTTGTAAAGTTAGTCAGTGGTGTCTAAGCCCAATCAGAATTTAGGCTTCTCTCAACTAACAGCAGGGTGTCTGGCTATTAACTGAGTTAATAATTATTAAATTTACCGCTGTTGCTAACATATAAGTTCAGTTCCAACTGCAGGAAAATTAAGGTACTCTGATCTTACTGTCAGTACAGAGCAAAATCATGTTTTTAGCTCTGATTGTTTGCTCTGATTGACGCGTTTTAACTTGTGGCTCAGGGCTGTAATGGTCAGAGGCAGAGAGGCGCTGTTACTGTCTGGAATATTCTGACCATGTTTAAAGCTATGGTCAGAGATGTCACAGATGCTGTCCCTCGGCTAAGTCAAAATTAAGAGTCCCTCCTCAGTGCTTACATTTCTTTAAAAACGTCTGACCCGTTTTGCAGCACCCCTTCCCCCTCACAAGCGATGAACAGTCCCTATCCATTAACGCCAAGGGAGGCCAGTGCGGTGTAGGGATTTTGGCTTTTAATACGGAGCAACCCTTTCTGTGATTAGGTCATGCAAGAGTCACCAATTGTTTAAGTATGGCTATCAGAAATAATTAATGATTATAAAAAATGATTATTAATTATGTTAAATAATGTAACTTAATTTACATTAAATCACCTCATGGAGCACCATTCCCTGAAAGGGAAAATGATAGCCGATTAATAAAAACAGTCTCATAAAATACACAAAAAATCAATTGGATCAATTTGGAACTCTGATCAATAATTAAATTAATAATTATAACCAAAATTACCATACTGATAATAATAAATAAATTAAATTTCTGAGGATTAAGTAGTAGTCGTAGTTGTTAGCGATTTCACTTTTGTACAACATTAAGCAGACAGCAAGTATGATTCCAAAAACATTCATTCAACAAGAAAAGCAATGCTAAACAAATCACACACTATATCCTAACTGCTAATATAACAAGTATATATATAAGTGTGAATGTGTAAATGTGTGTGTGTGTGTGTGAGAGAGAGAGAGAGAGAGAGAGAAAGAGAAGGTATGTGTTGGTGTGAGCCTGACCACACCAAGAGGCAGAGGTGGACTGACTAAGAACAGAAGCCTCAACGAGTTGCCAGATTCAAGATGCAAAATCAAAGATGGCCGCAGAGCAAGGAAGGCCTTAGTCAAGTCAAGTCAAGTTAAGTCAAGTCAAGTCAATTTTATTTATATAGCCCATTATCATAAAACATCGTTTGCCTCAGAGGGCTTTACAGTGTAGCTGATCTTGTGGTTGGTCAGGAACAAAGAAAAGGTGAGAACTTTAAGTTCCTTCTCTGTGTGCTTCTGTTGGAGGCAATATCTGAGTGCATGTATGTGATTTAATACATTTGTATATAAGGTGCTTTGGTTAGTAAAAAGGATGTTTAGTTGCAGGCGAGACCCTGTCTGTGTGAGGCATTAACAAACTAAATTCCAGACTAACCAATAACCCAATAACAAAGATATCAGAACAACGACTCATTCGATAGCATGAACATCAATACGTTACACATGATATGACAAAAGACAAAGTAAGTAGTCTTGCTCAGCCTGTGCGTATGTCCTTATGCTATGCCCAGATGTTACTTGCCAATCCAGGAGTGGTAGAAGAGTTCTTTGGGTTGCTGGCTAAAGGAAAGAGGTTCCAGTTCAGTCACCTCTGTGCATTTCCCAGGATCCAGGAGGAGGCTGGCCGGTCCTGGTGTCCTTACAGTGATAGCAGTTTAGTGCTATCTTGGTTCTGTTCTCTTTTGGCTTGAGAAGTCAGCTGTGGCTTTCTAACTTCTGCAAAGTCCCTTGAAACTTCTTCCAGACCTGCAACCTTCCTCGGTGGAGGTTGGGAGTGAGAGCCAGAAGATCAGCAGATGCGTCTCTTCTTGGCTGTGTGACATCCTAGGGGGTCACAGTGGTGGACCAGTCATGTCTGAAGATGGATCCGTGGGAGAATCTAACACCTATGTGTTAGAACCTGAAGCACTCTGGGACACTGAGTTTAAATGACTGTTCTTTGTTCAAGGGACAAAGAAAACAGCAGTAGCCATTTTGAAGAAGGAATTTACAGGACATGTGACACATGTCCAAATCAACGAATCATATGTGGAATTCCCAGGTCCCTACAGCGACAACCAGGAGCACGCACAGAACACCAAGTCCAGTTAAAGTCCAACTGAGGTGTCTACATGATGGAATAGCTCGACTTCCAATCAAATTATCTGGGCCGATATTGAGGCTGCAGAAGTTTAGAAGCAAGCCCAAATGGGCCTTTGGATGCCGACAGTGCATTGCACCTGAGTAGAGATATAATCTCTTTCTGCACTCACTGAAATTCATTCTGTCAATGAATTCAGGATAGCCAGGGGAAGGAAGGAGGTAAGGAAGGAAGGAAGGAAGGAAGGAAAGGAGGAAAGGAAGAAAGAAAGAAAGTAAGAAAAAGGAAGAAAGAAAGGAATTGCCCTACACAGTAGGAGTTTTTCCATTGTTGTGTCTTGAATGAAAAGTGAACAGACTACTGTTGCATTGGCAACAGTAGTCTGTTCTGCTGTTGCATTGGCATATATCTTGTGGTGTAGCTTGAGTGATACAATAGTGTAACAAAGCAATGCCCTGGCCTAAACTTTGGTCTTGTGGAACAGCACAATCTAGTGGCTATAGGAGGCACAACAGATTGAGGCCCAAAAGTGTCACAGGTTTACAACGGTAAGTTTGCATACCAAACTAACATGCCAGCATGCATTAACTGAAAGGAAGCAGTAACAGTCAGAAGATTGTCTTTTAAAGCTGACTCAGGCTGGAACATATGGCAGCAACAGCTTGGTATACAACTTCACAGGGCTGGTAGTATGCTGTGGCCACATCTCGTGCTAATCCTTACTCAGGCTGGAATGCATGGCAGCAGCCAGTTCTATCTCACACAGGCTCTCTATGTTTCATAGGGCCAGTGGCACACTGTGATTAATTAAAAAGTAGGAAATAAGAAGCACTTGAATTAAAAGCAAATTCTGACAGCTTGACTAGATTTCATTAAGTATGTGCTGAGTTAAACTAAAACACAAGAAACTTGTGCTCTAGAAAAGGATAAGCACTCAGTGAAGATCTTAGGGTCACTAATCAGCAATTATGAATTAAATGTAAAGGCCAGAGAGCAGAAAGAAAGAGCTGGCAGAGGCAGGGTGGCAGGTTTGAATGGACTAAAAACCACCCCCGCCAGATCGGGCTGAAAGCTCTGCCACCTCCTCTTCTTCCCGTCACACGGACGGGGATTTCAACTGAACACAAGAAACTTGTGCTCCAGAAAAGAATAAGCACTTACTAAAGAAACTAGGGTCACTGATCAGCTCCTATGGTTCAAATATAAAGGTCAGAGAGCAGTGAAGACTAACACATCTTTGCGGTCATCAGGTGGGAACCTCCTTTCATCAGTGTTTCACCTAGTTGGTCCCACCTCCAGGAGGCTAGTCAGTGAACTCTGGTGTCCCAAATCCACTCCCCTAGTGCCAATTCTCACTGCTCCTATGCAGCCCAAACAGCCCTGCCACCTTCAACAGACCCAGGCTCCGGTTATGCGAGCTCCAAGTAGTGGCAGTACTACATGGCTATCACAGATATAAGGCTAAACTAAACTACTACAAAGCTCTCAAAGATACAAGGCTAAGCTAAGCTACAGCATGGCTATCATAGATACAAGGCTAAGGCTAAGACACTGGCTGGGCTAGTTATCACATGGCTATCACAGCCCCAACAGCAGTGCCACCTTCAACAGACCCAGGCTCCATTAATGCGAGCTCCCAGTAGTGACTGTGGCAATGCTACCTTCCCTAGCACATGCATTACAATTGCCAGTATACTACAACTCACATACAAGACTCAAGCTAAGGGAAATAAGGATGAATTGGCAGAATCAACAAACACACTTACTTGCTTGGCAGCATGGTCTCACACTAAGAGACTCAAACGGGCCACTTCCACTCCTAAATACCCTCACACTTCCCGGATTTTCTCCTGAGAGGACTGATCTCAAGGAGTTGTCTGTTCAGTGGATCCCCCCTGTTGGTCCCCAACTACTATTGTTTCTACTAATCCACTGACTGGATTTAACTGCCTCATCTGACATTTCTCTCACTGTCTTCCTCAAACTCTGTCCCCTTACTCCCAGTTCCCCCAGGAGAGAGATAGCTCATCCAGCTACAAATCCCCTACATCCCACTTCAACTGGGCGAACCCTAGCTTTCCATCCTTTCTGCTCAGCCTCTGCTTGTAAGTCTGTGTACCTCAGTTTATTCCTTTCATAGGCTTCTTCTACTGAGGCTTTCCAAGGGACTGTTAGCTTAATGAAATAAACGATCCATTGACTCACCGACCACAGCACTATGTCAGGCCTCAAATTAGTACAGACTATTTCCAGGGAAATAACAAGCTTTCCTCCTAAATCTACCACACCCCTGCCTTCTCCCTAACTTACTGCCCTTATGTTTCTCCCCCTCACGCACAAACTGGACATCTAGACTCCTTTTTAAAACCTCCTGAATTCACCTGTCTTCTTCTCCCCTCAATACCTGCAGCTAAGCTTCTCAACACCTGATTATGTCGCCATGTATACCAGCCCTGTGATAAACTAATTTTGCAGCTCGACAAAATATGTCTTAAGGTTGCAGTACCTGAACACAATGGGCATGATGGGTTGCCGTTTACCCAGAGCTTCAGGTTCTGGGGGGGCTAGCAACAAATCATATGTAGCCCCTATCAAAAATCTAATGTGGTAGCTAAGCTTCCTCCTTTCTACACTTTCCCAATTCAACCACTGTCCCTGCTTAGCCTGAGCCACTGCCTTAGCACCCCTTATAGTCCTCCTACGTACCTGTTCCACTACCAACTTTCTTCTATCCTTGGGGCCTGCTGTATTACACACCGGTTTACCTGGCCCAAGCCCCAAGCCTCCCCGGCCAAATTGAACATTACCTACTATCTCTGCATGTCTAAGAGCAGCCTCTGCATCCTGAACTGGCACTCTTGGGCTCCATTTTCTCCCCTTGGATGGATTTGGAACCACACTCCTAACTATTACATCCTTACTCCTGGCTAACAACGACTCTGGCCTGACCTTGGTGCACTTAAACTCCTCTGTTAAGCTAGATACTGGCAGCATAGCTAACCAACCCTTCCATTCTCTCCACAACAGATACTGGGACTAGACTGACAGTGGCCACATTAACCTAGGAAATAACCCAAACTGCAAACACCACAACTTCAACTTTCCTGGGAGTCCTGACTCATCTGTTCTATCCAGTCGTTCGGTGATGTCTTTTCTAAATTGCACAACCTGCTCAACATCATTCAAATCCACATTGTAACACCTACCTAGGCTCTTCACTGACTTTTTCCTAATTGTTGGAATTTCCTCATCATCTATGATAAATTTCCTATCATTGCCTATAATGCTTAAATGAAATTCATACAATCCCTTGAATGGCTAACAGCAATAGCAAACTCTGAATGTAACATTAAAGTCTTAAAGTAGCAGTTATCAGTGGTAAAGCTCTCAAATTTCTTAGCTCAGTAAATAAATCAATTTTTACCACACCCAATTGTTTGTAAGTAGAGTTGGACATACACTGCTGTGGCAGACAAGTGGTATTGAATAAAAAGACTTTTGGCTACACTACGAATGGAATCATACATTTTCGACCAAATATTATGCTTAAGCTGATATAGCACAGTTAAGAATAAATAGCAACAATACTATACCTCACACAAGGGGCACCATTGTTGGGAAACTCATGGTTAAAAGTTTTTGAAAATGGCTATCAGAAATAATAAATTATCATTATTAATTATATAAAATAATATGATTTTATTTACCTTAAAACACCTTCCAACAACTATTAATAACAATTAACTCAGTGCTATTAGCAAAATTACCATATCACTGACAGTTTTGAAGTTTATTACATTGCAGAGATTGGTATTTATTTTTTCAAAAAGCAAGCGACAGAAAAAAAACAAGACATCCTGATTTAAATAAACCTAACTGAAGGCTAATACACAAAAGGTTGTGTGTGTGTGTGTGTGTGTGTGTGTGTGTGTGTGTGTGTGTGTGTGTGTGCATGTGTGAGCAGAGAGAGACAAAGGATACATCCTAAGTGTCCAGTTTGACATTTCCTTGCATCTCGATCCTTTCTTGAACTAACTGTTTAGATGTGCCATCTTGAAAGCCGTCCCAAAGCTCTTATATGTACTCTGAAGAAGGAGAACCAAGAAAGTATCTCTGAGGGGCGATTGGCAAGGAAAGACAAAAACTTTCCTTCAGTGAGGAAGAGATCTACTTTCTGATTCACCATCTAGAGAAAACTCTGAACACCCTGCTGGATCTCAGTGTGTCAGCTGTTGCAGCTTGTGATCCACTCAGGTTAACTTGTGATACGACATCTGTCCACCTTATATCGTAATTTATAGCCTATTGAAGGCTACAGACACGTATATATTTCATCCCATTTACATTCTACAGTTTTCATTAATACTTTTTCATTCACATCAGACATGACTGTCAACTTTAATTGTCATGCAATGAGGATAATAGTATGCATGAGTGTCGAAAAGTGAAATGATCGGGGGCATAGATAACGTTATCAGGGTTTTTATAAACTGTTAGGCTATAAGTATGGCCACAACATACTTAAATACGCCCACATTTTAGATGTATTAAAGTTGTATAATATAAAACGTTTACTCATGAGGATATCACACTAGTACTGAGGATTTTAGGCTCCTAGCTGGCAAATCTGGCTATTGGCTCTCGTGGCCTAATGGTAATGTGCATGTGGTCAAAGGATGTTGTGTTGTTTGTTCATATTATTGATCACCTGTTCAATCCAGGCGGGGATGTTTTGTTCATGTCATTGCAAGTAATAATATTTTCATACTAAAGACGGCTGATATGTTTATGTTGGCAATTGTTGGGACCAAAAATAACGCCCAGCAATTGATTCCTGTTATAATGTTGCAACAGACACCGTCAAATGAATGAGATAGTGAGGCGAAAGTGAGGCCAGATGAGATATGTAATTCCACCAGCACAGCCAGTGTATGCTAGAGGTCACGGTGTGATGAAGCCAACAGAACCACATCATCTGCAAAGAGCAGAGATGCAATTCTGAGGTCCTCAAACCACACCCCTTCCTCCCCCTGGCCGCACCTCAAGATCCTGTCCATGAATATCACAAACAGGATCAGTGACAAGAAACAACCCTGGCGGAGGCCAACACCAACTTGGAACGTGTTTGACTTTATGCCGAGTATGCGGACGCAGAGTGATGTCATTGAGAGTCAGATTAAGTGCAGTCGCGATATCTGCAGTTGGGGAATGCCAGCCACAACACCCGTCTGACGAATCCCAAGCAGCCCTATTGAATGTTAGTGAATGTATTGGCTGACACAGCTGTTAATCATGGTGGAAAATCCCCTTTTTGTATAATTTAGTAACTCATTAAAACTAAACTTATCATAAAAACAAACATCAGGATGATGAGAATTACCTTCACTGTCAGAAGCCATCTGTCAAGGAACAACTGAGGAACACAGGACCCAAGTGCAAGACACAACACGGGTATACAAAATTCAAGTGATTTAATGTGAACAGAGATATCTACAATGTGATGTGCAGAGGGGGTCACATGTGTCCGGGGGATCCAGTGGTGCGTGGTGGGCAGTGAGCCCTCCAGAGCGTGCCCAGTGAGTCGGCGTTCCAATACGGAATGTGGCGTCCTCCATGTGGCAATGGCATCCACAATACAAACAGTAATGAACACAGACCAGAGGGAGGTCGACAAGCGGCAAGCAGGCAGGCAGGCAGGCAGGTGATGGCAATGATGCGTGGAAGCATGAACAAGTAAGGCTATCTGCAGCAGAGAAACAATGGAATATAAGCTTCACAAGCTAGGCACACAGGAAAATGCACAAACCAACAGGGAGCCAGTGGAGTTTACCACGAGTAGACGGAACAATCTGGCGACGAGTGAGTCTCAAGCTGGTCTTATACTGGAGGGTTGGCTGCTGGAATGAATTTCACCTGGCACAGCCTGCCAGAGAAGGCCACACCCACCAAGCTTACAGACACAGACACAGAGTAGGGGGAGAATCAAGAAGGATCACACACAGGGGAAAACAAACAATAACCACATGCCATGCACAGGCCAACTACAGGCCAACTACAGGCTAACTACAGGCCATGCTGTTTTTCCCATACTTATGCTATTGTCTACAGGCAAAAGGGCAGGAATACTGTCCATGTTAACTAACAAGGAAAAGAGTATATGGTCAGTAGTGGCAAATTCATAGTTGACCCTAGCGGCCTCTATAGAGTCATGGGCATCAACTGTACAACTGCAATGACCTAGCCATGAGGTAGTATGCCATGTGTTGCAAAGTGATGTGCAGAGGACAAAAACATCTTGTAGGCAGGGAGTTAAGCTGAGAAATCTAGGCAGACTTTTATTGCCAGTCTCTAACAAACAAAAAAACAACAACAAAAAAAACAACAAAGAAAACTTAACAATACACTTTAGCTCCCATTACTCAGCTTAGAGCAAATCTGGTGCTGCTCTTCTTAAACCAGTCCAGTCTCACTCCCAGTGCTCTCACATATATAGCATAGGAGCCCGCCTTGCCAGTTCAAACTGACCTATCAGGTCAGCACAGCAGGAAAGAGGGTTGACAAGATTATCCACAAATACAGATTATCTTTCTTAGCTTGCTCATACAACAAAGCCTCATTTCATTCTGCAGTGTGTTATCATAAATACCATATATTCAAAATAAGAAAATCATTTAACTGTCACAGAGTATTTGTCTTAATTACCTGTCATTTCATCACTCATCCTTTGACCAATCACATCTCCTACAGCACATAAAAGAGCTATTGTTCAGGCGTGCTTCCTCTTTGAACACCAGCACAAGATGGCCTCCACAAGGACTCACACTCTGACAGGTTAAAACTTTGATTACCACATGACATTAATAGATTCTTAAGAAACATGTGCTTCTAATGCTGAGAACCATTCTACAAAGTCTGTATTTCCCAATTAATTTATTGAACTAAAAATTTAATAAAGAAAACAAAGAAATTGTGTGAGAGTATCTGTTCACCTTACTTAACAAAAACAGGGGTTTAACAAATAGCGAGGGAGTTGAGGCTTCCTCACACCATGCCTCGCTGATATAAGTGTAGCTGTCATCAGGCAGAACCTAGAGAGAATCAGGCCATTATCAGAGCAAAATTGCATAACATGTTTGGCAAATACAGAATGACTGTCAGAGACATCTGCATTTAAATCACCCACAATAAAAAAACAGGTGGAGGCATTATCTTGTAAAAAAGACATGATAAAAGATAATCTATTAAGAAATTCATCTGCATTTTGGGGACACTCATACGGTGTGTACATGTTCAGGACAATAAAGTTTTTACCTCCACAGATGAACTTAATCCCTATGGCCCAGTCCACCCCCAGCCTGATCACATTAATCAGTTGGTCATACTTCTTATGCCATAAAATAGCAACACCACCAGCTATCCTGCCCCGTATTATTCTGGTACTCAGGTCGGTAGTGGATTCATCGGCTCCATAGAAATCTTTATGTAGGCAGTTCAGTCTCTCTAAGTCCTGCTTAGGTAAAAATGTCTCTTGTATGCACAGTATATCACAAGTCTCCAAAAGTTTATCCACCACAGAGTGGCACGCTCTATCAGCTTCACTGTGCCCAACACGCAAACCTCACGCATTATATGACACAATATTTATCCCAGTCATTTATTCAACAAGATCTACATGGCCGTTGCTCCCCTGTGGTGCTACAGGTGCAGTTACATTAGCAGCTTTTGAACCACAGGCAGAACGGACACTGTTAATTTTCGGTCTATGTGGCTCAAAGTAGCAACGTACATACACACCCGACGGCCAAAGTTGTGGGTCGTACAAGTCAGCCACTTCATTGCACTCTGCAGTGATATGAAACAAGCTAAATCTGTTGCATGTAGAGTCGATCTTTCGGCATGTCACAGATTTGCCCATTTTCTGAGTCAGGTAGGCACCCAGGGTGCCGACAACAAGGTCAGGAGAAAATCTAGTGGCAAAAACACTCACCAGCTTGGTTTTGTACACTGTGATGTTGCTCGTTGTGTTAGTGCCTATTATCCCTTCTTTGCGCTGCTCCCGCTTTGAGCGATTTTGGAATCCAGGTCCTAATGACACAGCTACCTTTGAAGGCTTCTGAGTCTTTTTCTTCCCTTCCTTTAGGACAGTACTCCATACTGAAGACAGTGGTTGTAGTTGTTGGTTCGCGGCCTCTCCCGGTTGTGGCTCTGCGTCTGCTCCAGAGATCCACGGGATGTTTCGAAGTCCATTAGCCGGTGCTCCAGAGCAGCAGTCGCCAGTCCCAGATTTTCACTCACGTTGGCCTGAGTCTCCATAGCTCCTCTTAGCATAGAGACCTCCTGGTTCAGGCACTCCATTCTACTGAGCAAGGCCGAAACATCCATGTGGCCGAAGCCAACAGGTGGAAGTTCATCAAGGAAATGTGAAACAAATCTGGGTATGCTCTCACCACGCTTGTTGAGCAGCTTCAGACAGTCTTTGATGTTATTGACGTCTTTCTGTGCGCCCTTCTGTTTGATGTTACGCTGCTTAGTCAGGCACTGTTTATATAGGAGTCGCTTGGACACTTCAATCCAATCAGATGAGAAACTGCTTGTGGCCAACAAAACAATTTCATCCTGCGGCAGAGTTCTCATTTTAACAGAAATAAAGTGTAGAAACTCATCTTCCACTATCACTTTACCACTGGTTGTTTTATAGACTTTGGGTTTTATGCGGAAGCTGGCAACACCCGCACAACGCGCTGCTGCTGCGGCCGTTTTTGTTTTACCCATTCATTGAAGTGAATGAATGGGTAAAGCAAGGCTTACACTGGGGAGGTTGGGCTTCAGTTCCTATGTGGGTCAACTTTCATTTATTATTTGGCTGTGTATGTTGTACTTTCACATTGCTAACGTGATAAGTTCATTATAAATTAAGCTAAGTTCATGAAATAGGATGCATTGTTATGGATTAAGCTACCAACCAGTGTACTACACTGGTGTACTACTTTCATTACTGCCTTTTAGGTAAAAGTTACCTGGTCAATCTTGGATAATAACGTGTGGACTCATATGAATAGTGATGCCATATTGTGGTAGGTAAAACAAATTAAAATAGATTTAAAAATGTAGAATTCAAAGGTCCAATACAAAAGTATCTCTTTGGGCATTGGCTTTGAGAAGCTGCAATTGGTCACAGTCTGCTGGGTACACCTGTAATGGTTTCCCCCATTCACAGAACAAAGCCTGTGTAAGCTCCTGGAGATTCCTCACCCCTCACCGCATGTCTCTCTTCCTTGTTGCTATGTCTAATCCCTGAGTGAGATGGTAGACATTATTAGGCATCAGGCTCCCTGTCCCCTCCTGTTAAGCAGACAAGCAGCTCCATTCTGGCTCTATTTGCATGCTGGCTCACTAGTGGCATCGAGGTAGATACAGAGAGAAATAGAATTAATAGGAACCTGTGTCTCTGCTGTGAATGAGTCATATTTTACTGTCATGGACCGAAACAGAGCTCTTGTACTTTTGTGTTTGTGTTTTTTGCTATGTTTCCATGCTTGGCTGAGTACTGGAAAGTGAGCCAGACATGGAGGGCGGGGATAGCCCAGCATCAGTGACAGAGGGGGGTGGGTGGATGGATGTGTCTAGAGGGCATGTAGAATCAAAATGAAATGGAGTTCATGTTAACCCTGGAAAGGGTTTGCCTTGGTTTGATCTGGTTCATGAGAACAAAGCAATGCTGCGGTTTGAGGCTTCATGTATGGACTACTGGGTGACATCTGGAAATTACTGTTTTGTTGCAACTTTTGTTGTCTGATGGTGATTTGTTTTAAGGAAAACTTAAAAATGTACTTCATCTGACATTGGACATGCAGGGACCTCACATAGGCCTTCACTAGTAGAGCAGATAAAAGGAGTTGAGCTTTCTTTACCTAATTTGTTGTGGGTTGGCTTGAAACCATTTTTTACAGTCTCTCTAATTGTGTTTTTGAAGGTATTTGAATCCAGATATGCCACTGCACTGAAGATTTTAACAGTAATGATAATAAAATATTATGCAAGTAACAAAAATCTTATCCCCCAGAATAGTTGTAATATTGAGCTACTTCTGTATGTCACAAAAATACCAGTATACATAGGCTATTCATATTTGGATTATATTGGAAGGAGCATGGCTTATACTATAAACTGGTTGAAATTGTCCTGTCTGTTTCATAGTTTTCTCATACACAAGTGAACACCATGAACCTGAATTTAAAATAATAAATCGGAATTTGTATTTCAACCCCACCTTTAAAATAGGAAACATAAGTTTACACTGAGATTTATTAAAAGCTGTAAATGTTAAAGGTCTAGGTGGAAATCAATAGTAAAAACAGAACAGCTAGTCAGTAAAAAATTACAAGTAAGAATTGTACTGGGCCATATTTATGATGGTATATCACTGTCAATAATCGCAAACAGAATATCCCTCCTCACATGCTCGAAAATGATATGCACGTGCATAGAATTAAGAACGCACGTGAGCGAAAAAGAAGATCCACAGGCGCAAATACGATCCGAGGGCACAGAACCATGTTTGCACACAAAATATCTCTGCTTACTAAAGCAACATTGCAGCCTGAGAGGAGAAAACCATGTTTTGAGCATGTGCAGAATCTGAACAACCGCTGGCAATGCTCTACTGCTCTTGAGTTTCACCTGCTTGCTGGCAAGTGTTTTTTCTTTTTGACAGTCAGTGGGCGTATTTTTGACAGTGAGAGGCCAGGCTC
This sequence comes from Plectropomus leopardus, assembly GCF_026936395.1. Taxonomy (NCBI): domain Eukaryota; kingdom Metazoa; phylum Chordata; class Actinopteri; order Perciformes; family Serranidae; genus Plectropomus; species Plectropomus leopardus. Next base: position 35,003,430 of record NC_142189.1, on the reverse strand, counting down.
AGTCATAGTAGTAGCCCTGAATAATGAATTAAACTAAATAATAATAATTTAGAAATAATAATAAATTATATAATATATATATAATTATAATCTAAATAATTAAAAAAACAATAAAAGTTAGTTTACCGTCTTTTCTGATTGTCTGTTGTGATCTGGGCAAGGTCAGTGCCACTGAAAGGGGATATTTATCGTAATATTTATCCAAAAACATCAGATATAATATTTCACTCTACTATCAATACTTTCCTAATCAAAAGTACATTTTAAGTTGGCCATGTTTTACTCATGGTAAGCGCACACTATCATAATATTATCATCACTGTGAATATAAGAGCATCGCTATATAAACTGTACTGTATATTGTCATATCCACCTCATGTTCATGATTCTCTTTCATTTTATAATTATTCCAACACTCTTTGCACTGTGAACCACTGCACCATTGTATTACTATATAATTGTGTCAATTGTTACACTTACCTTTGTTCAGCTATAGTCGTTTTTTTAGCTGTATGCCTGTTTCTGTGTACACTGAAAAAGTAGAGTCAAATATCATATATGTGTGCATTCACACTTACTAAGCCACTGAAGCTGATACTGAAAGTAAGGTTTTTAGCGCACAGCTTTTACTTGTTGTAGAGGATTTTCACAGTGTATTAGTATGTGTAGTTAAGTAAAGGATCTGAATACTCCTTCCCACACAGCTCACATCCTAATTTTATCTTAAGTTAATGCATTTACTTAAACATGCATAACATCTGAGTATCAATGAATGCCAGTAACTGCTCAAGAAATTATTTTCATCAGTTATGTAAAAACACAAGAGAACCAGTTGCATTCCACAAAACATTATATTTTAATATGTCACTGGTGAGTTTAGATACATTTTCTTGAATGAGCAGAAAATTCAACTTTCTGAGAGAGAGAGAGAGATGGCAGAAAGCAGGCCAGGAAAGGCACACACGTGGTCAAAGTAACTATTTTATTCTTCCACCAGCTGCTTTTACAGCAAGGTCCATTTCATAGTTAAATTATGCTGTCAGAAAAGACCACAGCTGAAGTCTGGTGATGAATGAGTTTTCTAAACCTCAGCCCTGAAGCCCTGAAGCCTTGCAGCCCTGCACTGAGGTCCTGTCTGTTCCTCCACCTAGGTGGTGGTGACAGATGCAGTTCTGCTGTCACCACTGCTGACAAACCTCAGACTGGACACACAGACACACACAGACACACACACACACATACACACACACACACACACACAAACATATACACACACAAGTCATGATATAGTTGAAATATCCCAAGGCCAGGTCATGGGGGCAACAGGCTAAGCAGAGCACTCCATGGATCCCTCTCCCCAGCAACGCTTTCTAGTTCCTTCTGTGGGAGACCCCGAGGCGTTCCCAGGCGAGATATGTAATCCCTCCAGCGTGTTCTGGGTCTGCCCCTGGCCTCCTACTAGTAGGACGTGCCTGGAACACCTTCAGCAGCGCCCAGGAGGCATGCTGATCAGATGCCCAACCTCCTCAACTGGCCCCTTTCCACGTGAAGGAAAGGGTCTCTAAGGCTGAGCCCAGCCACCCTCCAGAGGAAGCTCATCTCGCCTCTTGTATCCATGATCTCATTCTTTCGGTCACTACCCAGAACTCATGACCATAGGTGAGGGTCAGAACATAGATGGGGCCTTCCGGCTCAGCTCCTTCTTTACCACAACAGTCCAATGTACCTCTGGCATCACTGCGGATGCCGGACCAAACGGTCTGTCCATCTCATGCTCCGTTCTACCCTTACTCTTGAACAAGACCACAAGATACTTGAACTCCTTCACTTGGGGCAGCAGCTCACTCCCCACCCAGAGGGAACAGTCCATCGTTTTCCGGCAGAGAACCATGGCCTCAAACTGCCCCAGTTCATGCTGGAGGTGGGGCCCCCCGGCCGTGCCAATCTTTAGCGTTGCAAACTTGTTCTAGGGATGTGGAACGTTACCTCTCTGGCAGAGAAGGAGCCGGAGCTGGTGCGGGAGGTTGAGCGCTACCAACTAGATATATTCGGGCTCACCTCCACTCACAGCACTGGCTGTGGAACCATACTCAGGAGAGGGACTGGACTCTTGCCCTTCGCCCAGTTGCCCAGGGTGAGAGTATACGTGGTTGTGGGGATACTCACAAGCTCCCAGCTGAGCGCCGCTGTGTTGGACTTTACCCCAGGGAATGAGAGTGTCGCCTCAATGCAACTGAGAGGAGGAGGTTTCTGACTGTCGTGTGTGTGTATGCACCCAACGTCAGTTCAGAGTACCCGGCCTTCTTAGAGTCTCTGGGTGGTGCGCTGGAAAGGGAGATCTTTCCCCTGACTCCTCCGGAGGAACTTTTCGTGCATCCCGGGGGAGGTTGTGGACATGCGGCATTGTACAGGCGGCAGGAGCTGTGGTCAGAAGGTCGTCATTGCCTGTCGTGGCGGCAACCGAAGACCTGCTGGTGGACACCAGTGGTGAAGGAGGCCATCAGGCTGAAGAAGGAGGCCTTCTGGCCTTTGTTGGCCCGTGGGTCCCCAGAAACAGCAGACAGGTACCGGTTGGCCAGAAGTGGCAGATTAGGAGGTCACCAAAGCAAAAACTTGGGTGTAGGAGGAGTTTGAGGAGGCCATGGAGGAGGACTTTTGGTTGGCCTCAAGGAAGTTCAATCAAGAGAAAATCATGAGACGTCTCCTAAAGGGGAAGTAGGGCTTGTCTCAGTCTGTCCTCAGCAGGAGAAGAGAACTGCTGATCTGGACTGGGGATATTGTCAGACGATGGACACTTTGAGGAACTCTTAAACCCTGCCTTCACATCCTCTGTGGAGGAGGCAGAGTCTTAAGACTTGGGAGAACCTTCAACCATATCCCTGGCAGAGATCACTGAGGTAGTAAAAAAACTCCTCGGTGGCAAGGCACCTGGTGTAGATGAGATTCGCCCTGAGATGCTGAAGGTTTTGGACATTGTAGGGCTGTCTTGGCTGACACGCCTGTTCACTGTTGCGTGGAGGTTGGGTATAGTGCGTGTGGAGTGGCAGTCTAGGATGGTGGTCCCCATATTCAAAAAAGGGGACCAGAGGGTGTGCTCCAATTATTGTGGTATCACACTACTTAGCCTCCCAGGGAAAGTTTACTCCAGGGTGCTGGAAAGGAGGCGCCATCCGATTGTCAAACCTTGGATAGTTGAAATACAAACTATTAAACTCTCTTGCAGACCTATCAGTGCTTTTGGTAGAATATATCATTGCATAAATTTTACAGAAACAGCATTATGTCAGCAGCTATAACCGATACAATAAAAAGAAAAACAACCAAAGCTGGCTACATAAAAGAATCATACCAGGTCTGCGTATGCACTAAAATGTTTCAAAATGCAGTCATTTCATTAACTTACCTGTGTGCATGCCTCAGGATCACTGATGAATTTGGCTCAATACTTGAACTATCCCTGTGTGATATTCATACTATTGGGAGCTTCATGACCCACACGACTTCCGCATTCTAACGACCAATCAAAAAAGACGGTAAACTAACCAATTAGTCAGGGCTACTGCAACTGGACCCGCCCTCTCACTGTCAAAAAATATGCCCACTGACTGTCAATTAAAAAAAAGCACTCGCCAGCAGAGATATTCTGTGTGCAAGTATGGTTCTGTGCGCTCGCATCATATTTTCACGTGCAGATCTCTTTTGTGCACAAGCGAGCTTGAGTCTGTGCGCGGATCTCCTTTTTGCTCGCACCTGAGCTTGATTCTGTGTGCACAGATCTCACTTCCACACACGCGAGCAGGGATATTCTGCTCGCGATTATTGACAGTGATATGCCTTCATACATACTGCATGATTTTTTTTAAAAACTGGAAGATGTGTACTGGGTTAGGTTTGTTCAAAAATAAGGGGGAGAATATTAACTCTGATCTTTACGCATATATTGATTCTCTGTACTGGACCAAGTTTGCAATTATGGCTTTCTGCGTAGTCAACAAGCCCAAACTGAGATAATGCTATTTATTTAGACTATGCAGAGCCATACTGACCCATACAGGACTCATCTGTTGATTGGGTGGTTGTCTTTAAAAACTATGTAGACTTTTTCAATGGCACTGTCTGATTTATAAAGCTATTCTTGGCCTACTTCCAGCATATTTAGCAACTGCCAATTTTCCTGATCGAAATCCATTGACTGGATTTAGCTGCCTTATCTGACATTTCCCTCACTGTCTTCCTCAAACTCTGTCCCTGCACTCCCAGTTCCCCCAGGAGTGAGACAGCTGATCCTGCTACAAATCCCCTACATCCCACTTCAACTGGGCGAACCCTAGCTTTCCATCCTTTCTGCTCAGCTTCTGCCTGTAAGTCTGTGTACCTCAGTTTCTTCCTTTCACAGGCTTCTTCCACTGAGGCTTCCCAAGAGACTGTTAGCTCAATTAAATAAACAATCCTTTGACTCACTAACCACAGCACTATGTCAGGCCTGAAATTAGTACAGACTATTTCCTGGGGAATAACAAGCTTTCCTCCTAAATCTACCTGCATTTCCCAACCACAAGGTACTTCTAGGCAGCCACACCCCTGCCTCCTCCCTAACTTACTGCCTCTATGTTTCTCCCAGGCCCCCAGGGATTGCGCCACACTCTGCAGCAAAATTTTCAGAGTGGCCCAGAAAGACTTTTCCCCATTTGCTTAACATTGGGAAAGAGACCTCCTTAAATCACTGGATATTTTTTTTTGAGACATGTCAACTTTTCAGAACACATTTTTTAATAGCCATAATTAAACACATTAAGTCCTAAAGACGTAAAATGCGCCATTTTGTTGATTATGTCAGCAAGTATACCGGCCCTGTGACAAACTCATTTTGCAGCTCGACAAAATATGTCTTAAGATTGTATTACCTGAACACAATGGGCATGATGAGTCGCCATTTACCCAAAACTTCAGGTCTTGGGGGGATCAGAAATCTAATGCGGTTCTCCTCCATACTCCACAGGTCCCTCCAGCTAAACTCTCTACAGCCTCTCTACACTTTTCCAATTCAACCACTGTCCCTGCTTAGCCTGAGGCACTGCCTTAGCACCCCTTACAGTCTCCTCCTGCCTATGTACCTGTCCCACTACCAACTTTCTTCTATCCTTGGGGCCTGCTGTATTCCACACCAGTTTGCCTGGCCCAAGCCACAAGCCTCCCCGGCCAAATTGAACATTACCCACTATCTCTGCATGTCTAAGAGCAGCCGCTGCGTCCTGAACTGGCACTCTTGGGTTCCATTTTCTCCCCTTGGATGGATTTGGAACCATGCTCCTAACTATTACGTCCTTACTCCCGGCTAACAATGGCTCTGCCCTGACCTTGGTGCACTTAAACTCCTCTGTTATGCTAGATACTGGCATCGGAAGTATCCCTTTCCCATACAATGCCACACTACTTAGACACCTAGGAGAGCCTAACCACTGCCTAATATATGAGCTAACCAACCTTTCCATTCTCTCCATGACAGATACTGGGACTTCATAGACTGACAGTGGCCACATTAACCTAGGAAATAACCCAAACTGCAAACACCACAACTTCAACTTTCCTGGGAGCCCTGACTCATCTATTCTATCTAATTCTTAAGCAACATCTTTTCTAAATTGCACAACCTGCTCATCATCATTCAAATCCACATTGTGCCACCTACCTAGGCTCTTCACTGACTTTTCCGTAATTGTTGGAATTTCCTCATCATCTATGATAAATTTCCTATCATTTAATTTCCCTCTACATCATGAAATACTTCTAGACTAAATTGGCTTGGTCTTAATGTGGGCCAGCATTAAGATCTTGAGGTTCTTATTTACCTTCTCTAATAGCCTCTTTTTACATGGCACTGTTCTAGTTACTAGTGTCAAGTCATCCATGTAAGCCCTAATTGGTGGAAGACACATCCCATTCTGCCATCTCTCTCCACCTACAACGCACTTGAGAGCCCTGATGATTACTTCTATTGCCATTGTAAATGCTATTGGCAAAATTGTACACCCTGCCATAATACCTATCTCTAGCCTCTGCCAGCCTTTTGTGTCTGCCATACTAAACACAATCTAATGTCCTGAAAATAGGCTTTCACTAAGTTGACAACTATTCCCTAAGATATTCAAAAGCACTCCAAATAAGGCTATGTGGCTGAACCAAACAATCTACAAATACTACATGCAGGTCTCTTTTCTTTGTCTTAGCTGCCTGAATCTGGTGCCAGATCATGCTAGTATGCTCTAAGCACCCTGCAAAACCTGGTATACCTGCCTTCTGCACCATTGAGTCTTTTAAGCCATTCCTTTCTAAGTAACCATCTAACCTCTGTACTACCACACTAAAAAAAAAGTTAGTACACATGTCTGGCCTGGCAAAAAATTTCGTATTTTGGTGGTTTTGAAAACGGGCATGGCAAAATGGCTCCACAGCGCCCCCTAACAGGGCAGCGTCAATGGCCGGTTTCACCTACAATAACATTAAATTAAATGAAATATGGTATATTTATGTATCATGCCCAGGCATGCAAAAAAGCCTTTTGGACCCACCCCCAAGCCCCACAGGAAGTCAGCCATTTTGAATTTTGTGCTCAGTTTTGGCGATTTCGGGCCTCGTGCCTTTGCCATCTTGTCCTACAGGATTAATCCGATCAACTTCAAATGTGTGCCCATTCTCAGCCCCTTGATGATTAAAAGTTATCACAAGTCCATGCAAACCTTTTACAGTTTTCCTGTTACGTGGTGTATAATTTTGATGTCTCGCCATAAAACAGGAAATTGTTTAACTTTGTCCGATCTGCCTGAAACCTCATAGATTTTAGGGTCCAGCTCTGAACACATCTGTGTGACAATTTTCACTAGTCGTAATAGCGCCACCTACAGGCAACAGGAAGTAAGCCTAGAGGAACAATTATCATTGGATTTACATGATATTTACATGGTTTGTCTATCAATGATGTACACCAAGATGACATGGAAATTGTGTCCCCTCCACAACCACCTACTGGCCGCTGGAAGTACTACACCATGTGAAATATCTCACTCCAGGGTCCGAACTCTCTGCATGCATTATCTGACTTTCACAGATATAAGTGACTGTGTCAGTCAGAGTCCCGCAAGGAACCCCGACATGCATGGGGGTGCAAGGGCCCTTTCATCGCTGCTTGCAGCTTTAATTTCATTTTGTGTTCTTTTTGTGTTTTATATTGCTTGTTTTTGGAGTTGCTTATTTTAGTTCTATGTTGTCTGTCTGTAACTTTTATTGCTGCCTTTCTTGGCAAGGACACTCTTGACGAGAAGATTTGTAATCTCAAGAGGTTTTTCTGGTTAAAAAAAATTAAGTAGGACTCACCTTAACGAGTAAAATATTCTTAATTTGTAAATATATATAGGCATTTGTGGAGGTTTGCATGGATGAATCAAAGTTCAGAGATAGAAGTGAGTATCAAGTATTTGTATTATACATGTATGATTCACTGTACTCAATATATAATATCAACAAACTATTTAAATATAACAGAGGATATAGAATGTACAGCATACTAAAAGCTTGACATGTTATTCGGACCAAAGCTGCTCTTGGCAAGCTGTTTACACCCGAGCTGTTCATGCAGTCCCATACTGTGCCGTGCCCCTTGCTGGCAGAGATCACATGCCAACAAACAGCAGTGGCAACAAAAACAACAGACCCAGACAAAACAAAAAGGGCACTGACAAACCACACTCTTAATTTGTCCACCAAGTCCTTCCCTAGGACTCATCTCTTCTTCCATCTTTTCTTTTTTTCTTGACTACATAATCTAATAATTCGACTGCTAATGCTCAAAATTACCATTCTTAGGTATTTGAGGGTAATTGAAGCAATTTGTTGGTTTACTTTTTTAAATAGAGATATTACATAATAACCCTGACAAGGGTATGTGAAATCTTATCAAACTGAAATATTCCACCTTAAGGCAACAATGAATAATATATGTTGTGGTATTGGTATTACTTTAAGGGTTCTAGTATTGATATTGGTATTGTAATTTTTTTTAACAATATCCAGCCCTGGTATGCACCATCACACCCAGTTCACAAAATAATTCTGCCTGTTGGATAATTGATATTATTAATCATAATGTAATCATTTGTAATGTAAGGCAGATGGTTGCAGATAATTACAAATTGATGCTTTTGAAACAATAACACTAACTGCATGACGGCAGCTGTGAATAGCAATGACATCAGTCTTGTGTTTGGACCCTCTTTAGCTCCGTTTATACCTTAATGATATAAAATGGCAAGTTTAAACACATTCTGAATGCATCATTCAAAATCTGATTTTTCTACAGTTCCTGTCACTATTTTATGAAATGTTTAGCTGACATCACCACAAAAAAAAAAAAATCCATCAGTTTTTCAATTGATTATTGGAACAGTGTAGCTGTGTCTGTCTGTAAGTGTGCAAGTGTGAATGAGTGTGTGGTAGAAAGGATCAATGTTTCCTGGTGAGCAACGATGAACTCACTCATTGGGTAATGAATTGTGGCAGCATTATGCAAGTAGTATGCTAATCAGCCAATCTGATTTGATTGCAATACAGAGGTGTGCACTCTCACTAACCTTGAGGAGACATTGATAATCAGGAGATGATGAGCCCTGGGAATTCTCTCCTTCTAATTGTGAACATCTCTCTCCCTATCTCTCTCTCTGTATGTCTCTCTCTAACTCATACACAGACATACAGACAGACACACACATACAAACACTAATACACAGATACTAAAGTCAGTGCAGTGGAATAACGCAGGTGTATAAAGCTTGCTCATGGGAAAGCCTATTACTTTTAGAGCCTGGTTGATGCCATATTTTTAAAGGGGTGGGGGGGAATGACTGAGCTGAATGAGTTTTAGGTGGCAGGACTGTATAAGGTAATCAGTATGACACTAAAACACAATTATGAGGACTTTTAAGTAGTACTTTCTGACTGGCTGAAGTATCTGGTGATTATGAAGATTATAATAGTGAATTAGGGTTTTGCTGTCAGTTAGCAAGTGAGCTCACCCAACCTACACTTTGTAAATAAAAGTTATAATAAAAAAAAATTAAAAAATCACTGCAACTGATTCTGCTACTGTATCAACTTATTACACATTATGTCCACCACTTATACCCCTTTTCCACCAAAATTTGTGTGGGTTTTTTTTTAACACGGGTAAAGATGGACTGTATTTTGTGGTAGATCGCACAGGTAAGAGGGCTAAAATTAGCACGTACATCTGAGTGTTGTATTTCCCTCAATGCCAATCAGAGTCTGAGCTGATAAATACCCTTCACAGTTGCAGAGTCATTTGATGTGAATGTCAATTGTTACCTTTCCTATTACACATTAAAGCCAGATGTAGGAGGTGTTAGTCTTTTTTGTGCAGTGCCAAAGGGGCTTTATAAAACTATATAATACTTGTTATAAGTTGTCATGCATAATATCTTATGAATGTGCTTATAATGCATTTGAGACATGGACTTTATAGAAAGTGTTACTGAAACATTTAAAATGATCCCTTAAATTTGCCTCATAAAGAATTGGAGCAAGAACAGAAACTAGAAAAAATAGCAAGAAGCTTTGACTGATGTAGGAGGTGTTAGTCTTTTTTTTGCAGTGCCAAAGGGACTTTATAAAACTATATAATACTTGTTATAAGTTGTCATGCATAATATCTTATGAATGTGCTTATAATGCATTTGAGACATGGACTTTATAGAAAGTGTTACTGAAACATTTAAAATGATCCCTTAAATTTGCCTCATAAAGAATTGGAGCAAGAACAGAAACTAGAAAAAATAGCAAGAAGCTTTGACTGTGTACCTCCTCATGCTAAGTAAATTTTAAGATCAGTATATGCATTACTGAGCTACATAGGCCACACACTGTGTCTGTGTTGTCTACATGAACTACATACTATCGCTACTAGGCTTACATACTGCATAGCATCAGATGTTTACAAAATAGTTAATACTTCACTATAGTCAGGCCTTTTTCCATGTGCCCTGAAAACTGCAGTAATTAGACCTCTTTTAAAGAAACTGAGTCTGGATGCCTCAGTTATGAATAACTACAGGCCTATATCAAACCTGAGAAATTATATATATTGAAAAAAAAATCTGAGGTGTTTGGGACCAAGTACAATAACTTCAGTTTTGTCTGAATTTAACATCAGGAGATTCCAGCTCATCCAGGCTTTTATGTCATTAAGACATGCTTATAATCTAGATAACTGATCAGTTTCATCTGGCTTCATAGACAGATACAGTTGCTATCATCGGCATATGATATGCAACATATGTGATTTCTAATAATGTTGCCTAGGGTAAGCATATATGGTGAAAAAGATTGGTCCTTAGTATGCATGGAGGACTGACCATTAATATGAAAAAAGTGAGCGCAATCTGATAGTAATATATAGATAGAAGTATATTTTAAACTAGTTTAGCGCTGTTCAAGTGTTCCAGTCTGTAAAATAAGATTTGATGGTCAGTGGTGTCAAATGCAGCACTGACATCTAATAGGATTAATACATGAGCCCTTTATCAGAGGCAATCAATAATTCATTAGTAATTTTTACAAGCCGTCTTTGTATTATGATGCACTCTAAATTCTAACTGAAAATCCTCAAATAAACTGTTTTCTTGGAGAAAGTCACAAAGTTGAGCTACTTCCTCAAAGATTTTAGAAATAAGGGGAAGATATTGGTCTATAATTTGCTAAAACCTCTGGATCGAGAATGGGCTTCTTTAGAAGGGGTTTAATTACAGCTACTTTAAAGGACTCTGCTACACAGCATGTCAATAAAGACACATTGATTTAAAGTCATTCCCAGTAATGGGAAAAGTTGAGTCAATTAAGGGTAAAACTTAAAAGTCGCCTAGTTGGGATGGGGTCTAACAGGCAGGTTAATGGTTTGGATGCAGAAATAGTAGTAATAGCAGTAGTTTTGGTAGTAGTATAGTAGTAGTAAAGTGACTGATTGACTCTTTTGATTGGCCTTCAAGCTATTGAGTATGAATATCTGCAGGTTTAGGTTCAGGTTCCTTTATTTGTAACCATAGGTAAATTTGGTTTACAGTATAGAGTGAAAGGCATCCATTTGACACAGTTTTCAGACACCACTGACAACATACAAGATAAAACATCAAAAGATAAAACAATTTAAGTGCCCCAGTGCTAGATCAAAATGTTAAATATGTCATACATACCAATAAAAACATGAAACTATAAAAACCAAACCATCAAATAAAAACAATCTAAAAACAAATATGTATATGTAAATATGCAAATATATAAATCATAAACACAGGCTCCAAAATGATCTTGCGCAATTTGCAATTTTGCAATCTTCCAACAGCTTGTTCACAAGTGTGATGGCAGTCAGAACAAAACTGTTTTTATATCACTTAGTTTTACACCTTGGGACTAAAAACCTCTTCCCACAGGGGAGAAGCTGAAACTCACTGTGCAGAGGATGCAGTTCATCATTTAAAATTGGCATTGTCTAACCGCTGTAACTGTCTGGTATACAGGGATGCCAAGTTCAGCTGGGGCTCACTGATCAGCTTACTTGACCATTTCACAATCTGATTGAAAGAGTTCCAGTTCTGTGTGGAAGTAGAGCAGTTTCCTCAGACAGTGGGGTCGCTGGTGTCTTTTTTTAAACACAGCTGCACAGTTTTCCTCAAAGTTCAATTTTGAGTCAACGACAGTCCAGAGATATCTGTAAGAGTCCACACATTGCACTGACTGGCCATTAATGGTTGTGACATCATGGGTGTGAGCATGTTTTCGAAAATCAATAATCATATCTTTCGTTTTGACTATGTTCAACTAAAGATATGATTCCTGGCACCACTTCACAAAATCCTCAATAATCGGGCCATTGCCACTTTCATTATTCTGGAGCAGACTTACAACAACAGAGTCATCTGCATACTTTACAATGGTTCTGTTCTCATATTTGCTGTGACACATGTTTGTGTAGAGGATGAATAAAAGGGGTGTAAGCACACATCATTGTGGGGAGCCAGTAGAGGAGCAGAGCTGATCAGACAAGACTCCATTCACCCTCACTCTCTGTATCCTCTTTGTTAAAAAGTCAAGAATCCGACCCACAAGATTAGTGTTCAAATTAAATTGTTCTAACAGCCGATTGGCCAAAATGTGGGGTTGAATAGTGTTAAAAGCAGAGAAGTCAACAAAAAGAAGTTGACCATGCCCTCCAAGTGTTTTAAAAGCAAGTGAAGCAAAGTAGCCATGGCATTCTCTACTCTTCTGTGTGGCCTTTATGCAAATTGCACAGGGTCAAGTGCATGCTCAGATTTCCCCAAGATTTCCAACCTCACCAATGTTTCATCACAATTGATGTGAGAGCAATTGGTCTTAAATCATTAAGCGTTTCAGGGCCGCTGAATTTAGGGATTGGGACTACAACAGCATCCGTAATAATTAATGATAATAATAATAACTTTCCATCAAAGTGTTGTACAGGTATTTTAAAACAGATGTTAAGACAAATTAACACACAGACTAAACAACTGAGACACATAGTGCGGATACCTGTGATATAGGTGTTTTGTCTTAATGCTGCTGCTAATGGTTCGATAAAAAGTGCAAATAGTGAAGGTGAAAGCAGACATCCTTGCCTGGTGCTTTATTTATAGAGTGTGAAGTTTTGTGAGATGAAATTGTTGGTAATGGTTGATGCCTTCAGTTTATTATATAATGTTTCAATCCAATTTATAAATGACTGTCCATAACCAAATTTTGTCAGTTTTAATGAGAAATGTCCAGTTTACCTTGTCAAATGGTTTTTCGGCATCAAGTGAGAGGATTGTGGCTTTGGAGTTGTTCTGGTTAGTGATATTTATCAGATTTAGAAGATGGAGTGTGTTATTTAATGAATGTCTGCTTTTGATAAATCGTGTTTGATCTGGGTGAATTAAAGTTGAGATAACTGATTCAATTCAGGCTGCAAGAGCTTAACTGATGATTTTGATATTGGTGTTTATTAGAGAGATGGGTCTGTAACTTGTGCAGTGAGCTGGGTCCTTATTTATATAATAAAGGATGGATTTGTTCTTTCTAATCTTGTCTGCCATTCTGGTGAATAGTGGTGATAATATTTGCCAGAAGTCTTTATAAAATTCAGTGGGAAATCCGTCTAGTCTAGGGGCTTTATTGTTTGACATTTTTTTAGTGCTTTTTCGTATTCTATGGATGTTAATTTTCTCTGTTGGATCTTTGATGTTTGAGATGAGTGATTTTTCCTTATTTCATTTAAGTTGATTTGCTAAATATTTGCTGGATTTGTCATTCTGTTCAAAATGGTTATATCTTAGTCTTAATAACATGAATGTCCAGTTGGAATTTGGCTTGTCTTATTTCTGTAAATGTTTTTTCTTTGGAGTTGGCTGCATAGGAATTATGTCATTGTTTGATTTTGTCTTCCAATTTGTTTTCTGCTTCTTCTTTCTTTTTTTATATGTTGAGTATGAGATGATTTTTCCTCTTAATACTGCTTTAGCTGTTTCCCAGATGAGTATTGGTGATGCATTGGCTGAGTCGTTTGTTTCCATAAATAATGTCCATTCTTTCTTGAGGTATGAGTCGAATTCTTTGTCTTGGTGTAGGGATGTGTTAAATCGCCATCTTGGGTTAGTTTTGGTTTCTGGTTTTTTGTGCATTATGAAGCTAATTGGGACATGGTCAGATATGATTACTGAGTGAATTGTGGGGTCTGAGATATCTGCTATGGAGGAGTTTCTTGTTAGGAAAGAATCTATTAGTGAAAATGACTAATCGACTGGGGAGAAGTAAGCGCATTCCTTAGCTAAGGAATTGTATGATGCCATCAGCAGCAACATCACCAAGCAACCAGATGAAATTTTCATAGTAGCTGGTGATTTTAATCAAACAGAACTTAAATCTGCTTTACCTAAATTCTACCAGCATGTCCAGGGGGTATTCCAGAAAGGAAGTTCAACAAACTCTGAATCTAACCCTGAACTCTGAGTTGACTTACTCCGAGACGGAAAACTCTGAGTATTCGGTTCCAGAACAGCTGATCTGAATTAGTTCAACTAACTCGGTGTATGTTCACCCGGATTTCAGTGCATGCACGACTTTAATAAAAACCCATCATCAATGGAGCCCCAACACCTCGATTTACCATGGCAACCGCTGAGAAATAGATATCAAGCTACTTTACCCCATTGGAACTAGAGGTCCTCATGGCATCTTATCGCTGCTTATGGCAAATATGAGCCCATTTTAGAAAGAAAAGTAACACAGCTACAGCAGCTAAGGAGAGAAAAGCAGCATGGGAGAAAATCGCTGCTGTGTCATTTGTGTCAATGCGTAAGTTTGAATGCACGTGCCGATTGACTTAACATTAACGGCACTTTATTAAAATTGTGGCATGCAGGTGAAAAAGTGGTGGATTGAATACATTTACATGTATTACATATGTGAGGCCATGCTGCCTGACGAGCTGAACAAATTTTATGCTTGCTTTGACCTCCTCAAATTTACAGCTGCTGTAAGTCGACTCCACCTCCAGAGGACCAGCCACTCTCAGTGACCACAGCAGATATGAGAAAACTCCTGCTGAGAGTGAATATAAACAAGTCTGGTGGCCCCGACAACATTCCTGGACGCGTACTTAAAACTTGTGCTGATCAGCTAGTTAATGTTATGACTGGCATTTTTAACCTCTCACTTTCACAAGATACCATTTCCTCCTGCTTCAAGACAGCCAGTCTGCTCTTAATGCTCTGCTAGTCTTAATGACTACTGCCCTGTGGTTCTTACCCCCTTTCTGATTAAGTGCTTTGAGAAACTGGTTCTCCGGCACATCAAAGACTGTCATCCTTGACCCTCACCAGTATGCTTTCAGAACAAACAGATACACAGAGACTGCCATATCTACTGCTCTTCACTCACCTAGAAAAAAAGAACAGCTACATCAGGATGCTACATCAGGATGCTGTTTGCACCGAACGGTGCGAGGACCCTCTTGAAACTGAAGGAATTCTTATTAGGGCCCGCGCACCGAACAGTACGAGGACCCTCTTGAAACTGAAGGAATTATTATTATTATTATTATTATTATTATTATTATTATTATTATTATTATTATTATATATTTTTCACTCAAATGAATTGCTGTTTTGAGGGCTTTAACATATTCAAAAAGTCATGAAACTTTGCAGACTTATCAGGTCTGGTGAAAAATTTGATATTTTATTTTGCTGTGAATTGTCCAATATGACCCAAACGTCACATTTTTGATAGGAGCCCCGACCTGAACATATCTATATGACAGTTTTAAATGATAATAAGAGTGCCACCTATTGGCAGAGGAAAGGCAAAGTTTTACACTAAGACATCCAGCCCCTAGCAGGTTGACTCAATAGATCTCAATATGTTTTCAAAAAACATTTTGATGATGCTTGAAAATGAATATTGTGAGTTTTCGTTGAAAACTGTGATGGGGTGGACAATTTTGATGTTTCGACATGACATCACAAACTGTTGTAACTTCACCCCAGATGGTCAGATCTTTACAAAATTTCACAGATTTGATAAGAGTCTACGCCTGAAGACATCTGCAGTGCAATTTTGAATCATAGTCATAATGCTACCTATTAGTAGCAGGAAGTTCCTTTTTTTACTCTTTGATTTCCCCCCGTAACAGGTTAACTCAATTCACCTTGTTTTCAATAAGAATACTGTAAAGACCTTCATGATGCACAGAAATTAAACTTTTGAGTTTTCATCAAACGCTGTTGCCCAAGGTTATGCATTATTCGCCATAAAACTGGAAGAACTTTTTGAGGGGCAAGACATGAACCAAAACTCACCAAAGGTGGCACACACATCAGAAGATGATTTTTTTTTGGACTGGTTCCAAAATGGCTCTGAAGTGCCCCCACCAGATTTCATCGAAACAGCCCCTGTGGTACATTTCACCTAGAGCTACGGAACTTAGGAGGCATGTGTACCACCCCAAGACCTAAAAAAAGGCCTCTTTGACCCATACCCTAAACCCAACAGGAAGTCTGCCATTTTGAATTGAATGTGCAATTTTGGCGTATTTTTGGCCGTTTTCAGGGGTCGTCATTTTTTGATCTTCTACAGATTTCATCCAATTGACTTCAAATTTTACACATCCTCTCAGAAGGCCTGGGACACCAAAAGTTATTCAAATTGTGAGTTTTTGTCACACCTTGTGGGCGTTACTGGGCCAAACATTTCGATGTCTCACCATTAACTAGGATGTAAACAGGAAGTGGTTTATAACTCTGAGGGACATAGTCCAGTCTGCACCAAACTGACTGATGACAGTCTCGCCTATGTCTGTAAGGCTATGTATATAAGGTAAGGTATGTCTGTTCCTTCAAGGTCCTCCCAAACAGCTTTAGTGCTGTCTCATAGATTCTCCAAAGCTGTGCCTGAAATCACTTCCTTGTGCACTCATCCACTAATCCCTTGAAAAGGAACACTTAATACTTTGCTCAGTAAGCAGTAAATTCAAATTTTAGACGTATGATCATTTTGTAACATTACTGACAGCTGTAGAGTCGCACAGTTGAATGGCATTGTGGGACTTTGAGTGTATATACATTACAAGAACATTGGCACCGGACAGAAACAGGTCCTTGGCCCACCACGACATCCTCCGTCCCTGGATCTTCAAATGGGATATGGAAAAACTCCCCCTGAAAAAAGCCCTGTACATCTTGCTTAGCCACATATTTTTATTCTTCTGTTGCATTTTCCTGTTGTGATGCATTCACATCATCTGCTGGACTGTCCTTTGTCCCATCTACTCTGGCATTGCCATTGCATGTGTGTAAAGGTGCAATATGGAAATGTGTCTGAATGTTGTGCATGTGTAAGTCACTGGCAGTGCCTTAAAAGTTAATTTACTGGGAACCAAATATGAAATAGGCTAAACTGTGTGGGCAGTGTTAAGGTTTAAGATGTGTTGTGTAGAATGTGTTGTGTATGATAAGTGCATGATTTCTCACAGCATGTGTTCAAGTCCAGAGTTAATTTCTCAGAGCAGTGTATAGACTCTGATGGGATGATATTTTGTGATGACTTCTGAAGGACGGAGTCACTGGTTGAAGCTTCAATCAGCACACATTTAATAAAAGTAAAAGTATAAATAAACAATTATGATTACAATTACAGTGAACATGAGTACAATAATCCAGTACAATATAAATGAAGATGAATACAAAGATGAATACAAATATAAATACAATGACAAACTAAGACGAAGACTACAACGAAGACAAGTACAACGAAAACGAGTGCCGGGGTCAGCCCAGACAGAGACAAGGCTAATTGCGGACTAACTGACACAGAACATAGAAAGCTGGCTGACACCGATCACGTAGAAAGGCAGTAGTATTTATACAATGCTGTGACATAGATGGTGGTATCAGTTACTAACATGTCAGGTACTAGACGTCTTTTGAGGAATGAGGCATGTATTTGTGTTGCTAAATTTACTGGCACTGGTAGAGCTCAGGTATCCATGGTCAAACATAACTTGCAGGCACTAAGACTTTGCCATATATAGGCAGGTATTTACTTGAGGTGATACACAGTTCTAAACTACCAATAGAGGATGCATAATCAGAAAAATACATACTAACAGACACGAAACTCATTATCATCTCACCAATTTATGTTTTCAAACCGTAACTAGTAGAGAATAAAAATCAGAAAGTCTTGACTCTTATAAAGGACTATCTTAAAATACTTAATGCTTAATGCAAAACATGGGCATGAACATAAGCATCTCCTATAGAATCTCTTCTTTTGTGTCCATGATGTTCAAACTCAGTCTTCAGAAGCCACAGCAGCATTTATTTGCCAAAAAATGCAGCTGAAAACAGTTGCAAAGCTATGCTGTATTGTCACACAGACCCACAATTTGAATAGTAGCCAGTTTAGCTGAAGATGTCAACCCCAATAGTCCAATTGCCCCAGAGCAAACACATTTCGGCTGCAGAACGCTCCCTTGACGACATTTCAAAGGAGAGGTTGTGGGGGTGGGTGAGTGAGAATATGCTTCAGGGGAAGAAAAACATGGTGTCGATCTGGGAAACGATTAAATCCACATTCCTACCAACAACATGACTCCCACCACCACCACCACCACCACCACTCCCCACCCCCAGAGGGAAATGACATGGGTAGCGGGACAAAATGAAAGACGGAGGGAGAGAGAGATGGAGAAGGAAAGAGAGAGATTATGTGCGAGAATGTGCTGGTTATCTTAATTAAATGGAAGTGCATTTTATCCTCCTCCTATTGATTTCTGCCAGGGGCAGTGTGTGTATTTCAAAGGGAAAGTCTGCTCTGTAATGCTGGTTTAGAGGCTGTATTTTTTACTCATGGCTGATATGACTATTGCAACAAACTACTGAGATAGTCATCAAAAGGAACAACAAAGCTGAGCACTGAGAAACAATGTATAGCTGCCGACTCAATTTGGCTCAGGCCTCAATGCTGCATAGCCCATGTACAAATAGATGATGTATGATATACATGACAGAGGAAAAGAGAGGAGCAGGTACCATGTGTATATGTGTGTGTGTGTGTGTGTGTGTGTGTGTGTGTGTGTGTGTGTATAAGTATTGTATTTGCCAGCGCCAGTACCATCCCAGTGACAGCAGCCAGGCCACACAGGTCGCAGATAGAAAGCAATTCCGTTTGATTTCCCTTCTCTCCACTTCTGTCCTCCTTCCATTCAATTTGATTTTGGAAAGTTAATGTTACAGTTTTGTCAAGTGCACTGTGCTCCAGGCAACACTGCTTATGTGTATCTTTTGTAATTTAAGTGACCTGCTTTCTAGCAGGGACTTTTCCCATTACTGGGAATGACATTTCATTTAGACTCCATCATTCATCTTTCCCATTTAAAGCCCCAACTCTCTCTCTCCTTCTCTTTTTCAGTAGTTCCTTTCTTTCTCCTGTACCTCTCTGCCTTTTCCCTTCATCACTCCCTCACTTTTACCTCCTGTTTATGTTTTACACCTGTATTGTTTTACAGTAGTTATAGTTTGTGGTCCATCTCTCACTCTCTCTGTTTACATGTTTGACACTACATAGAGAAGTGTTTCTGTTACTACCCTCATAAATCAAAATAATTGAAACTATTATGAGAAAAGCAACAACTCCTCATATATACAGTTCATGTGAGAAGCTGGAAACACAAAATGTTTTTGGCATGAAAAATGATTTACACAATGAAAGACTTGCTTGCCAATTAGTCTTTTTAAGTAATCGACTAATTTTTTCAGCTACGCTATATTTTCAGGTTTTTGCTTTGTGCTCAAAAATCTTAATTTGTAAAGTCTATCTAATAATAGTAGTGGATAAAAACATTTCCCTCTGAAGTGTAGTGGAGTAGAAGTGGAAAGTGGCATGAGATAAAGATACTCCAGTAATGTAAAAGTATCCTCAGATTTGTAAAAGTATCCTCAGATTTGTACTTAAGTACAGTACTTAATTACAGTTCAGGACTAGTCAGCAGAGAGATGCACAGTAAGTGATATTACAGTAATTGGAATCAACAGACTGAATATAGCCGTATCCATTTAGCCCTGAAATTTCATAGTTATAGTCATTATAATTCCTCATAAAACCCATTTTATCATTTGATTAAATTACATTAATGCATTTCTTAAATGTTCCTCAAATATAAAACTTATTTGTACTTGTGTTGGACAACAATTTGTGGACTGTAAAAGCAATTAAAAGTAAAAGCAAAAAAAGTAAGAGAACATTTGTTTGTATAGTTTGCATGAGGCCCGTTGTATCTCAGTCTGTCAATATATTTGTAATTAATTCTGACAAACCCTGTTGTAAATTCTTCCCTGCCATGCTGGGAAAGAAAATATCTCTGAGTGATCAGACAATGACTCACACTCGCTATCACCCTGTGAGATCTGGAGACTTCCCCTCAGAAACCTATGCTTAATGTCAGAGACGTTACAGTCCTTTCTCTAACGATGCAGTGTGTTTGTGTGTGTTCTTTTGAGTTGATGATTTCTTTGGTGTATATTAACTCACACTTTCAGGGACAAGTTGAAAAAGAAACAGACACAAACAATGAAATTTACATGTTATATACACTCATATGCTTCCTCTAGGCAACATAATTAGAAAACATTCCTTAAATTTCCATTGTTATGCTGATGATACGCAATTATATCTATCTATGAAACCAGATGAAACTGATCAGCTATCTAGACTTCAAACATGTCTTAAGGATGTAAAAGCCTGGATGAGCCGTAATTTCCTGATGTTGAATTCAGACAAAACTGAAGTTATTGTTCTTGGCCCAAAACACCTCAGAAGCTCCTTTTCCAACAATTTAATTTCTCTAGATGGCATTACCCTGGCCTCTAGCACAACTGTAAGGAACCTCGGAGTTTTATTTGACCAGGATTTATCCTTTGCCTCCCATATAAAACAAACTTCAAGGACGGCTTTCTTTCACTTGCGTAACATCGCAAAAATTAGACATATCCGATCACAAACAGATGCTGAAAAATTAGTACATGCATTTGTCACCTCTAGGCTGGATTACTGTAATTCCCTATTATTTGGTTGCCCAAACAAATCTCTTAGGTCTCTCCAACTGGTGCAGAACGCTGCTGCTCGTGTTTTAACGGGAAGCAAGAAAAGGGATCATATTTCTCCTGTTTTAGCTTCTTTGCACTGGCTCCCTGTGAAATCCAGGATTGAATTTAAAATCCTCCTCCTTACTTATAAAGCTCTAAATGGTCAGGCTCCATCCTATCTGTCACAGCTCATAGTTCCTTACCAACCCTCAAGATCACTGCGCTCTGAAAACACAGGGTTACTTGTGATTCCCAAAATTTCCAAAAGTAGGTTAGGAACCAGAGCCTTCAGTTACCATGCTCCTCTCCTATGGAACCATCTTCCATTTTCGGTCAGGGAGGCAGACACCGTTTCAACTTTTAAGGGTAGACTTAAGACCTTCCTCTTTGATAAAGCTTATAATTAGGGCTGGCTCAGGTTGCCTGGTCCAGCCCATAGTTAAACTGACATAGGTTTAACCTGCCGGGGACTTCCTCTGCTACGCTGAGCTCCTTTTCTCCTCTCAATGCTGCCATCAGAAATCATGCATGTCTGTTTACTGCATTGCCATGTGCAAGCTTAACTTAGCTCTGTGATAGCCATGTGGTACTCTCACCACCTGGGGCTCGCGATTACAGAGCCTGGGTCTGTTGAACTGCACTACGCTAATCCCATTGCCTCTCGGGAGCGTTCCTGCTCCCTTGTTTCCTAGTTTCCCTGGATCCTGGCCGTAACCTTGACTGTGCCTGACCGTGGTGATAGCTGTGCTGATGCTGCGACCCTGCCTTTGGTTGTGCTCGTGCTGTGGCTGTACTGATTCTGTGCCCCCCGCTCGCCCTGATCATGGTCTGGTCCTGGTTGCGCCGATGCTGTGATCTTGCCTTTGGACAACTCCCTTTCACATATGCATGAGACTGTTATCATCTCTATCAACATCATCATAGAGAGCAATTACTAATTTCACACCTACCATTATTGTAATATGACATGCATCTGTTTCTATTATTCTGTGCCCCCCCCCCTCTCTTTCTCTTTCTTTTTTGCCATGATTGTATTTCACTTGCTATTTACGACATCTATTGCTCGTCTGTCCGTCCTGGAAGAGGGATCCCTCACTATCCTCTACCGCTCTTCCTGAGGTTTCTTCCTCTTTTTTTTCCCCGTTACAGGGGTTCTTTTTGGGGAGTTTTTCCTTGGGTGATGTGAGGGTCTAAGGGCAGAGGGATGTCGTACACTGTAAAGCCCTCTGAGGCAAACCTTGTTTTGTGATAATGGGCTATATAAATAAAACTGACTTGACTTGACTTGACTCAAGTCTGAAATGCACACTGCACAAACAGGGCCCGAGCAGTAGAGTTTTGGTGCCTTACTCAAGGGCACCTCAGCAGTGCCCAGCTACCAGTCAATGCCCCATACTTTGTCTGTCCTGGCTCTTGAATCGGCGACCTTTCGCTTCCCAAGCAAGACCCTGCAGCCTGAGCTAATGCTACTCCCTTCTACAAATTTCCCTTTTGACTTGGCCTTTAACTTCAGAACTTTAGACTTAATTTGGACCTGCTCCTAAAAGACAGCTTTGATGTTGTGAAAGTCAGCATTACTTGAAGCAACATTATGTACCAATTCATTTCAGTGCACTTTGGCGCCCCTCTGTGTGCACCACTGTTGCAAAACACACGCAAACAACATGCATTTATTGACAAGCTGAGGGTGTTGTGCTGACGTGCTCTGTGATCGAATAGCATTTCCCACAAGCTTATGCAAGCCCCTCCTTTGTTATTTTTTAGGGCGTAAGGGGTGGTGCATAAGGGTAAGGCATTTAAAAAAAAATCACTGGGAAGGGACTTGTGTTTTTTATTTTGACTTAGGTGAGGGATATACAATGTCAAAATGTAGCATTTTCCTTTAATTTAAAAATTTTAAATACTCAGGTAGGGTGGTTGATTTGGAAAAAACATGTAGCTTTTATAGAGGTCACACATAGTGATGGGGAAACAGTCTTCTCCACAACACCGGCAACGATGTAAGAGGCCAATCATGTCGATCAACAAGGTACAGTAATATCATCAGACTTTTCTTGCAGTGCAACAGTCAAAGTCTGAAAAAAAAAAAAAAAACACCACCCTAAACTCTAACAAGTAGCATGCATAATGTTCTGCTGCTAACATCAGGCTGGGACATGCTACCTGCTAAACCTTTATTATCAAAACATAACAACTTCGGGTGTTCAGTTGGTAGAGTAGGTGACCCATGTACAAAGGCTCTATCCTTGCCACAGCGGCCACAGGTTCAAGTCCGCCTTGGCCCTTTGCTGCATGTCATCCCTTCTCTCTCCCTCCCCCTATCACACTATATCTGTCCTATCAAATAAAGGCATTGAAAAACACCAAAAAATATATCTTAAAAAAACAACTTGATAACTATGATAACAACAACAATAAAATGCAACAAATAAAACACAAAGTAACAAGTATATTACTCATTTGTCCAACAGCAAAACAGTCAGCTTGGTGTTGGACTTGCAGCCTACTGTTCGCAACTGTCTTTACTGCACACAAAATCATTTAGCAAAATGCATACAGATGCATTGGAGCAAAGTGGCTTCTTTTTAGCTTAAGGCTGGTGTGTGCTGTACTTTTGCCGTGTGACATGAAGTTGTACGCACTTCGCCAGAGACCTACGGACCGCTGGCCAATTTCCACAGCGCTGAAAGCAGGTGACTTGTCGCTGTGGAAAAGTCTGAGTGGAAAAGACACCATTCTCCCTGTCAAGTCAAGTCAAGTCAATTTTTTATAGAGCCCATTATCACAAAACGTGGTTTGCCTCAGAGGGCTTTACCAGTGTATGACACCCCTCTGCCCTTAGACCCTCACATCACCCAAGGAAAAACTCCCGAAAATGAACCCCTGTAACGGGGGGAAAAAAAAGGAAGAAACCTCAGGAAGAGCAGTAGAGGATGATGAGGGATCCCTCTTCCAGGACGGACAGACGAGCAATAGATGTCGTAGAAATGAAATACAATCATGGCAAAAAAGGAAAGAGAAAGACAGAGGGGGAGAGAGGCACAGCAATAATAGAAACAGATGCATGTCATATTACAATAACGGTAGTTGTGAAATTATTAATTGCACTCTATGATGATGTTGAGGGTGATGATAACAGTCTCATGCATATACTGATAGGGAGGTGTCCAAAGGCAAGATCACAACATTGGCGCAACCAGGACCAGACCACAATCAGGGCGAGCGGGGGGCACAGTATCAGTACAGCCACAGCACAAGCACAAACAAAGGCAGGGTCACAGCACCAGCACAGCTATCACCACGGTCAGGCACAGTCAAGGTTACGGCCAGGATCCAGGAAAACTAGGAAACAAGGGAACAGGAATGCTCCCGAGAGGCAACAGGATTAGCGTAGTGCAGTTCAACAGACCCAGACTCTGTAATCACGAGCCCCAGGTAGCAAGAGTACCACATGGCTATCACATTGAGAGAATGGCATTGAGAGAAGGAAAAGGAGCTCAGCGTATCAGAGGAAGTCCCTCGGCAGGTTAAACCTATGTCAGCCTAACTATGGGCTGGTCCAGGCAACCTGAGCCAGCCCTAATTATAAGCCTTATCAAAGAGGAAGGTCTTAAGTCTACCCTTAAAAGCTGAAACGGTGTCTGCCTCCCTGACCGAAACTGGAAGATGGTTCCATAGGAGAGGAGCGTGGTAGCTGAAGGCTCTGGTTCCTATCCTACTTTTGGAAACTTTGGGAACCACAAGTAACCCTGCATTTTCAGAGCGCAGAGATCTTAAGGGTTGGTAAGGAACAATGAGCTGTGACAGATAGGACGGAGCCTGACCATTTAGAGCTTTGTAAGTAAGGAGGAGGATTTTAAATTCAATCCTGGATTTCACAGGGAGCCAGTGCAAAGAAGCTAAAACAGGAGAAATATGATGCCTTTTCTTGCCTCCCGATAAAACACGAGCAGAAGCGTTCTGCACCAGTTGGAGAGACCTAAGAGATTTGTTGGGGCAACCAAATAATAGGGAGTTACAGTAATCCAGCCTAGAGGTGACAAATACATGTACTAATTTTTCAGCACCTGTTTGGGAGAGGATATGTCTAATTTTAGCGATGTTACGCAAGTGAAAGAAAGCTGTCCTTGAAGTTTGTTTCATATGGGAGGCAAAAGATAAATTTTGATCAAATAAAACTCAGAGGTTCCGTACAGTAGTGCTAGAGGCCAAGGTAATGTCATCTAGAGAAATTACATTGTTGGAAAAGGAGCTTCTGAGGTGTTTGGGGCCAAGAAAAATAACTTCAGTTTTGTCTGAATTCAACATCAGGAAATTACAGTGTTTTCTAATTATGTTGCCTAGAGGAAGCATATATAAAATAAAAAGGATTGGTCCAAGCACCGAACCTTGTGGCACTCCAAAGCAGACCTTAGACCTAAATTGGGAACAATCTGGTAAGTATGACTTAAACCAGGCTAGTGACATTCCTTTAAGGCCAATTAAGTTTTCAAGTCTGTGCAGTAAGATTTGATGGTCAATGGTGTCAAATGCGGCACTGAGATCTAATAGGATTAAAACAGAGACCAGACCTGTGTCAGAAGCCATAAATAAGTCGTTATTAATTTTTGCAAGTGCTGTCTCTGTACTATGATGAACTCTGAAGCCTGACTGAAAGTCCTCTAATAAACTGTTGTCTTGGAGAAAGTCACAGAGTTGATGAGCAACCACTCTCTCAAGGATTTTAGAAATAAAGGGGAGATTAGATATCGGTCTATAGTTAGCTAAAATCTCAGGATCGAGAGTGGGCTTCTTTAGAAGAGGTTTAATGACAGCTACTTTAAAAGACTGAGGTACATAGCCTGTTACATCACATTGATTATATCTAATAAAAAATTGTCTAATAAGGGCAAAACTTCCTTAAGGAGCTTAGTTGGTGTTGAAGGTCAGTGTACTAGATCGACTTCAGAACAACTGATATTTATTAGATGAAAAGGCTACACAGTTTTGCTTTAAAACATGAGAAAGAAAGTCTCGACTTTTTAAACCAAAGTCGCCATCTTTTCCTGAACTCTGCATGTCCACCCTGACCACCTTCATATGGCCTCTGTGCAGTATACCCACCAACTTCCCGACATGTATTCACATCTGTGCTTGCTGGGTGTAACAGCTCCTCTTGGATAAGCTTTGATGTGCTCTAAGAAATAGATTCATTATCGTTCCATAGTTGATCCCCATATTTGCTCTGCATCTATTATGTATCTGCCGGGAGGCTCGTCCGATAAGCAGTGTGGAGTGATGTAACACTCCCCAGCTTGATGAGTGCTGAATTGAACCTCAGTATTTGGCACAAAATGAGCCCCAGTGTGTTTATTGGTTCATAAAAGACTTTTTTTTTGCCATACCTGTCTAGATAGAGATCTATGAATATGGTATCTGGGAGATGACGATTGTATCAATAAAGAGATACAGGACTGAATCAATTCTTGGAGTGTCTTCAGTTGTCAGTGAGAGTGAAAAAGAAACATTTGCTGATGTCTTTCAGCCATAATTCATTTCCACTGAGGGCGTGATCATGAGGCATTGAAAGCTGCCTCACTCACTGCCAATGCACCAAGATAAGGTTTGCAAAGCACACATCTTTGCTCAATACTTGATAGTCAGAGTGTGTTGTCCCTATCTTTTTCCAGCTTTTGCATCGCTCCACATAGCTGGGTTCCAATAATGATCTGATTGCCTTTACTCTACAATAACTGCAGCAATTATAAGGTTATGACACAGAGATACTGCCCCTTTTTGAGAGAGAAACGCTGTAGTGTTTTGCTGTTCTTTGATATTCTTAGAGTCTAACTGGTTGCTATGGAAAGCATTCAGGCCCACAGGTGAATTGTCACTGTAGAGGTGATGAAATGAAAAGGAAAAACTGGAGGAGCAGTGTTGAAGGTGACCTCCGATCTTCTGAATTATGGCTTGGCAAATTAAAATGTTGGTGCTATCAGATGGAGGAAGGCTAAGCGGATATACATACTACATCAGCCTAGTTAAACATACGTAGGAGGTGAATGCCTTTAGCTGATTGATCTCACTCCTAGATTACCCCATCTCATGTAATTCCCCGTCAGCATAATTCAGTTTATTAAATATTCTGTTTAGCCTTTAAGTTAATGCAAATTCCCAAAGAGGAAGATGAGCGGAAAACATTTGTGTTGTGTACTCTCCTTGGAAAAGAGATGGTCTTTTTTGTGACATCACAGGGCTTTGTAACCACGCTCCCTCAGCTTTTCAACATTTATAGGCTTAGATAAGAGAAGTCCATTATGTCTCGTGCAGAATGCTTATTACAGTGAAACACTTTTCTTTGATGCCTCAAAAAAGATTATTTTCAGAGGTCAATGTAGAATCAGAGTATGATCAGATGATTGGTATTGCTGTATCCTCTGTTTTGGAAGAAAAATTCTTACACATTTTTCCATATTGTATAAAACTGTATATTAATTAGACTTTCCTCCCCAGATACACAACAGCATTAATCAGTTTTTCAAACGCTTAGAGGTCTCTACTGGTTAAAGCTAGCAGTTAAAATGTTAGCGAAGCGTTGCCTTATAGCACCACCAGCATATACGGTGTAACATTTGCATTAATTTGAAGTTTATGACCCACTAATGAAGGTAAATCTAAAATGTACTTTTCTTTTAGCTTTTTTTTGTCTCCACCCTAGAAAACTCTCTCCCTGGTTCTTTAGCTACTAAATGTTTTGTCTATCTGCTGTTTGGTACTGGGCTGCAGGTGCTCTGCAGGTAGTGTAAACTGGGTTTATCAGAACCTTTTCACGGAACAGTTTCTCTGGTGTTTCTGGAAATGTAATTAATAACTTTGTGAGCTGTCAAAAAAAATCTATGAACAGAAAAATGCTTAAGTGCTCTGTGGAGCTGCGGTTCCAGCCACTTCCAGTAGACACACTTCACTTTACACATAGTAAGTAAAATAGTAATACAATGTGTTACTAATTGGACTTAATACATTTTGTACTAACTTTACAAATCAACTCACACATTGCTATATATATATATATATATATATATAATATAATATATAATAAGGGTTTATTGTTTTCAATTTTTCATTAATCCACAACGGCAGTTCCACAAGTTTTCAACCAGAATAAATATTTCATGAAGGTTTTTGCGGATTATCATGTCATATAGGCAGGATCATAAAAGGGTGCATGTGAATGGCACATCTGAGTGATGAAAATAGCAGGAATAAGGAAGGCTGGAAGGGCCGTGTTGGATGTGTCCTCATCCTCTTATAGACTACTCTCTCTCTAGTGCTGTTGTAGCTGACCGGGAATCCACATCCAGGACTTCCAGATTTGGTGTTTCATTTGTACTTGTCATGGTGTCACTGACTCACAAAGATAATTTCTCTGCCTTAACTAATCATTCTTTCTTTCTTGTTGGCTCACTTGCTTGCTGAGTAGACTTTGTGGTGGGGCAGGAACCTAGGTTGCCAGCAGATGGTTCTTGTGCACATTACCTCCAATGCTGACAATGCCCCTACATTGTTCCATTTTGTTTTATAATGGACATTTGTAGTTAGTTACCTGCAAAGGTAAAACCTTTTGTTTATGCTGCATTTGGCCATACTTTCCATGCCCTTTGTATCATGCAGTAAGTGCTTTATTCTGTTTGGCTTTCTCAATCTCAAACCCGTCTAAGTAAGCCTAAAATTTGATCTCAAACATACAAAATTATATCTCGTATGTACAAAACAAACTTGACATTGCTCACAAATAATAATAATAATAATAATAATATGCACCTTTGTTTCCCCCTATGCATGTGGTGTTTCAATCCCATATGGGTAAGATGTCTATGAATAAATGCTGTAGCTCCTCAAGACCCAAGTAAAGTTCTTGCATTTTGCTTCATAGCTGCTGGTTAAAGTGAAAGGTGTTAGCCCTAAAATAAACATCAACTAAGCAAAACAAAGTCCATGCTTTGCAACCCCAAAAACAATTTTAAAAAAAGTTAAGATCAAGAGCATGACATGCAGAGAGTGCCCCGCGTGGAGGAGAGGATCAAGGAAGCCTGGAGGTACATCAGTTAGCTAACAGAGGTACAGAAGGGGGTCATGACAGACAAGTCCTAAATAAATAAGAAGTGCAACAAGATGTCCAGAAGTAAGGCTCTAGAGACTGCTAAACAACTACACAGAAACATTTTCAATTAAACAGTAATGGTGTAAAAAATACAATTTGTATTTTTTACCATTTGTATGTGACTTGTACCTCATCCCCATGAGGTTTTTGCCACACACTGCCATTGCCAGTATAATGTTATTTCCCCATTTCTAATTTGCCATCCAACTGTCTTTAGACTGCAGAATACCAGCTAACAGAGTCCTTGTGGTCCGTCCAAAGTATTGTGACCACCGGTCTGCATGGCAGTGATCCCAAGCTTTGAAGCCTCTCATATTTTCTCCTCCATTAGCCAATCAAAGGCCAAACAGCAATGAACATTGGATTTGTACTGGGAAACATCTTCTTATCACTAACAGAGTAAATCAATCTTTGACAAATCTAGTCAGAAAAAGGGCAAACAAGTATTTTTCTACAATAAACTCTGCAAGTGCAAAACACCAATCGAAATACATCTGCACCACCTTTGAAAGGGGGCTTAATAAGTAAGAGATAAATAATGAGAAGAAACCCCTGAAAAGTTTTCAAAGACCTCTGCTTCTGCCATTGTCTACTGTTTACCTGTTCTGACCTGTACCTGACTTCAAGAAATCCTACTAGTGATGAGAAAAGGCTGGCCTGATGGACAGCACAGAGGCCTTGATCATGGTAGCACAAGAAAAGACCCTGAACATGTAGAGGCAGGGGTCTACCATAGCAGACAGGACCCCCATTGCACGCTGTGCAAAGAGACCCCTGAGGCAGTCCAGCAAATAACAGCATGATGTAAGATGCCAGCTGGGACAGAATACATCAAGAGGCAAAACCAGGTGATTGGGATAGTGTAAAGAAACATCTGTGCTGAGTGTGGACTACAAGTCCCCATGTCCCGAAAAGTGGTTAAGAACAACAGGGCTAGGATCCAGTGGGATTTCAAGTTCCAGACAGACATAGTGGTGTTTGACAAGGCACAGAAAAGAGCAGTTGTGGTAGAGGTGGCAATCCCAGGGAGAAAGAACATGAGAAGACAATGAAGTACTATATATATTTATATATGTGTGTGTGTGTGTGTGTGTGCATCCCTCTCAACAGCCACAGTCTTGTTCAAAACACAACAAAACTACTCTGATTTTGGTGATAAATCACAGATCCTTAAAAGAGAATTAATTCATTTTCTTCACACACACACACACACACACACACACACACACACACACACGCACACTGTTGTGCTGTTGTATTTCAGGTTAGTGAAATGAAATGTTTACTGCGTCTGTCTGCATGTGTAAAGTTACACAGTGCTGTTTGGTGTGTGTGGATTGTGGAAAGCTGTGCTTTGCTGGCTTTGGCTCCTCTTGTGTTGCTCAGATGTGGGTGTGTGTCACGGTTGGTGAGGTAATACAGCATGAACATAAAAACTGGAACTAGTGAAGTCTGGGACCCTTTCCAAAACCAAACACACATACAGACACACACACACACACACACACACACACACACACACACACACACACACACCGAGTCTCTGTACATACTTCTGGGCAGCTCACCAAGCAGAGGGTCGTCCCTTCCTGTCTCATATATGCAGTATTCATAGCAAAAAAATACAGCAAATGTCTGTGTGTGTGTGTGTGTTTGTGAAGGGGGTGAGGGGTGTGGGGGTGCTGCTTGTTGTGGTTATGCTGCATCACTGTGATTTGTATGTAATTTGTTATTGATTTTGTCATACATGCTGGTTAAAGTTTTCCAAACCTAGGTTTTGAGCATGTCAATGATTTAATACACAGTTCTAATAGTAACCAAAAATTTGGTTATGAAACACTTCACATACCTTTTTTCATTTCAAATGATTGTATGAACGTATGTATATTATTTATTGACATGATATAATTACATTTTTTACCAACCATTGCCACATATTTGATATTTAATTGGAACAAAATGTAAAAAACATTCCAGTATACACAAAATTATCACTGTATGTTGTGCACTTTAAATACAAGTCTGTATCTATGTAAATAATATATACGTAAACACGTTTTTTGAAACAAGTGAGTAAGTCCTTCTTATGCTTGCTAAAAGTCTAGCACGACTTAAATGTTTGTTTGATTAATGCACTGAATTACTGAAAATCACCTTTGGTTTTAATAAAAGACAACGAAGACTGATCTAGTGCTCTATTTATTTCCTACCACAAATCATAAAATAAAAATGAAAAATCTGTCAGCCTCATGTGGATTCTAATTGTATTGTCTGGATACTGCTTTGCCTATGGTCACAGAAAATTCTATAGACATGTTTGAATTCTATCATTTTCTCAGCATTTTAGTTGATCATCCCAACAAGACATGGCTATTTTAACAACATTGCAAGAGTCATGGTTATTATTTCCACTGGTAATCAGCACTCTGGGGCCCAACTGTGGTTAGGCCAGACTGCTAATTAGTGAGGAATTAATTCTTATGTCTGCTGAAGTAATGTCAAGTTCTGTGCCTTTGACAAGCCTCCCCCAAACTATGGGGTTTGATTTTTTTTTTTTTTTTTTGGTTTGTTTTGTTTTTTTCCCCAAATCCATGCATTCTCTTTTTAAATGACCTGCCAACTGACAGAATGATAGAGTGGTGGAAGCAATGGGCATCTCTCCCCAAAAGGCTAAATAGTACCAAAAAAGTGAGAAAAACAATTACACGTTACAAACATGTTCATGTGAAATCATTGAATGACTTTCCTCTCTGTATTCATATTTCATAATGTTGACCTTATTTTAAGAAGCATTTAAAGGCGAAACTTTGATAAAGTGTTAAATAATTGACTTTGGGTGTGCTCTGGGATGGGTCCAGCATGGGAGTATGCGTGTACATTATTCCTCTTTATTTTCTAAAGCACTTTGTCTTGACCTTTGGTAGAAATGTAAAAATATGTGTTTTGGCGCACATTTTTTGAAACCTCTGAAAGCAGAAATACTTTTCTGATGTTGCTGTTTTTAGTTTGTTTACACACTGACCTGTTGCAAAGTGAGGTTAGAGGTGAGACACAGCCACATGCAGAACCCAAGGTAGAGCCAGCAACTGCACCATGTTTATAATGATTAGAGGGATTCTCTTTTAAATATCACTGTGATCAGAAGTAACCCAGCTTTACATTTCAAACCATGAGTCTCTGCACTGACACAGGCACCGTGTGGAAGTAATTCACCACTGCATTGAATATGTATATATACTGTATATATATATATATATATATATATATATATATATATATATATATATATCACTGTCAATCATCTCCAGTAAGATACTGAGTGTGATACTATGTGTGTGTTTTAGTGTTTTCTCTGACACATGCCATATTGTGTATGCACACAACATGCCCTCAGGCTGAAACTGGCATTACAGAGTACAACATATTTATTAAACATATATGTTTAAGTATCTATCAGAGTGCTCCTGATGGCTGTTGCAATGCTGTGTGAGGTCAGGTGGCACCGTATGGTAGCCTCAGTCACCAATATATGAATGTCTGTGTGAACAGGTGAAAGTGCTTTCATTGGTTGGAAGACTCTAAAGGCGCTATATAAATGCAAGTCACAGAATATTTGGTAATACTGCACTGTATGAGCATTTTTTGAATATTCTTTTCCAATGAAATTTCCTTTAAACTATGTTAAAGTACAGTTTTTCAAATTAACCATGAGAGTATAAGCAACAAAAGACCCTTGATGTGAGAAGTGATTTGGGGGCCACTACACTGTATTACGAAAAAAAAAAAATCTCAATAAATAAATCACTAAAATTATGCAAAAGGCATTTTGTCAAGACTAAGTATTGTGGTATAACAAACAGGAGAGCATTGGGTGCAGTATAAGAAATCACTCAGGGCCCCAGAATGTTCAGAATTGGCCCTGGCTAACAGGTCCTAAGGCTAGGGGCTGCATACTAATGAGCTCAGCCAGGTAACTTGGTAGCTTAAGAGATATGATCATACTTATGTGATTTAGTTTAAAGTTTGACGGCTGTGTTTTCAAGTCATGTAATCATGTTTTGGCTAATTCGTGTAAACACAACACTCCAATAATCCAGATGATAAGTGATAATTGCATGAATAACTCTTTTAAGATCATTAAAGTTGACAGAGGATCTAATTTTAAAGATATTTCTCAAATGGAAAAAGCACGACTGAGTTATCTTTTTAACATGAAATTGAACTTAAGATTGAGGCTGTGATCATAAACACCAAGGTTCTTAACATTAGGTACAGAATGAATGTTCAGCAAGAGTGCCAAAACTTGACCACAAACGTGCCCAGGGCCTATGATAAGGATTTCCTTTTTGGAGAAGTTAAACTGCAGAAATTGAGTTGAGTATTATCTGCATAAAAAAACAACTGAAATATAATTCTGTATGTGTCCCAAAGAGAGCAAATGTTTTTTTGTTTTTTTGTGTGAATTCTTCTATATTATGAATTTTCTTCAGTAATGTTTTTGAAAATTCCCATGACATGGTACATTGTAGAAGCATGGAACTTTCACCAGTGATTGGAAGTTGTGTGCAGATGCTGGCCATGAAATTTGATCCCAATCTGCCTGATAGTAGCGCTGAAACTGAGGCCCAAAAATTCTATTTTCAAAAGGCTGTGCCCCTGACATTGTACATTAGATTGACTTCAAATTCCACACACATGTCCGGCTCAATATGCTCCCCTAAAAAAAGGGAGTTGAGGGGTGGGGGTGGGGGGTGGGGGGGCTCTACTGTGTTGTAGAACCAGCCTCTCATAACACTTCATGATTACTGGTATGAGTGCAACCTGTCTGCAGTTGTTTGAGTCCATTAGTGACTGGCTTTTCATGAAAGGCATAATGGTAGCAGATTTTAGGCAGATGGAATGGTGGTTTGCGTCATAAATAAGATCTTTATGAAGACCCCATTGAGGTGGTCAGCACATACTTAAATACATAAATAGTATTTGGCTGGGTACTCCATCGGGGCCCAGGATATTTTCATAAATTGTTCACATGCATTTCTTCAACAAGTAATGCACCCAAATTCGTACATATCCCACACTCTCTTTACTGGGTCGAATCCCCTGACCTGAATGCAGTGTTGTAGTTTTCAAGGAGTGTCTAGACCGCCCTTTTCTTCCAGGGTTTCTGGTTGGGAAACATCTGTGTATTTCTCAAAAGTGACGTTGTCAGGACAATTTCTGATGTAAGAGAGTGTCTGTGTATACCTCCAAATCGCTTTGTTCAAATAGATCTCAAGCTGTTTGTTCAAAGCAGTCCGGCAGCTGAGTGATAGCACCCTGGGGCCCAGTTTGAGTAGTCTTTGAATCTGACTGTGTTTTCCTGTGGGGGGTATTGTAAGCTGGGATCATGAGCAATGAGAGGTGATCAGACAGGCCAAGGTGTGGGAGAGGTGCAGCTCTATAAGCATACTTTATGTTAAAATTGACATGGTCCAGTGTGTTTTACGCCTTGCTGCAGAGTTCATATGCTAGACAAATTTGGGGAGTATAGTCTGCAAGCATACTTGGTTAAAGTCACTGGCTATGACAACATGTGCTCATCCCAAGTTGTCACATATTGCCACTTTGCAGTGGACTTCTGTGTCTATTACGCTGTACGTTTCCCTGACATCCCTGCTTCTCCTCCCTATGGGAGAAGCAGGGATGGTGGCCATTTTGTTTGTTTCTCCACTGTTGTTTCTGGTTCAACTGTACTAGATATTATAGCCGATAGAGTCAGTTATATCTTTGTACATCAAACATTTTTTGATTTAGGCGGCTGTGGCTCAGAGGTAGAGCAGGTCATCTTCTAACCTGAAGGTCATTGATTCTATCCCCGGCTCCTCTAGTCAACATAACATAGCATCCTTGGGCAAGATACTGAATCCCAAATTGCTCCTGATGTTGCACCATTGGAGTGTGAGTGCATGTGAATGGTTACTGAGTAGCAGGTGGCACCATTTACAGTAAATTTGGCGACCCATGTTTGAATGTGTTTGTAACTGTTTGTTTGAATTAGTAAATCTGTAGTGTGAAAGCCCTTTGAGTGGTCAAAAGAATAGAAAAGCGCTATATACAGTCCACCAAGCAATGTTTCCTAAATGTTATTGTTGTTGTCATGTTTTACAAGTTGTAAACACTGAACTGATGTTGAACGGGGGGGGGGGTGATTGATTCATGATAGACTCTGTGTGAGTTGTGTAATCAGATATTACATATATGGGTGAAAATTTCTTTTAACCATAATAACCATAATTTTTTATCATATTTTATTCATATTAAAACATACACAAGTTTTACGTAGTTACATAATTACATAGTTTAGCTCAAGACCACTTTATAACAGTTAGTTCCATGTCCATAGCTCCTTTTTCTGACAAATTATTGTTGCAATAACAACTGGTGCAAACAAAAAGTTTATTTGGAGCAGAGATGAATGTGGATGCAAGGTGCCCTATGACTTTTATCCCCCTCCAAAGAATGAGGAATCAGTTTGCCTGTGGTTAAACACTTTAAATGTGAAGAAACTGCCAAAGCAGCCATATGTTTCTTCTTTTCACTTTGTCCACAAAATGCCTTCGGAGGACCATCCGAAAAGCCTCAATAAAAACTCCAAGGTGACGTCTTGTTAAGAGATAAAGAAGCGCAAGTAACAGACATTTGAATGACTAAGCTAGAGTTAGCAAATGTTTACTTTTGTTGGTCATCTCGGTTGATGTCCCTAATGACAGTTAACATACAGCATGCTCTCACATTAAGCTTGTCCAGCCTGTCTCTAGGTTTATCCTCCCATGCTACTGTTTATTGTTTATCAATGCTAGCACAAGGCATTTGTAAACTTTGGGAACAATATCTTATCATTTAATGAACTCTAATGTGGGCGTTGCTTTTGAAAGATTTGGAGATATTAACTTGGTGTGTTACTTTCTGTCAATAGTCTTGATATGTTTTATATTGTGTGCCACAGGTCTTGGTGTTGTTATGTTTGGCAGACTTAAGGCATTGTAATAAAGAGGTTGACCAGACTGTTCCATTGTCAGTCCATTGGTTGTCTGTGGCATGGATAATTGATTAGTTGATCTGGTCAGAGCTGTTCAGATCAATGGATGAAAACCAAGGCCAAGTGGTGTACCAATCCAGGGCAGAGTGGTGTTGCTGCCTGGTAGGAGAAAAGCTGAAGTGCGTTTTACCTGGACTGTGGTAATTGTGGAGAGATGCATGACAAGTTCATCCTTTTTTCTCAGTTCATCTCGCAAGTTAAGTATGTCTTGAGTTAGGCCTAGTTGTGAGTGGACAGGCAGACAATTCTTGCACATACCATAGGTAAACCAGTCAGCTATCTTGGCTAACTTGACAGACCATTTAAAGACAAGCCTAGCTAAGCCAACAGCAGCAACAATAACTTCAGAGCAAGGTGTGGTTTTTGCAAACAGTCACCCACAATCACTTGTACTCCAAAAAATATGTAAAAGTTTTAAAAAAGCTTAACATCCAATTAAGTCCATAAAATAGCTAAACACTGATGACCTGCTAGCAAAACCAGTTGGCTAAAACAAACCAAGCAAGCTGGCATTAGTCAAAGCAGTCCACATCCAGCTGAGACCCAGCTTATAACTTAAGATCCAGAGGTTATGACCAACATCTTTAACGTTGTTAAAAAAATATAGGCAAAACATTTTGGATCTAAATATATAGCGTAGGATAGTGGGTTAAAAACTGGATAGAATGTCAATAAATGACAGAGCTTCTGGCACACGAACAAAACGCACATGCACAGAGTCACATATAAGAGCATTTTTATCTTAGTAGTTCATCATTGTTCATCATTAGTTTGTATACCACTGGGTAGATTGGTAGCAGTACTGCATCATGCCATATAAGCATATGGAATTGTTTTTTAGGTAACAAGTAATTATAGCTGTTGAGTATGTGTGTGTGTGTGTGTGTGTGTGTGTGTGTGTGTGTGTGTGAATATGTAATAGTCATTGTCACATAACAGCCTGTCAAAATAATGCAGGCCTGTGTGTGTGCGGGTTTGGTTTGTCTGATGGTCAGTGCGGAGTGACAGGCTAGATAGATAGATAGATAGATAAGTAGAGAGATTCATATTTTCAGGGATTTTTTGGCAGTTGTTTAAATGTGTAAGTTGTGGTTGATTGAATTTTCTTGTATTATTTGTATGTTAGAGACTAAAGAACTGAGAGATAATTTTTGCATAGTTTTTACTGAAGGCAGTTTTTAATTAAAGAGAAACTGTTTTATTATATAAAACTATGACAGTTATAGTGCTGCAATTATCCGCTCTTGAAATTAATATAAAAATATTTGTCAAAATTTTGCCAAATTAGCAAGAATATTGTTTTTGCAAAAATAACCTGAAAGATATATCGACCACCCCACTGCAAGCATTAAACGTTCCTCAAAACCCATCTCTTCAGACTATATATATATATATATATATACAGTATATATATATATACACATATATAAAAACACAACGATCATGTAAACACTTAAGTCAGTCTCATCTGCAGTGATACATACTTTGGTATATTATACACACAAATAGATGCAAACCTTTTACAACTTATTGCTTTTACATTCTTCAGCTGTTATGTCATTTTTACATGTACAAGATATCTGATTTTACATTTAGTTAAATACAATTTGAATGTTTGTTTGCATTTTTTTTTGTCTTTTTCATCCATTCTGGGATTAAATGAAAAAGAAAACTTCTCGTCCACTCTAACTGCCTTTTTACCAAGTCTGTTATCTTTAAACAGCCCTTTTCATCCCTCCTTATCTTGTTTTTCTTTCCCTTTCCATGTCCATTGGTCATAAAGGGAGTGAGGTACAGACAACAGAGGAGTCAGGAGGAAAACACAGAATAGTAGGGAAAAGATGCCATGGGGTGGGGGATGGAAAAAGAGCCAATCAAGGTGGAGTGTGTGTGCCGTTACACACGAGTGACTCCCACTTCAATACTGACCCCTCCCTCAGCTGTTCACACACGTGCACGCACACACACACACACACACACACACACACACACACACACACACACACACACAGCTACACAGGCACTGCCACCTATACCCTTTTCCTACGAAATCGGCACGTGTGTGCTGGTTTTTCGAATGTTGGAACATCTGCTAAAAATAGGCAAAACATTAATTCATTCCCTATTACCAGTAAGCCAGAACTGCGATACATGGATATGTGTTTTTGTTTGTTTGTTTTTTAACGATGTGTTTAACATCATAATTGTGCCAGAGGGTTAGCAGCATGGAGGCCAGTGGAAATGTTATGGCGGTAACATCTTTTATGTATATGATGGGATGTGATGTGATGTGATATGAACACATCTACATGCAAATATTTAGTTATACCATTGTACTACTACTAGCAACAGGAAATTACATGTTTTCTTTTTACTTTTTATATACTCCTCCAAGCTCAAATGATGCACCCATTTTTGCTCAGAAAAGCCTTAAGACCTTAAGAAGCTTTCTGATAAAAACAATGAGTTTTCATCAAAAAAGTATTTCTGTGGAATGGTGGCCATTTTGTTTGTTTTGCCATAAAGCAGGAAGCTATGGTAACTTGAGTATATACCTGCCTAAAATCTGTCATGAATGATAGGAGACCTGGCCTCATTACATCACTGTGCCAAAATTGAGTTATAATCATAGCGCCACCTACTGCAACAGGAAATTACATGTATTTTACCTTGACGTAAACCTTCTAACAGGTTTGCCACATCCAGCCCAGATTTTGTAAGAAAAACCCCCAAACCTCGATGATGTGACCCTGTTAAGTAAACAAAGTAAACACCATCTCATTCCTGCTTGCAGTCTGATTTTCACAGAAAACAAAACTTGCATCAAGCAGCACACTGCCTACACCTGAAGTGCACAAGTATGCGAGGGCCCATTCATTTGCTTGCTGCTTGGTTTTCCTGTCTTTCTTCCTCAATCTTCCCTCTTCCACTGTGCTTATTTCTTCCACTCTTTTTTGTCTTTGTTTCTTTCTTCTTTCTTTCTCTGTCCCTTTCTTCTTTTCTACCACTTAAACAATTTAAAAAAAAAAAAATCCATGTAATCACCTCAGCTCCTCTTCCACTGCCAGTCACCATTTCTGTCTAATTTGGTATCAGGCTCGTCTGATGGATGATTTGTCCTTTACCTCAAAGACATAATTGTGTTTTGAGAGGGACAGATGACATGAAGGGCCAGATTAATCACAGTGCTAAACTCATTTCTGAAGGACAGTTGTAAGGTGGTGGGCGATGATTCCACACACCGTCTCCAAGCAGGAGTGTTCATCTCCAACAATGAGATGTGGCAGGGCTAATACTGCACGCACGCTGTGGCCTAATGAGAGGACACTTAAGTCAGGATGTTGAGACACCTGTCAGCCTCCACACAACACTGCAGCATCCTCTCAAGAGGCAGGCTCTGTCACTCTGTGTGTGTGTGTGTATGTGTGTGTGTTTTGGGGTAGTTGAAATTATGAAAAGATTGCTTTCTCCCTTTTTACTATTGGCCATGTTTCCCAACATTTCCCAACACTCTTTAATCATAAATTTCAGTCACATTTGTTAGTTTTTTTCCCAATAAATTATCAATGAGGTTCTTTAGGTAACACAAGTGATAAAACTCTGCTATTTCAGGTCTGTGTTACCTGTTTAGTCTTCTGTTTACGCTGCATGGCAAATAATAATAATTATCGATTATCATGTAATGAAAGCTTAACCCTCTGGGATCAATAAATACCATTAAGGCCATTAAGGACAAAAATGTCCACTTTCAAAACCTTACATAAAAATACTATATAAATCCCTCTAAAAACTATCAAATGATTAAACATTGTTGGTATTTTGGTATTTTAACCCTTTAA
This sequence comes from Plectropomus leopardus, assembly GCF_026936395.1. Classification (NCBI taxonomy): domain Eukaryota; kingdom Metazoa; phylum Chordata; class Actinopteri; order Perciformes; family Serranidae; genus Plectropomus; species Plectropomus leopardus. Next base: position 34,963,674 of record NC_142189.1, on the reverse strand, counting down.
ATGCTAGTTTGAATAGATGATGTCACTGCCTTTTTGACAAAAAAAAAAAAGAGTTATTTTCAATACAATAAATGAGGGGAGGCTGGGAAATAATTTTTTTTTATCACAGCCTTGGATTTGTCAAAAAAATAGCAACAGCATTGATCTTGATGCATTTATAGTTTTTTTGTACAGAGTCAGATTTATAATTTAGGACCTGTTAAAGCCACTAAGGACAAAAATGTCCACTTCCAAAAACTGCTATAAAAATATTACAGATTCATATTTTTTTTCCACTTTTTGGGGTTTAATCTTTTCATCAACTTCAGTCCTGATCAAAACTACCAAAATTTATTTATTTTCAAGATTTTAACCCTTTGAATGCCAGTCTGATTACATGATGTCACTGCCCTTCATGAAAAATACACACAAAAAATGAATTATTTTCAAAAAGATAAATGAGGGGAGGCTGGGAGATTTTTTAAAAAGTCACAGTCTTGGATATGTCAAACATTAGCAACAACATTGATTTTGATGCATTCATAATTTTTTGTACAGAGTCAGATTTATAATTTAGGACCCGTTAAAGCCACTGAAGTCAAAAATGTCCACTTCAAAAAACTGCTCAAAAATATTACAGATTCATATTTAAAGGGTTAAAATCCTGAAAATAAATAAATGTTTGCTAGTTTGATCAGGACTGAAGCTGATGAAAAGATTTAACCCCAAAAAGTGAAAAAAAATATTGTTATTATATTGTAATATTTTTATAGCAATTTTTGGAAGTGGATATTTTTGTCCTTAGTTGCTTTAACGGGTCCTTAATTTTAAATCTGACCAGATCAGTGTTGTTGCTAATTTTTTTTTTTTTGATAAATCCATGACTGTGATAAAAAAATCCCCCAGCCTTCCCTCATTTATTATATCAAAAATAACTCTATTTTTGTCAAAAATGGCCCCGCATGTATTTAAACTGGCATTTAAAGGGTCAAAATACCAACAATGTTTAATCATTTGATAGTTTTGATTAGGACTGAAGTGATTAAAAGATTCAAACCAAAAATTTTGGGAACATTTTTTTTTTTATTATGAAAAGTTTTGGAAGTGGACATTTTTGAAGGGTAGTACATTTATTCACAGTGTATTACAGACCCAGTACAAAAATTAAAATTTGAATTTTGAAATTTATTCAAGAAAAAAAACTTCCTTAAAAAAATCAAATCATATGCACCAACAAAGCCAAAATGATTGCAAAAACAAATGTGAAAAAGTCCATTTGGACAAAAATGTCCATAATGATCCCAGAGAGTTAAATAAATAACATCCACATCAGGTTTGTTTATTTTTTTGCCACATTATGTTATTCTCCTCAAATATATTTTATGGATTGCCCAATGCTGGTGTCACAAGGCGGAAGTGTTGATTTTTCTGGTTTATTTACTGCACATTGTTTAAGCATGCTTTTGTATTTTGAGTTTATTCATGCTATGATTTTAGTTACCTCTGATTTAGTTTTTATTATTTGCCACATTTTGATTATTTTTGTGTTATTATTATTGCCCTTGGTTTTATGCACACTGTTAGATGTGGAATGTGACTTCCTACTTTGAATGTGACAGATGATGCCACATTACCTGCACCTGTGTAGCTCTGCTTTAAGTGATTGACAGTTTTTACATCCAATGACAAAACCAGAATGTAGCCGCTGCTGTCTGAGGGGAGGGCCCAATGATGGCCTGAAATACAATGACTGGAAAGAGCACATACAATGTGTACTGGGGTCACAAGAGTTATAGCCAGAAAAAATTGTGTTGGGTACATTAGCTGGGGAAGCTAAACGGCAGGTCAGTGTTTTAGAGGAGAATAAGAGGGACCAGGTCCCTAAAATTTTTTTATATTTTGACTTTTTATGTGGAGACAGAATCCACCAGCCCTGTTTTTTTTTTTTTGTTCTTTCTACGTTAGATTCATTTTGGTCATGTTTGAAAACTACCTCCTGCTCCTGCTCCTCCTCCTCTTCTTCATTTTAAACTAATTATTTATTCATTTTTAATTTCAACTTTTATGTAGAGTTTCTTTGTAACTGTATAGGTCTGTGGATTTTGCTTTTATATCAGCTGTGTGTCTGTGAATGTTATTCTTTCAAAACTTGCATTTAACTAAAGAACTGAGTCCAGTTTTCTCAGCAAATCTTGGGGCAAAAGCTTGTGGCTTGCTGAGATTTAGACACAAATACTGATGATGATTTACTTTTCATCAAAGGTGATGATGAACCTTTGCCAAAACACAATTGCATGCTATTGTAAACATTTGCCTTTTTACAATCTTGTTTATCTACACACACGTAAAGCTCTGTGTCAGCATGACACTCACAGCGGGGTACAATGGGTTGAGGGGAAAAGCGAGTGATTTTAGATCGCAGCAGGAAAACCCATCACTCACACACACCCCCAAGCTGTGCGCACACACACACACACACACACACACACACACACACACACACACACACACACACACACACACACACACACACACACACACACACACACACACACAATGGGCCTCGGCAGGCCTTCCTGAGGCTAAGTGGCGTTAACCTCCTTTTCTCATGGGGCCCAGACAAAAGCCCCAGAGGAGTGCTAATAATCACCACTCTATGTGCCCCCCGTCCACCACCACCACCACCACCACTACACACCAGCTACACTACCGCATTATATGGGAACATTTTTTCCACAAAATTGTATGAAACCCAGAATGAGCCCATCCATGTTGTATATATATATATATATATATATAGAGAGAGAGAGAGAGAGACAGAGAGAGAGAGAGAGAGTTTGTTAATGTATGACCCCTGTAAACTGCAAAAGCTGCACTACAATTGAACCATTACTTCAAAAATGATGGACTTCCTTTCAGATTTAGCGTTGGCTCCATGAGACTTTTGTAAAAAGTCAGGACATGAAAAATATGCGTAACAAAATTTCATTCGTCAGTTTTCATCACTTGTGATGCATGTGCAAATTTTAATGAGTTTTGGAGGTAAAAAAAATCACAAATAATAACAATTAAAGTGACAAGCAGGGATGAATGGGCCCCCACATCTTTGCACATGTCAGTGGTACTGGCAAGTAGGGGGCAGACACAGCTTTTCTTTTCTGTGAACAGGGTCCTCACAGCAGTTTGTGCTTGGGCACTAGTAGTAATTCCTTGCATTACAAAAGAGTCCTCACACATCCTTCAAAGTACATTATTTGCCTTGTTATCAAGAAAACTGGTTAATTTAAATTCCTTTTTTTTCATGACTCCTTGTCAAATACTTGTTAAAAACAGTATATTTAATGTCTATTGTGCTGTCCTCTGCCATTGCAGCCAGTCTAAGCACAAATGGTTTGTCTGTTCTGTTCCACAAGCAGTAAAAACAAATACATCAAATTAGATTTAGCATTCAAATACCTCTCCCCTTGTCTGTTTTATCTCTATCAGATTTCACTCTTCTCTCTTTTGAATACCCTCATTCCCGCCTCCTCCTCTTCCCCCCCTCTCCTCCTCCTCTTTTCTCCCGTAACCATGGCAACCGTCAGCTGAGAAATGGCAGCCGTGGCCCTTCATTAGGTATCAACATAGGCTCCAACAGCCCAGATAATAACCAACAAGAAGTGTGTGTGTGTGTGTGTGTGTGTGTGTGTGAGAGAGAAAGAGATGGGGATGGGGGGTTTGGAGATGTGGCATTGTGTAGGGCAGTAAATGAAAGCCCCCAGGGATGAAGCCACCCTTGTTGTCATGCTTCAGCACACACTATAGCTGTGTGTGTATGTGTGTGTGTGTTTAAGAGCGGATGAGATCGTTTTCCTTTGCATATGTGGGACGATGTTCACATGTGAATGTTCACACACGTACCATGTTACCATGTGCATGGACTCACACATCCTGTCTAATCCTATCCAAGAAGTGGATAAGGAACATGGAGAGACAATAAAGGTCTTTTGTACAAGCTGCTTATTACGACCCATATTCAGTTTTATTGTCAGGTGTGGCCCTCTAGTGGCCATAGTAATTATAATGGGAGCAAAACAAACACAGGGCTTTGACCCAGGGGACACTGTTATTGTCCACCAAACAATAGTTGAGTCCAACCAATTGTTTGTGTGGAGTTGTTTAACAATGTGATATAGTTAACACCATACTTGTGTCACATAACTTAATTTAAATGAAATTAACAAACCCAAACCATGACTTTTTTTCTTCTAGTAAGGGTCAAACATTAAAAAAAACACACACACAAAAAAAACATGCTCTAACAACTGATTTTGCCTTTTATGGTAAAGTAGTGAAGCTGAGCTACTGAAACAAAAATCGAATATTTGTTTTGTTTGAACATGTAATGCTAAATCCTGTTACATCTTTAGGCGTCGAACGGAGGAATTGAGTCACCAAGGTTACTGATGCTCTGTAGATGAGAACCAGTGATGTTCTGGGCAGTTTTAATCACCCTCTGTAGAGCCTTCCTGTCCTGGGCCATGCACAAACCATGCCAGTTTGTGATGTTTCTAGTCAGTATGCTTTTGATTGCTTCTCTGTAAAAGTTAAACAGGATCTTGCTCTGGAATAAAAGTTTCCATAGGAAGTAGAGCCTTTTCTGTGCTTTTTTAACCTGGATGGTGATGTGCAGTGACCAAGACAGGTTCTCAGTGATAGTAATTCCAAGGAACCTATAGCTGCTCACCTGCTCCACCTCAGCTCCACTGATGTAGAAAGGAGTGAGTGTCTTTGCCTCCTTCTTTCCAAAATCAACAATCAGCTCCTTGGTTTTACTGACGTTGAGCAGTAGGATATTCTCTGTGCACCACTCTGCAAGATTGTTGATTTCCTCCCAGTATGAACTCTCATCGTTGTTTGTAATATGGCCCAGTGAGTTCTCCTGATGTCTGGGAGTGCAGTCATGGGTGTACAGTGTGAACAGGAGGGGGCTGATCATACAGCCCTGGGGGGCTCCGGTGTTAAGCACTAATGTAGAAGAGGTGAGACTGCCAATCTAAACTCTCTGTTGCATGTGAGGAAGTCCATTATGCAGTTGTAGAGTGTTGTACTGAAGCCGTGAGTGTTAAGTTTTCTAATCAGTTTCAAGGGAGAGACTCTGTTGAATGCTGAGCTGAAGTCAACAAGCAGCATCTTAATGTAGATGTTCTTATTCTCCAGGTGAGTGAAGACTAAGGGAAGAGCACTAGATATGGTATCCTCTGTGGATTCGTGTGTTCTACTGGTAAGGATCCAGGCTGGCAGGCATGTTATCTTTGATGTGCTGGAGAACCAATTTCTTAAAGCACTTCATTAGGATGGGGGTAAGAGCCATAGGGCGAAAGTCATTAAGACTAGACACAGCAGAATTTTTAGGTACAGGAATTATGATGGCTGTCTTGAGGGAACAGTCTCTGGTGAGAGTGAGATGTTAAAAATGTCAGTTATAACATCAACAAGGTGAACAGCACAAGTTTTTATTACTCTTCCTGGAATGTTGTTTGGGCCTGTGAACTTGTTTATATTCACTCTTAGCAGGAGTTTTCTCACATCTGCTGTGGTCACTGAGAGTGGCCGATCCTCTGGAGGTGGAGTGGATTTCATATCTCAGTCCTTATTAAGAAGGTCGAGCGAGTGTAAAATGTGTTCAGCTTGTCCGGCAGCATGGCTTCACATATGATGGGGGTGCTCCTGCTTCTTTTGACATTTTGAATCGCCTGCCACATATCTTTAGTGCTGTTGTTGCTGCTCTTAGCCTCCTTGATGCCAGCTCTCAGCTCTCAGTGCTCTGGCGATGATGTATACCTCCTTGTCCCCTGACTGAAAGGCAGCATTTTTAGCTCTGAGAAGAGCCTTAACCTCCCCATTCATACAGACTTGTGATCACCATGTCATCAACACATTTGCTGATATATAATGTCACAGAAGATGCATATTCTGCAAGATCTTCTTCTTCTTCTTCTTCTCCGCTTATCCGGGGTCAGGTCGCAGGGGCAGCTGCCTAAACAGGGAATCCCAGACTTCCCTCTCTCCAGCCACTTCATCCAGCTCGGGTATCCCGAGGCATTCCCAGGCCAGCCGAGAGACATAGTCTCTCCAGTGTGTCCTGGGTCTTCCCCGGGGTCTCCTACTGGTGGGACATGCCCTGATCACTTCACCAGGGAGGCATCCAGGAGGCATCCTAATTAGATGCCAGAGCCACCACAACTGGCTCTTCTCTAAGCGGAGGAGTAGCAGCTCTACTCCGAGCTCCTCCCAGATGATTGAGCTTCTCACCCTATCTCTTAGGGAGAGCCCAGCCACCCTACGGAGGAAGCTCATTTCGGCCACTTGTACCCGCAATCTTGTTCTTTTGGTCACTACCCAAAGCTTGTGAACATAGGTGAGGGAAGGAACGAAGATCAACTGGAAAATCGAGAGCTTTGCTTTTCGGCTCAGCTCCCTTTTCACCACGACAGATCGGTGCAGACTCCGCACTACTGCAGACACTGCACCAATCCGCCTGTCAATCTCCCGCTCCATCCTTCCATCACTCGTGAACAAGACCCCGAGGTACTTAAACTCCTCTACTTGGGGCAGGGTCTCCTCCTCGATCTGGAGAGGGCACTCCACCCGTTTCTGGCTGAGAACCATGGCCTCGGATTTGGAGGTGCTGATTCTCATCCTGGCTGCTTCACAACCAGCTGCGAACCGATCCAGTAAGAGCTGAAGGTCACAGCCTGATGAAGCCAACCGGACCACGTCATCTGCAAAAAGCAGCGACCCGATCCTGAGGTCACCGATCTCGACCCCTTCAACAAGCTATTCTTCAAGATTGATCTTGTTATCTTGAGTGGCAGCATCTTTGAACATTTGCCAATTTGTGCATTCAAAACAGTCCTATAGAGCTGCTGTGGCTTCATCTGTCCACAGCTTTAACTGTTGGTTTGAGCTTTCTTATCAGCTGACAATATGTCAGCAGCAGGGGCAGAGAAATTTGATCTAAGAGGCCAAAGTGAGGGTGTGGGAGGGCTTTGTAGCTGTCAGGAATATTTGTAAAGTAGCAAGAATTTGAGGAGCCACTGACTGCTGCATCTGCATGCGCTGCCGTCATCATAACAACATATATATACAACAGTTAGTTCTGACCATGCAATTTGATTGGTCAAGAGGTATTCCATGAGTGATGATTTACAGTATAACATCACTGGGACTGTTAACTTTTAACTCTGCATGTATCACTCCGCTTCATAGCTGTTCTAAATCTTATTTGGGCATAGCGGTTGGCAGCCTAGTTATCTTACAGCACTAATTTTAATGCTGACAAACATACACATATTTCCACATACAACATTTGATTTAAAATACTGAATGCCAGTCTTTTTATTGTTGGAATTTTGCTTTATGATCCAGTCAATGCATAAGAGGAATTGGAAAGAAAAAAGCAGGCAGCCCTGTCTTATCCTGGTGAACACTTCAAACTTTTCTTGAGCATATCCCTGGTGGAGTACTTGGCACTGCTTGGCCTAATACATGTTCTTGGTGATGCTGATGTATTTTGGGGGATTCCATAATTTGCCATGACCTTCAATAGCAGCTCCTGGTCTATGCTGTCAAATGCCTTTGCAAATTCTGTGAAACTGATATGGACAGGTGTGTACCATTATATGAACTGCTAAATGAGGATGCTGAGGGTAGCAATTTGGTTGCTGCACGACATTTCATTTCTGAAATCAGTGTGGTTTTCTCTGTTTTTCTTGTCAGTCTCCTTGTACAGTCTCTCCAGGATAATGTGATTGATCACTTTTCCAGTTGTTAATAGCGGCAAGATCAGTTTTACACCTTTCGTGGGCAAAGTAGCAATGGCCCCATCTTCCAGTGTATGGACCTGGGAATTCCACATATAATTCATTCATTTGGACACGTGTAACATGTCCTGTGAGTTCTTTCTGCAAAATGGCGACTGTTCTCTTCTTTGATCCTCAAACAAAGAACAGCCATTTGAACTCAATGTCCCAGAGTGCCTCAGGTTCTGACACCTGTGTGTTAGATTCTCCCACTGATCCGTCTTCAGACATGATTGGTCCACTACTTGGATGTCACACAGCCAAGAAGAAACTCATCTGCTGATCCTCTAGCTCTCCCGCCCAAACCTCCTCCGAGGAAGGTTGTAGGTTCTGGAGGACCTGCACGACCCTTCCCCCTTCCACACCTAAGCTCTTAGCAGGAGCTGCAGCCTTGTCTCAGCTCTACTTTGCAAGTTTCAAGGGACTTTGCAGAAGTTAGAAAGCCACAGCTGTCTTCTCAAGCCAAAGGAGAACAGGGGTCCGTTCAACAAACTCTGAGTGTAACCCTGAACTCTGAGTTGATCTACACTGAGATAGGAAACTCTGAGTTTCCGGTTCCAGAAGAGCTGATTTGAGTTGATTTAATCAACTCGGAGTAGTTTCACCTGGAGTTAAGCGCGTGCACCACAACTATAAAAAGCCAGCATCAATGGAGCCCCGATTTGACGAGTCACCATGGCAACGGGGAAGCGGAGGGCTGCGTTCTTCACCCCACTCGAATTGGAAATTTTAATGCGCTCATATGCGGAGTTTGAACACGTTTTTAGAAGTGCAACACCGCTGGAGCTGCAAAAGAGAGGGAGACGGCGTGGGAGAACATTGCTGCCCGGGTCAATACGTAAGTTTAAATGTAGTCCTTTGCAATCACAATACTATTACAGGGGAAAACTGTTTGAAAGGTAGCGTATTAATTTATTTCATTTTATTTCATTTAGGTGCAATCCCGCGGGGGAGAAGCGCACGTGGGGATGGGGATGGGGATGTGTGTGCCATCTATGCAGCCAATCACACTGGAAAATCCCAAAAGAAATTAAAATTACTAATCCCAGTCTGAGGTTGCAGCACAATGTCATTAACGGAATATGATTCAAAATTAATTTAACAGATCTCTACATCATTCACCTGCAATCCTGTGGAACTCCTCCTTGATGGCTCTGACAGGTTTATGTCCAGGGAAAACGACAAAGATGTGTAAAAGTCGTTTCAGGGCCAGGCACACTTTTCTGACCGCCCTTCATACAGTTGCCTTGCTTAAATGCTCTGCATCTCCGACATTATACAAGAAACTGCCATTTGCAAAGAACCGCAGCGCAACACACAATATCTGATGGGATGTGAGAGCGTGACTGCGGTTGGTAATGTTGCAAATGTAAGGACGGATTAGGTTGTGTATGTATAATATGGACTGTGATTTGAAACGGTACCGCTCAAAAAGATAACTGTCCGGAAATGCGAGAACATCTATCCGCGGTCTGAAAACAATCTCCCAACGAATATTTAGGCCTAATTCTCTGCGCAGTAATGCTGCTCCTTCATCCACTGGATCATTAATGAAAGGGCATGCCATTTTGACAGATGGCAGAACTATACTCCGACACTCGCCTGCTGACTGAATGAATGAATGAGGAAATCAAATAGCGTATGTGGCTGAAAGAGGGCGGAGACTGAGAGAAACTTGAGGTTCATTGACAAAAACCTGGTCCCAACCAGGTTAGGTTCATAGAGTCTGTTACTATGGTAACTGACCGAGAGCTTAAGTTACCCCTCTCTGTGAAACAGGCTAGAGTTACACTTCTTTCTCTGGTTTGAGTTACCTCCCTTTTTGAAACGGAAAACTCAGAGTTTCCCTCATTTCAGGGTTAACAGACTCAGCGTTTTCACTAAACCTGCTTTGTGAAACGGACCTCAGAACCAAGAACAGTGATAGCACTAAACTGCTATCACTGTAAGGACACCAGGACCAGCCAGCCTCCTCCTGGATCCTTGGAACTGCACAGAAGTGACTGAACCGGAACCTCATTTCAGCCAGCAACCCAAAGAACTCTTCTACCACTCCTGGATTGGCAAGTAACATCTGGGCATAGCGTTAGGACATAGTAAGTACAGGCTGGGCAAGACTGTTTACTTTGTCTTTTGCCATATCATGTGTAACATGTATTGATGTTAATGCTATCGAAAGAGTCATTGTTCTGATATCTTTGTTATTGGGTTATTGGTTAGTCTGGAATTTAGTTTGTTAATGCCTCACACAGACAGGGTCTCGCATGCAACTAAACATCATTTTTACTAACCAAAGCACCTTTTATATATATTAGTTCACATACATGCACTCAGAAATTGGGTCTCAACAGAAGGACATAGAGAAGAAACCTGAAGTTCCCGCCTTTTCTTTGTTCCTTTGTCTGACCAACCACATGGTCGGCTAAGGCCTTCTTCGCTCTGCGGCCATCTTTGATTCAGCATCCTAGATCTGGTATCTTGTTGTAGCTTCTGTTGTTAGTCAATCCACCTCTTGGCGTGTTCACGCTTACACCAACACACTCCTTCTTTTTGTCTCTCTCTCTCTCTCACACACACACACACACACATTTACACATGCACACTTGTATATTTACTTGTATATATTAGCAGTTAGGATATATTGTGCATTTTGTTTAGCATTGCTTTTCTTGTTGAGTAAATATTTTTGGAATCATACTGTCTGCTTAATGTTGTACAAAAGTGAGTAAATCGCCAACTACTGTATCAAGAGCTCCAAAATCCTTCACTCTTTACTATCAATATGGTAATTTTGGTTAGAATTATTAATTTAATTATTGATTAGAATTCCAAATTGATAATTTCGTGTATTGTATGAGACTGTTTTTATTGATCGGCGATCATTTTCCCTTTGGTGCCCCTTTGGTGGAATGGTGCTCCATGAGGTGATTTAATGTAAAGTCAAATTATTTAACATAATTAATGATTATTTTTAATAATCATTAATGCACACATGCAAGAACAGCATACCATATCAAACTTTAAACAAACATGGGTAAGGCAGCTTTATCATCAATATTTTAATACTAGGGCAAGATGAGCAGCACTTTTAATTCACAAAAAGATACAATTTATCCCTGAGGATATATCAATATGTGACCCAAAAGGCAGATTTATCATCACAACTAGCTTTTTTTAACACTTCAGTTATTCTTACCTGCCAATGTGCTCCTAACTGGGATGACACCACTTTTATGATGCCTGTGCACAAGCACAGATGAGATGGAGGGGAAGAAAGGCGTAGAGCAGTTTTTTTGGCCATGGCACATGCACAAATGCGTTAACCCCCAGCAGGGGATTGTCTTGTGGCACCAGGGAGAACCATGGCTGGCAGTGGAGTGTTGTGTTGGCTGGTACACAGATCCAAATCCACTTTCCAGACTTAACGCAGATCTGGCTCAGAACCTTGGGATCAAGCCTCCAATTGTTCAATAGGGGGCTGCCCCTCAAAATGAGGTCAGCAGCCCAACTCAGAATTACAAAGACACTTCAGAGACAATGCTGCTCTGAGGTCCACGACGACAGACTCTCTGCCATCCTCAAGGTGTAGTGGATCAAACTAACCCTTCTTGTTGATTTAGGCCACCGGGGTGTGTTTGTCGAACCCTACCAACACGTGCGTTCCCTGTGTTAGGGCCTGAAGTGTTGAAGGACCAAAAACATCACCTGTAGCTCAAGGAGGTTGATGTGTCAGACCTCTGTCAGAGGCCACACAACAACTAACGCGCTCCCCACGTAATTAGAGATGTGGACTGTGAACCCCTGTTACATAGAAGGTCACTCGTTTTAGCCATGCTCCCTACAACGGGTGTTGTAAAGACCCCCATGCCATGAATCTAAGTTGACAGTTGATCATTGCACCAAAATGCAGATTGCAAACTGCTTGCCGTAGGGCTACAGGCTCTGTGCGTCAAGCACAGCCCCTACTCACTCCACATTTGTTTGGTAGGGGGATGCTCTTCTTTCAGTTGCAAAGCCACACATTTGGTGAAGGGACTATCTTAGCAGTCTGTTGTGCAGGTAGGCTATCCCCTAGAAGGCGAAATAGCTGTGTTTTGGAGCCACCTCGACATGAAAGTCTGTATCCTTGAAGGTGACAATGGTGGGCCAGTTTCAGTAAACACTTGATGGTTAACATAAAGAATGGGTAATGCATCGGGTATAGGATTTGAAGATCCACAACATGTCTGAAGTCTCCTATTTACTTTGTGAGTTGTGAGTTGAGATGACTGACACAGCCTGTCTCTAACAGGTCCTGTGTCTCTGTTGTGAGTTATCGCCTTCTGGTAGGATAGATTCAGCTCCTTGATGCCCATGAATGGAGAAGGGATGCGGCAGAACTGAAGAGTATAGCCCAGTTTCAATGTTAGTGACCATTCACTAACATTGAGGCGTGGGTCTTAGGACCTGTACTGCAGTCAGAAACCAGGGGGTGATCAAGATTGAATAACCTCACTTTGGGGGAACTGTCATGTCGTCCATCTTTATATACAGTCTATGATATTTATACACGATATGTAGAATCTTAATACTTTGCACTTAAATGTCAAGAGTTGGACCTGAATCAATCAACAACACTAAATACCTATATATTGCTTTTCACTGAAAAAAAAAAAGTGGTTTGGGGCTTTAGTTTTTCTGTTAAATAAGTATGCAATGAGAGAGAGTCACTTTGCAAGGCTCAAAGCCATAATATGATGTCTTAGCCCTCTACAATATCAGATATTCCACAAATGGAATACTGACTGTTAGGAGGCCAAAATGGAAATTACAAGCCAATTAAGACATCCCTGAACATATCACTCGCAACAGTGAATGTTCTGGGCCATGTTGAGGTCAGTAAATGTATCACCACTGACATGGAAAGTTTTCAGCTCTGGAGGGCCGTATGAATGCATCAAAGTTGACCTGTAGCTGATAGCATGTTACTGTTTTATCCTCATGTCTCCTGTGGACCTAGGGAGGGGAAAAACACAGAGCATGATGTTTATAAGTGGACACAGTGCTATGATGCCACTGGCTTCAACTGGTTACTCAAGGGTAAGTTGTCCTCCCTCTTACTTCTGGAGTTTGGTTGGGGTGTGTGTTTGCTAGCACAGTCAGGAAGTGTTATCTCAAAACAGCTACAAGCCGAGTTCCATGATAGTGAAACTGGGGAGGTAGGGAGCAGAGGAGTGTAATTTACTTTAGTGGAGAGCATTTTTCACATTACCAACATGAACCTCAACACCAACACATTGCTGCCATTCACGCCGTTTAAAAAGGATGTGGGAATTTTGCCTTCATATATATTATGGGGTCCTCACATATTTGGGTAGGCACGTCCTGATTGGTCAACTACATTTATGCTTTTCTTAGTGTGCAAATGGGTGCTTGTGAAAAGAAGCGTTTTACCCAAAGATAACAGTGGAGGGCAGAGCATGTGTGAGATAGAGCATGCTATAAGAGGGTCAGCTCAAAGCTTCCGTACAACATGGAATCCATTAATATTTTATTTTGAAAGGCTTGAGATACTTCCTCAGAATTAAGCATGACACTGAGTGTAGTGATGAGAACTGTAGATAGATCATATTTATTTGTGTTAACTGTAAGTATGTATGCACTGTATATTTTGTTTTCTATGTGTATGCTAATTTGTGTGTACAGCCTTTTAATTGTATAAGTTTATGTGTCATATGCTGTGTATATATATATATATATATATATATATATATATACACCTGTATATATATATTTAAAAAACATATAATGAAGCACATCAGAAAAAAACAGTATTTAGCAGTTGCAGAAGACAAATGATGCTTAATCAGCATTCATACAAATAAAGAGCAAAGACTACAACAGTAACAATAGAGTGCTCATCCATTTAGGTGTAGAAATTTGAGACAGCTGACACTCAAATCTATTGTGCAGATGATTCCATGTTGTTTTTTTCCAACAGGCATATTTTTTAGAAATGCATTTTCAAAGTGTTGGGCCTGTCACTACTAATTGAAATGACGGTGTCAGTATTGGTATTTTCCTGAAGAAACTGGAGCAGGACAGGGCCTGTCTCTGACACTTGAACTCCTGAAATCCAGTAGTGGACACAACAAACTCATATTATCAAGGTTTATCCTTGTGATTGTGTGTGTGTGTGTGTGTGTGTGTGTGTGTGTGTGTGTATGTGAGAGAGAGAGAAAGAGAGAGGGAGATAGATTGATAGATAGATAGATGGATAGAGAGAGAAAGAGAGAGAGAGGGAGAGGGGAGAGTGAGGGAGTGTTAAGAAGCCATTGTCTGAACAGCTCAGCCTCCACTCTCTTGACACCGTCAAAATGGCAGCACCTCTTCCTTTCTCTTCTTCAGAGCTATTGCCTTAGTGGCTCCATCCCCCTCCCGCCGCTCTGTGTTACAGTTCCACACTGCCATTTGGTGCAGACATCTCAACACATCATTGGTCAAGCCACCAAACAAATGGAAATCTGCCAGCACGCTGAAATTACTGATGGTTATCTCCCCCTACCCCCTTCACAGCCCAACCACCACTCTTACTGACTGCCTCTCTTCTCAGCCATATCTCTTTTGCTTCTGTCTCCCTCAGCCATCCTCCACCACGCCCCTCCCCACAGTGTGCAGGGGGCTGAGGATTTTTTTTTTTTTTTAATGAGGTTTTTTATTTTTGTTGCCTTGGTTCATTAACCCTTCTTCCAGATGATTATGTTAATTCACAGCTATTTACAACAGAGATGCAGGCCGTCACCACAGATGATCAGCCTAGATCATATACAGTAATGCTTTGGGTACATGCACATCATTGCATCTGCTATAAATTTGGTCATTTTAACATGAGTGTCTTTGGGGATTTACTTTGTTTTGGAGGCAGCCTCAAGTGGCTGTTTGATGTACTGCAGTTATTGGCACTTTGGCATTGGCTTCATTTTTCATACTCAGGGGTTTCTACTTTACTTTACACACATGGTACCTTGTAAATGGATGCAAAAAGGCATTGTTTTAGACATATATAGCTGCATTCTTGTAAAACACACACACACACACATTGCATTACCTTTGTAATGTGGCTTTTAATTCAAAGTAATATTATAGCCTTAATTTTGCATTTTAATCAATGGCGTTATATAATATTGTATGTACTGTATAATATTTTATACCTAGTATGTATTTTATTGTAGTTTATTCTCTTGAAAAGCCTGTGTAGTGTTATTCTTCTTTTGTTTTTGTTTGTTTGTTTGTTTGTTTTTTATGTTGTATGAAAGGTACCATATAAATATAGCTGAGTTTTAGATCAGGTTTTATGGAGTTTGCCTTATCTTAGATTTTCAAGTTTTGGCCTCAAATTCTCTGACTTTCTTTTTATGATCTCAGTGTGTATGTGTGTGTGTGTGAGTGCGTGCATATGTACATTAGGCACCAATATTAACATCCACATCACAGGCTTAATGTGGTTATTGTGGCTATCATCTGCATCTTGTACATTGCAGTGACATTTTTTTGCCATCTGAGCACCAGAGGCCATCAAGCAGTAGGTGTGAGATCATGATGCGCTCGCTAGGGCACATAATAAATTCGTTGTTGTCTGTCTACTGCAAGTGTGTGTATGTTTGTTTGTAGGTGTGTGTGTATACACACTGCTGGTTGAATCATCTATTGAGCTACATCAACATCATCCAATGCAAAGCTGCTTTTGTGGAGTACAGCTATAGTTTTCTCTTCATGTGACTTGTGCTGATGTTTGGAACTCGTATTGCGCCGCTGTCTCTCTTTTGGATTTCTCTCCGTTATTAGCTGGCCTTTTTGTCCATATTGTTTAATACTGCCTTTCCAACAATAAAAACTAAACAACACTCCTCAAAACATGTTAATCACACTTTTTAAAAAAAATTTAAGTCCCAGAGTAGGTATAATTACACTACTTAGTGGTTGCTTGTAAGTTTATTGTTGTTGATTTGACCATACAGAAACAAAACAAAACAAAACAAAACAAAACAAAAAAATTAAAATGAATTAAAAAAAAAACCAAAAACAAAATAGATGACTGTCAGGACATGTCCCTTCCCACTGTGCCACTGTTTGTGGAAACATAAAGAAGAAATTGGACACTAAAAGACTGTGAGCTAGATTTGCTTTAAAAAAAAATGGCATTATGCAAATGTAATCTGCAGATTTCATTGAATTTGTGGTTACAATCTGTATGAATTCGGGAATTGATTTTTTCAAGACAATAGCTCATTACATTCAACTGTTTGATAAACACACACTAAAACATTTACAGCAATCAAATGTTAATTAATAAGATCTTATTAGGTTCTTTTCTATTTTTCTTTTTCTAACTATTATTCTGTTTTAAAGAGTAACTAAACCACCCAATTTTGGTCTAAGTCCTTCTTCCCTGGAATTTGGGGAAAAAAAGTATAAAAAATGGGCAGGGCTGGGAGGGGGGCTTAAACATGCCCAGTCACCTAATCATGCCACCCCTGATCCACATTACCTCTGTGCTCCCCATGCACACACAGTAGGGGGTTGGTGAGAAAAGGGTGACAGGGCGCTGACAGGGTACTCTGTTGTTTAAGCAGGCTCCACCTACCAGGAAAGGCCTACAGAAAAATTAAGTTGCCAGAGCAGATTTCAACCTTTAGAGGGCAGTCACTATGAATATTTATCATAGACTGAAAACAAAGATGGATGACGCGCCCCCACTTACCCTTGTTAAAAGATCCTGGATACGAGCGTTGCTATCTTGCGAGGGTGATGTCATTCGGAGCCCCGCATCTGCTCAGATATCGGTGGTGGGGCAGTTCCTGCCCGTCAGACCAATCGTGACCATTGAATGTGAGCTCACGGATTGGCTGTCACATCTGTCAATCATGGTGCAAAAGCCCCCTTTTGTATAATTTAATTACTCATAAAAACCCAACTTAAAATGAAAACAAACTCTTAAACAAACATTAGGGTAATAAGAAATACCTTCTTACTTCAGAGACAGAGAAACTTTGTTTGGGAAAAATTTATTTGGTGTGTACATTGACTTTTTATTTCAGCCTATGACCAACTGGAGAGTATAGCCCAGTCTCAATGTTAGTGACCATTCACTTACATGGAGGGGCGGGTCTTAGGGCCTGTACTGCAGTCAGACACCAGGAGGCGATCGAGATTGAAAAACCTCACTTTGGGGGAACTGTCATGACGTCCATCTTTATATACAGTCTATGAAATTTATACACAATATGTAGAATTTTAATACTTGCACTTAAATGTCAAGAGTTGGACCTGAATCAATCAGCAACACTAAATACCTATTTATTGCTTCTCACTGACAAAAGTGGTTTGGGGCTTTGGTTTCTCTATTAAATAAGTATGCAAGGAGAGCGATGCACTTTGCAAACACTTGCACAAATAACATGCAAAAGTGGGACTCCAGCCCAGTGTATCTGTGTCGATACAACACGTGTGAGGGGTAGAATGTGTCACATCCTCCCTGAAAAACCAGACGCTTTAGTAAATCTGGCCCTGTGACTTTGGAGGATACTTTATTAATTTATCTAATTGCATCCCATACTAACATCAGCGGAACAGAAGTATTTTTACACAAAACTGACTTCCATTTGAGTCACACTATGGAGGGATCACTTCACCGCCAGTATGAGGAGAAAGGATCATTATAGAAGCCAATAATACTTTGAATATGTGTAAGACATGTCTTAAACTTTATGGAAGGATGGGCATAAAGACATTGCTCTTTGAAGAAAAGAACAGTCTTTCTTCCAACATGTTACTGACAAGAGGTCATGGTTAACTCCCTGTATATGTGCTATATCACTGCTAATACTCACCTGAGTTTTGGAGTGATTGTGTTAGGGTTAGGTTTGAGTTACCCACTCCTCCCCACACACCACCACCACCCCCCTTTCACCTTTGCTTTGACACAAATTGAAAAGTCAAAATCAAAACAGAGGGAGAGTCAGAGTAAAAAAAAAAACTGCAGGGAACATTCCTATGCAAAATTTTCCAAATTCTAATCCTGAACAATCAAATCCCCTAATGATGTGATGAAATCCCTCATAGACATGTGTACCCTTTTTTTTTTAAAAAAAAAAAACAAAACTTGCAAATAAATCACATTAAAAAAGCTAAGGACTTTGCGATCCCCCTACTGAGAGTTGTACCATGAAGCAAGTTTGCCAGAGCCAGGCTCTCTTTGCCTTAGCTGGCCCTGAGGCACCAGTCACAGATAAATGGTGCCACTACTGTGGTTATCAACATGTTCTGTTCACATAGGCTTTCTTCCTCACAGTCTGTGCGTGTTCCCATCAGATGAATCATTTGACTCGTTTGATGGATTGCATGCTGCCTACTTCCTTTGAAGAATATTTTTAAAATAATTATAGTAAAAAGCAACACTGTTGCTCCAATTAAGGTGAAAGGGGATTGCTGCCAAAAAATGCTTGTAAATTCAAATATATTTATTTTAACACTCTTTATTTCTATTGTGACAACTGCACATCCTTCAGTTCTTCCACTTGATGCAGCAGATTACTTAAGAACTGCATTTTGTCTAAGTATACTGATGCTGTCTCCTAATGGATACATGGTTTTGGTCAAATCAAAATGAAATTCAATTATCTGTGATAAATGAAAAATGACTGATCAGTTTTAAATCTGTGTTTGTTACCAGCAGTGTAAAACAGACTTCAGCCAATCAGGACCAAACATACAAATATAATCTTAAGTGGAAACTCCATGGTAAGGTTTCATATTCAAGTAAACATCATCCTGAGCAAGAAGATAGTACACTATTAATGCCACCTGTGATTTGATGGGAGGCTTCTTTTAGAGTCAGTGTGGACATTAGTTCAGTGAGAGCAACAACAGCCCTGTGAATACAATTAAAGAGCATTCTTGCTAAGGTTTTTTTGCATCACTGATATACTGTAGTCCTTATTCTCTCAGTTGAGAATCTATATTGTTCATAGATTTACTATTGACTGTAGTGATGGCATTTACAAAGGAACTGATCAATAAAAGACACTTTTTGGGCAATTTCAAGCTGAAACTGGGAACATAAACTGGCTCATATCAGATTAGCTCTGCAGACTAGACTGTTTTCCCCCTCTGACCTTCACCAACGCTCTACATTGATTTCTGCATCCAAGCCATCAACATGTCTGTTAGACCCCATCCCAGCTAGGCTACCATGAAAAAGTTTTACCCTTAACTGGCAATTCTTTGTTAGATATAATCAATGTGTCTTTATTAACAGGCTATGTTCCGCAGTCCTTTAAAGTAGCTGTCATTAAACCCCTTCTAAAGAAGCCCACTCTCAATCCAGAGGTTTTAGCAAACCATAGACCGGTATCTAATCTCCCCTTTATTTCTAAAATCCTTGAAAGAGTAGTTGCTAATCAGCTTTGTGACTTTCTTCAAGATAATAGTTTATTCAAGGATTTTCAGTCAGGATTTAGAGTTCTTCATAGTACAGAGTAAGCACTAGTAAAAATTACTAGTAACTTATTGATTGCCTCTGATAGAGGACTCGTCTCTGTACTAACCCTATTAGATCTCAGTGCTGCATTTGATACCATTGCCCATTAAGTCTTACTGCACAGACCCGAACAATTAATTGACCTTAAAGAATCGGCACTAAGCTGGTTTAAATCATACTTATCAGATCGTTCCCAGTTTGTTCATATTAATGATGAATCCTCCATGTATACGAAGGTCTGCTTCGGAGTACCACAAGGTTCTGTGCTTGGACCAATCCTTTTCACTTTATATATGCTTCCCCTAGGCAACATCATTAGAAATCAATTTCCATTGTTATGTGGATGATACACAACTGTATCTAGCTATGAAGCCAGATGAAACTGATCAGTTATCTAGATTACAAGCATGTCTTAAGGACATAAAAGCCTGGATGAGTCGTAATTTCGTGATGTTAAATTCAGACAACACTGAAGTAATTGTACTTGGCCCTGAACACCTCAGAAACTCTTTTTTTCAAAGATATATAATTTCTATACATGGCATTGCCTTGACCTCTAGCACAACTGTAATGATATATATTATCTTCGATCAAGATGTATCTTTTGCCTCCCATATAAAACAAACTTCAAGGACAGCTTTCTTTCACTTGTGTAACATTGCAAAAATTAGGCATATCCTGTCTCAAACAGACGCTGAAAAATGTATTACTTCTAGGCTGGATTACTGCAACTCCCTATTATCAGGTTCCCCAAACAAGTCTCTGAAGTCTCTCCAACTGGTGCAGAACGCTGCTGCACGTGTACTAACAAGAACCAAGAAAAAGGGCTGAACCCCGAATTGCTCCCGATGTGGTGTCATCGGAGCGTGAGTGCGTGTGAACGATTACTGAGTAGCAGGTGATACCTTGTACAGTAGCCTCGGCCCCCAGTGTGTGAATATATGTGTGAATAGGTAAATGTGACATGTAAGTGTAAAAGCACTTTGAGGGGTCAGTGGACTAGAAAGACACTATATGAGAGCAGGTCAATTTACCATTACCATTTAAGTTCCTTACCCATTTTTGTTGTTACACTGTGATTTAAGATGTCTGAAAATCTTTCACGGTACTTATCATACATAATTGAGATGATGCATTGTAATAGGAAAAAAAATATTATAAATGTATGTTATTTTGCCTGGCTGAAGTTGTTGAACTCCACATGATTTGTTGTTTTAACACAATTTAAAGATTATTTCTATTCACAAATAATCCGTGTTTATGTTATGCAAACAGAATTATGCTGAAAATTGAAGTGGGATTGATTCAAGCAAATTAAAGCTACACTGTGAAGAAATCATGACAGACCCCCAAAATAATTCAGTGTTTCTTTTCTGGATATAGCAGTAAGAAAACATTTTACATTACCAATTCTTTCACGTGTCTCACATCCCTTCTCTCTCATCCGATGTTACAGTGGTCTATGTTGTGTGGGATGAGAAATTGAAGCCAGGGGTATCTGTGTTAAGGAGATGAAAGCATTGACCACCCCCACCCCCTTGTCAGTGTGGGGTGTCTGTGGGTCTTTGTTGCAGAGGAATAGAAAGCACTCATGCAGCAGTGTGCATGACGGGATGCATGCAGATCCCTGTAAGCTGCATTTACACTGCCTGTTCAAGGCTGAAATGATATGCCTCGTCACTGTTCTGTGTATAACCAACAATTTTGGAAAGGGGGACAGAGTGGTTTGCTTATGAGTCGGGACCAAAGGTACACTGCAAAAATGGCCTGTCAAATTTAAGGCCAAACACCCTAGATTTAAGCATACTTGCACTTAAAAGAAGCAAATTTGGCTGCCAGTGCAGTAAGCAAATTTTGCTTGTTAAGATGTCTTAAAACCAGTAAAACTGTGTGACTCTCATTATAGCCCATACAATCTTGAAATATGATCAAAAACACTAATTTCAAGCAATTTATTTAAGCCTAGTTGGACATACTAGTGCTTAAAATAAGGTTTCTATAGACCTGAAGTGGATGTTTCCAGACTTGTCTCCTGTATCTAGTTAAAAATAACTCAGAAAAAGACAAAGATGCTTAACAAGACCAGGCAAGTGATATTTACTTGAATTAAGTCAAATAATCTTTCCTAGTCAGCACTAGATAATCCATTTATACTTAAAACAAGACTAACTAGATTATTTAATCTAAATATAAGATTATTCACTTGGTTAGATCGGCAGTTTTTGCAGCGTAGTAACAGTCTTGAAACGAGATTTGTAAAAGCTAGAGAGACGTGGCCATGAGTGATTAGAGCCTGATGCTTTGATGACAAGTTATTAGTGCGACCCACTAATTGAGACTTTAAAAGTAGCTGTTAGCAATCAGTGACTAATTCAAAGAAGAACAGTGGCTGCAAATGTTCACCAATTGGGAAGACAATCAGTAGGCTACGTTTTCATGCACACTTACGGTTATAGCTCGATTAAGGCCATTTAATGGACTACTGTCCTTGTCCCAGTATACAAGCGCGGCGGAGAATCCATTTATTGATGAAGTATGTCCAACTCTGCCACAGTAGGTGGTGATATGCCCCCTTTCAGGCAGTTGTTATTGGACCGTCTTTGGGTTGACTTATTATGTCACATAACCAAACAAGTTATCGAGCATCAAACAGGTTGCATGTTGAATGGTGCCAACATGGATAACTTTTCAGTGCTGTACTTTTGTACATACTCTATTCTTTACTTGGTACCTTCATCTTGTTTTGTTTTCTTCCCTTCTTCTTCTTTTGTTTTAACCAGTTTTGCTTTATGAATTTATACAGTTCCACTCCCAGGTCAAACCCCAATGCAGCGACTATGGAGCAGGTGCAGAATGCCCAGGTCCAACAGAGGCATACACGTGAAAAGTAAATTGACCCCCAATCACATGTTTACATGTATTTAAAAAAAAAAAAAAAACAACGGACTAACACGGTCATACAACTTTTCCTTACATCACCTAAACTTACTGAGTGAGATTTGAGAGCCCCGATCAGACACCATATAACAGGACCGATAAATGACGGTTTTGTCCATAGACTATAAAAAAGATGAACGACGCATCTCCACTTCCACCCACTGTATCAGAGTGTGGTCAAAATATCCTGGATACAGGCATTGCCATCTTGCAAGGGTCATTGAGAGCCAGAGACTGCGCAGTAGCGATATCCACGGTGAGGGAGTTCCTGTTGAAACATCCATCAGACCAATTGCGAGCAACTCCATTGAATGTGAGCTCATGGATTGGCTGTCACAGCCGTCAATCATGGCAGAAAGGCCCCCTGTTGTATCATTTAATAACTCATTAAAACTGAACTTTTAAAAATAAACACTTGAACAAAAATCAGGGTGATAAGAATTACCTTCAGTGACAGAAACCATCTTTGGGAAAAATTATTTGTTGTGTATTTTGAGTTTTTAGTTTGGCCTATTTTCATTCACTCATACAGAAGGGTGGGCCTTATGACCTGTACTGCAGACAGACACCAGGGGGCGATCAAGATTGAAAAGCCACATTATGGGGGAACTGTTATGTTGTTCATCTTTGTATACAGTCTATGGTACTGACATGTTAATGCCATTTTTGTAGTTTAGAAAGTGCTTCTGAGGTTCAGGTTTTATGTCATACTCGAGGCAGATGCTGTTTTGTGACACATCATGTCCGTCATGCCTCTTTTAAATCTGCAAAACAGCAATGCAATGTGTAATCACACTCTGGAGAGGAAAGATGGTGGTGTTGTTCTGGTTCTGTGTAAAAATGCAAAGGAGTCATAAAGAAAAAACCTTGGTAGTGGTTCGAAAGCGGGATCAATGTGTAAAAAGGGTTGTAGTGTCTTTGTGGCTGATAGATTATTGTGTTTGGAGTGCCTGTGATCCATTGGACGTGCTGATGGACTGCAGTAAGTGTGATACCTCACTTCCAGTGTATCTCTACCTCTGGTAGTGTTTCTGTGCTGCTCTTCCGAGCGATTCCCAGCTAATCTTCTAACTTGCTCCTTACTTCGGCTGCTTCTTGTCTGTGATTAAAACTCACTTAAGTTTTACACACTCACCACTGTCTCCTCTCAGCGGTTTTTCCTGTTTAATCACACAGCCGCTCACTCACTGTTAGCTCGTTAGCTACTTTAGCTTTAGCTCTGGTTAGCGATGGCTTCTCCCTGCTCTTCTCCCTCTTCTGCTGCTCTCTCCTGCTCAGTGTGTCAGATGTTTGGTTACTCCTCTTGCCTCCTTAAACGACAGCGGTACTTGTAACAAGTGTTGTTTATTTGCTGTGCTGGAGGTGAGGCTTAGCGATCTGAAAGCGTGGCCCCGCACCGTGGAAAATCCCTCCTTAGCTACGATAATTAGCAAGCTGGGAGGCTGGGTGACTGTCCGAGCGAAGCATAGTAAGCCGCAGCCCACGGTACACCTTCCACCCCCCCCCTTCACATTTTAAATAAGTACTCCCCGCTCAGCGACACACCGGCTGAGGACACAACCCTGGTCATTGGTAGCTCTATTTTGCAAAACGTGAAGTTAGTAGCACCAGTGGCCATAGTCAAATCCCTGGGGCCAGAGCGGGCAATGTCGAGTCAAATTTAAAGCTGCTGGCAAAGGATAAACATAAATACAATAAAATTGTTATTCACGTCGGCGGCAATGACACCCGGTTACGCCAGTCGGAGGTCACTAAAATTAACATAGAGTCGGTGTGTGAGTACGCAAAGACGATGTCAGACAAGAAATCTTCTCTGGACCCCTCCCCAATGTGACCAGTGACGACATGTTTAGCCGCATGTCATCACTCAACCGCTGGGGAATTAAATGCAGGCTCTTTAACATTAGATCCCTATCAAACAAAGCTCTTTTAGTCACTGATTTAATATTGGATAATCATATTGATTTATTATGCCTCACTGAGACTTGGCTTTGTCCTGATGAGTACGTTAGCCTGAATGAATCCACTCCTCCTGGTCATATAAATAGTCACGTTGCGCACGACACTGGCTGAGGAGGGGGAGTCACTGCTATTTTTGATTCAAGCTTAGCAATTCACCCTAAAACTAAGCTAAACTATAGTTCATTTGAAAGCCTTTTCCTTAGTCTTTCTCACCCATCCTGGAAAACTCTATTGCCAATTCTATTTGTTATAGTGACCCGCGCCCCTGGCCCATACTCTGAATTTCTATCTGAATTCTCTGAGCTTATATCAAGTTTAGTGCTTAAAACAGACAAAGTAGTCATCGTTGGGGATTTTAACATTCACATGATAGTGATAGCCTTAGTTCTGCTTTTGCCACGCTGTTGGATTCAGTTGGCATCAGTCAATGTGTACATAAACCCACTCATCGCTACAATCACACCCTAGATCTTGTCCTAGCATACGGCATCAATATTGAAGATTTATTAGTCTTCCCCGAGAATCCCGCTCTGTCTGACCATTATTTAATAACTTTTAATTTTTTACTACTCGACTACAAGCCTCTCAGCAAGAGTTACTATTCTAGATGTCTATCTGATTCAGCAGTGGCTAAATTTAAGAAACTGATTCCTTCTGCATTGACATCATGACCATGTGTTACAGTGACTGAGAATACTCTTACTAACTTAAGTCATTCTCAAACTGATTGTCTTGTTGACAATCCCAGGTTTCTTTTCAACACTGTAGCTAGGCTCACTCAGAGTCACAGCTCTGTAGAGCCCTGTATTCCTTTGGTCCTAAGCAGTGACAACTTTATGACTTTCTTTAATGATACAATTCTAACTATTAGAGAAAAAATCCATCACCTCTTGCCCTTAACAACCCCGGACTCAGGTAGCTTGGATATGGCGGCAAGGCCTGGAATTTATTAGGACCATTTTTCCCACATTGACCTTCGCCGACACTCTACTTTGATTTCTGCATCCAAGCCATCAACATACCTGTTAGACCCCATCCCAACTAGGCTACTTAAGGAAGCTTTAACCTTATTAGACAATTCTTTATTCAATATAATCAATGCAATGTCTTTATTAACAGGCTATGTACCACAGTCCTTTAAAGTAGCTGTCATTAAACCTCTTCTAAAGAAGCCCAATCTCGTTCCTGAGATTTTAGCTAACTATAGACCGATATCTTATCTCCCCTTTATTTCTAAAATCCTTGAGAGAGTGGTTGCTCCTCAACTCGGTGACTTTCTCCAAGATAATAGTTTATTGTAGGACTTTCAGTCAGGCTTTAGACTTCATCATCGTACAGAGATGGCACTAGTAAAAATTAACAATGACTTACTGATTGCTTCTAATTCAGGTCTGGTCTCTGTTTTAATCCTTTTAGATCTCAGTGCCGCTTTTGACACGATTGACCATCAAATCTTGCTGCACAGAATGGAACAGTTAATTGGCCTTAAAGGAACAGCACTAACCTGGTTTAAGTCTTACTTATCAGATTGTTCCCAATTTGTTCACATCAATGACCAATCGTCAGTGCATACTAAGGTCTGCTTCGGAGTGCCACAGGGTTCTGTGCTTGGACCAGTCCTTTTTACTTTATATATGCTTCCTCTAGGCAACATTATTAGAAAACACTCCATAAATTTCCATTGTTATTCTGATGATAACACAAATTTATCTATCTATGAAACCAAATGAAACTGATCAGCTATCTAGCCTTTAAACATGTCTTAAGGACGTAAAAGCCTGGATGAGCCGTAATTTCTTGATAAATTCAGACAAAACTGAAGTTATTGTTCTTGACCCCAAACACCTCAGAAGCTCCTTTTCAATCGATGCAATTTCTCTAGATGGCATTACCTTGCCCTTTAGCACAAATGTAAGGAACCTCTGAGTTTTATTTGATCAAGATTTATCTTTTGTCTCCCATATAAAACAAACTTCAAGGACTGCTTTCTTTCACTTGCACAACATTGCAAAAATTAGACATATCCTATCCCAGACAGATGCTGAAAAATTAGTACATGCATTTGTCACCTCTAAAACCTGGATTACTGTAATTCCCTATTAATTGGTTGACCCAACAAATCACTTAAATCACTCCAACTGGTGCAGAACGCTGCTGCACGTCTTCTAATGGGAAGCAAGAAAAGGGACCATATTTCTCCTGTTTTAGCTTCGTTGCACTGGCTCCCTGTAAAATCCAGGATTAAATTTAAATTCCTCCTCCTTACTTACAAAGCTCTAAATGGTCAGGCTCCATCCTATCTGTTGCAGCTCATAGTTCCTTACCAACCCTCAAGATCTCTGCGCTCTGAAAATGCAGGGTTACTTGTGGTTCCCAAAGTTTCCAAATGTAGGATAGGAACCAGAGCCTTCAGTTACCATGCTCCTCTCATATGGAACCATCTTCCTGTTTCGGTTAGGGAGGCAGATGCCATTTCCACTTTTAAGGGTAGACTTAAGACCTTCCTCTTTGATAAAGTTTATAATTAGGCTTGGCTAAGGTTGCCCGGACCAGCCCGTAGTTAGGCTGACATAGGTTTAACTTGCCGGGGGACTTTCTATAGGGGTCAGAGAGCAGTGGGGACTAACACTGCTCTCTGACCTTTATATTTATACCATAATAGCAGTTTAGTGACCCTAGTTTCTTGTGCACAAGTTTCTTGTGCTCAGTTGAAATCCCCATCTGTGTGACGGGGAGGAGGGAGAGGTGGCAGAGCTTTCGGCCTGATCCAGTGGGAGTGGTTTTGAGTACGTTCAGACCTGCCACTCTGGCTCTGCTTCCTCTATCTTTCTTTCTGGCTCTGCTTCCTCTCTCTTTCTTTCTTTTCTATTACTGCTCTCTGGCATTCATATTTAAGTCGTAATTGCTGATCAATGACTCTAGGATCCTCATTGAGTGCTTATCCTTTTTACTGCTCACCACTTTGGTGCTGTTGAGCTGCACTACCCTAATCCCATTGCCTCTCCGGAGCATTCCTGCTCCCTTGTTTCCTAACTTTCCCGGATCCTGGCCGCAGCCCTGGCTGTGCCTGATCGTTGTGATATCTGTGCTGGCGCTGTGGCCATGCCTTTGGCTGCACTGATACTGTACCCTCCACTTGCCCTGATAGTGCTCTCGGTCCTGGTTGCGCCGATGCTGTGATCATGCCTTTGGACACCTCCGTATCAATATATGCATGAGACTCTTATCAATATCATCATAGAGTGCATTTGATAATTTTGCACCTATCGTTATTGTATAATGACATGCATCTGTTTACATTATTGCTGTGCCTCTTTCCCCCTCCCCCCTCTCTCTTTCTCTTTACTTTGTGCCACAATTGTATTTCATTTGTTATTTAAGACATCTATTGCACGCGTATCCGTCCTGGAAGAGGGATCCCTCATCATCCTCTGCCTCTTCTGGGGTTCTTTTTCGGGGTTTTTTTCTTTTTCGGGAGTTTTTTCTTGGGTGATGTGAGGGTCTAAGGGCAGAGGGATGTCATACACTGACCCTCTGAGGCAAACCATGTTTTGTGATAATGGGCTCTACAAATAAAATTGACTTGACTTGTTTTGTGACTGAGCCCACAGTCTAGTATTTTTTTCTTAAACAACCCTGAGTTGATTGAAGATGATCTCACAGGTCTCACTCCTGACTGGACAGTTTTCCTTTTTTTTCCCCTTATTTCTGGAAGGCTTAGTCCTCTTTTTGTTTCAACACTACCCTTTTTCTGTGGCGTATTTCTTTTTTACCAAGATTAAAATAATAGAGTGTGTACGCCCTATCCTAGCTTCTCTCTGTGGCTTCCCTCCCATTGCTGCTTCTTTCTGTTTCATCACAAGCATAACCAGTGTGTCCCAAGATGGCAGTGAAATGGCCATATCACAAGATGAGGCCTTTGATGCTGATAAATGAGAGCTTTCTGTGGGCTCCCTTTACTTCTCCCATTGCTGCATTTCTTTCTTTCACTTGATGGATATTGGTAGCTCTGATTATTGAAATGTGTTAAATTATTCAGGAATCTTTACGTACCCAAAAGTACGTTTTAATCAGGAAGCTTGCAATTTCTTTATGAGGACTTGTCACTCGATGTGGACCTCACAAAAAGCACTTGAGATTAGATTTTAGATTTGGTTTGACATGATTTGAATCTTGATGTGGACATTCACAAAAAATATTTTAGAAGAGCTCTGGTTTCAGCATTGAATTGAATTCATAATGTTTTTTTTATTGATGCACTGTTCATTAAATGGAAATATTGTAGATGTCTCTGGGCTTAGTGTGAATTTGCCGTGCCACTGGATGACTGAAAATATACTGTTTTTTTTTTTTTTCTCACCACAGCAAGGGAAGAGAATGTGGCCACTTTCCGTGGCTCCGAGTACTTCTGCTACGATCTCTCTCAGAACCCCATCCAGAGCAGCAGCGACGAGATCACGCTCTCCTTCAAGACATGGCAGCGCAACGGCCTTATCCTTCACACTGGCAAGTCAGCTGACTATGTAAACCTGGCACTGAAGGATGGCGCTGTGTCCCTTGTTATCAACCTGGGCTCTGGAGCCTTCGAGGCCATTGTAGAGCCAGTCAATGGGAAGTTCAACGACAATGCATGGCATGATGTCAAAGTGACGCGCAACCTCCGGCAGGTAAGGCACAGAGGTGGATGTGCAAAATAAGAACATTGCATTGATGATAATGCATAGCAGTTGATTTGAAATATACTACAGGGCTGCCAATATTTTTGTTTAGTTTGATAGTTTCATAACTCACTGATCCCCAGAATTTTGTTTTTAAGGTTGAGCATTCAAATTCACAATTTTCAAGCATTTACAGATGAAAAGACAAGTCAAACATCATGAGCATTGATAAGTATATAATTGATCAGCATACTTGCCAGCCTCCAGACATCATAGCCTAAATGATGTTGATGAATCACTCTGAGTGCACAAAGCTGAAACCACTAACTTGCTGAATTTTGTCTGGTGATTTACGATTCTTATTGATTATTTATATGTGACAATTGCTATTTGATGAAATGGATTTCCAAGATGGTTAATGGTGCTCTTGCAAAAAAAATAATTTATAAAAAAAGGAGCTTAGTTTGGAAATATGTTTGTTAGTAAGTTCTTGTTTCAGCAGGTATCTGTTCCATCTACAGTCTCTAACTTGATGTTGTTCACAGTCAGGCCACAATTACATATGGCAGATCTGCTGATTCAGTTTTGTATTGTAAATGTAGTCTTCCCACACATGGTTCAGCCCTATCAGCTGTTTATTTAAACATTATTATGTGCACTCATATCCCAGGCAGGCCAAGTTATCAGTTGGGCTGAAAAATTAGTGCTACTGGGATCATCCAAGGGTTCCAGAACGGCCCTGGCCAGTTGTCCAAATGGCTGAGTTTACCCAAGTGGGTCCCACATAGATAGTACTGGGGACCAAGTGACCAGGCCCAATATGGACATCTCATCTGGGGCCTATGGTTAAACCGACCCATGTTGGCAATTAGCATGGGGTCATTATAGAAAAATTAGACAAACCTAAATAGGGCCCATTTATTAGCCAACTTACTACCATCACATACAGATATTGTTGATATTGTCGCTGTTTAGCTTGCTGGCTTGCTTATTGTCAGTTAACTTATTTGTTTTATGTTGTTTCCTTTAAACATGTTTTGTCATATATATATGAGGGTTTTTTAAGTGAAGGAGCACCAATTCAGGTCTGATTTTCCCACTGTCATCTTAGCTCTTTCATTTCATAGTTGTAGAAGGCAGTTTCCTGCCTCTCTTTACCTTCTGTCTTTTTCCCTCCTTAAGTCAGTCAGTCAGTCAGTCATTTTCTGTAACTGCTTGTCGTGAGGGTCGCGGGGGGCTGGATCCAATCCCAGCTGTCATTGGGCGGAAGGCAGGGTACACCCTGGACAGGTTGGATAGTTAGCTGGATAGTTGCTAGTTAGCTGGATAGTTGCCAGACTATCGCAGGGTCGAAACATATAGACAGACAATCTTTCACGCTCACAGTCACACCTAAGGGCAATTTAGAGTCACCAATCAACCTGAGCTGCATGTCTTTGGACTGTGGAAGGAAGCGGGAGACCCTGGAGAGAACCCACACAGACACGGGGAGAACATGCAAACTCTGCACAGAAGGCCCCCCGCCCACGGTCCGAGCCCCATTCCAACTGGGTTTTGAACCAGGGACCATCTTGCTGTGAGGCAACAGTGCTAACCACGACGCCACCGTGCTGTCCCCCTCCTGACTAGACAGGGTCTAGTCATCCAAGACCGCTACTGATTACCCAAGATGGATCTCCATTCAGCTGTACAACCTCTCTACAACTTGTGTGTTCAGATATATACTTTATACCAACCTTAAGTTAATGGACTGATTTGGCCCACAAATCAATTTATAAAACATATAAATAAATCCAAACTGACTTTGTTGCAATCCTGTT
This sequence comes from Plectropomus leopardus, assembly GCF_026936395.1. Classification (NCBI taxonomy): domain Eukaryota; kingdom Metazoa; phylum Chordata; class Actinopteri; order Perciformes; family Serranidae; genus Plectropomus; species Plectropomus leopardus. The sequence continues at coordinate 34,932,956 of NC_142189.1, read as the reverse complement.
CCTAATCCTGGTTGATTTGGTGACACCTGTGGCTACTGATGATAACAACAACAACAACAACGACAATTTAATACAACAGCAAACATTAGCTGAGCAGTCACTTTGTCAGAAATACACCAGAGAGCACCTGGTGGATGTATTTACAGTGCAGCCAAATAAATTCACAGTGTGAATAAAAAATCATTCAAAAATACCAGCTACCCCAATTTGATTTCATTCTGCAAATGGCACAAGTGATTTTCCACACAAGTCACAATAGGAGAAATAGTTGCTATGGAGTTGGTGGTGTGCAGTCTGTTGCCTGAAGCTCTTCATCTAACAGCTTTCTGTGGCTGCTCCTGACCCTTCCATTACTCCCTGACAGATTTACAACTCATAAAAAAGACCTAAAAGATTTGTTACGGATTTTTGATGAACAATCATGGCCAGCACTAATCTCAGTGACAAATACACCATGTTTCCTGTAATTGCATCACATTAAAAGCCACTGTATAAAAAGTAAGAACAGTAACACTGATTTACATACTGCATAGCTTCCTGTTAATCACTCATGTTTAAATCCTGCATGGGAATTATGGATTCTCCCACTAAATGTAAATTGCAATACAGTAGGATATTACAGGGTATAAATTCACTGAATGGCTATTGCTGAAAAGTGGTCAAACATAAATAGTATAAAAATGCTATTTGATTTAATCAAAACCGTAAGGATAATAATACAAAACATCCATAAAACATCAAGGCTGTCGTTATTATTTTTGTTATTGTCAAAGCTAGAGGTGGATTGGTCCAACAAACCTGGGCTTTGGAGCAGGAGTCTGGTGTTCCCATTTGAATGTGATGTTTTTTTCTACACCTTACCATGTGTGTCCTTGCCCTAAACCTAACCATCTGTGACTTTGTCGCCTTAACCCAACCATCTGTGCTGCTGTTGCATGTGCTGTTGATGTCTAAACACATCCACATGCCACATCATCCCATCATGTGCATTTGTTGACATCAGGTTGTGGCACCCTGGAGTGTAAACAATAGATGCAGAAGAATACCTAACTATGTAGACGCGGTAGTTCACAACAGATGGGCAACATGTTACACATAGGGATGAGATTGTGTTGGTTTGTTCACTTCTATCTGTACATTCAGTTTGTCCATTTTGTTGGTGATGGATCTGGTGTTCAAGAGAAAAATGATAGGAACTGGAACTTTTTTTGGCCGTCTATTTAAACGTGGTTGTATGTTGGCCTGGCAGCCTTATTTTGTCTGCAGTGTCTCTTCACCTTCACCTCCGCCTTCAGTCAACAATCCATGAAAAACCTGAAATCCTGAATATGTCCTCTGGTATGTCGTGTAAGTGGAGATATTCAGTTGTAACAGTCTGTTTACTTCATAATCCTATGCTCAGGGGATCCTGATGACTGTAGATATGATTTGCACAGCTGACTGTGACACAGACAACCAAAAAATACACACATCTCTATGCGCTGCAATTCTAATCTTTTCATGATGTTTAACAAATTATGAATGCTTTGCTCTCATTGTTGTTGAGATTTCAGCTACCATTTGTTTAAAGAATTTCACAAAAAATACTGAAACATGTTAGAACAAGTCCAGTTCAATTCAGTTCAGTACTTCTGAAGATGTACAATTTGATGCTGAAATTATGTTTCTACAAAGAATGGTATAAATGTCAAAATAAAACCTCAATATAAATAGCATATATAGCTACAAAATGCATTTCCTGTACCAAATGCATGTGAATGCTGACAGCTGAAATTAATCAAAAAGCATTGCTGAAAAACCAGAAATATGAATTAAATTGTATGAAAAATGTTTAACTGCAATTGCATTACACACACTATGTGTATCTGGAAGTTGAATTGTAAAACTGGCTGGGTTAGAAGTTGAACTGCCTTACCTACACTGTAATAAATTTTCCTGTAAAAAACAGTGAAGAACTAGCAGCTCAGTTGCCATTATGTTACCATAAAATTAACATCTATTTACTGTCACAAAAATTTACAGTTTTGTACCGTAAATAAAAAAAAACATTGTGAACTGTAAAAAAAACAGTAAAGAACTGGAAGCTGAGTTGCCATTATGTTGCTGTAAAATTTACATATTTTTACTGTTACTCAATTTACAGTTTTGTCCTGTAAATTAAAAATACAGTGTAAACTGATATTTACTGTAAAATTACTTTCACTGTATTTTACAATTAAATGACTAATTAGTTTGTATTATTTATACATTTCAATAATCTATCAAAAATATGATTTCACACAGTTAAAAAGGCAATTTTGTTAAGAAAAACATGTTACAAGACTGTCACTGACTTTAGGTATCACAAAATCTCTGTTTGAACCTGGCCACAAGCATGGAAGGCAAACCGTATTAAAATTAACCTTTTGATTTTTCAATCCTGTGAATAAAATGTAAGAGAAAAAGCAGCTTCTTATTGCACTTTACTTTTATTTGAATGTTAACATGACATGTAAAAAACCTCACATGCAGAACAGTTGCATGTTAAATTAATAATTAGTAAATTGCACTTTACTTTTATTTGAATGTAGATGATATGTAAAAACTTCACATGTGGAACAATTGTATGTTAAACGAATAGGCTAAATGGTAAATTGCACCTTACTTTTATTTGAATGTAAAGATGGCATGTAAAAACTTACCATGCAGAACAATTACATGTTAAATGAATAAATGGTAAATTGCACCTTACTTTTACTTGAATGTAAATATGGCATGTAAAAACTTCACATGCTGAACAAATTGCATGTTAAAAACAGTATTACATGTAAAAATTACATGTTAAAAACAGTACTATGAACATATAAAAGTAACAGTATTACGAACATACAACAGTGTTTGTGTGGAAGTCTGAAGAACATCAGTACAGTAAGTTGTCGAGATAACGGGCCGTCAGGTGTTTGTATTGAGCCTGTTGAAAGAGAAAAATGTTCATGGGTAGCGCGAAATGGAGGCTATTATGCTGGAATTGTGGAAATCATATGTGGGTCATATTGTAACTTAAGGCTGTCGCTGCACCTGCCCGTTCGTCACTATATTAACAAGTGAGAAGAGAACGAGTGGTTGCTTTTCCGCTGTTTTGTTTATTGTTTACAATGGGGCTGGCGAAAAATTAATCCATAAAGCGGTGGATAACGTTATATGACGTAACGTATTGTGTAGCCTTAACTGTCATAAAGATTGCGGAGAGCGTTTCTGTCATACAGTGTTTCAACTGGGTGTTGAATTAGCCTAATGTTAGACGGTAGGAATACATTAGAGTTCAGTTAAAAAAACAGTAAATGAGCTGTAATTTCACCGATTTTCTGTAATATTAACAGTAAAGCACTGTTTATTGAAAAAACACCTTAATACTGTTGAAATTCTGCTGTAAATTTACAGAAATTATTTACAGTGTAAAGAAGCGAAGTGCTCAAGTACATTGCTACAAAAGTTGTAAGCTTAACTGGAATGCTGTCAAAGGTGGAAGTCAAAACTGAATAATGAAAAGCTTGAAAGAAGAAATACTTTGCACTTTAATACAGATAAAGGGTAGAAAAAAGATGAATACTAACATTAATATCCTTACAAAGCATCACTTTTTTGGACATTTAAGGGATCATTGTAGCAGACAGTATGCAGAGGTAGAGTATGTTATAGATGTTATGTTGTTTGTTGTGATGCCAGTAATGGTGTTATTTTTACATATTGTCATAGCTAATGGTTTGATAAGTAAGGCAAATAGTCATGGCAAATAGAGAGGTCATCCTCGTCTGGTCCCTCTGCAGTGTATTTTTTTTTTTTTTTTTTTTTTACAGAAGATGGGTATGGTACCTAAACAACTACAGAAAGCCACTGGTGTGATAGCCATGGCAGCTGAGACTAGCTCAAGGTGGTTGTGATTGGCAAGAGCCTGCTGTTGGAGCACTTCTGCAGGGGAAGGCTGATGTAGTCTTCACTGCCCCACCCAGGCAAGGCATACAGGCTAAGGTGCGGAATGCTTATGACCCTGAGATACCTGCTGGAAAAAGAAGGGCTCCCAACAATATAATTGTTCTGACAACACAAGGTTTAGACTCACTTCTCTGCTTTTATTGATTAAACCTGGGCCATGGAAATAACATTGCAATTCTAGGTGGTATGTTCCTTTAAACTCTGTCAGTGTATGTGTGTGTGTGTTCAGGTAAGACACAGAACATTAACAAAAAATGTAAAGCCTGAGCTGCTAGTGAGAGAATTCATTGTACTAAATGTGAGACATCGATGCACATGATCAGATGATGCCTACCATAGTAAAAATTAAAAAGACAAATATGCACTGTTGATTAAATATGTTGGCCTATCGGTCACAATAACATATAAGGCTATACAGAAAAAAAGCTGTAGATTAAGACCTTATATTTTACAAGCTATAATGGATTGCCTGGAGTAGAAAGAAAGAACTGCTAAGTTGAATTGAATCTGTTAAATATGTCATCATTAGCCTGTTTCCTCTCTCAGATATACTTAAAAATGCTTTTGAGAAAGCCACCACCCCGATAAACTGACCAACATTAACATCTTTACCTTTGGATGATTTAGGGAATCAAAAGCCAAATCTGCTCTGATTTCTTTTGCATCCTTTTAACCTTGCTCCTTTTTCCACCTGTAAACTAATAACATTGTCTGTAAGTAAGTAGTGACTTAAGGAATTAAATTAACCATTCCTTCATTTAACATTGCTTAACTGTGTACTAATTTCCTCACCTCTCATCATTTAGGTTTGATTTGATTTTCTTTAATTCATTCACAAACACACCATTCACTTGTTAAATTTTGTTTCTTACCTGCCCCACCTGTCTGCAAAGAAAACAGGCATTGGATGTGCTATGGTAAACAGACTCCATTTCATGGTAGATATCATTGTTGTCATTTTTTGTTTGCTGTGTATCCCCCACCCCTCTAATACAAACACACAAAATAGGTTTTGTATTTCCTAGCTTTCATGTTTACTTTGCTTTTCTTGTCCATCTATCTGCATTGCTTTTCTGCTTTCCTTTTAATGTTAATTTAATCTAACTTTTGCTTCTCTCTGGTTCACCACATATTTTCCTGTTGCATGCATGGCCTTACACCAGACTCTCATTTTCATTCACATTCACAAGGGAATGTTTTTTTTCTGTTTACATGCAGTGGTGCATGTAAGTTTTAAAATTTCAGAGAGCCAAGTAAAGAAAACATTTATTTATTAAACTTCTGAATGTTTAAAAATAAGCATTATCAATGTATCATTACAATGTGTTTGCACTGACTTTTCCTGTGCAGTAACGTACAGTGAACCTACTTCAGATTGTACATGGTCACAGGAACAATTTAAGCAAAAATGCACTGTGGTTCTCAGCAAACCCTATACAGAGACTGCTTTTATCAAATTTTCCAATGGTTTCATTGGGTATAAGCAAAGAAAGAAAGAAATTACTGCAAAGATTTGTGGGGATTAGGATTGCTAACTGGCTTTCATTTCCATTTGAAAAAGGGGGGCTCCTAATTTTGACTCAACGGAAATGAATTCTATTATAGAAAATAATTAATTATTTTTGGCAATTATTATTTATTTATTTATAATTATAATCTGAAACTAAAAAAATATTTAAATTAATAACTACAGTCAAATGCACACCTAAAGGTTGAACAATTTGGAAATCTTGTGGTTGGCACCATACACTACAACATTCAATAGAAAAAAGTAACAGTATTAATTTAGATAATAAAAGAAAAAAGTAAGTATCTAATTACTACCCCACTTCAAAACAAAAGTGATAGCACACACATGAAGGTATGTGAGCTTGTAGGGTTAGGATTCTCCACCATTAGCTGAGGCTATTCACCTATGTATTTGTTTTAATCTTTGCCTCTTATGGGACAAAGTGGTATTTAAAATTCCATATCAGAAAAAGACACAGGATTCTAATTAGCACCGGAATTCTTTGAATACTGATACCATTTGAAATCCAGCAATACTTTCTCAGGATAATTCAGGTTAATTACAACTCAGCTGGAAATAAAAACTTCATGACCACACATACATTATCTGTATTACCAGTAAAATGTATTTAACTATTGAAAGTAAAATTACTAACTATTTCAGCTTGTTGTATTACCATGAAGCATCAGTGAATTATTGCTGTTGCATTATCATCGATGAAACATTTTATTTTTGTGGTTAATAAACATAGATTAAATGTTTACTACTTTGGTAGTTACGTAAAGTAGTGGTACTGTAACTAGCACTGCTCACTTCCAATGAGAATGTTGTCAAAGATCTAAGGTTTTTACTATTTTACATGGTTTCCAATCTGATTTACTGCAGTGCGGATACTCTGCCATTCTGTGTGTCCTGCATGTTTACATTTGATTTTGTGTGGTGTGACACTAACTCCGCTCCTTCTTTGGTTTGTCTTTGTCTGCTCCTGCATGCTCCTTCTGTTATCTTCATAAGTTTGAATATTTATATTTAGAAGAGGATCAAATAAAAACAGTGAACACCACATGATTTGTGCATTATTAGTGCTACACGAATACCAATTCATGTTTGTCAGTGTCTTGAGCTACATTAACCTTTTTTACGTCTTAGTTTTAAAATGTTACTATCCATTCAATAGATTCAACTCCCACATCATCTACCTGCTTATTTTAAAACATGAAGACAATTGTAGGCTGACAGATTTTCTGTTTATCTGTCCTGCCTGATCCATAAAACATGTAAACATATCATCAGTTCTAAGATTTATAATGCAGACGGACTTGTGTGAGCTCTGTTAACATGAGGCCACCTTCTATTTTGACAGTCCAAAAGAAACTTATTTCAAAACTCACTGTTTATTTCTCACTGTCAGGTGACAATATCTGTGGATGGGATTCTGACTACCACGGGTTACACTCAGGAGGACTACACCATGTTGGGCTCTGATGACTTCTTTTATGTGGGTGGAAGCCCCAGCACTGCTGACCTGCCTGGATCCCCAGTCAGCAACAATTTCATGGGCTGTCTCAAGGAGGTAAAGTACCCCATCAATTATTTTTAATATGAATTAAAATGCTGAAATATTCCATTCACCCTATTAATGTGCTGATTGTAGCTGTGGCTAACCCAATATCATTTCAATTACGAGAGACAGGTGAATACAATAAAGCTACTTGTTTAATACAGATTGCAGGTGTACAGATTGACAGGTGATCGGATGATTACAATTTGACAGAAAGTTCTTGGTGCTTGGACTCGCAAAGACAATTTGTAATTGAGCAGCATCTGAGCAGCAGCAAGAAAAATCCAAAAAAACGGGGTGCAAAAGAAAACACAGCGTTATATTTTCCCCAAAGAATATTTACTTACTGAGCTTAAGTGAAACAAGCCATGATTAATTAAACAAGGCTGGTATAATCAGCTAAAAGATTGAACACAATAGTAAAGTGACACTGGAATATTTGAGATGAAGGTATTAAATCAACAGTGAACCATAATAACAAGACAAATGAAACACATCCTGCAGTGGCTTTTTTAAATCTTACATCTTAGCCAGCAATGGCCAATGGTCAGCAATGACTTGCTTGCAATGAATAGGCTTTACCCAGCAACCATGCTTCACCAACAATGGCAAATGGACAGCAATGACCTGCTTGCAATGAAAAGGCTTTACCAGCCAGTGATGATAAATGATTTAATTTTTTTAACAGGCTTTAGCCAGCAATGGCTAATGGTGAGCAGTTACCTGAATGGCTAATATGTTTGAGCGTAGCCAGCCCAGCAGAGTCTCAGTTACCTGCTACCTGAAATACTGGATTCATTAAACCATGAATAAGTCAACCAGAATTAATCAATAACTGTCTTTGACTAAAAAAAAGGACAGCATTGACCTAAGCAGCTAAATAATGAAATGCAAAACCACTTACCACAAGTTATATGTAATTGTTTTGCATAGTTGTTTAGGCCTGAATGGTAATTATAGAATTTCATCTATAGAGCACATTTCCAAAAAAAAAAAAGTTTCAGTTAAAGTTTAAGCTTTACAGGGTAAAAAAACGACAAATAGAATCAGTAAGTGTTTTATTAAAGTTTTATTTTATTAAGGTAATGTTTGGTTCTTCAGACAATGAGCAGTATCACCACCATTTAATGTATATACACAGACGGTTCATGAACGACCAGCAAACACCACTCTCCCTGTCTGAGCTTCTAGACCACCTCTGGGTTCTCATCGTTGCACCTACCATCACTCTGATGTCATGATGCATCCCATGGCTGAAGACATCTGACCAAGCTTCCTCTGTCACACCTCCTTCGTCTTCTTTTCCTAATTTCCTTTAAGTTTCACAAAAATAAACAAGCAAATCGTAGAAGGTAGATGGTAGAAGGTAGGTTTAATTTGTTATTTTTCTTAAAAGTGTTGTAAGTCTGACTTAAAAGTTTTGCTGGTTGCACCATGTAGACTTAAGACTGCTAAGACCAGGTGTAATCTTTTGCCTAGTCAGGAGCAGGAGTAAAAACAAAATCTCAACTGTTTCTATATATCAGCCTGATAGCCAGCACAAGAGCAACAAAAGTTTAACAGCAACCCATAAAAGCTTTCCTGCTAAAGTCTCCTTTTTATCTAAATAACAAACAAACAAAAACACACGTCTGTCCTTCACCTCAGCTTGTTGAACAAACAACTAAACAAACATTCACCAGTGAAAAGTGCACCGCTAAAAATAGCAAACTAATTAGCTGGTCAGCAGCACATTAAACAGCAATATATAAACTTACCGGCAACTGTCCATGTGGTTCATTTAGACACTTGTGTGGTCCTTATTTTTTAATACAACTGTTAATAGCATATTGTCTGTCCATGAGTTGTAAGCCAACTTTCATTACTTTTTCTGTCCTTTTACGTGATGTTCCACATGCCACCTGCTGTCAGTAAAACACAGGCACATCTCTCCTGTTCAGTTCTACATATCTTTGTATTTTGGCTTTGGTGAAATTTCCTTGTCTTTTCTCTGATTCTTCATACCAGTGTTGCCACAAATGATAAGCTACACATGAGAAAGACAGCAGGAGAAAGTTAATGTCTCCTAGCAAGTCATGCACTGCTCAGCAACACCTGCAATCGTCGGGGATTCACATGAATGTGCAATGCTAAGCTCAAGCATAGTTAAGACTCAGCTGAAGTTCCCTTCTAACGACGGACTAAGCAGCTTAGTTAAGACCAGTTGGTGCAACCAGCCCCAGATTAACACTGGTAATTACATTGATCTTGTTCAGTTACTAAATCCATCCACAAGCACTCCTCATATCCCCAGAGAGCTGCAAACCATGCTTGGCCCCATTAATCTCAAACTGCCATTCCCTATCTGTTCCAGTTGAATACTCTTTCCCTTCTCACTATCCTGTGACATCATTTGTTATGCCTTTCCCAACTCCAAGTCAGAGCTCGATGACAACTCGTCACTGATCCTTGATCTGGCCTTGCAGTTCAAAGGCAATGGATTCTACACCTACTACATTATTTTCGCACCCCAACCTGCTGGCCATCTCAGAAATTGAATGAGAGAACATTTTGGGAACATTAGGCCACAACCTAGCGCTCACTAGCGCATTTTCACTGCTCGCCCCCCCTTGAACTGTGACATGTGCTGCACCATCCCATCAAGCAACAGCATGCACTCTCACTGCTTCTAGACCCCACACCTCAGCTTCAACTTAACAAAGCTCTGCCGTCTTCTGCAGCATACCCCCCACAGCTGCAGTCCCTCCACCCTCCACCCAGCACCCCTAAACATGACAACAGCCAGTCAACCACTCTTGGCCCCCATCCCAAAGGTGTGGATTGAAGAGAAAGACTAGTCCTCTGCCAAAGCAGTAGATTCTAATTAAGAATTTTATTTCAATGACTTTTAATGCAACGTTTCAAGCTGTTTCCTCCATACTTGCTCCTTCAGCAACTGAGCCCATGCCAGAACAATTTTCCCCATGCCTTGTCTATGATCCTGACTGTGGCTGTGCCTGGCTTCTGGTTGCACTGATGCCGTGGTCCTGCTCTCAGCTTTATATTATATTAATATAATTGTATTGTTCTTTACAACATCTATTGCATGTCTTTGCATCCTCGGAGATGGATCCCTTCTCAGTTGGTCTCAGGAAGAGCAACTGAGGAGGGATCCATCTTCCAGGATGCTCAGGCTCAGGCTCAGTTGATCAGTTGCTCTTACTTTATATTTTTTTCTATTCAGATCTTTATCCAAAGCACTCTATTGGATCTTGACAAACGACCATAAAGCAAGTTATTTCTCTCCTGGATGACTTCCTCATCATCACCCCGCCTTCTTCACCCACAGCATACAACCTAAACACTCTGATGTCTGCATTCTATGAACTTGGAGTTTCTCTCACCCCAGGAAAAATGGAAGGTCCCAGCACCTCTCTAGAATTCCTCAACATCATCCCTGACCCTGAATCACTCCAAGCATACCTGCCTACTGAGAAAATCCATTGGATTTCGTTGCTTATTTCACACTTCCTTTAGGTCCACTAAAGGAACTACATGACCAGGCCAGAAGACATCCAGCTTTTGACAGGCGCAGCCCCTGCTATTGGCTCCGGGCAGCTACTACAGCAGCAGGTGGTTCTCTGCCAAATGGCTGCACGAATTCTCACCCCTTACTCCGTCCTCCACCATCTGCTAAATGTATCCAGTTGTTATAGCAACAATTCTTTGGGAGCACGAATTGTCTAAGAAGACCATGGCCATCTACTCTTACAACAAGTCCATCATTAACAAAGGACTGCCCCATTGTCCAGACATCATGCAGTTCATGCAGAGGATCACCCTAATTATGGCCCAACACCAATTTATTGTCAGAACCTCCCACATCCCAGGTCATAATAACTTTTGTGGGTTTCCTTCCTGAATTTCAGTTAACTGGCTCCAGCTTTCGAGCTTCCTCCAGCTACAGTCCCACCATTGCCAGCTTCCATCTTCAACTAACTCCACACCTGGAACAACTGGATACTGCTTTGCAAGATACTATTTCCAACAGCATTGCTCCCTGAATATTGTCTTAATATATCTATATCTAAATAAATGGAATTGCTCCAAAACCTTCCACTCCTTCAACCTTACATTCCTTTCACTCAATGTCCTAAACCTCTCTAGCATCATCACATTTACCCATTACATTCTCAAGATTAAATCTTCCACAATCAGTAGCATTATCTTCTTCGTAAAATTGTCTCCACTCACATATCAGCTTGTTAATCAAAGACTTCTGCAAGGCTGAACCATATCCCATGCCAAACAGTTTCCCATCAATTCAGACCTCCTTTGACTTTGCATCTGAACTCTCCATTAAGGCTGTCTGCATTTATAGACAAAGTCTTGGAATTCATGTTCCTATTGGCATTCTTTGGCTTTTTGCCCTGTTCAGAGTCGATTTCTCCTACCTTCACCTTCCATCTATTCGACACACCTCCTTGTCTGACATTTCCTTTCATTCATCTGAAGTCAAAACCAACACATTAGTACTAGACTTGCACCCAAGTTTGTATGAACCAATCTGTGACTTCTCAAACTCATGGCAAACCTGCACAGCTTCTCCATATGACCCTCCGAGAGGTTCAAGATTAAGAGAAATAGAAGATCAGAAGCTTTTCTGTATGCTGGCTTAATGACATCACAGATCACGTCACATGTCACATAACTTCCCAGTCACATTTAGTTGGGGGTCCATGGGCAGGACGTCACACTAAGGAGTCCATGAATGAAGGGAAAAGTTCTTTTGTGCTTCTTGCTGGTCAGATGTTTCTATTGTGGATGAGCCTGGCTCAAAGAAAAGGGGTTTTCAGTGCAGTCTTTGCTGTGCTGTTCCAAGGGTACAAGAGGAGGCTGGATACTCTCCATGTTCTACTAGAGATAGCAGCTCAATGCAAACTCAACTTTGTTCTCCTGATTGCTTGAAAACTTAGTTTGTAGACCCATGTCTGCCTGAAACTTCTCTGGTGTCTTCACATTTTGTGTCTGCTGGGAGCAGGCCACATTCATGGTGCCAGCCTTTTCTGCTGTGAGCAAACTTAACAGCTTTTGATGACTTAGTGCCATTTTAATAAGCTAACATATGATTGAGACCCACAGATGTACACACAATCACAATGGCCTTTTTTGCTACTTACTCAGCCTTAACATTTTATGGCTTGCCATGTCTTTTTTTTAATCACAGCTTTTCAGCATTTTTATGACATACTGTAGTGTGACTTTTTTTAATATACTATACAATGACTTTTTTATGAGACAAACTTTTGACATTGACAGTGATAGAGATTAAATTACACTCAAGTTCCACTCCAGTTTTCCACTTTTTAGCCTTGTACATATGAAAGTAGTGAAACAGAGACAGTACAGTATTTGGCATTGATTTTACCTACCAACCGCAGCTGAGCAATATCTTGTACTGTATTACAGCAACACCACTTAGACAGAAATGCATTAGACCTTTATAGAGCCAAAAGTAATGCTAATAGAACATTTTTTTATGTTTATTCATTACAGCTTCTTCATTTTTTGGTCATTTTGGGCTTTTCTTGGATTTTAAGTAAACAAAGTCTCGGCTTCCAGAATACAAAACTTAATCATCACATTCAGAGGATAAATATAATTTTGAAACTTGTACTGTAATGATGAAAAGCTGTAGACACTGTGACTCTTGTCCTTTTCAGTACCACTGTCCTCCCACCCTCTGTGTCTCTCTGAAATTATGAATAAAAAAACGAAGCATTATAGTTCATTGTGATGGAAGGGTACAGTGGCAAATAAAGTCTTTCAGACTCAGACATCCTAATACCTGCTGGTGATCCACTTCAGCTAGTGCTTAGCAGCTTAGCATCGCATATTAAACTAAAAAATTTTGGCAGAAATTTCGGAGGGTGCCTGTCCCTGAGGGGCCACTAATGCATAAGAGGAGGAGGAGGGTGGCCACACTTACATACAGGGCCACAAGGCACAAGGACCAATTAATGGCCATTAATTATTAACTGGCATTATTAACCCCCCTCTTAGGTCAGCTCAAAAGAGGTAGTTCAATTTGATGGAAATGTCCCTGTCAAACTCGTCCATTTCACAGCCATACTTTTCACCAAATAGTCAAAATATTACAACGGGAAGAGAAAGGAGGTTGTAACGAACGTAGCCATATTAATTTGTCTTGAAAAATATCTGCTACATATCCCAAATCCCTGTGTAAAGAAAAGGTTCAAGAAGCCAATCTCCAGAAATGTCTCATCTTAGTTTGTGTTGAAGTAAATGGGGAATTTCATGGGTCTCCCTTCCTTTTGAGGTCACATGAGCCAGCTGTGTTGGGTTGTCAGCTTTCAAACCTACTTTTATCTGACCACCACAAGTTTTCCTACGTTTTGATGTAGAAATTGTGTATATTCGCTACTAACTGTGGGAGTAGTGGCAGTTTGTTCAGGAAATTAAAAAAAAATATTTTTCAGCTCCTCACACTCTAGCGACAGAGTAGCTTTGATCTCTGATCCCATAAAAAACACTGTAAAATCTGAAACGTCCTGAAAAACATCATGATACATTAACTGTGAATTCATAAAAAACATAAAAGATATCAAAATTTCCATTTACATCAACACAGTCAACGGCCTGGTGAACCTTTTAAGTTTGAATCATTTCTTTACGTGAATGCATGGCGATGTTCTATGGCTTCAAAGAGTCATGAACTTTCTCTCTCTTGCTCTCTTGCTCTTTTTACGTTGATTTCTTGAGGCTCTCCATTTACTTTGAATGGGAAGTTATCTGCAGTTTGGGGGGATTTTTGGGAAAACCGCTTTGTGAAAGTCTTAGGAAAATCATAGCACACGATTCCCGAATTTTCCACACGTTTTGATGTATTTTTTTGTATATACAAGTAGTGGTTCAAAGTTTTGGCAGAAGATTAAGAATAAGAATAAAAATAAGTATGATGAATTACAGATACCGACGGCAGACTAGGACCACGATTAGCCCCCAGTGGACAGCCTGGAGGTACAAGTATACATGTTTAATGTGATCTAATGCTTTGGGGTATGTGTGCAGGCAACCTAATTACAATATAAAATGTTTAAAGTTTTGTCAATATGGACATGCTACACATCTTAAGTTTGGATCGATAATTCATAATTCAGTCATTCAATGCAATTTACAATTTACACATGTGCTCATATTGTGCTCATATTATATAAACATGACAGACAAAAAATTGTGTTGAATTTCTACCTGTGAAGTGGTCCTAAAGTCCGAATAACCATTTCTTCAAATTCGCGTTTGCAGGGGCCTCCTGGTCAAAAAAAAGGGTTTTTGCGAAAAAACATTGATCTATGTTATGAACATTGTCATGTGATGTCCAGTATTTAGTATGTATGCTAATTTAGCTCCATTAACAGGATGAAGATCAGTATTTTCTTGTCTTCCTTCACAGTATTGTTGGGTATTGTATTATTATGCTGGTTTTTGTTACCTTGCTGGCTATAAATTTAAAGAAGACCAATGTATCTGTGCAATCATCATACTATAAACTCTGAAGGCCTTATTCTCGACCAAACCCTTGGTGAGAATAATTTTGTAATATGACCTATTTTTCCTTGTTCAGAGTACAAACAATACTAATATCAATTAAAAGCTAAGAATCTCTGTTTTCCAACCATGTATAAAACATATAAGTTATTTTAATTAATTATTTTTAATTTTAAATGCCACATCTATACTTAATGCCCACGACTAGCTCTACACATCGTCAATCTATGTAAATTTTTGGTGTGTATTCAGAGGTTTAGTCTGATACCAGATGTCTCAGTAGGTGCTAGTCAGGCATTTAATGTTAGTGTGCTGAACGTGGTGTGGTGCAGGCAATCATGTGATGCTTTAATGTTGTGCTTAAATGAAACATATATCACCAGTGCCAAGTCTATGTGAACTAAAAGGTTAATGGTTGGAAAAATTGCGGAAGCATACACTATTGAGCTGTTTGAGGTGCTTGTGTACATGATTATTGGCATGTCCAAATACACCATACAAACACACACAAGCACAGAAATATATATTTCCCTCAAGCTGATGATGTCATATCTTGACACTTGACTGGAGCCAGTTGCTGCAGCAGGGAAGCAGGGACCTGGCTTTTTCTGTCACAGCATCATATGGGCCCAAGGGAGAGGAAGGAAGTTGCGAAGTAGCCATTTAATCCCCCTCTGGCCTACTTCCTGCTCTATGCCATGCTGGGCAGGTTTGCCATCCCATGTACCACCCCCACCCCCTCTTACACACACACACACACACACACGCACACACACACAGGCACACACACACAGGCACACCTAAGCATGTATGTAGATTTGTGTCCCTTATTCCCGTGCTATGACACACAGAGATATCACAGATAAAGGTGAAGTCAATTGTCAAATATATCAAATGCAAGACACATAAATGCAATTCTATGTGGCCTTTTGCATGCACACACACACATACACACACACACACACACAAAACAGAGATTACAAAAAATGACAAATAATAAATAATAATAATAAAAAAAGACGATAAATCAGAAATTGTTAGCCCAGTCATTACAAAACTTGCAGGATATGTGAAATCATAATATTTAACCATGTATGTAAAATTATGGTATGGTATTACTGGTCAATAGGAGTCGCCAAAACGCAATTTAGATTTAGACATATTTTTGACATCTCCGCCTTAATCATGGGTCCAGTGAATACCAAGTTTTCTATTAATTATCATTGGACACAAGCATGCACATATCTCATTGCATTTTGAAGATACTGACCAATGAACTTTAAAGGGGACATGGCTCCGCACAATAGACCATTTTCAATAACATTTCAGCCTCTCATCCCAACACTTGCAGCAATGTTAGCATAATCACATATCTCAATAGTTTATAAATCAGTATTTGTTTTTCCAAAAATTTAAAAACTTGCAGTATGTGTTAAATTATAATGTTGAACCGTGTGTGTAAAATTATTCTGTAATCGATAAATAGGGGCATGTCACCAGTTCCAAGAAAGGTGCATTTTAGTAAAAATTTATGCTAGCCTAGGGTATTCAAGTCATTTACAAATATTAGTTGTTTGTGGTTAGTTTTTGATAACAATGACAGCATAAAACTTTAAGCCATTCACCAGGATAAGGAAATCAATTCACCGCTTTGTAAATGTTTTCCTGCTGATTTAAACATATATATCAGAAGAAAAAATCAAGAAAATGATAGAACGGATGAGCTCCAGTTAAAATCCCGAATCCATGGACAAGCAAGACCATCTCTGTATCCATGTCAGCATCTGACGAGGCACAGAGGCAAACATGGAGGGATCAAAATCCTGGTTATATGAATGTTCTCTGCTAAAAATCATGCTATCCAATCTACAGGATTTGGATAATAAACTGGACAATTGCAGCAATGTGCTTTGTTTGATCGAAACTTGGCAAAATCCTGCTATAAAGCTATAAACCCACACCCCTGTCCTTGTCAAATGTTGACACATCCTTAGCAGGTGAGCTTAACAATTTTTATGCTGGCTTTGATAAGGTAGGTAGTCAACAAGAAAAAACAGCTGAAGCAGAAATTAATGGATGGATGGGTGCTCCTCTGACACCTGTCTCCCTCTCTAAGCCTGATGTCGGAAGGGGTTTCATGTGTCCTCAGGAGGAGTGTCCTCAAACTGTGTCCTGACCAACTATTGCTGCTGTTCACTACAATATTCAACCGCTCACTGGCTAAGTCTGTCAGACCCACCTGGTTCAAGAGGTCCACCATCTTTCCTGTGCCCAGGAAAACAAAACCAGCCTGCCTGATTGACTACTGCCCAGTGGCACTCACCTCTATAGTGATAGTGTTTTTGTAAATGGCTGGTCAAGGATTCCATCTGCTCCTAACTGACCAGCAAACTGGACCCACTAGGGTGGCTGTGGCTCAGAGGTAGAGGTAGAACGGGTCGTCCTCTAATCGGAAGGTCAGAGGTTTGATCCCCGGCTCCTCTGGATAACATTTCAAAGTATCCTTGGTCAAGATATTGAACCCTGAAGTGCTCCTGATAACGCATCATTGGAGTGTGAGTGCATTTGAATGATTACTGTGTAGCAGGTGGCACCTTGGCACTGGTAGCTCCAGCCACCAGTGTGTGAATGTGTGTGTGAATAGGTGAATCTGTCAATGTTGTGTGAAAAAACGCTTTGAGTGGTCAATAAGACTAGAAAAGCGCTATACAAGTACAGTCAATTTACCATTTACCACAGTTTGCCTACTAGGTCATCAAACTGATCCACAGAAGATGCCATGACACACATCTTCCACACTTCTACAAATGTAAAGGCACATAAAAGAAGTAGAGGATCTGACCAGCTGGTTTCAGGACAACCTACTGTTGAACGTAAGCAAAACTAAGGAGATGATAGTAGACTTTGGTAATAAGCAGGGAAGGAACTACTTCCCCCTTAATATCAATGGGTCCTTGGAGAGAGCGGATAGCTTGGGGTCCTCATCACTGAGAGCCTGACCTGGGTGCTGCATTCTGACTCAGTGGTGAGAAAAGAAAAGCAAAGAGTGCTTTACCTGAAACACCTGAGGAAACTCTGGGTATCCCCTCAAATACTGAGGACTTTCTACTCCTGCAAGCATCCTGATTGGGGGCATCACAGCCTTATATGGAAACAACACCAAACAGGACCACACAGCTCTGTAAAGACTGGTTTCTTTAGCTGAACACACCATAGGTGCTGCACTACCTGCATACAAAGTGTTTAAACCAACCACTGCAAAATTAAGGCAAGGGGCATCATGAAAGATCCCAGCCACCCCGATAACTGCCTTTTCACCCTTTTGAGGATGGGAAGAAGGCTCGGGAAGAACTTCTTCCCGCAGGCCACAAGAATGTCCACGAGTACTTTCAATATACCCCAAAGTTTCATTTGAATCGACCAACAAGGGGCACCAAAAATGGAAAAAAAAAGAAAGTGTGTCATAGTACAAATTAGTAAATCGGAAATTGGTTGTCCAATTATTACAAATATTGCAGGATATATTAGATAAAAATGGTAAACCATGTGTGTAAAATTATTTTGAAATCTGTCATTGATCTGATTGGCAATCAATGATCAATGACAGTCTGTCCAAACATCTCCACACTCGATGGGTATGATCACTTGGCCATGGAAGCATGTCGCTAAAATGTTACTTGTCTTTAATGCTGGTGTGGTAAACTGTCAAAGGTTTTGCTCCTACTCAGCTTTCAAGTTTTAAAGATCCTTACTGGCTTGTAGCTTTATTGGAGATTTTTTTTTACTCCACAAATGATTCTCATTCTGTCACACTGGTTGTTGTGAGGCCAATGCATAAAAGCTACAAAAAATGAAAATGGACTACCTTTAATTCTCCACAGAACAAAATGGTACACACATTTATGCACACTGGTCACAGAAACACTGTCTGAAAGACTATCATCATACCTTTTTCTCGCATACATTTACACACATTCGGCCCACCCACCCAGACATCTGCAGCATCCACCAGCTCCCTTTCGGTCTGCTGTCCAGCACCCTCTCGTCCTCCCCATCTGCTATTTGGGCTAATTTGCCTGCTGCCAATACTCTTGTCCTCACCATCCACAGAGCAGCATTATGGATAAATGTTTTGTTACCATGGCAACAGGTATTGGTCGCCCTTGGTAGCCCCTGAAGCTGCCTGGCCCATGATTATTATGCCTTTCATAAGCCAGCAATTACAGAGAAAGCCTACATCTCAAAACCTACAAAATACATAATGGCCTACAATAACACATAATTGCTATAATTTGTCATCGTCATTACACCTCCAACCACTCATATAACGCCGTCTGACTGTGCCTGTATTACTGTAACCAACAAAGAAACTCAAAAGATGAGTTCACAGAACACCAAGGATAATCAGAGCAGCGCTGACTGCTATTTTCACTCTCTTCCAGTAAAAGCAGTACTGCAGTCAATTATGTTTACAGAATTTGTACCACTTATTAGTGTTATTCTGTCTAATTTCTCTCCCACTAGATTAAAAAAAAAAAAAAGTTTTCCTACTTCCACTATACATCCAGAGGGAGATATTGTGCCTCACACTCCACTATTTTTCACAGCAATTGTAATTTTTTAAATGTTTTACAAACACAACATCATAAGATATAATGCATTGTTTTACTTTGTTTTGTCCAAAAACTAAAGTGATTTATACGTCCCTTTCATTACGGGACAGTGTTGGACCTAAATACAGTTCTTGATTATAATCTTTAATTCCACTGCATCAAATTTAAAGTTTCAGAGCTGCAGAATGTGTAGCTGGCACGTTTAAAATAATGGAGTGATATAGTGCCTAAATAGATCATCTATATTAACTTGTGCATTCACCATGCGCCATTTTCTGTCAGCTCTCGCCTTTATTGAAGCAACAGTGCCACAACAGTGTTCAAAGGGCGGAAGTAGGTGGCACCCCACTGAGTATTTTTAAGTGTTAAATGACATGCTGAACACATCATTTGACTAATTTTCTGTGATGAAGCAGAAAGCCTGAGTTAACAAAGAAAGCTGATAACCACCTTTGTGGTACCCTGTTAGCTCTGATCGAAGCTGCAGCGTTTGTTGAGCCAGCTCAGTCAAAGAGAGCCTGGCTCTGTTGAACTGACTTCGTAGTATACCCCCAAGGAGGTCAAAATAAACACAAAATAACAACAACAACAAAACCATGTGGGTCCCATAAATAATCAACGTGAAAGATGGAGATGCCAATAAGTGAAACAGAAAACAGGATAAAAGCAGAACATAACAAGACAAAAGAAAAGCAATATTAGTCCGACATTTGGAGGGAATTGTCAGATAACATAATTATGTACTAGAATGTGATTTTGCTATCTATTACTGACAAGCATAGCTTTCTATATATTAGTCCCCTGTGAGATGGGAGAAGACTCAGTCTACTGTTTATCAGTCTACTGTGTGGTCATATGGCCAGAATGTGGGAGCTTACACACACCCTGCCAGAATACCCGGGAATAGATAACTTGCTCTCTGGGAGTGATAGTAAGTAAGGAAGTTTGTAGATTAGTAGTGAAAGTCACCATCATTTTGACCACCTGCAACAGTTAAAGGGTAACTTAAGAATTTTTATACGTGGACCCTATTGTCTCATGTTTTTGTGTCTACGTGACTAATGGGAACACCAGTGTTTTTTAAATTGGTCAATTATTGAGCGATTGTTCTGCAGCCTTACCCAAAAATTATTAATGGGTTTAACAACAGAGTCGGGTCATTTTAATGTGAGATTTTCCACTCAGTGTAAGAAATTACCTTTCACAGCACACTGCAAAAACTGCCGATCTAGTGTAATAATCTTATATTTAGATTAAAAAATCTAGTTAGTCTTGTTTTAAGTATAAATGGATTATCTAGTGCTGACTAGGAAAGATCATTTAACTTAATTCAAGTAAATATCACTTGTCTGGTCTTGTTAAGCATCTTTGTCTTTTTCTGAGTTATTTTTTAACTAGATACAGGAGACAAGTCTGGAAACATCCACTTCAGGTCTATAGAAACCTTATTTTAAGCACTAGTATGTCCAACTAGGCTTAAATAAATTGCTTGAAATTAGTGTTTTTGATCTTATTTCAAGATTGTATGGGCTATAATGAGAGTCACACAGTTTTACTGGTTTTAAGACATCTTAACAAGCAAAATTTGCTTACTGCACTGGCAGCCAAATTTGCTTCTTTTAAGTGCAAGTATGCTTAAATCTAGGGTGTTTGGCCTTAAATTTGACAGGCCATTTTTGCAGTGCAGGGCTGCGGTCCAAATGGCAAAATATGATCAGTATGGGATTGTTTTGTGATGTGTTAGCTTAGCGGATATACTGTACATTTACAGTGCTTTGTTGCCCAGAGTGACTGCAGCCCTGTTGCTCAATACTGGAACAACTTTAAACATTGTTGCTCCTATGAGGCACAAAACATGGAAAAATAGACTTCAGTTTGAAAAATACTGATGTTACCTGCTAACAGCTTAATCAGTCAATCAATCATTTATTGTATTTGTCACATGGAATTATAAGTAGCAATGTTTTTCTTTTTCTTTTTTTGCATTGTAGGCTTTGCCTCTATAATTTCCCCCATTTTCCAGATGGTTTTGAAAATCCATCATTTCCATCATTTAACTGAAGTTTTGGCTTTAGTTGTTTCTGTTGCTTTACAAGTTAAATGTCAACAATATTATCCTGGAGCATGCTCCAGACTCTGGCTCCATCTCTCACTGGGGGCATATGTCATGATTTGTTTATATATTGTGACCTCATTTATGATGGCTGGATGGTCACTCCTCCCAAATGCGGGCAGCACCTCCACTCTGCAACAGTAAATGGAATGGACAGTACTTGTATAGCACTTTTCTAGTCTTATTGACCACTCAAAGCACTTTTAACACTACATGTCACATTCACCCATTCACACACACATTCACACACACTCAGTAATCATTCACACACACTCACACTCCGATGACACAGCATCAGGAGCAATTTGGGGTTCAGTATCTTGCCCAAGGATACTTCGACATGTTGTCCAGAGGAGCTGGGGATCGAACTGCTGACCTTCTGATTAGAGGACGACCCACTCTACCTCTGAGCCACAGCCGCCCCAGTCAGGGGACAAGGAGGCATACATCATGGCCAGAGCATGACTGAGAGCTGGCATCAAGGAGGCTAAGAGGAGACATCAGCAGAGACAGGAGAGAGACCTCAACAGCAACAGCACTAAAGATATGTGGCAGGTTATTCAAAATGTCACAGGCTACAACAGCAGGAGAGTCCCCATCATATGTGAGGCCATGCTGCCAGACGAGCTGAACACATTTTGCACTCACTTTGACCTCCTCAATAAGGACTCAGCTATGAAGTCTACTCCACCTCCTGAGGACTGGCCACTCTCAGTGACCACAGCAGATGTTATAACTGACACTTTTAACATCTCACTTGCAAAAGAGACTGTTCCCTCCTGCCTCAAGACAGCCATCATCGTCCCTGTACCTAAAAAGTCTGTTGTGTCTATTCCTAATGACGACCGCCCTTACCTCCATCCTGATGAAGTGCTTTGAGAAACTGGTTCTCCGGCACATCAAAGACAACATCTCTGCCAGCTTGGACCATCATCAGTATGCTTTCAGAACCAACAGATCCACAGAGGATGCCATATTCACTGCTCTTCACTCAGTCTTCACTCACCTGGAGAATAAGAACAGCTATATTCGGATGCTTGCTATTCGTTGTTGACTTCAGCTCAGCATTCAACACAATTTCTCCCATGAAGCTGTTTGGAAAACTTAACAGTACAACATTCTACAACTGGATACTGGATTTCCTCACATGCAGACCCCAGAGAGTATGAAATGGCAGTTACATCTCCTCTACATTAGTGCTCAACAACAAAGCCTAGGGCTGGGCGATATGGAAAAAAGTCTTATCACAATAACTTTTTTCATATCAGTCAATATCTATATATGTCACGATATACATCAAATAACTATTTCTGTCAAGCTTAAAGGTTCACTTTTATTCCTAAGGTATAGATATAAAGAGATATAAAGATATCATAAGGTTAATTTTGGTATAAATATTTCTGTCAGACACTGAACATGACAAATATACTAAAATTTCCTCCCATCAAAGGTCCGAACCTCATACCTAAAATCAGTATCATGATTAAACATTTTACTTCCATTACGATTAAAGAACAATTATTTTGCTTTTTGCTTGTTTTTTTTTGTGTATTTTTTTTTGCCCTCATAGTTCACTGACACAGATTCCTTTGACCATGGTGTGTTGGAGTGTAATAACCATATGATTTATTATTATTTATTAAACTTTCCACCATTATATGAAAATTAAAAGCTTTATCAAACAAACTAAATTTAAACACACTGTGCTGATGATAAGCCATCCTCTCCTGACTGCAGGACTCTGACTTGAACTTCTGTGCTATTAATCATTTTACTCAGGAAAAAAAACCACAACTTTTCAGTAGGCTTACGTCTCCTATAGCTGCCAACAGCTTGTCAACATTTCTAGTGAGAGAAAAGGTGAAAATAAGGTAATGTGTTTGTGGCCCCAGGCCCCCAAAACATTACATCTGCCCCTGGTACCAATAATGAGAGCTCAGCGTGAGCGGCTGGATAAGACATGGAGCAATGCGTCATGGTGTGTCTAAATAAATCCATTCAAAGTCGGATTAAGCCTTAAACTAACACAAAGTAATCTGTAGATGGCACTTTCCACCAAATCTGGTTGTTTCAGCAATTTTGGTGCTGGAGAAGCTCTGCTCTGTTTGTCTCTCTCACTGTGCTGCTGTTGGACCATCAGCTGTTTTATCTGCAATAATGAAATGCCGTGGAAGCACATACGACTCGGTTGTCAAAGTCATTCCCTGTATTTGGGACACCGCAGCGCTTTTCTTATTATCATTGGCTGTGCTTATTGTCTGTCAAAACATGGCCTGAATGCGTTGTATTGTCATTCTATTAACTACGTTTCATATTTCAATCGAGGAAAAGTTATTTTGCGATAGATATCATAATTGTTTAATCATCCAGTCCTACTGGAGCCCCCCAGGGCTGTGTGCTCAGCCCCCTTCTGTTCACACTGCACACCCATGACTGCACTCCAAGACATCAGGAGAACTCTATCGTGAAGTATGCGGACAACACCGCGGCCGTATTACAAACAACAATGACAGTTCATACCGGGAGGAAATCAGCAATCGTGCAGAGTGGTGCACAGAGACCAATCTACTGCTAAACGTCAGTAAAACCAAGGAGCTGATTGTTGATTTTGGAAAGAAGGAGGCAAAGACACACACCCCTGTCTACATCAGTGGAGCTGAGGTGGAGCAGGTGAACAGACATAGGTTCCTTCGAATTACTATCACTGAGAACCTATCTTGGTCATCACACATCACCACCAAGGTTAAAAAAGCACAGAAAAGGCTCTACTTTCTATGGAAACTTAGGAAGGCTAAATTCCAGAGCAAGATCCTGGTTAACTTCTACAGAGGAGCAATAGAAAGCATACTGACTGGAAACATCACAAACTGGCATGGTTTGTGCACGGCCCAGGACAGGAAGACTCTATAGCTGGTGATTAAAAGTGCCCTGAACACACTGGTTCTCATCAACAGAGCATCAGTGACCTCAGTGACGTAAGGTGTCTGCACAGAGCCCAAAGGATAATGAAAGACAGCAGCCACCCCAGCACAGTCTGGTCACCCTGCTGCCTGGAAAAAGATACAGAAGTATCCGCTGCTGAACCACCAGACTATAGAGCAGTTTCTTTCCCCAGGCTGTGAGACTCCTCAACTCCTCCTTCGACGCCAAAAAGATGTAGCAGGATTTAGGGTCAATTTCAATTTCATTTCTTCTTAAACCACGATTAAGAAACATGACAATAAATCTACCTTGTACCTTGTACCTTATGAATGGCATCTAGCTGTGATCCAGAGCTGAAAGCTGAACTTATGAATCAGTAAAAAGAACCCAACAAAATAATATTTAGCAGTATTGGTGGAATGCAACTGTACTTAAGTACAAATTCAAGCTCATTGTACCTCACTCAAATATTTCTTAATGCAACTTCATGGGTCCACTCCCAGAAATAAATAATGGTGCTTATTCTGACATTTTTCTGAATGTGTGTCAGGTTATTTTTCATATTTCTTGTCAGCCAAAGTAGCTCAAATTGCCGTGAACCAGAATGAGCTAGAAAGATGAAACTTCGGGCTTTAAATGCTTCCCAAGTAATATGACCACAATCGGCCAGATGAAGTTGCTGTTATTAACACAGAAATATGGGATTTTATAAAGGCCATGCCCGTTACACTATAAGTCTGACTGACTTGAGTTCTGGCAAACATATTATGCTCAATGTGCGCTACAAAGAAAGCCTCTTGGACTATAAAAGTCTTCAGTGCTGGATTTTTTTTTTGTTTTTTACTCTTTGGACACCAATTTGGCATGTACAACCTTGTAGGACCCATAATACATAATTCTATTATGATTGCTCAAGTAATATGTGCACCATGAATTGGGAAATAACGATAAATGATTTGTCCAATTATGATAAATCTTTATTGGAAGTGGGCCTAGCTAAGCATTTTGAGCTCAACCCATAAAGGGTGACACAAATACCAAAACTGTGTATGTCAATAAGCAGGAGACAGAATTTTACCAAATTTTGTGCACATACTCTTAAGTCAATCAGTAACCAAACTCTTCAGTGTCATATTGATTGGTGCATTTGGACCTGGCCTATTCAGCATTATTGTATGTTATCGCATTTTTGCATCACCGATCGCAGACCTGCAGGTAATTTAGCTCCCAGTAAAAAACTAAATGCCATCTTAGTTATAAGCGTTATTATTTAAATTATCAGAAGAAATAGAGGAGCACACCTTTGCAGGTGCTGTGCAAGCAACCTTTCTTTAACATGCTAAAGATGTCTATGACAAGTTATGGTAGAGCACATGCAATCTTGGAGGGTAAATTAAAAAAAGATTGGAGGGTGACTTTTACCCTGCATAGCAATCATGCATGGTGGGTTTTTTTAGGGCCAGAGCACTGAACAGTGCGAGGACCCTATTAAAATCCTTGGAATTATTATTAGGGCCCGAGCACAGAACGAGTGCGAGGACCCTATTGAAATCCAAGGAATTCTTCTTCTTCTTCCTATGAATGAATTGCCTTTTTGGAGGCTTTATCATACACAAAAACTCATGAAACTTTGCAGCTTTGTCAGGTCTGGTGAAAGATTTGATATTTTAAGGGTCTCAGGCACAAATTTTAAAAAATGGCTCAGGAGCGCCCCCTGTCACATTTGTGCGAAACAGCCCCTGCCTCTGCTTTCACCTACATTAACCAAAATTGGTAGGCACATGTAGCATCCCAAGTTGGATAAAAAGTCTCTTGTACCCATACGCTAAACCCAACAGGAAGTCAGCCATTTTGATTTGAAGTTGCAATTTTGGCGTGTTTTTGGCCATTTTTAGGGGTCGTGTCTTCTACAGATCTCCTACAGATTTCATTCATCAGATTGACTTTAAAATTGAAGCATCCTCTCAGAAGGCCTGGGAAATCAAAATTCGTGAGTTTTCGTTACACCGTGTGGCCGTTATTGGGCCATACATGTCCATGTCTCTCCATGAACCAGAAAGTAAAAAGTAAGTAGTTAATAACTCTGAGGGACATGGTTCATCCTGCACCAAACTTCACATGTTTGATGACAGTCCCATCCTGAACACATCTGCAAGATAACCGTTACCATTTCTTATAGCGCCACCTACTGGCAACAGGAAATGACATGTTCTTCTTTGATGTACATCTCCTACAGATTTCACCCAATTTACTTCAAATTTGGTCCATGAGACCTTAAGACATGTGACATAAAAACTGATTTAAAAAAATTGAGTTTTCATCACACCATGTGGGCGTAGCATGGTTTCCAACTTTGATGTTTTGCCATGAAACAGGAAGTTGTTGTAACTCAGCCAAACATCATCCGATCTGCCCAAAACTTCTCATGCTTGATAGAAATCCCAGCCTGAACACATCTGCATGGCTCAATTGAGTAATCATCATAGCGCCACCTACTAGAGACAGGGAGTTATATGTTTTATATTTTGATGTGCACCTCCTTACAGGTTGACCATATTCAGCTCAAACTTGGTAAGAAAAGTGTTGAGACCTTGACAATTCCTGGCTGTGATTTCAGAGCTTTTTTGTGAGCGTCTTTGCCATGGCAACATGGTCTTCGCCACCAAACAGGAAGTTGTTGGAATTTCATTTTGCATCAACCGATTGGCCCCAAATTTTACAGGTGTGAACAAGGTGCAGCCCTGAACACATCAAGATGTCAATAAAGTTTGATCATTACAGCACCACCAACTGGCAAAAGGAAGTAAGCCTCTTAACACAACTATACTTTGATTTACATTACATTTACATGGTTCGGTCTACAAATGATGTAGACCAAGATGACATACATTATGTGTGGTCTCCAGCACCACCAAGTAACCACAGGAAGTATTACCCCATATGGAATATCTAACTGAAGAAGCAGATCTCTCTCCCTGCTTGTTCCGACTTTCACTGAAATGAAAGATCATGGGACATCAAAAGTTATTCAATTTCTGAGTTTTCGTCATACCATGTGGGTGTGGTTTTCAACTTCAATGTTTGGCCATGAAACAGGAAGTTGTAGTAACTCAGTCAGACATTGTCCAATCTGCCCCACACTTCTCATGCTTGATGAGAGTCCCGGCCTGATAACATCTGCATGGCTCATTTGACTTATCGGCATACTGCCACCTACTGGAAACAGGAGGTCACATGATTTATATTTTTAGGTGCATCCCCTTGCAAGATGACCACATTCAGCTCAAACTTGGTAACAAAAGCTGCTTTAAGACCTTAATGATGCCTCCTTGTGAAGATCATTTCTTTTCAATGAACGCTGTTGCTGTGGCAATGCAGTATTTGCCACCAAACAGGAAGCTACTGTAACTTCAGTTTGCTTTAACTTAGCTCCAGCTTTTTAACAGGTGTGATCAAGTCGCAGCCCTGAAAACATCAACATGTCAATTAAGTATGATACTCACAACACCACCAATTGGCAAAAGGAAGTAAGCCTCTTAACAGAACTGTACTTTGATTTACATGACATTTACATGGTTCGGTCTAGAGATACTGTAGACCAAGATGACATACATTTTGTGTGGTCTCCAGTGCCACCTAGTGGCCACAGGAAGTATTATGCATATTAATGGGCCAGACGTGCCCGGACGTGCCTAGTGGAGTCCTGTTCCTTTGCGCTGCTAATTATTTAACAGCTGATAGCCCAATGACTCCGGTGAGTAGGATGTGCAGCGATATTTGTTTGTGCACATCTGGTGTATTCTTTCATTGAAAGATGACTGACAAAGTAAAGTGAGCATGAGCAAGTGAGTGTGTGCAACTGAGTCTGCACACACTCACCTCTCATGAATGATAGCCGAGTTAATGACACATGCTGAGTCAGGCTTCTTTTTGTTTCTATATGTTTCTTTTGTCTTTGGCCAAGTGCATTAGAGAGATGTATAATTTTACTGTCAGTTGCAGCGGTTTTCCTGTGTTTGTAGAGGCAATGAGGCATAGGCTATACTGTATGTTATTTCAGTAAAACTATGCAATGTAGCCTACATATACAACAATAACAATAGTAATAATTAGAAGAATTTGAATTGTGATTTTCTCAACCTCTTGTTTAAACATATCAGTACACTACTTGTTTCAAGTTGTATACACACATACTAAATATATTATGCATTAGTATAAAATGTAGTTTTATAAGCTTTTATAACTTTGCTGTCAGTCAAACTGAATGAAAGCCCAAATACATCTAAATACATGATTTTTATATCATTAGATTCATTTTTACTTAATTACTAGTGCTGCGAATCAGCACCATGGAGCAATTTCGTGTTGGTTATAGAGTATATGCCTTGAGAAGGTATGAAATGTCACTCTGTGTGTGTGTGTGTGTGTGTGTTTTATGTGCATCAGATTGTAGTTCATCTTCATCATATTTCATTCTGCAGAGATGCCTTGCAAGGAGAGGACAGTGATGTATGTTGAGTCCATGTTACATTCTTTACGAATATAGGTTGCTACCATTTAACCAGCTATACTGTAAGGTATGTTTCTCTATGGTGCTTCAAATACGTGCTCCATGTGCCCCGTTTAAACTTTGAGCACCTGCCCCTTCAAAGGTCTCTGCACGGCCCTGGACCTTAATGATGCCTCCTTGTGAAGATCATATGTTTTCAATGAATGCTGTTGCTGTGGCAATGTAGTATTTGCCACTAAAGAAAAAGCTGCTGTAACTTCACTTTGCATTAAACAATTGGCCACAAATTTTACGGGTGTGATCAGGTTGCAGCCCTGTACACATCAAAATTTCAGTCAACCATGATTCTCAATGTGGCACCTACTCGCAACAGGAAGTATACCTTGTAACACATTTATCCTTTGATTTACATGAAATTTACATGGTCTGGTCTACGAATGATGTAGACCAGGATGACTTAGATTTTGTGTTGTTTTCAGTGCCAACTAGTGATCATAGTTAGTACTACACCGTGAGTGAAATATCTCACTCAATGGTCCAAACTCTGTGTGCATTTTCCAGCTTTCAGTAAAATTAAAGATCGGGACAGTTGCAGTCGTGCCACTAACCCCAACTTGCGTGGGGGTGCGAGGGCCCATTCATCACTTCTTGCAGCTGTAATTGTTTGTTTGTTTTTGGTAGACATTGCTACGCTCACAAGTTGAGCTTCTTTGGGTTTAACAATATGCAGCATGACTTTGTCCTCACATGTTAGAAGCCCTGTGATGCTTATTCAATTGAGGGGTTGGCACTGCCTCCATGGGCAGGGGTTGTCGGGAAGAACAGGATAAAGGCCACCATCATGGATTTTTTTGCTAATTTGCATAATGTGAAAATCTGTAATGTGAGACATATTTTATTGTAACTGTATCAACATTGCCAGCACTGCAGCACTGAAATACACAATCCTACTATAAATGGGGAATATCTGTAAAAAAAAAAAAAAAAAAAACATCAATCAAAAAAGTGAACTGGAGACGTCTTTTACTCCAACTCTAGAATATAACCACCAAGTTTCGGTCACAACTGTTAAACGGGGAGCCAAGGGTAACACTTTATGGGCCACATCCACAAAAGGACTGTGCTGCTTTTGCAGCCACCAAACCTGTGCAAATGAGAGTAAAAGGTTTCATGAAATCCACAAAGCAAGCAGAAAGGGTAAAATGCACGCAAACTGCACTGCCAAGCAGAAAGCATTCTGGATGCACCTATCCGATTTGCATGTATGTAAATTAGGGAATATTCAAAATTCCAGCAACAAATTGCCCTCTTCCTGTGGAAATAAGCCTCATTGCAAATACCATCTAATTCACAAAGACCAGCATTAATTGCCACAGGCAGACAGTGGTGCCATTTAAAGCCAGTGAGACCCGTGTATTGAATATGCACAATTTCTCTTTTCAAAGCTTGTGAACTTTGAATGACATTGGATTGATATTGAGTGATATAATGGGCCAAAATCTACAGCCAGAGGGGGGAATCAAGTGGATTGTGCGCTTATATCAATTTTGAAATGAAACAGTTGTGATGGAATTTAGGATTCATCCGTAATGGCTACCTTATTACAAACATTCTGACCGTATAAACCTGGGATCTGCGTGAAAGCTGACCTGTGTGGATGTGAAGCAGAATACAGAACATTCTGGCTGATCCTCTTCATGAGGCAACCACAGCACCAAGGTCTAATTTTGGAGACACATGTACAGTGTCAGCTGTTGTGAGATATTGGAGCAAGATGCAACACACATGCAACTTTGGAACACTTTCCGCAACATTTTGTGCTCTCTGCATTTCGTGCTCTTTGTGTTCTGAAAAACACAGAAAAGCCTAAACATTGGAATTCACGATAGAAGATTTGTTTACTTAATTAAACGCAAAAGCAGAGCAAATTGCGCTCAGCTGCCAGACTTTGTGGGTGTGTTAGCACCGGCATATACTTAGTGCAAATTCTTTTGAAGATAGGGTCCTAAAATGGGGAAGATTGCCAGTGCTAATTCTGCAAAAATCATGGTGCTGTTAGCGGGAGCAATCCATTATTTGTGGATCTGGGCCAAAGTGCACAATTATTAAAATGTAATTAAAAAAGTTATAATGATTAAACATTAAAAATGGTATGGTTGGTCTCTCTCTGTCTATAGACAAAATTAAAGCAGCTGATCTGACTTTGCTCAGCTTTGTGACACTCAAAATGGCTGTTGGTTTCGGCTTTGACTTTAGCAACTGAGTTGCTTTTTTTCTGTTGGCCAAGAAAGGGCTCGAACCCATATGGCTGCTTGTGGCTATATTTACAGTTAGATTACAAATTACAATTTGTCATAACCTTACCATCCAGTGGAAAACATATATTTCCAAATTTGCTGATTTTGAATTTGAGTGAAATAAAATGATGAAGTGTTCTTTTATGGATTGAAAGAAATATTCTATTTCCTAAGAATATAAATAAAGTGTTTAAAAACTTCTTGCATCATCTGGAAAATGCTAGCTTGGTGAGACCATCCTGATGATGTGAGCTCAACATTCTGTTTCTCTCTCTGAATCAGTCTGGACTCTCAGCTACCCCAAGCACTTTCAAGAGCACAAAATTTGGCCGGGCCAATCAAGGATTGACTCTCTAGCTGAATATGTTGGCAGTCAATCGGGGGCTGCATTGTTGGTGATGACGTAGCATGCCAGCTGCTGCTTTCAAAACAGTAATGGCGGCTCCCACAGCAACAAGGGCTAACTCTAACATTAGCAGAGTAAACACATTTGAAGTTATTTCAGTAAGAGAGTTGATAACAACAATTAAACAACAACAAGAGGATGCACTCGCAGAGTCTCTCAGAGGGACGTTTTATTGACTGGATTTGGCAAAAGCTTGATTTACTAACTGGCTCTGTTGGTGATGAAGAAGATGTTCCCCCGCACAGGCCTGTCATTACCAGTCTCTTGAGCCATGACAGTTATGAGAAACCCACCATTTTTAAGAATTAAACAAATTTATTTTTTTCACAAAAATAACAGAACTTGCAAGTGCATTGAAAAAGACAAAGAGTGGGATATGAATTTCAGTAGGATCAGTGATGTAGGGAGAGCCTGCAAAGTCAGGGTGGTGTGGGGATGCTGTTGAGTCAAAAACAGCAAAAGTAAACTAAGGATGACCTACAACTGACACATCACCAGGGAGGCTGCCTTCTGATGAGGAGAGACAGAGAGCACAAGAGAGAGAGAGAGAGAGAGAGAGAATGAGTGCAAAGCTTAAGTCAGACTCTGAGAGCACTGGACCCAGGTGCCACAGAGGGCATTGATTAAAGGCCCATCTCACACTCACAGTTCACCAAACAGCAGGAGTCACCAAAAAAAACCTGACAGTGCTATCAGGGGTTAAGTTGTTATTTTGAAAAGTTTAGTAAAAACTTGACAATTTTGCACATCAAACACGTACAGAACGACATTGTCATCTCATTAAAGTCATGTTTGTGTCCACCTGCATAATCACTCCAGTATTCACAAGTCCAGTATTCTTTTTTTTTAGCTCTGGTTGGGTTCCACCAACTTCTCTTAGGCGCTGAGCAGGTAGTGTACAGTGAGTTTAGCTATTAAGCAACCACTACTCAAAGACAAACTTTGATCATCTTGTGATGGACAACAAAGGTTTTTTGATATATGAGTTAAAAAAAAAATGCTGTCTGCTGTTGAAAATGAGATTGATGTTGTAATGTTTCAGGTCCGAGACACAGAACATTAAGCTAAAAAAAAGACAAAAAAGCTCCATAGAGCATGATGGAAACTGTAGATTTGAGAGTAATTCTCTAAGGGTTGGCCTAAACAAGCAACATCTCTCATATTGCACATGGGCCTTTCATCCATTATTTAAACAGATTACTGGCTGTGGCTTTAGAGGAGCGGGTCCTTAGCTTGTCAGAAGATCACATTTCATTACATTGTATGTATAACTGGGTAAGGTACTGAACTCCAATTTGTACTAGATGGCTGTGCCATCAGTGTGTGAATGCGTTTGACTGTTTAACTGAGAAGCACATTTACTGGTTTGGACTGGTAGCCTTGTCCACCAGTGTGTTTGAATGTGTATTTGAATGGGTGATTGTGGCATGGAGTGTAATACTGCTTTGAGTGGGCAGAAGTGTCACATCTGCTCCACTGCAGCCTCTTCTCACTCACCTCTCACCTAATCAGGGTGATTTCATCTACCTGCGGTGCCTCCCTCTCTCTCCCCCTCTGCCTGACTGCACCTTCGTCAGCAATAATCACCTCCACCTGTTGCTCATTTCCTCCTCCGCTATATAACCTGCCTTGTGTCTCACCCTCATCGCCAGATTGTTCTTTGTGATGAGAGACGTTCCAGCATTCCGGTGCTGCCTGCCTGTTGCCAATTCTGTCCGTCCCCGACTAACCTGCTCTGTCTCTGCCCCGGTGATCCGACCTGCCTTCCGAATCCCGATCCCAAGTTTGATCTGTGCCTTCCTCCATCCTGCTCCCCGAGCAAAGGAGGAACTCAGTGAGCCTGCTCTCCAGTGAGATCCGCCATCGTTGGAGTGGATTCTACTGCTCGACTCGACTCACCTGCTCTGCTCTTCCGGCGGGTTCCTTGCCCGAACCACATTATCGGTTCGGCCCCCTCTGAGGTTCGGCTCGGTGGATCACCGAAGTGGACATTCATCCTCTTTGACAGTGTTGAGACTGTGAATTGTTTTGCTTTTGTTAATAAAGCTTCTGAAAGACTGTGTCCGGTCCCTGTGTTGCTTTTGGGTCTTATAACTAGCCCTGACACAGAAGACTAGAAAGGCGCTCTGAAAGTGAAAGTCCATTCACCAGTACTGCAGCTTTAAGGTTTTACCTCATGGACACCTACTAAGTAGTTTTGATGCAACTGTCTCTTCACCATTCTAAATAAATACACTGACTACATAATAGTTTCAGCCTCTATCCAAGAGGAGCAAAGGAGTTAGTTAAAGCTTCTGTTTACAATTTATTTACAACACTGAGTGTCGTCCCTTGTCCTCTGATCACCACAGGATGGAGACTGTAACACATGCTGCATGTACTACACTGACCCTCTGAACTTCAGCAATTATTTCACATCCCACTCACTATTCAACTTGTTACTTGAGGCTGTGACTGACACTGACATTACACATGGCGTGTCTTTTGATCTTGATATTGATTTGTGGACAATGACATGGCTGGATAGCTAGCCAGTCTTGTTGTTAGACTGTCAAATTATATTCACTGTTTGCCAACCGAGCGCAGTGTTGTTTACTTTTATTGTTGCTGGCATGACGTTAGCTCTCTGGCTATAACTGCGCAAAGGGGTTCTATGAACTTAGCAGACTAGAAATATCTCCCGCTGCTATGTCATCGCTCAGGTTCATCCTATTTACCAGAGTAGTGAATTACATTTCCACTGAATAAGAACCATAATACGCTGCAGTAATGATTGTTTCAGGTTATATGTGAACCCTCAGGTGTTGGGAAATACCTTGGCTTGTGAAAAATTTTAGATTTTGATTGCAAAAACATATTGAAGTGGATATTTCAACACGTTCTCATCCCAAGTTGACACATTTTGCCACTTTGCAGTGGACTTCCACATCTATATATCAAACTCTGCTGTTGACATTCTGAGATGCCACTATGTCAACAAAAGCACATGATGGGATGCACGTAGCTATGTTTAGACAACAAGCACATGGTAACCAATGCCAGGACTTCAAGAAATGCATGTGCTGGTGTGGATGCTTAGGATTAGGCAAGAGAAGCACATGGTAAGGTGTAGAAAAAAAATATATCACATTCAGACTTGAAGCAAACAACTGACTCCTGTATTGAAGTCCACTGTTTGTTGAATCCATCCACTGCCCCTCCTCCCTGTCCTATGGGGACCTTTTCGCTCCTTATATTACAATATTACCGGCAGTGCTTTAACCTGATGCCTTCCAACAGTGTATCATGCGGCTGCAACAGGTTCCCTCAGACCACGCTTTTCACTGGCCATTGCCGTTCATTTATAATGCTGCCACAGCAGGTGCTGTATGGCCATCTGCCATTGTATTAAAACATTGCAAGTGGTTCTGTCCGGCTGCACGCCATCCAGTGGCATATTATAAAGCAACACGTTCTCATCCCATATCATCACATATTGTAGCCTTGCTGTTTTTACAAATTTAGTGCAAGAAGTTTGCCTTAAAAAACAAATTGTGAATTGAATGATTGAAGACTTGTAGGAGTTAACTTGATTACATGGTGTACCTGAAGTATCTTCTTCATACCTGGTTGCCTGAGAATATAGTATAATAAAGAAGGCACTACACCAGAGGTCGGCAATCTTTACCACTCAAAGAGCCACTTGGACCCGTTTCCCCCAGAAAAGAACACACTGGGAGCCACAAAACCCTTTTTTGATTTTAAAATGAAATAACACTGCATATACTGTATGTATACATGTATGAAATCACTGAACTCCTGCAGAGAAAACGAAATTACATTTCTGCATGCAACAAAAACATTTTGAACTTCGAAAAAAAGACGTTGGGTTGAAGGTTGCTTTCAAGTAAAATACTCAATGTCTAATCGAGTCCTTGTTTTATGAAAAAAACGCCGAACTTAGATTATCCACTGGCAGCAAACCAAAAATGCTGTCCTCTTCTGTGTGCCATCACTGGCGCGTACAGTCAGCTGTCCACTTGAATAATAAAATGACTATTTCATTGAACAATGAAAAAATATGAATATATGCAAAATAATAGGCAATGGAAATATTTATCATACTTGGTTAATGTGATTTCTGCTCCTGGACCTCAGCGCACAGCGTCTGGACATCAGGGCAGTATGACGTGCTCCTGTGACCTGCTCACATACATATGTGGATCTAAAGATCGACAGGACTCCAAGCGCATACTTTTTCATGTTCACATAAATGTCGGGGATAGCATTCCATGTTTCGAACACAAGTTTGTCCGGTTTGGGGAGGTTTTCAATATCGCTCCATTTGTGATTCTGAGCAAGAACAGCCTTCTGACGAGCAACATCTTCAAGATCAGCTGTCAACCACTTAAACTTGGACACCCATATGTCTTTGTCGGCTATGTCGGCCAGTTCCATCTTAAGATCAGGTTGACTCACACCTGCCAATGCAGTCGTAGTCAGTTGGGATGGATCGATGCTTAAGGGAGTGACAGGGAAGGATGTGGTTTGTTCCTCTCTGAACTCACAGAACCGTTTCCCAAACGATATTTGCATTGCGATGATTGCAGAGTGTTAATACTCAAAATTTATCATGTTGTGAGTTTGTTTGAACTCCCTCAAATTGGGGAAGTGAGACAATGTACTTCTTTGTAAATCTCTGGCAAGTACTGTCAACTTGCGCTCGAAAGCCAAAACGTCCTCCAGCATGTGCAGGGCTGTGCGTCCTTTCCCCTGAAGAGCTGTGTTCAGCGTGTTCAGGTGCGCTGTCATGTCTACCATGAAGTGTAGCTTTTCCAGCCACTCTGGCTGTTCCAGTTCAGGAAAGGTGAGCACTTTTCTGCCCAGGAAAGTTTTCATTTTCCAGACACGTGGCAAAGCGTTTCAGCACCTCACCTCTGGACAGCCACCGGACTTTGTTGTGCAGAATACGTGCTTTCCACCTCGTCCAGGAACAAACGGAACTGACGGTGATTTAAACCTTTTGGCATTATTTTATTGACAATCTGAATGACAACATTCATTACTTCTGTGCATTCTGGAGGAAATGTTTGAGCACACAGTGCCTCTTGGTGCAGGATGCAGTGAAAAGTCAGCAGCTTTCTGTCCAGCGACTTCTGCATTAAAGCCACAAAGCCCTTCTGTGCTCCTGTCATACATGGTGCCCCATCAGTAGCCACTGATACCAGGTGGGTGGTGTTTATTCCTTTGGCTCTTAAACAATTCAAGACAGCCTCACAGATGTCCTCCCCCCGTGTTTGGCCTTTTAGTGGTATCAACTCAATCATTTCTTCCTGTGGCCCAGCAGAGTTTACATACCGGCAAAACAGCGCTATTTGTTCAATATCACCTTTGTCTTTAGATTCATCACAGGCAATTGAGTACGCCACAGCTGAATTAAATTCTTTAATTTGCTGTCTCGTGATGTCTTCTGCCATTTTCATGGTTCTGTCTTTGACAGTCTTTGCAGAGAGGGGCATATACCTGATTTTCTGCACAATTTCACTCTTGTTTTTAAAGTCCGTGAATAGATGTTCAGAAATCTTAATGAATGATTCTTTTATATATTCTCCGTCTGTGAACGGCTTCCCGTGCCTGACTATTTCCTGAGCATATGTAGTTGAATTTGCAGACTTCATCCACTTCTTGAAATGATTTTTGCTCAGATCAACCTTACGCATCAGTTCCGAAACGGCTTTTTTCCTCTCATCTCCATCTGGATGTTTTTGAGCAAAGGCTGCATGTTTATTCTGGAAATGTCTTGCGACATTTGACTTTTTGTTGTTTGCAAGTTTCTCATTACATATTAAGCATACTGGTAAACCAGTCTCGTCAGCAGTGAAAGCAAATGAATCTGCCCATGTAGCATTAAACGTTCTGTTTTCTTCAGACACTTTTCTTTTCTTAGAATTCTCCATAGTTGGCCTACCTGGGGTCGAAAAGTTCAAGAAATCGCGCACCGGCGGGTGTTGCACATTGGTGGTTGTGACGCATATTAAGAGCGACAAAAATCTTTAACACGTTTTATTTAGATATTACAAGATCACCATAACCTTCAAATTTAGAATTACATTATAAAAACTAACGATAAAATACATTTTAATGAAATATTCATTTTATAAATATTCATATTTTTCAAAGCCAGAGAGAGCCGCAGCAGAGGGATGAAAGAGCCGCATGCGCCTCTGGAGCCGCAGGTTGCCGACCTCTGTACTACACTGTCTATGCTACATATCCATTTATTTATTTATTTACCTCTGGACAGTTAATCCTCAGATACCCATTATAAGTTTTGAATATGTACATGATTCTTTTGTCATATAATAATAAATCATTTTAAATTTGTATCATAATTTGTGTTAACATTTTTAAATATTTGTAAGCAATGGGGTCAATAACTGTAACATACACTACACACACACACACACACATAGAGAGACGCCTTTATACCATTAAGTTACAGCTTGCCTTAATCTAATTAATCAGAGTATAAAAGCATCATTGACCTCTGTCAGATAATTCCCTCAGATGTTTCACTACATTGACTAAGGAGGACCCCATCTCTGTTTTCTGCTGAGGAAATGATGCCACTTTGTGGGCAAGACCACACACTGCAAAATCTCTGATCTTGCAAATGACTGAGACTGATACTAGTAAAACACAGGTGAAGTGCTCATTGCAGATGTGTCTACATTATGGTACACCAAAATTGATATACACTGTACAATATTTTTGTTTTGTTTTGCATTATTACCAACTTTCAGAGCTGTTTAATTTAAAATGTCCTTGTATCGGGGTGCCTGGTGACTCAGTGTATAGAGGCTGTGTCTTTGCCGCAGCAGCCATGGGTTTGATTCCGGCCTTGACCCTTTTGCTGCATGTCAGCCCCTCTCTCTCATTCCCTTTCACGCTTGTGCTGTCCTGTCAATTAAAGGCAAAATATGTCCGAAAAAATAATATCTACTCTAAAATGACCTTGTATTGTAATACAATGCAGGTGTGCTTGTGTAGACCCAGAGAGAATGGAAAACCTCCATTCTCTCTCACCAACACACAGGTGTTACTGACATTTGAAAAATGACCATTCTCACTAATTCCTGTCGCCATCAGTCAAAATAATTGCAAAATTATATATATATATATATATATATACATATATATATATATATATATATATATATATATATAGCTGTACTGCAGACATTTTCTGTATTAAAAAAAAAAAGATTATTATGTTTACCTGACTGTAACCAACTACTGCCAGTGCCTAAATATAGCCATTACAAAAACTTCACTAGCACTTTTGTAATATACTGTATGGCAAAATTGACATTTTGGCAGAATACATAACAAACATGTTGTCTGTACATATTTTACTGATACATTCTATATGAATATCTTTGAGATTTGCCAGAGAAATAAATGAACTATATTTACCCAGTATGTTATTAGGAAACATAATCAAGGTGGCATGTTTCATTGAAACGCTTTAAATCAGTTGTATATAAACTTCATAACCAATTACATTACAGTATCTGTGTGGCATAAGGGCTGATTTCCAGAATAATTGTGAAAATGTTCACTTTAAAATATAGAAAAATAAAATGGATGGATAACAATGCCATATGCTGTGCATAGTCTTTAAGAATACTTTTATTTTTTCTCATGTTCAACTCTCTACTATTGTGTGGGGCTAAATCAGTCTGAATCTGTCTTTTAGCATTTCTAAGTAGTGACATTACAATCTGGTAGCCATATTGGCTGGAAATCTAAAAGGGTAATTCTTCTCTAAATTAAGTCTGAGTCATATTGTGTTACATTGTTCAGTCTCTCAGTATCACACACAGACAACAGTGTGTGTTTGTGTGTGTGTTTGTGTGTGTAATAGTGTGTGTGATGGAGGCCTGATTGAGAAGATAATGCAGTGATGGATTTCTATCATGTCATCTGTCATTGTCAACATTTTGTGCTTTTCGCGCTTTCTGTGGCTCAAACTCTCACTCACTCACACACCAACACACACATGGGATACTTCCATATCTAGAATTAGTGTGTATTTTGTGTGTGTTGGTGTGAAGTGTGTTTTGGGTATCCGTCAGCTTTCTACCAGTCTCTACTAATACTTCATTCTCATGTTTACCTACAGCCTGCATCTGCAGCATGCAGATAAAGCCCCCTTTGCATGTTGAAACACCCTTTTGCTATTATTGTCTAGATGTGGCAGGGACCTGAAAGTGACTTGTCAAATTGTCAGCTACAGCCACCATTCTGACCTCCCCCCTCCTGCCATACCCCCTTTCTTTTCACATCTACAGCCACATTTCATATGATTTATGCTCCCTTTTATCAGCAAGCATGTGTACAGTAAGCACATCTAATTCTTTTGTGTTGATTTGTGTCCATTAGCATATACTATTTCTTATTTCCCACAAAAGGGACCATTCTATTTTTTGTAACAATACTGCAATTCAAGTCAAAACAATATGTCAAAAAATGCACCATAAAATCCTACCTTTTCTGCAGTGCAGTTCTGGCTCAGTTTTTGACAGCAATAACATATTGT
This sequence comes from Plectropomus leopardus, assembly GCF_026936395.1. Classification (NCBI taxonomy): domain Eukaryota; kingdom Metazoa; phylum Chordata; class Actinopteri; order Perciformes; family Serranidae; genus Plectropomus; species Plectropomus leopardus. Next base: position 34,892,923 of record NC_142189.1, on the reverse strand, counting down.
GGGCAGTTATAGGCTATGATTGGGTAACATTTTAACATGTAATTCGATTTAATTCAATTGTATTTATTTGTCACATGAAATCATAAAAAGTTGAAATGTAGTATTTATCAGTTCTATCAATTTGTAGTAATGGTATTAAATAAATGTCAGGGTTTAGGATCGGGCAGGATCATTATTCAGTACCCTTGTGTCTTGAGGGTAGAAGTTCTTGCCTGATGCATCAGGTATTGTATCCCAGATCTCAACAGGGAGAAAAGGCAGTTATCTGGGTGACTAGGATCTTTAATTATGCTTATGGCCTGATATCTGCAGTGTCTGGTATCAACATGCTTTATGTTGGGGAGAGCAGTGTCTATGGTGTGTTCAACTGAACGAACCACTCTTTGCAGTGCCGTGTGGTCCTGTTCTGTTCTGTTTCTGTACCAGCAGTAATTCAATATCAGCAGGTCCTCGGTGGAGAGGGTGGACAGCTTCAAATACCCTGGTGTCTACATAACCGTGAGCCTGACCTGGGCGCTGCATACTGACTCAGTGGTGAGGAAGGCAGAGAGTGTTTTACCTGAAACACCTGAGGAAATTCTGGGTGTCCTGTCAAATACTGAAGAATTTCTACTTTTGCACCATCAAGAGCAACCTGACTAAAGAGGGTATAGTTCCTTTGCTGCTTCTTCTCCTTAGTTTAGCTGATGCTCAGCAGTAGCTTATTGTCCAGACACCAGCAGGTCAGGTTCTCTCCTTCTTTCAGGTAGGCCTTTTCATTGTTCTCTGTGATCAGGCCCACCACAGCGGTGTCCTCAGAAAACTTGATGATGGTGTTGGAGTCTGAAGTGGCTATGCAGTCGAGTGTGTACAGTAGGGAACTCAGAATGCAGCCCTGGGGTGCTCCGGTGTTCAGGATGAGGGTAAAAGAGATGTGTCTGCCCACTCTCACCTCCTGGGGTCTGCCTGTCATTATCTCTTTGGAGTGTCATGTGCTGTACTGGGGCCCCACCCAAATAAATTACTGATGTCCCATTAAAATGTATCTGAAAATGTTACTGGTCTTTGCTTTACTTTTGCTATTATTTGTTATAAATCAGCCCCCCACACCCCAAGTAATTATTGTTGCTTTTCATTTTGTAGGAGAGCAGTGGAACTGCTCGAGGTAATTCTGTTCAATCAGAGCAAGAGAAGGAACAGCTGTTTTTGTAGAGGTAGGGGAATAAGATGATTAATGTAGGGAGAGGACAATGGATGCCACAAAAAGAGAAAGAAAAGCAACCAAAAAAGAGTGAGAGGAGGAAAAGACAATTTTCCATCCAGTTCCCAAGCACCTTAAAGGATGAGTTGATTTACTGTCAAATCTTCTGGTGGATTATCAATAATCTCAGCCAGGCCTCAATCTACCCTCTATCAGCCACTGCTGCATTCTCAGACAGAACCCTGGGCGAGGAGTGGGAGAAGAGACATTAATATAAAAGAGAGTGAAATGGAGGAGAGGGTGCGTTTGTTTTGTGTATGGATATAGCCAGACAGAGGGTGTTTCTCTGACCAGAGAATTAGAGAGAAAAAAAAGCCCTTCAATTTTCCACTTGAGCGGACTTCAATTTACACACACATCCCCTGTGACTCCTCCCCCCACCCACCCCCACCCCCTGGTTGTTATTGATAGCATTTAGGGCAGCTGTGATAAAAGATTGCCCACTTAGTGTTTTCATTCATCAGCTTGCCATCTTTGGCAGGAGATTCACTACACTGTGTCTATAAAAAAAAAACAGTTTTATTGCAAGGGATATGAGGAATGTGTGTATGACAGATCTGTGCTTTGTCTGCAGAGTTTATTCAGTAGACTGTGGGAGAATGAAGATGGAGGCTGATAGTGCGCCAACATATCACGCAATTTTTTGTGACAGTTTTTTTTTATTTTTTTTTTATTTTTACACAAAATGCTTTACTGGAAACAATATGAGAGCCATTCTATGTCTAAAAGTAGAAAATTTCAACAAGCTGGGCAACACCAACCCAACTGCAAGAATAAATGTTGTCATAGTAAGGTGTCTCCAAATATGTTACACTCATACATTTTTTGTTGTGGTTACCTTGAAACTTTCCCTTACGTTTCAAAGCTGGTGTAGTTAACCTGTAGTTTGGTTTAGGCTCAAAAAACCAAATGTAGATCATGTTTTGGCTTAATATACCCATTTTTGATGGCATAACTCCCATGCAATAGAGCAGTGTCGTGGTAAAGAAACAACTGCTTTGGGAGGCACAATCCCAGCTGAAAGCTCTGTAATGTTTCAGTAAAAAACAATTGTTTTTCAGCTGGTGTTTTTATTTTTCTTAGTAAATTCATTGTCTTTAAAGTGGCTCTAACTCAATAGACATGATTTTAAATAAATGTGAGTTTAATTAGGAATCAATTTCCACAAATGTACATCACCTTTATCCTTAAAACACAGTGTGTGTATTAACCAATGTTAACCCGCACTCTATTGGAAAGAGTTTTATTAGAGTTACTTGGTTAAATGACAAGAGTAAATTTATTTATCTTTGACAATACCAAAATAGAATTATTCATATGCTATCTTTGCCCTGTCACAGGTGGTGTATAAGAACAATGACATCCGACTTGAGCTGTCTCGCCTAGCTCGCATTGTGGACCCTAAGATGAAAATCCAGGGTGAGGTGTCCTACAAGTGTGAGAATGTTGCTACGCTGGACCCCATTTCTTTCGAGACTCCCGAGGCCTACATCAGCCTTCCAAAGTGGAACACAAAACGGATGGGATCCATCTCTTTTGATTTCCGCACAACTGAGCCCAATGGTCTCATTCTGTTCACCCATGGCAAACCTCAGGAGCGTAAAGATGCTGCTCGCAGCCAGAAGAACACCAAGGTCAGTCTATCATCTGCAAGATCACTTGCTAATTTTAACTCCGCTTAAGAAATGGCATCCTAAGTATATCTGCGAATATTAGGTGAGAGGCAACCATGTCTGGCAAAATGTCTTTAAGACAAAACAGCAATTTCAGTGACGTTGTACTTTATATTTATATCTTATAACATATGACCTACATCATTGAGAACCTTGACAGGCATTAAATAAGTTACCTCCCAAAACTATTTTGCAAGAGCACTATCACTGCATAATTGGTTTGGTAATGCCCAAGAACATTATGATTGGTTTGTTTGAATGCAGTGTGGTCAAATGCAGCTCTGCATGCTTCGACAGCTGTTTTGTTTTGTGTTATGTTCTCTGGTTTTAGTATCTAATACACATCTATGGTGCAGTAGATTGCAGCCGCTTAAGGTAGTGGATTATAACGACTGCAAAGAGTGTTTTTACAACCGTATTCCATCAGAGATTTGACACTCTCCCGAGCTCAGTGGGATCACTGTCCTTCTGGGGATATAATGCAAACAGCGGAGACACCAGAAACAGAAGACGGGTAGGAGAGCAGGGCTACGAGCTAGGCTAAAGTCTAACCACTTCAGACTTGCCATCCCAAGTCTCTTTCTTGCCAACGGCCAGTCACTCAACAACGAAATGGATGAGATAAGATTACGGATTACCTCGCACAGCATGGATGGCTGTATAATGGTAATAACGATGGCAGTAACGAATAGAGACATGGCTGGAACACCCTGGATACGGCTATAATGCTAGCAGGCAGGACTGTTCATTCCTGTAAGAGCAGTGGAGGAGGACTGTGCATCTACATCAACAGCTAGTGTACTGACACCTGAGTCAGGCCAACATCTGTCCTACACTACTAGGGAGGGAACAGGCCATACAGCTACATCAACATCAGGTGAGATCCACCCTGCACAGATTTGACGTCAGCAAAGCGGCTGGACTGGATGGAGTCTGAGGGCCTGGGACCAACAAGCAGAGATATTTCCCACCATCTTCAACCTCTCCCTAGAGCAGGCTGTAGTCCCCACCTGCCTCAGGTCAACCACAATCATCCTTATACACAAGAAAACAGCAGTGAACTGTCTGAATAACTATGGCACAGTTGCTCTAACCCCCAACATTACAAAGTGTTTTGAGAGACTCATCCTCGTACACATTAAAGCTGCCATTACTGCTGACCTGAATCAGCACCAATTTGCATACTGGACCAACAGATCAACCAACCATACAGTTACAACAGCCCTGCACACAGTACTTACACATCTGGACCAGCAGAACAAATATGTAAGGATGCTGTTAGTTTATTTTAGCTCTGCATTCAGCACCATAATCCCCCACAAACTGGTTCAAACGTTGAGCACCTTGACAGTGAACTTGGAGACTGAACTTTCTGAGCAACCGATCCCAAAATGTCTGCGTGGGAGGCCTCATGTCCTAAACCTTGGTCCTGAACACAGGAGCAGGGTGTGTCCTCAGCCTTCTCCTCTACTCTCTTTTCACACCCATCTGCTCTCCCATCCATCCCTCCAACATCATTGTCAACTTTAATGATGATACCACCATAGTAGGACTGATCACAGACAGCAACGACACAGTCTGCAGGAAGGAGGTACAACATCTGGTAGAATGGTGCCTCTGTAACAACCTGGACCTCAACACGACAAAAACAAAAGAGGTGGTGATGGACTTCAGGAAATTATGTCACGCTGAGCACTCGGCCCACTGCATCCTGGGGGAGGAGGTTGAAAGAGTGGAGTGTTTCAAATTCCTAGGAGTCTGCACCTCGGCAGAGCTCACTTGGTCCACACACATCACTCACCAGGTGAAAAGGGACGCTGCACCCCCCCCCCCCACACACACACACACACAAAGCAGTTGGTTGGTGAGAGGGGGGCGACAGGGGGCCCTATTGGTGATGAAAGCAGGCTCTTGCTACAAGAATCAGCCAATAACAAAATTCAACTGCAAGAGCATGTTTCAAGTTTTAAAGGGCAGTCACTCTGCACATTCATACAAAATATGTAGAATTTGAATACTTTGCACTCAAATGACAAGACCTGAATCAATCAACAACACTACTGAACTACTTTTTAACTGAAAAAAAAGTGGTTTGGGGGTTAAGTTGCTCTTTATGTTGCTCTGTAATTGCCCAAAGTGAATAACTCTCTTATCATTGACCTCTGAATGTATACAAGTTACAGATTCTATTTTCTTTGGCTTACATTTGCAGCTTGACTTGATAGTGTATTTGTCAACGAGGGCATAGGTTTGTTTTCAAAATTGGTAGGTACACATATTAGTGGGGGCACTAAGGGTCCTCCCCCATGGAATTTTGAGCAAAAAACTCACCATTTCTGGTTAGGTTTTCGGCACCACTTTATGGTGGAAATGTCCTTATTGATGATAACCTATGTATTTAAAAAATAATTCATTTGAATTTATTCATAAACCCTTGGGCTTGAAAAGCTCATGTGTTTTAGAAAAATTTCTGCTCATGTCCAAAACTTTTTGTACATTAAATCCTAATTGCAACTGTATACTTGTTGTCTCCTTCAGAGAGAAACACTTTTACTTGACGGATAAATGCTTCCAAAACATGAAACCAAGCCCTGTCAATAACTAACAGGATATCACAGAACAGCGCACTGGATGAATGGAGATCCATGGAGCTGTAGGGACCTGGAAATCCCACTTATGATACGTTCATTTGGACACTTGACACTGGACGTGTGTCACATGTCCTATGAGTGCCTTCTTCAAACTGACTACTGTTGTCTTCTTTGTTCCTCAAACAAAGAACAGCCATTTGAACATTCCAGTGTACCCGATGTTCAAACACCTAAGTGTTAGATTCTCCCCTAGGATGTCACACAGCCAAGAAGAGACACAACTGCTGATCTTCTGGCTCTTGCTCCGAAACCTCCTCTGAGGAATGTTGCAGATCTGGAGGACCTGCTCTACCCTTCCCCCCTTCCACACCTAAGCTCACAGCAGGAGTTGCAGCCTTGTCTCAGCCCTACTCTCCAAGCCTGAAGAGACTTTACAGACTTCTCAAGCCAAAAGGAGAATGGAACCAAGCTAGCACTAAACTGCTATCTCTGTAAGGACACCAGGACTGGCCAGCCTCCTCCTGGATCCCTGGAACTACACAGAAGCAACTGAATCAGAACCTCTTTTCTTCAGCCAGCATCCTAAAGAACTGTTCTCCCTCTCCTGGATTAGCAAGTAATATCTAGGCATAGAATTAGGACATACGTACAGGCTGAGCAAGATTATTTACTTTATCGTCCATCATATCTTGTGTACCATGTATTGATGTAATGCTATTGAATGAGTTGTGTCTTTGTTATTAGGTTATCAGTAGGTTGGGATTTAGTTTGTTCATGCTTCACACAGACAGGGTCTTGCATCTAACATACCTTTACTAACCAAGGCACCTCATATACATATTAGAGCCATACATACACTCATAAATTGGCTCTCAGCAGAAGCACACAGAGAAGGAACTTAAAAGTTCCTGTCTTTTCTTTGCTCCTTTGTGTGATCAACCACATGGTCAGCTAAGGCCTTCTTCGCTCTTCGGCCATCTTTGAATCTAGCATCTTGTTGCAGCTTCTGTTGTTAGTCAGTTCACCTTTCCCTTTTGGTGTGTTCACACTCACACAAACACACCTTCTCTTTGTCTCTCTCTCTCTCACTCTCTCTCTCTCACACACACCCACATTTATACATCCACACTTGTATATATACATGAATGTATTAGCTGTTAGAATACATTGTGTGTTTTGTCTTGCATTGTCTTGCTTTTTGAATAAATGTATTTTGGAATCATATTTGCTGTCTGCTTAGTATTGTACAAAAGTGAGTAAATCACTAACTACTGTATCCTTCACTCTTTAATATCAATGTGGTAATTTTGGTTATGATTATTAATTAAATTATTGATCTCAAAATTGATAATTTTGTGTATTTTGAGACATAATTTATTGATCCCTTTCCTGGAATGGTGCTCCATGAGGTGATCTAATGTAAATTAAGTCACATTATTTAACATAATTAATTATTATTTTGAGTAATTATCAGTTATTTCTGATAGCCATACATTAACAATTGGTGACCTTTTGCGTGATGCCTGATCACAAAAAGGGTTGCCCCGTGTTGAAGCCAAATCCCAGAGCGATTTAATGAATTCCATCCAATGAAACCCCGAATAAGTAGCAGTTTAAAGAAGTCACTTTCCACCACTGAACAACTGTCAATTTAGACACTTTGGTGCTGTGAGGAAAAGCTTGGCTCTGGAGGTGGTAAAGCAAAACTAAATGAAACACTTTCAATCAGGTATAACATGGGATTGACTCTCAATAAAAAATTAAATGCACTGTCCGCTACTGAATCAATACGTGACGCAATTTTTCCTGTAGTTCTTTGCACAAGCCTGTTAGAATGCAAAAGAGTCCTCTCAAATATTGGTATGGAAAATTCTCTCTTTCCAAAGTTTTGATGTGAGCATGTCTTTGTTGTCCATATGCAAACCTATGCTCTTGTTTGCAGGACACTGTTCTGCAAATCAAATATCCACAGACAAGAACCACATCCTGCATTCCTCTTATTCTGAACAATAATTTTAACTTTTATTGATAGTTAATCATTTGTTGATATGTTTTTTTGACCTTGTCCAGGTGGATTTTTTTGCAGTAGAGCTGCTGGATGGCAGCCTGTACCTCCTGTTGGACATGGGCTCAGGGACTATCAAGGTGAAAGCTACCCAGACAAAGGTCAATGATGGTGCTTGGTATCACGTTGATATCCAGAGAGATGGACGCTCAGGTCAGTTGTACTGTCAATCAGTGAGGTGTACTAGCTGTAGTAGATTTTGAATAACAATTTTCTTTACGCTGTAAAAATCTCAAATCTTTTTTGTTTTGGATTTTTTTTAATTTACTTCCGTACAAGAATTGTCTTTACAAAATACAAAAAGGTGAAATCTTGTCAGATCTTGTCAAGTCAAAATTGCAAGTCAAATCTTGACTTATAAATAATAATTCAATATTCCTTAAATTCTACTGAGATTTTTTGACTTCTGAAGATGTTGCTGAAGATTTGTTGTTGCTTCTTTAAACAGCAAAAATTTGAATGAACTGAATTAATTCTGAAACGCATTGAACTAAAACAGTTACAGCAACCACACTCTGCACCTGATCTGTATTCCAACCATTCCCATCACAGGAACCATCTCCGTAAACAGCAGAAGAACCCCATTCACAGCCAGTGGTGAGAGCGAGATTCTGGACTTGGAGGGTGACATGTACTTGGGTGGGCTTCCCAGTGACCGCACCAGCCTCATTCTGCCCACCGAGCTCTGGACAGCGATGCTCAACTATGGCTATGTGGGCTGTATCCGTGACCTTTTCATTGACGGCCGAAGCAAAGACATCCGTCAGATTGCTGAGGCACAAAATGGCGCTGGCATCAAACCCTCCTGCAACAAGCAACAGGGAAAGCAGTGTGAGAGCTACCCATGCAAAAACCGAGGTGTCTGCAAAGAGGGCTGGAATCGATTCATCTGCGACTGCACTGGCACTGGCTACTGGTCACGTACTTGTGAGAGAGGTAAATGCTTTCTTCTCTTGCATAAACTTTAGGGTATACTGATATTATCTCCAAGGCAGAGGTAATAGTGTTGAAAACAACATACATACAGATGTACACAAAGTGGATCTAATCTAAGAATGCTGTTTCTTTAAAGAACACAGCTTACTAGAATTAACTTGTGTGTACTCCCCAAAGTCATGTTATTGTGAGGTCACGCCAGAGAGAACAATACCAAACAATCAACTAGTGTGAAGTAGACTTTGTTTATTGAGAATCCCAAAGAGCATTTGTATATATTTGTGTTCTCCAAATGTGGGCAGAAATGTCTTCATAACAAGGGATGTTGGGGCCACAGGGCAATAATCATTCAGTGTCTTAGGAGACCTGACCTTTGCCAATGGCACCACAATAGACTCCTTCCACATGCAAGGAACTTTGTGCTGTTCCAAGGAGGACTGGAGAATATATGACAAAATACCATCCAGTTGCCAGGCACAACACTTAATAATTACGCTTAATAATAACAACACTTAATCGGGAACACACAATAATTTTCCCCCTATGCCATCAGGACCAGGGCTTTTCCTCTCTTTAGTACGACTAAAAGATTTACACACAGTGACCTCATTAATTTTGGTTTCACATCCTGCAGGCCTATGTCTAAAATGAGAAAGCTCATCATTAAAATCATGAATATCATATCGAGAGTAGAATATGTTCAATTCTTCAGCCAGTACATCATCAGGCTTCCCAGGACTGAATACTCTCCTGTCCTTGTACTGCATCCCAAGCAGGCATTTTATTCCTTTCCAAGCAGACCTTGAGTGGCCTTTATTAAGCTTCCTCTCGACTTAACTTTTGTACCTGAGTTAAGCTAGCTTTATCTCTCTTTTTACAAGTTAGTTGGGCCGGTAATGTATTGGAAGAAATGTTTCAAGCTCTTGGTGATTAATCAGTGATTAAAATCTTCCATAATAAAATTGGGAGCATCGGAACATAAGGACTGAAGACGCTGCACAGTCTTGGACAAAGTAGCTGTGACGTTATCCACATTTGCCTTTGGGTGAATGTAAACAACTGTGACAAACAGTTGAGGGAATTCCTGGGGCAAGTAAAATGGGCGAAGTGAAACAGATATGAGTTCAATATCAGGAGTGCACATACTGTCCCGAACGACTACAGTTTTGCACCAGCGCTCATTTACATACAGGCATACACCCACTCCCTAAGATTTGCCAGGCAGGTGTGTGTCCCGATCCAAGGGCCAGGGCTGGCCAAAACCTTCGATTTCCAGATCAGTGCCCAAATCGTGGTCTTTAAGCCAGGTTTCAGTCAGAGAGATAATGCAACAGTGTTTATACTCCCACAGAAACGTTGCACTTGCCCGAAGTTCATACCTGTACAGCTGCGACCTGGACTCTTGTCCAGTGCTACAGTTTATGTTGTTTTATATTATTTTGTTTTATCCTGGATCTTCTTTCACCACACCTAACACTACCTGGCACTCCCATAAACCAGCGATGCACTGTTGGCTTTTTGTGCTGTGGGACCTTGCAATCTCCCAACCTGCCTAAGGGTAAAACTGCCCCAAGGAGAGACCCTCAGGGAGGGGAAAAGGATAAGCATTTCAGCAGCATTTCCCAATGGAGAGGAAAGACCGAACCTTCCCTCCAATCATCTGACTCAAGCAACACTTTCTGGCCCCTCCTGGAGGACTCTGAGGTGTTCCTAGGTCACATTAGATATATAATCCCACCATTATATTCTGTGTCCTCTTCAGGGCCTCCTACAAGTTGGACGTGCCCAGAACATCTCTCACAGGAGACACCCACAAAGCATCCTGATACAATGCGTGAACCACCTCACCTGGCCCCTTTTGACTCTACCCAGAACTCCCTCCAGATGTCTGAGCTCCTCACCCTATCTTTAAGGCTGAGCCTAGACACCCTAGAGAGCTAAGCTGCTTGTATCCGCAATCTCTTTCTTTTGGTCACTTTCCAAAACTCATGACCATAGATGTGGGTTGGGACATAGATGGACTTGGTATATTTAGAGCTTTGCCTTCTGGCTCAGCTCCCTTCTCACCACAACAGTCTGGTCCAGAGCCCACATCACCCGCCCCAAACCGTCTGTCTATCTCACACTCCATTCTACCCTCACTTGTGAACAAAACCCTGAGATACTTGAACTCCTTCTCTTGGAACAGTAACTCTCTCCCAACCCAGAGGGGGCAATTCACCATTTTCCAGCAAAGAACCATGGCCTCAGATTTGGAGGTGCTGACTCTCATCCCGACCACTTAAGCTTTCCCAAATCCATAAAACACATGTAGACTAGGACTTTCTTAGGTCATGGAGCAATCTTCCATGACCGCTACAGCAGCCTTGCAAGAGTAAAGAGCTGTCCACTCAGGATGGAATCTGCATTGCTCCTCCTGAATCTGACATCAGGAGGTCAGTTCCTCCTTTCAAGCCCCATGGAATAAACTTTCTCAGTTCGGCTGAGCAGTGATTAATGAATATATGCAACATAGAAAACCTTGTTGTTTTAGTACCCCTTGCCCTTAGGCAACAAACCACAGTCTAGCTTGGGAGGGGGAGGGGGGCAAATTTTATGATGGATATATTATCATAGACCCTAAGCTCCCACTAAATTGGGTTGTTCCCCAAAAAATAAAAAGTAATGCCAAAGAGCAGAGTTGTCAAATTAATTTTAACACAAGGGCCACATGCAGCCCAGTTTGATCTGGAGAGGGCCGAACTAGTAAAACCATTGCTTAAAAACTTATAAATAACAACATATTTGACTTGTCTTTGAATTTTATTATACAGAAGTCACTGTACATTCTTGTTCACAATGTAAACAAATAATAAAAATAATTAATAATAATGCAAACCATAACAGCCTGAGGTGTGAAGAACACGAATAAGTGCAATGTATCCTGTTTTGCACATTCAATAAAGTGCAACTGAAAATTTAACATCTTACAATGAAGAGGAACAGCCTGATATTTTATAGAAAAGGGATCAATTTAAGCATCTCAGTTTTCCATTTTCAATCAGTGTTAAGTACAAAAAACTAATGTGTCTATATCTGTAAATATGTTCAATCATATGACTACAATAACAAGGCCTATTATTCGTTGTTTGTTTTTTCTTCAGAGAACTAGGTGGAAAAGCCTCCGAAGCAGCATTTTGTACAAGTAGGCTAGACTACTGTTTTGCTTGTGAAACCTGGCACCTCTTAGTCTCAAGTCTATCAATTTGAGGTGTCATATTTTGAGCAGTAGTCAGTTTCAGAATGGCATTTAAGTGCTTGTGTGTAAGCCTTTTGAACACAGTTTTGTTTTGTTTTGTTCATTATAGAAAAAGCTTGTTCAAACTTTGGCAGGGCGGCACGGTGGCATCATGGTTAGCACTGTTGCCTCACAGCAAGAGGGTCCCTGGTTCAAAACCCAGTTGGAACAGGGTTCGGCCCTTCTGTGTGGAGTTTGCATGTTCTCCCCGTGTCTGCGTGGGTTCTCTCCGGGGTCTTTGGCTTCCGCCCACAGTCCAAATGTAACCATGCGCAGCTGCACTTTTCTGAAGCCGGCTGGTTCAAACCCAGACTCTGCGTTGTGTTGTATTAAATGATGGACAGGATACCCGCTTACAGTTCATGCTGTCGTTTATTCTGAACAGGAACAGGATATGTACTGGTCAGTCATGTAGTTTGGCTCAAAAGGCAGCTCACACGCAGCATGCTCGGTCACGTCTCTCATTAACTGGCCGTGTTCTCACAATACAAAATCACATATAAAATAAAATAACAATGAATGTGTACCTGAACAGGAACAGGATATGTACTGGTCAGTCATGTAGTTTGGCTCAAAAGGCAGCTCACACGCAGCATGCTACAAAAGGGATAGCGCCTGTTAGCACAAAGGCTAACTAGCTAACTCAGAAAGTGCATTATGCTGTTAAATGTACATTTCGGTGCGCAACAGTGCCGCGACTCACTCGTAACTCTTCACAAGAACATCTCCATGAGTCAGAGTGCATTTATGCTTATACAGGACAGTAACCAGACAGTAATACACTTAATTTGTACAGAGTGCTGCGTTCAACAACTCACCTCGGTCACGTCTCTCATTAACTGGCAGTGTTTTCAAGTAGCAGGAAGCATTTGTCAACTGCCTGAGAGGGGGGCGCCATTGAGCCATCTATCCTCATCCAGCCATTACAGCAAGTGGAAACAAACACTACATACAAACTCTGTTACACAAAGACATGCAGCTCAGGGTGATTGGTGACTCTAAATTGCCCTTAGGTGTGACTGTGAGCGTGTATGGTTGTTTGTCTGTATGTGTCAGCCCTTCGATAGTCTGCCGACCTGTCCAGGGTGTACCCCGCTGTCCGCTGGATGACAGCTGGGATTGGCTCCAGCCCCCCCGCAACCCTTATGAGGACAAGCAGTTACAGAAAATGACTGACTGACTGACAAACTTTTGCAGCCAATGCGGTCAGTTTGGGGTACCCTGGCAAGAGATACTGATAATTTGCCCGCCATTTGCGGCTTGCACTTTCTCTCTGAATTTTGTCACAACACCTGATCACTGATGGTGCACCATCTGTAGCCAAGCTGAAAGCGCGGGCCCAGTCCACCCCGATCCTGTCCAGCGCTCAAGCCAGACAGTAAAAAATGTAATTTGCTGTTGTGTATCTGTCATCAGTACCAACTCAACGAACTCCTCTGTGACAGTCAATGTCTCATCAACATCACGAATGACTATAGCCAGTTGAACAACATCTGTAATGTCTGTGCTCTCATCAATTGCAACCGAAAATGCAATAAATGATGTGACTTTGTCCAGAAGTTGGTAGTTCAAATCTCCAGCAAGATCTGAAAACCTGTTTGTCACAGAGTTCCTGGTCAGGCTGATGTTGGCGAAAGCCTGATGCTTGTCAGGGCACACAATTTCTGCAGCCTTCAGCATGCATGTTTTCACAAACTCAGCGTCAAAGTATGGCTTTGATGATGTTTCTATTTCATTAGCAATACTCCTTGAGCACGGTAAAGGGCTAGAAACATACCAAGCATACAGGCTTTCCATTTACCTCCATGAATAAACATGAACTTGTCCGATTTTCCCGAAACACCCGACACTCCACATCCACTTTTCTCCTCTTTGACGGAAACATTTTCCCAGTGCCTGCATTGACAGTAGCCTATATGCATTACCTTATGGCACTGAGTAGGCCTTCATGTAGCCTCCGCTTTCCTTCACTATTGCCCTCCAGCAGACAAATCGGAAACTACAGCTAAATTTATTTTAAAAAATGGAAATTATTTCTCTGCAATTTTCACACTTTGTGAAATCATCCAGCAGGCTGAACTGGAACCTCTGGCAGGTTGCACTGGAACCTTGGGCAGATTGGATCTGGCCCATGGGCCGTAACTTTGACAACCCTGCCATAGAGGGTTGCAGAGGAAAATGGATGAGCTGCAGATGACTGTGCCCGCTATGAGAACCATGAGTCATCTATTCCGCCACACTGCAAGTGCAGCCTCTCAACTTACTGACTGCATCCACCAGCAATGGCTATGCACCCCTGAGGGCCCAATTTTAATTCTAGAGGAACTTAATTAGTCGGATCGTGAACTGTCACTTCCTTGGCTTTAAACAATACATTAAATGCAAGACACAAGAGGACAAAACACTGATCCAATCAATGTTATGGCAATGTCAACAATGCTTACAGAAGAGCCAAACCTTTGCTGACAGAGTCATACCTCATTCCCACTGCAATTAGCCGGTGCATGCAGGTTTTTTAAACCTGCTAAATGTCTGTATTCACACTGCTGCATTTACCGCTGGAGTGCGAGTTGGCCTTTCTGTCAGCTGGCATGTGTGTGTGCGTGTGTGCATTGTTTCGTTGGTGAGTCGGTGCGATGTCACGGATAGGCAGGAGAACAGGTAAACAGTAGACAGCAGCAGGAACAGAGGTCTTTGACAACTTTTCTGTGTTTCTTCTCATTATTTATCTTATACTTATTATGTCCCCCTTTCAAACTCATTGCAAACTAATTTGAAACAATGTTTTAGCGCTGCTTCAGAGGACACAGACCGTAATTAGTGACAGTGCGCCATTGCATCTCGCTGGTTAAGGTGCTGAAATTACCGCGTGTTACCGCCCGTGTCTACTGCACAATCATTTGACCCGGGTGTGAATGCTGCCGTACGCATTCCCATTGCATTAAAAAGCCAGATGTCAACAAGTGTTAGCTGGGTTTTTCGTGCAGTGGGAATGATGCTTCAGACTATAATACAGTGCACCCAATGCCTTCTTACAGAACTATTTCCAAATGTAGTAAATCCCAAACCAAGACTGTGAAGGTTTGGACTAGTGACAGCATAAAGTCCCAAAAGGAATGTTTTCACTCTACTGAGGAAAGTATCTTTCAGGTGGATTATCCTATTGGGACTATTATTGACAATATACAGTTCTGTGTGATACCTCAAAAAGAAATAGCTGCGTACCAAAACAACAAACAATATGCCACTAAAGGTATTATTGATTGACTGCATCTTTTTTTTTTTTTTCAAGTGATGGGTTTTAAGAACTGGAATTAAGTGCAACCGAAAATTGTGCAAAAGTTACATGCTTTCTGAAGCTATGAGAAGAATAAAGGATATTGCAGAACACTCTGCAATGATCTCCATCAAGCTATGGGACCGTATGAATCACTAATTAATCACTTATCACAATTACTACTATATGACAAGTCTGGTTCACAGAGATGAGGACTCAAGAGCATGACATGGAAGACAGGTTCAGTAGGAAAATCTAAAATCAGCAAAAAAGGTCATAGCAAAGGGGAAGATAAAAAAAAAATCCCAATACAAGCAGTGATCTAAATAACCAGCAAAGACAGCTGAGGCCCATCAGGATTATGGTGATACATTTTGGTGATAAGGTCCAGGTACAAAATGACAATCTCACAATCCACCAGGTATTGACGACCTTGACCACACCGATGTACTGCCAGAAAACGCTTGACAGAGTAGGTAGGTTCCTTGTCAACAATCTTAGCGGTGGGGGTGGGGATTTGGAGGCAGGAACCTGTGAATTCTTCTTAAATGGCTTGAGGCAGCTGACATGGAATGTCTGATGAATCTTCCAGGATCTAGGGAATTTGAAACACACAGCCTTGGGGCTAATGACTTTAAGAAATGGGGAAAGGACCCACAAACTGGGGCCAACTTGGTGTTTCCACAGAGTCACAAAGGAAGGTTCTCGTAGGAGAGCCAGTTCGATAGTATGGATCCTGTTGCCGATCAGTCTCACTCAACAAGCAGAGGCCTTAAGTGCTGTAGTGCCAACCTACAGGTGCAGCAGCAGCAATGAATAAGGGCAAGGGCAGGGAGGGTGCTGACTCAAGTCTCCTGCTCTGGGAACATTAACAGTTGGTAAACATAAGCAAACTGAAGAGGATAGGGACCAAAAGCAGAGCACGGCAGTGTATCATGAGCATACTCAGCCCAGATGATGTTTTTGTCCAAGAGGCTGGATTGTGGGTGGCAAGGCAGCACAGGTAGGTCTTCAGCTCCTGGTTCATCTGTTCCATCTGACCATTAGTTTGTAGATGGTATCTGTATGTCAAGCTTACCGATGCAGTGGGAGATGAACCGGGGGCCCCTGGTGGGCACAGACTGGACAGGCTGCCACAAACTCCCTGACCTCCCATTCCATGTTTGCCCACCAGAACCACTATTTGATCACATAGACTGTCTGCTTGGTTCCATGATGGCAGGGAAAGAGACCTGTATGGACCCAGTGGATGTCCTAGGAGCAGACAGAGAGAGACACAAAGCTTGGTCCCTCTCTCTGGGGAGCAGCCATCCAGCACAGGGGTATTACCCACGGCCTGCTTGACTTAAGTCTCAATGTCCGAAGTGAGGGCTTCAACAACACAGTGTGAAGGAAGATACCGGGGGGAGAGTTAGCATGGGTACTGAACTTCTTCTTCAGCCTCCTGAAAGCTAGATCTGCTAGAAGGCATCGCTGAAACTTAATTCAGGAAGAAGTAAGGGCATGAAAAAGTGCAGCCACAGTGCTTAAGTTATATATGAATCTTCTGTAAAAATTAGCAAAGCATAAGAAGTATTGTAAGTTTGGTGGATGCTGCCAGGGCACACTATAAAGATCAGCATAGAAACAGTGGTATCATGAAACTCATTTTTCTGCCTTCACATGGTGGTTGAGAAGATGCTGGAGGACCTGGCAAACATGTTGCACACAAGTCTTTTTGTCCAGGGAGAAGATGAAGATATCGTCCAAGTAAATGAAGACAAAACAGTTCAGCAGGTCCCGAAGGGTATCATTCAGGTCTTGACTCGTGATTATCAAATCACATCATTCTTGAGAAAGTGTTGCATGGAAAATCGCCCCTCCACTCTCTGCATCCCAAAGACTAGATGCTGAACCTACACACACTCGCTAAGATCAGCAGACCTATATGCCAGGCAGGTCCACTCCAAATTTGTCATCCCCAGGAATATTTTTTTATATGGCTGGTGTGATAAGCACACTGAATGTTGAGGGGATATCCTGGGCATGGGCAACTGAATGTGGGCCCTGGAGTGATCCTTATGACATTTTTTCCTGCCCTGGTTTTCATATGATAACAAGTACCATGTTATTTTTCTGCTCTTTGACAAAAAATGTTTTTCTTTTACCTTGGGGAATTTCTTCTTCATCTAAAGATGAGTCATGCTCTCTGTCGTTCTCTTGTTTCTCCTGGACATCTGAAAAAATCTGATCTATGAGCCTGCTGGGCAGTGAAATGTGCACTCATGGCTTCAGTAAAGAGAGTACTGGGTGTGCTGTCATCTGCAGCACCTTAATAGCCTCTGACTGTATTGCTTATTACTAAACAATGCTTTGAAGAAATGTTTACTTTGTTCAATATTGTTTGCATTTTGTGATTGGAAAATAATTTTGTAACTGTCAAAAATGACCTCCAAAACAAGATTTTTACCCTGTTGGTGTATAGCTTTCATGGGAATATTAACAAAGGCAATGCTACACTTTTCAAGTATTGGGGTTGTTCTAGGAAAAGTCATGGAAATCCAAGTTGAAAAAAGTTCATTTTGAGGTTTTTTATGCTGTTAAACATTATGGTGGGTCATTTTTGAGCCTCAAGACAACACAAGAGCTAGGTATCCTTATGCATCTGTTATTTATGTTACGGGATGCCGCTACTGTGATGTTACACATGGGGGGATTACACTATATATGTTTATGTTCGCGCAACAGAGAGCACATAGCAACCAACAAGGGATGTCAACAAATGCACATGCTGGCACAGAGGGTTAGGTTTAGGGAACAAGGGAACGGATGGTTAGGTTTAGGAAGAAGGTGCATGGTAAGATGTAGAAAAAGGTGCTGTCAAGAGATGCTGTCTGTGCTCATACCAGGCTGCGGTGGCTGGTGCTGTCATATAATAACACCAGGACCAGTTTTGTCCAGCTGTGTTCTCAACTGAAGCTATCCAGACACAGAAAGTGGCTTATTGTCTCTGGATTCTATGCTGAAAGCACTGTCAAAGCGGCGATATGTGACAACTTTGGAAATGGAACAGGCTGAAAAGAGCTAGGCAAAAGGTGATTTCAAAAAAATAAAAAAACAACAAGCAGGGGTCTGAATAACCAGCAAAACAGGGGACAATGCTGGAGCACCAGATACAAAGTACTAAGACAAACTGGCAGACAGAATATACAAGGGAGTGGGGATAATTGGTCACAGGTGAAGAACATGGCAATAACGCATGGCATCAATTCTCAATTAAAAGTTACGGGCCTGGCAACTGTTTTTATGTCCTGCCCCTCCCAGTCCCTCGACAAATCACCTTGTTACAGCCGCCACAGTTAATGAACCCACCCTATCCTGACCAGTCTTCGTGGACAGACAGGTGACAATAGTGTCTTACTAAGCTTTCAAATTGCTTGCCACAGTTGTGAAATTAAACCACTATTACAACATCTCAATATAGCCAGCGTAATTAAGGTAATAACCCACAATTAAACTTAACAACTTGGCTTAAAATCACACCATGTCTCTCTGACTCTCTGGCTGATTCAAGTTTACTAACTGCCCAGTACGGGCAGACACAGACACCTTATTGCTTCACGTCTTTATAAACTGAAACTCAACTTGAAATAATGTTTACATCTTCCTGAACTCCATTTAAATAAATCTGGCATGTGGTTTAGAGCTGCAGAAACATGCTATGGTGTTGGCGAGGAGGCACGTGGAGCTGCAACCACCACACATGTCTGTTCTGTGGGATTCTTCAAAAATATTAAATAAAGACTGATCAGAGTTGGAAACTAATTAACACATCTCCAACCCCCACAAATTGCTCCTACTGCTTTTTAGCATATCAAATTACAGCTTTCTGACCATATCTCTATATCTATTTTTTTTCTCTTTCTTCATCCTGTGGGCCGCTGAATATTATTTCCCCCCTAAATCTCTTTTTTTTTCTTTTGAAAAGAAAAGTTGTAGGGCATCAGTGGACTATCTGATACGGAGTGTACATTTCACCTAGAATTATCTTTCAAGTGAAATTTCAATGACATTTTAAAATATAATTATTAGGAGCCAGAGATAGTCGAGATTGCATAATATCTTTTTAATTAATGCTGTTATTTGGCTTCATATATGTAGATGTATATGTGAACAATGCTTCCTTATGCTACATTTTCCTTTAGTCATTTTTGTAACAGTACAAAAATGAAGACAATATATTATTGGTGCCTAAAGGCTGTGAGTTTAAGTCCCGGGTTGTGCAGATTAAACATGCTTTTACCTCTTCAGACATTGTGCTGTGTGGGCTAGAAATACATGATTTCAAAGATATTTCAAGGATTAATGATATTTTTTTTGGCCCAGAATGTGCTACTGATGCATTCTCATGGGTTTGTTATTTATCTTTGTTGTTTTCTCCCTTTCCCTTTTCCTCATCCTACCTTTCCTCTGAACACTTTTAGCTATAGACTTTATCTTCTTCTTGGTCCTCAAAAAGAGGACCCTTTGCTGTGCAGCAATTACAGTTTTCCT
Organism: Plectropomus leopardus; assembly: GCF_026936395.1. Taxonomy (NCBI): domain Eukaryota; kingdom Metazoa; phylum Chordata; class Actinopteri; order Perciformes; family Serranidae; genus Plectropomus; species Plectropomus leopardus. Next base: position 34,873,331 of record NC_142189.1, on the reverse strand, counting down.
TTTTTTAAAATTCAGAAATGTTTTTGTAAATTCCTGTGAGATGGTACATTGTAGACGCATGAAATTTTCACCAATGATTTGAAGTTGTAGGCAAAAGTTTAAAAAGAAATACAATGCCAATAGGTCAGATGAGGGTGCTATAATTAAGGCCCAAAAATTCAATTTTTGAAAGGACAGTCTGACTGGCTTGAAATTTGAGTGCAGCTTAAAGTGCTCTTTACACAAAAACCATTAGGTCCCATGGTAAAATTTTCCTACATTTTGAATTTTTTGAAAACACGTATTTGACATCTCCTCCTAAATCAGAAGTCAAATTTGTACCAAACTGTCTGTAGATCTTTGTTTGAAAGCTTGTTGATATCTCTTTGTATTTTGAAGATATTGACCAATACATTTTAGAGTGGGTGAGGCTCAACACTCTAATAGACTTAACTCTATAACTATTGAGCAAATCATCAGAAATCTTGCAGGTAATGTTTTCATCAATACTCGGAACATACCCAGAAAACTCAAGATCCAGATCATCCACTCCACCAGTACTCTATCGCCCTTCCCTCTAGTTATAGATTAACCATGTGCAGAAGGGTCTGTTTTAGCAAGAGCTTTGTTCTGTCATATGAGCTCTTAATACCTACACTGGAAACCATTTCCCTGTAAAAAAAAAAAAAAAAAAAAAAAAAAAAAAAAGAAAAACAGTAAAGAATTTGCAGCAGGTTTGCAATTATATTACCATATAATTAACTTTTTTTTAACAGTGAAAAAACTGTATGAGCTCTTTTCCCTCACAGTATTTTACAGTTGTTCAAAAATACATTATATAGCTGTTGTTTATCTATTTCATTTACATTTTACATTTAATTTAATATTTTGTTATATAGTTATATTTAGTATTTTTTTACACACTTTTATACAAACCTATTATTTTTACCTAAAATCATACTGACATGGCAAGTTTTACACATCTGAATACTCACATTACTACTCACATACTCGCATTACGTGTTGTAAGCAAAGGCTCTGTCAAAAGACAGCGCCAAGCACAGAATGCAAACTAAATCAATACATTCTTTAGGAATGACAAATGAGCTAAATCATTGATTTTTCAATCATGTCAATACAATACAAAGACAAAACAATGCACAGCTTCTTGTTGCACTTCACGTTGAACTGCACCTGCAAAACAGTTGCATGTTAAAGTATTGACTGACTTATGGCCCACTCGAAGGCACCGGTTCTCTCAATCCAGCCTGGGTAGCCCCTTTCACTGCAGGAGAGAGAAACAGAGAAAGACGGAGAGAGATGAGTTCCAAAATAACCTTCACTGCAACTTCTCACATAAAAAAATCAGTGCGTGTCCCTCATTTCCTGTTAATAATTGGGACTATTAACATGAAAATCCAATGAAAAAATATCCCAAGCCCTGAACTAACCAATCAGCCAGACTAAATATCCCAGCCTCCAACACTCATACTTTTATATTTGTAGTTTCAGAAACAGAACCCAAATAAGAGAGAGAAAGATAGAAAGGATACAAGGTGTGATAATAAGTGATGTCATGAGTGAAAGAATGATTGAGAAAAAAACATATATATATATCTATATATAATGAGAGACTGGAAGAGGAATTCAGACTTTCTAACCTTTAAGTGAGAGTGAGGAAGAGAAGGAGGGTGAGACTGAAAGGGAGAAAGAATTAGAGGAAATAGACAAGCTGGTGTTTTGTTAAATATATGTGAGTAATGGCATTGAGTAAACTCACCATCAAGACTCCTCAGCAGAGTGGATGCATGGGGACTGACTGTTGCTGACTGGTGACTTTGGAAGCTTTCCATGATATGATTTTGCCCTGTCCAGCCTTGTGCCTCTCTGAGTTTACTACAATGTAATAGTATAGTAGAGTTTCTTCAGACACTGAGTAGAAATCAAGTTCTGAAAGTTCTGAAATCTAATTTTTTTTAGGTTAACAACACAATTAAATGCAGCAGATGTATTGATGTGCAAAAGCATGTAGTGAAAAGATAATAAAAATACATGTTTTACTGATAATCTAACCTTTGGATGATTTGGAGTGTACATGGTCTTCTTCTTGGAGCTGGATCCCTCACATATGATGTGGCCCTCAAGACATTCCATCCAGCATTGAATACAGCCTCGCAACATTTTACCGGAAACTTAAAAGAATGTGTCAATTTTTTTTATCAATTGTGTTGAGTTTTGCAATGTGCAGTACTGGTTAAGAAATTGTATTGTTTTTAATTCATTATCAATGCTCTGTCCATCTATTTCAATAGTATCCCACACAAAAATTGATGTATCATGACCATGTGACCATGAGTCTACTTGTAAAAACTGATATACCCAATTGTGCTAATTTCTTCAACACATTTTTTAAAATAGATACTACCATTCAAAATACATAGTTGGCTTGATAATAACCTTTCCATACATTTTAAATCTGCACTGCTGGATTACCATCCAAAAACCAACGTGCACTGAAGTCTTACTCTCACTTAAACTGTTGAAGTAACTTTCTTAGGCTGTACCGTAAAAGGTTTACTAAGTCAAGACTTGTAATGTGCTTCATGAATTCACGACAAAAAACTTGTGTGCACACATTAAATTAGATGTAAATAACAATGAGCTTCATTTGTTGTCTGATAAACAGGCAATCATCTTCGAAATTCTAGCTGCTTCATCCTTATGTCATGACGTGCACTTATTTAGATATACAAACAGAACTGTACACTGATCTGTGAATAAAATAAAATTGCTGCTCACCAAACAATTAGTAAGATGGAGATGGATGAAGAAAAGAGTGTATCCAGCTTCACATGTGCAGTTTGGGTGAAATGGCTCCTCCCCAAATTCAAAAAATACTGCATGATACCTTGGACGAGCGCTTCACAGTAAAGCGCTGTATTTTAGGAATACACTGCAGTTCTGTATAAAACTGGTCATTGGAGCGTAATTTAACAAATTTTCATAGTATATTAACAGTAAACCATTGTTTTTAAAAGTAACAGATTAATACTGTGAACTGAAAATCCTGCTGTAATTTTACAACAAAGTCTATTCTTCTATCTGTCTATCTACCTACCTATCTATCTATCTGTCTATCTATCTATCTATCTATCTATCTGTCTGTCTATTTATCTGTCTATTTATCTATCTATCAAGCCCTGAGGCTGTAGATAAAAAGTAAAAGAACCACCAAAGTTATTACCAATTATTCTCTGGAGAACATAATAGTCTCTCCAGTGTTTGTTGGGATATTTCCTTATTTCATGTAGTCGTAGTCTGGATCAAAGTTGTGGACCAGCCCTAAAGATATGGGCATGGCTAACTGTAAATATGCACAGACTATCAGGCCCCAGCTTGTAATATGGTTATATGTCACTGTTGACATAAAATATGGCTTACATCTCTCTATGCTTCTGACTCTCACACAGAGGCTTCTATCCTCTCCTATGATGGCAGTATGTACATGAAGGTGGTGATGCCAACTATCATGCACACTGAAGCTGAGGATGTCTCCCTGCGTTTTCGCTCCCAGCGGGCCTATGGCCTCCTCATGGCCACCACCTCCAGAGACTCAGCCGACACGCTCAGGCTAGAGTTGGATGGGGGTCGCGTCAAACTCACGGTCAACTTAGGTATCGTATGAGCTCTACTCCCACCCCACCATTGCCCCATCTACCTCCACATCTCCACCTTCACCGTTGAGCGGTGACCTCTCCTCTCCTTTCATTTCAATCTTCTTGTGCACCGTCTTTTCATCAGTTACACATCACTACAGCCCCTTTACTGGTTTCACCAAGCTTCAGAACATAGATCAGACACTGTTTCTCTTTTATGCATGGGTGTTAATGCAGTTTTTGCACACCAATAACCATGGACTGCTTTCTGAATACAATAGTTTACTAGATAAGAGCATAGGTTACAACATCATAACTTATTGTATTGCAAGGGTATATATGTCTGGCCCATCTTTGAAACAGACAAACCAAAGTCATATTCATATTCCTTTTTACAGACCTTTTGAGACAGTCACAGCACAATAACCAGAATATACATTATAATGTACAGATACTGGGCTGTAAAGTCTGGCTGCTAATAAAGTCTTTTATAAGAACAAAGTGTGCTGAGACTTTCTAAGAGCTGACTTCCACCAAGTATGCCTACTGATGTTCAGCTCATCATTTGACAGGACATTAGAAGAACCTTTTCTTGTCTTTCTCAACAACCTCATTTTTCTGTCTGATATCAAGTGATTTCTCTGTCACCTTCCTCTTGTTCTGGGTGGTTGTTTTCTAAGCTAATGATGGTATCTTTTCTGTAAGTCTATATTTTTTTAGTGTTTTGTTTTTATGTTTACCTGTCAACTCCATTTTCCATCATGCTTTGTCAAAAGATGGTATTCACCCCTTCAAAGGCCTTAAGCCTGCGGCCCGTCAGGCGAACAGCCCGAGAACAGAGCCCAGCAAAACCTACAGCTGGCTGCGACCCCAAAAACTTACAAGCCTGTCCACGCATAATATGTAAAAGATTAAAAAATGAGTCCCACGCCTCAATATATATTTTGCACATACAGTATGTCTAGTAAAATCATAGAATATAAGATTAATGGCAATGTAGACAGATGTTAGCTGGTTTGCCAAGCCATATTCAGATAACTTACTTACAGATTATATGAATTCATGTAAGTCATCCCCTAGATTTCAGTCAAACTGTTCAGTTGTGCAACTCTAATTTTCTCAGTCTCTGAGTTAATCTTTGTGATTTTCTACAGAATTCAAAACATTTTTATGTTTCCCTCTGATGTAGCTTAGTGACACATGTAGGCAAAGGCTAGTACTCCACATCTGAGGATTGGGGTTCCTGTGCCTCTGCATGGTGCTGGTGCTGATTGGATCGTGGCTGTTTGCTCCCACTTTTCTGTTGCGGTTGACGACACATGAAACCACCAGCCACATGGTGACCAACCCTCACTGTCTTCACAGCTGCATACAGCAGTTATTCTGGCCTCAGTAGGACTGTTAGGATCAGATTTTGACTGTCTTTCACACTATTGTCTTACAAATTTAAACTTTTTGCTGTTTCATTTGCAAACCAAACTTTGTCTTTCTTGACTTTTCAAAGACCCTTGGCTCTAAAATTGATGGCTACCACTGCCTTGCTAGTGCAGAGGTGTTGAAGCCATAGACTTTGACTTTTTTTCTGGATATTTAAACCTAAAATGGAACAGTCAGTGTTTGGTTGGACAACTCATGTAGCTGGTACCACAAGTGGCCATTTTACTGTTAATACCGTGCCTGAAAAAAATTACAAATTGAGCTCTGGTACTACAGGTAACTAAAGAACACAAGCTCTAGAAAAGCAGCTTTTTTTAAATCAACTAGCACATTTTTACAAATCCATCCATTATCTTATTTACTATTAAGTATGTTTTTGGAAATCTTTAATATTTATATTTTATTTAATGGTAATCTAATTTTATTTTTTATAAAGTTAACTATGAATATAAATGAATAAAATGGCTGCCTTCCTGCATGTGTACGTCCCCGGAAGGGTGGACTATTTGTTTTTGGATGTCTGCAGCAGTAACCTTGAAGGATGCAATTTCATCTGTCATTTATTCTCCCCCATCTAGACTGTATCAGGATAAACTGTAACTCCAGTAAGTTAACACTCAAGTTTCATTTTGCTTTCTATGTTGATGGTATGCTGATGTTTTATTGTTGGTTACTTTTTTATTTATTTAAGGAAATGTGTTTTCTAAAATGGGAGCCCTGCTCTGCCCTGCACATTCTCTTAATCTTATAATGAGGGGGATTTGGTCAGTTGGCTTGTCTACTCATAATTAAACAGTAACCAATAGAAATAGCCTTGGTCAAATAAAATGAGTGGTAATTTGTATACTGTCCCATTCTCTATTTGCCATCAAAAATACAAACTTTTTCACACAATTTGCCTTGATATGGCAGTAACAGTGTGCGTAAAATCGTGAATTGTCTCTTTGCCAGAATTTTTAAGTAAGCTAAGTAAATCCCCATTCTTCACCTGTATTGTATTTGTGATGGCATTTAGTAAATATAATCTGACAGGTAGGTTATTGCAACTGAGTTTAGTTTTATTGCCACATCGCTTCACTATCCAACTTTGAGGCTACAAAAAGAGCAAAAAAGAGAGTGATTCTAAATAAATGTAAAACTGGAAAAAATTGGTCCCATTAGCTGACACTCTAAATATAGATAGCTCACTGATGATTTTAGTCCAGTGTCTGCCTATTTGGTGGAGCTCCACAAGCCATATAACCTTAACCCATGACCCCATTTTTAATCCTGTGCAACCCCCCTTTTCTAACACAAACAAGTTACATAATTCCTTCTATCCAGTAGTGTTAACTGTAAAAAAAAATAAAAAATGGTATGAATAATGGGTAAATTCCATTAGTGCATAAAACAATACTTCCTTGCAAGACCCCACTCCAACTAAGAACAACATAGATGGAGCTCAGTCCACAGTCTAACTGCATGAAATAAATGCAGGACATCTTCTTAATATGGCTGCAACAACAGCACACAGTAGGTTACGTCAATAAATGTAGTCTGGAGACAAACAGCATCATGTGGACACACTCTGATTGAAATGAAAGTTACACATTGTTTGTTGGGAACTGGTCCACACCAAAATGATCCCATACAGAAAAAAAATGTCTTGATCATCAAATACTTTGTAGACATGACTACTGCGTACATTAATATTAAATATGAGTATGACGACGGTGGTCAACTGTCAATAACCAGATTTAGGGTTACTAACCCTTGACATGACATTACAGTAACAATAAAGTAGCAAAGTTATTTTTTTTTTTGACACAGTTAAGACATGTTCATTATAAATTGCTGTAGACAAGGCACAAATTGTTACAAAAAAAATCACCAGAATAAAATAACATGTTTGCTTTTAAACATGTTTTGGTGGAGGACCCCCCAAACTCCCTTTTTCATGTGGCATCCACAAAATGAAACAATATCTACACGTTTGTCTGAAACAAAAAGAGACAATGTGTCAATGTGTGACAATGTGTTAGGTTTGATTGTAAACCATAAGCAACATGCATGTTAATTGATGATTAATTAATTGTGTACATTCCTATCAAAATGTTTCACACAATTGGATATTTTTTGAATAACACTTTATGGCAATTTTTGTGATGTCCAACTCAATATCAAATTTGGACTCAGCAACTACACAGAATACACAGGATGGTTCTGTATTGTCTGAAAAATGTGCTATATCCAACAAATTATTATGTCAGGTCCTGTGCAAGTGTGTCTGCTGCATTTACAACCTAAAGGTGTTTATAGTGTTTCAGTTGAATAGCCATTTTCAGGCTTTCAAGAATCATTATGGATTGCTTTTACTCATAATGAGGCCATGGAGATCTTTGCCTTTCATCTCTCTCTCTGTCTCTCTGTCTCTCTCTCTCTCTCTCTCTCTCTCTCTCTCTCTTTATATATATATATATATATAAAAGCTGAAAAAGCAGAAATATAAAAGATCTGAAAATCTGACACAAATTGCTGAACAGCATCATTTAAAGAAGCAAATAGCTGAAACACATGCAGTAAAACCTCAAACCTAAGCTGTAGTTACAGATGAAATTATTTTAAAAATTCAGTCAAATTGCAACCTCTTTGACCAAAGCCACCATTGTGAGCTGGTTGGTAGAGCTGAAAGAGATTGAAAGAAAAATGCAAAGCTAAATTATGAAAAAAGCACAATATTTAAAAAATGTGACGCGAAAAAAGCACAGCAGAATTGTCCTTAAGACCTGAGCAGTTTTACATTTGAATGATAACTGCAGATGTGTATGAGACAAAGAGAGAGAGGTAGAGAGACAGAGGGAGGGGAGGGAGAGAAAGATTTGCTTTGAAAAGGACCTTTATTCCAAGGTGCCTCCTGCTTAGTTGTCTTCTCAAGAAAAATTACAAACCAGAAAGGAATTAAAAAACACAGCAGTGAAATGCAGAAAAGACATAAGAAGCCTCGCCAAAACACATCAGAAATACGGAGAAAGATAGATAGATAGATAGATAGAGAGAGAGAGAGAGAGAGATGGACAGTGATGTAGGCCAATATGAATATACTGTGGAATAAATTAATGTACTACTAAAAAAAACAAACAAAAAAAAAACATACAAATTCAAAAGCCATGCATTGTCTTACTATGTTTTTTATCTTCACTTTGAGCAACTCAAGACTTTTCTGAAGACACAGACATGCCGGTTGTGTGGATAAAATTCACAGTTTAAATTCTCTATTTGTTTTTTTTTTTTTTTTTTTTTGCTCAAAACATAGTGATGAGAAATAACATTACAGCTAAAGGGACAGGTAAGGTATCTTGTGTTGATTTGAGGCAGAAGTTTAGAAAACTAGTCCTATTGCTTAAATGGACGCATCATTGAAAAGAAGAAAAAAAAACAACACTTTAATGTATAAATTTTGTATGAAGACTGAAAACTGTGGGTGTTACAGAATTTAAAGTCAGGTTATTTTAAAAAAGCAGAAAGGCAGGAGGTTTACATGGTAAATAAGGTCAATGTTGTTAAAAATATAAATGGCAGAAAGACTGCCTTGCGGTTGTATGCCTCTGTGCACCAGCCAAGTTGCAACAGTTACAGGTAGTTACATACATCTTTCCCCTGGCAGCACAAAAGATCTCTACAATCAGCAGTTTCAAGATGGACACCCAAGATTAGTGTCACCAATTCAGCATGTGACCAAATGTCTCCCCGTCTATTTCTGAGATATAATGATGAACCAGAAAGGGGTTTTTTTTGAGTAACACTGTGATGTCACAGTAAATATGCCTGTTCACCTTTTGGATATGAAATGTCATCACTTCATCATTATATCCTATTAGACATTTGTATGAAGTTTTGTTACAGTGACCTTGACGTTTAACCTTCGACCACCAAATGCTACTCAGTTCATTCTTGGGTCCGAGTAGACATTTCTTTCAAATTTGAGGAAACTCCCTCAAGACCTTCTGGAGCTATTGTATTCACAAGAATGACATGGATGCAAGGTCACAATGACCTTGACCTTTGACCTCTAAATTCTAGTTTATCACTGAGTTCAAGTGAATGTTTGAAGAAATTTCCTAAAGGTGTTCTTAAGATATTGCATTCACAAGAATGAGACAAATGCAAGGGTGTGGGTGTGAACGTTGTGCCAAATTTAAAAAAATTCTCTCAAGACATGAGATATCATGTTCACGAGAATGGGACGGGTGGATAGGCAGACAGACGTACAACCTGATAACATAATACCTTCAGCCACAGCTATCACCCCCATGGAGGCATAGAGAGATGAATACAGACATAATGTCCTCTAAGAGTTGAACATTTGAGTATTTGAAAAGTGTCTGTTGCTGATAGTGTGCAGAAGTGGTCCGAGTCCAAAAGAAGTGTTAAAGAGTCCTAAAAGAGAATGTAATTTCCAAAGAAATGGTGGGTGTGAATGCCTGCATTGCTGGCTCAAATGTGTAAGAATAAGCTGAGACAGGTAGTTTGTTAAAGTGGGAATAGCTTTGATAATGAAGGTCATCACAAAGTTTAATTTCCGTGATATATTCACTTTTTTTTAAGTGGAATATTTCAAAGATTTTTGAAGAGCTGACACTCAGCTGAAATGTTTGCTTTAAAAGTTAAGTCATGCCCGCAATATATGGGAGATGTTGAGCACTTTATTGTATGACTGAAGTTTGAATCTGAGGGTATGAGTAAGTAGAAGTGAAGACTTGAAAAATGCCTTTAAGAAACTGGAAAATGTCATGAGCTTGGGCCCAGAGAGCAGGCGGCATTTCTGGGTGTTGTTGATATATGGCTTTTGCTTTGCATGGTAGATTCTTAACTTGCATTTGTAGATGTTGCGACAAACTGTGTGAACTGACAGTGGTTTTCCGAAGTGTTCCTGGGCCCACGTGGTAATATCCTTTACAGAATGATTTCAGTTTTTAATGCAGTGCCGCCTGAGGGATCAAAGGTCATGGGCATTCAGTTTTGGTTTTTGGCCTTGCTGCTTACATGCAGAGATTTCTTCAGATTCTCTGAATATATTGATGATATTATGGACTGTAAATGATGAAATCCCTAAATTCTTTGCAATTGTACATTGAGAAATGTTGTTCTTAAACTGTTGAACTATTTGCTCACGCAGTTGTTCACAAAGTGGTGAACCTCGCCACATCCTTGCTTGTGCACGACTGAGCCTTTCGGGAATGCTCCTTTTATACCCAATCATGACATTCACCTGTTTCCAATTATTCTGATCACCTATTGAATGTTTCAAACAGGTGTTTTTTGAGCATTCCTCAACTTTCCCAGTTTTTTGTTGCCCCTGTCCCAGCTTATTTGGAATGTGTTGCAGGCATCAAATTCAAAATGAGTGAATATTTGAAAAAAAAAAAAATTTATCAGTTTGAACATTAAATATATTGTCTTTGTAGTGTATTCAATTATTATTAGTATACAATTATAATGCATTCATAGTGCTTCATGAATACACTCATAAACACACTGCTTACTGATGCACTATATCAATAGTCATAAGCCATTATAGATTTGATTTATAATGATTTATAAGTGACAAGGGTCTTATGGATGTTTTTGACTTGTTATAAACTGGAGATTGAATGCTGAGGCTTACAATGCATTATAAATATTTATACTTATTCGCACATCAACAATCATCTGTAGGACTCATAGTGTGATATAACAGTTTTACATTGTTTCTTGTTGACAGACAAGTATTAAAGAGCGTTAAATTTTACCTTGACATGTTTCGACTGCTATCATCCTGCAGTCTTCATCAGAAGAGTCACATGATATTACTGTGACATGTTTTATCAGCTGTTTAGGAGCAGGCGTGGACGACCTGTCTGGTCCTGGCAGGTCGACCACGCCCTCTGTCCAACTGCCTCTTGAGGATGGTGCCCCAGGTGTGAGGCAGCATGTTGGCCCCTTCATCCCTGTTAACAGTCCTGTTGGCATGTTTCCAGATCTCAACAGCCTCCCTGATCAAACAGTGGTACTTGCTGTTCTCTGATCTGATGACCCTGGTGCTCCTTTTTACGCGTGTTGAATGGTTTTCCTGTTTATATACTATATGTTTTATGGCATGATAGACAGGGTATTTCGTAGATGACGTTACATTTCCTTTCCTGATCTATTTTGTTCTTTTTCATGTACAAGTAGCTGTCGTAGTCTGGTGAATGGTTTGACTGGTGTGTATATTTTGTGTTTTTTCATTGCTCTCTGAATGCGTTCTGTGATGCCTCTGATGTATGGAAGTGTGACGATGCCTGTGTCCATCATTTTTGTTGTGTCTTTCTTTTTTCCCTGGCTGCTTGTTTTCTTTTCTTTGTACTTTTTGTTTTCCTTTTTCTATGGCCCATTTTGGGTATTGGCAAAATGTGAGTGCATGTTGTTTGTGGGTCCTGACTGTCGATAGTTTATGTGCTGTTGGATGTTCTGATGTCCATAATAAGTATTGGTCTGTGTGTGTGGGTTTTCTGTATATTGTGATTTTATTGCTGCCATTATTGTTGTGGTGGATTTTCATGTCCTGAAAAGCTATGGTGTTTGTTTCTATGATCCATAAGTTTCTGTGTGTGTCCTGCGTTGACTTTTTCAAGTATGTCATCCACATACCTTTTCCAGAGAGTGGGTCTGCAGTGTGTGGGTGCCATTGTTATGGACACCATCCTCAAGAGGCAGTCAGACAGCAGATGGCGTGGTTGACCTGTCAGCACCAGACAGGTCGACCACGCCTGCTCCTAAACAGCTGATAAGACGCATCAGAGCAACATCACATGACTCTTCTGAGGAAGACTGCAGGATGATAGCAGTCGAATCATGTCAAGGTAAAATGTAACACTCTTTAATACTTTTCTGTCAACAAGAAACAAAGTAAAGAGTATATTAAGTGAAGAAATTATGAATTTGTTTGGACTATGTATCCTAAGTTATCACTGTATGTGTTAAGTAAAGTGAGCTGCATATTGATGCATTTATAATAATTTATGCTTTATCATAATGTTTCATCGTAGTTGTAATCATTTTCATGCATATATAAGAATAAATGCCGCATCATAAGTGAGTAATGGGTACCATTCACTAGAATACTTTGAAAATACATTTAGAGGAAGGAATTCTGACAATATATCAAAGAGTTTTTAGCTACAGAATTAGATTTCACAAAGACTGGGGATCTTACAGTGTCAGAGATGCACAGAAACTGCTGCAGCCCTTGAAATCCACAGTGAGTATGCTATATGCTGTAGCTAACTGGCTACTTAACCACTGTGCCCATACCAAACAGGCTATTTGCAAGCTAAGTTAGCCACTGGGATGTTTGCTATTAGCCTACAAGCTAGGCTATTTTAGCTGAAGATTGCTAGCTCCACTCATATACATGAATAGATGATATGATTTTTGAAGCTAGCAGTTTTAGGTTCAAACATACAGTTAGCTTGCAGGCTAATAGCAAACAATCCAGAACCTAATGTTAGCTCACAGGTAGACCCTACAGTGGTTTGCTAGCTAGCTTACAACATAAAGCATACTTACCAGGGATTACTACTAGCCAATCACAGCCCAGTAGTGCGGGAGCAGATGGCACATGCCCGCGTTAAGAAGAAAAAGAAGAAAAAAAATCTTGATTCTCATGTGGAAAAGGGGGACAAAGTGGATTTGAGCAGTGATAGAGTGCCTCCTTGACATGGCCTCCCATTTGTACCACTAAGGACTGGAGAAGAAAGAAGTGGACAGAGTTACAGCTCTGAAATCAGTTAGTGAGCTAACCACAGCAGGGGCCTCTGCAAGCTAACTTTATCTACTGGATTGTTTACCATTAGCCTGCAAGATAACCGTATGGATCAAATTAAGATCACTAGCTTCAAAATTCATATATCAAGTAATCATGTATTTTTGAACCAGGCAATCTTCAGCTAAATCATATGGTTAGCTTATAGGCTAATAGCAAACATTCCAGTGGCTAACTTAGCTTGCAGATAGCCTGTTTGGTATGGGGACATTGGTTAGCTAGCTAGTTAGCTACAACATATAGCATACTCACTGGGGATTTCAAGGGCTGCAACAGTTTCTGCCCACCTCTGACACTGCAAGATCCCCAGTCTTTGTGAAATCTAATTCTGTGGCTGAAAACTCTCTGACACATTGTTAGAATTCAGTCTTTTAAATGCATTTTCAGGGTATTCTGGTGAATGGTATGCATTAATCACTTATGACGCAGCATGCATTCTTATAAATGCACGAAAATGATTACACTTTACTTAACACCTACCACGAATCATTATGATAAAGCATAAATTATTATAAATGCATTGATATGTACCTCACCTTACTTTACACATACAATGATAACTTATGATACAGCATGGATTGGATCCTTACTATAGTTAAGTGAGTATAAATATTTATAATTTATTATAAGCCCTTGCCACTTATAAATCATTATATGTCAAATCTATAATGGTTTATTATTATTGATATAGTGCATCAGTCAGCATTATGTGCTTTTATGAGTGTATTCAATTCCTGGACTCAGAAGTCACTCTTTTTGAGGTGCTCTTTGGGTGGAGATATGCTAGGACTTGAAAAACGCATTTCATCTGGGAGTCAAACTCAAACTCTTGACTACCTGACGAAGGCTTGTATGCCAAAACAGGCAGGGGTGTGTTTTTAAGGTCCTTTATGACCATGCTGTAGAAATAAAGGAATTTTAACATTTTAAAAGAGAGTGCCTTGGAGTTTTCATTCTGATTACTCTTTAGGTGGACTGGGATGACAGACCCTTGGTGAAGCACTGATCGTCAAATGCCAAAACACAGTGATACAGTGAAATTTCTAACCTTGTATGATGATAAGACTATCTGTTTGACAAGGCAATGACCACCATAAATTATGATACAACAGAATGTAATTTCTTTTAAAGCTGACTTCACTGTTTGTGTTGTAGGGATATGCTTTCATGCCACTACCACAAATGACATCTTGATGCATGCAGAAAAAGGTGAATTCTCAACTTTAGTTCTATTAGACTTATCCGGTGCCTTTGACACCGCTGATCATACTATCTTATTTGATGAATCAAATGAACTGGGTAGGCATCTCTGGTACTGCTCTGAAATGGTTCACCTCATACTTATTTGAAGGACACTTCAGCGCTTACATTAACAACTACGTCCTCCTCCATTCCCCTCCTATGTGGTGACCCTCAAGGGTCAATATTGGGTCAGATTCTGTTGTTATTGCTACCTCTTTGTGATCTGCTAAACTCTGCATGTGATACTTCTTACCATTGGTATGCGGATGATTTGCAGCTGTATTTCTGGTTTAAACAACCTTAACAAATTTAAACACCTTTCATGACTGTCTAGCTTCTGTTACAAACTTGATGTCTCAAAATTTCCTCCGTCTCAGTTCTGATAAAACTGAGGTCCTTGTGATCAGCTCTGATTACTTTAGTAAGGAGGTTGGTCATTACATGCCGCCCCTCACCAACAATATCAGGTCAACCATTAAGAATCTCTGTATACTGTTTGACCAACATTTGAACTTTGAATCCAACATTACTAAACTTGTCCAGTCCTGCTTCTTTCAGCTGAGAAACATCGCTGACCCACTAACCACTAACCCACGTTAACAGCCAAACACATCCAACTCCTTGTACTCCTTAATCTTTTCTCATTTAGACAACTGTAGCTCCCTGATTACAGGCATCACTCAGTTCTCATGAGCTCGACTTTGACTGTTCTAAAATTCATCAGCTAGGTTATTAACAAATAGTGGTCGTCTGTCACATATCACCCTAGTTCTTGCCTTACTTCATTGGCTTCCAGTAAAACACAGAATCAGTTTCAAAATTTTATTAATCACAGACTCTGTGTGGTCTGGCTCCTGCTTATATAACAGCCCTTATTCCAGTGGTTGTCCACTCCAGTCATCTGATTAGGGCCTTTTATCTGTTCCCTGCTCACATTTCAAATCCAGAGGTCATCGTGCTTTTGGAATGGCAGCACTTAAACTTTGTAACAGCCTTGCCCAGTCCATCAGATCTTTAGAATCTGTGGTGTCTTTTTAACAACAGCTGAAAACTCATTTCTGTAGGTTAGCCTTCTTATAAATCCTCCCAGCTTTCCCTCACTGCACTAATTAGTATGTGTTTGAATGGGTGTCAAACACATACAGTTAAGTCCTTTCTTTTCTGAAAGTAACTTTACTCTCTGTCCATATTGTCACTTGCAGGTCTCATTACTCCCTCATTACTACTTTTGAAGACCAAAAATGTTTGGAACTTGGAATTTTTATGTTCTAAAAATGTATTATATTATTTTTGATACATTAATTTTCAATCAATTATCATGATATGTTACAGATTGTAATATTTTATCTCTATACCAGTGCTGAATTTTGATTGTTGAGAAGGGAGTACCACAAGGGTCATCTCTAGGACCTCTCCTTTTCTCCATTTTTATTAATGATCTTTTAAAAAGATGTTCCATCTGTCAAGTACATTTATATGCTGATGACATAATAATTTATAAATCCAATGTCCACAGATCTGTCATTGAGATATCTTTACAATGTGAACTTGCCTCCACTCAGAAGCAGTTCTGATCCAACAAATTATTACTGAATAATTCGGTTACAGGCCAGGGGTCTCATTTACAAAACAGTGCATAAGATTCATACTAAAAGTATACATATGGACAAACTACAAAAATTGGCTTGCCAAAAAATATTTTATTTATAAAACAATGCATACATTTGCAAGTCTGGAATTTCCTTTTATAAATCCCAAATTAACTTGGAATCGTCCACACGTCTGTCTGCCTTATATCCTGCCCTCTACACGACACATTCAACCATAAATGGTCAATGCAAAGCAGCTTATTTATGTGAACAATCCGGCTGATCAAAGGGTCTTTACTGTGTCACCGCAGTTTACAGCAATCATACTGATTGTTTCCCAATATTATCCATGGTATCCGTGGTATCAGTGGTGTCTTCGGCCTTGGGAGGTCATTTCAAATAAGAATAGAATAATATGATGTGTATACATAACCCATAACCCATGTACAGGTGGTGAAGGTGAGCTTGGTAAGGTGACTGAAGAAGGCATTGTGTCTGTGACAGCCACAACAGTGTCTCCAGTGCGTCCTGTGCATGTACAGTCATTATCATTGCAGCAAAACATGAAAATAAAAGCTTTACTTGGTAATATTTATTTACAGTTTTAGAGGATATTACTGAATACTGCTGACACTCTGTTTTGTAGTTATTTAATGCTGTTTGATGCACATAATAATAATAATACTAATAATAATAATAGATTTTATTTATAATGCATTTTACATTTGAAACTAATTTCAAAGTGCTTCATGATAAAATGATAAGCATAAAAAAACAGATTAAAAAAAACCCAACCAAAATAAAAATAAAAGCACATTTCGCTTCACAGCTGTCTATGAGTGTCAGCACATCGCCCCGCTGTCTCCTCTGCGCACAGGGGGAATTTGATGATGAGACAGTGGTGACAAAATAATAAACGGAATTCAGTGAGATTTGAGTTGGCTTATAAATTACGGCTCACTAGCACAAATACATAACATGGCTGGACTGAATGTGTATGATAAACTAGATCTATAAGTAATGTTTGAAGTGAGAACAATGAATGCATATGTATGCATATAATGATGCCTCTTACATTTGATTTCTAAAATCTGGCTTCAATTCATCACCTTACCATCTGCTTCACCAATTTCCCCCATCTCCAAAGTGCACTCATTGGTGAAATTTTCGAACAGGCTCCCACATTCTCCTGGCAAGTTTGTTTTTATAGATCCCAACTTTTGCATGGGAAGTGGCATGCACCTCTTTCAGGCCTTGTTTTGTGTATATGCAATGTTTATGACTCCTCAGAATTAACTACTTCTTTTTGTGATGGATAATCAGGTGACCTCTGATCTAGCACTCTCCTTTAAACGTCATACTGAGTCAATAATGTACAAATTAGGCTGCAACCTAGCTATACTGTACTGTATTTAATTTTCAAGCAAGGACAAGAATTGTTACACAGTTGGTACTGTCTATTGGCATATGCTGACATTGTTTACCAGAACACCCTATAAAACATATCTTCAACCCCTCAATCTCATTTACAATAGCCTCTGTAGATTTATTTTAAAGTGTCCCAACTAAACTCATTGCTGCTCAATGTGTAAAACTTTGAACTGGTTACCACTGAATGCTCGAAGACATTACCATTGACTCCAGTGCATTTTTAAATGTATTAATTTTAATTACCTCTCTTATTTAAAACCATGGCTAACACCATATATATCCTCATACTCAGACATACTCAACAACCTTGGCAGGTTCAGGTAATTTGTCATCAAATACTAAAACATATCTGAAAGCATGCAATACAACCAAGGCAATAAAACACATCAATAATCACAACATGATAATAAAAACTAAATCAGGAATAACAATGTGTAATAAATAAACCAGTAAAATCACATCTCTGCCTTGACATGAATAACTTATTGCTATCCTTTCTTCAAACATCATGTTACTGTTTCTAATGGTGATGTCTTCCTGCCCTCCAGTGTTGTGAGGCACACTACTACTATTAGTAGTATTATGATTAGAAAACCTTGTCTTGTCAATTTGTCTTTATATGAAGAGGCATACAACCAAAGTGGTGTCTGCAAGGCTGCTGTGGCTCGGATCTCCCTAGTTTTTCTAGTACAGTGAGGATGGGTCGGTAAATGAGAGCCATGTATGTATGTTGTGTGTTGTGATTGTGTCCACTGTAATGTAATGTATTGTTTGGTGTATTGCTTTGGTGTATGTAGTGTTTTGTGTTGGACCCCCTCAAAAAAGAGATGGTTCATCTCAAGGGGCCATATAAGTCCATATGATCGTCCCTAGACACCACTGTCCAAACACCAAGGTAACCAAACGTATTGACAGGAGACACTTCTGACAAATACAAATCTGAATTCAGTCTTCAGTCTGAATTTGACTTTACCTACCTGTAGCTTCAACATCTGAGTCCTGTTGCATCTCATACTAACAGTCAAAGCTTTTATTTCCCCCCAGACCATATATATATATATATATATATATATATATATATATATATATATATATATACACACATATATATATATACATAAATATACACACACACACACACACACACATATATATATATATATATAACTTTAACTTTAAACTCTCCCTTTTAATATGAATACATTAACATTTAAAATATATTAAATATATTTGTACTAGGGCTGTCAAACTATTTTTTTAAAATCACGATTGATTGCACAATTTCTTTAGTTAATTGCCATTAATTGCATTTTATTATCACATTTTCAATGACATTATTATACATTTAAAAACAGTTTTTAAGTTCATATTGACAAGGTAAAATAATTCTTACCAGATTGTCTTGATTAGGAATCAAATGACAGTAAAAAACTACATGGGACTAGCATAAAGTGGGCATGTCTGTAAAGGGGAAACTCATGGGTACCAACATAATCCATTTTCAGTCAGATATCTAGAAGTCAGAGCTCAAGAGACCCTCGTAAAATGGCCATGCCATTTCTTCCTTACAAAAAATTATCCTTAATGTGAAGCATAATCCAGCCCCATTCCTGACAAACTACACATGCTATGTAGCTTGTGTAGCTACATAGCTACCACAGGATTCCTCAAGTCTTCTAGTTTCAGAGACCAGTATCATCACTGTAGCTTTAAAACTCAGCCTATAGCCTCTATAAAGACAGGAATGTTGGATGGCAATAAGCATGATTGAAAAAAATAATAGATTATATATAGATCTTTATTGCATTGCAATTACCACAGTAATGCTGATAGCCCACATTTATACATTATCATATTCACTTGCACTGACATGTCAGCAAACCGCCTCTCAATTGAGCAAACATAGATAATGTTACAAACAGGCCAATGACAATTTATATTGTACTGGTGTCTGATGTGGCTCAGTTACTGTGGTGTTTTTAGTTTGCCTTTCATGGTCACAAAAAGTAATGTTGACAGAAATAAAAGGAGGGTTAGGAAGGGAAGAAGTGAAAGGAAAAGGTTTCCATATGCCTTTGATGAGTAAAAGCAATTTTGTCCTATTGTAGTTGCTCTTTCTTTGTTCAAACTATCTGAGAGCTACTCTGTTCTGCAGCAGTGATCAGCTGTGTTCTATGAGTATTGCAGATGTCAAGTATTTTGTTTTATTTTCAGTGTATTTTACAGACTAAACCAAACCTTTGTTTCAAAAAGGTATAAGAACTAGTCTGAAAACTACATTCAAGGGCACAGTGTGTAAGATCTAGGGGAATATGTTGGAAGAAATGAAACATAATAACTATGTTTTCTTTGGTGTATAATTAATTGAAGATAAGATTTCTTGTATTTGCATTACCTTAGAGTAAGCCTTTTATATCTAATAAAGATGCAACTCCTTATGTACGGAGATCGTCATGTTGCACCATCATGTCTCTACAGCAGCCCAGAACACACAAACTGAACACTGGTTTTGGATAGGGCTATTTGCATTATTGTGTTGCTACTGTACTAAGAAGTCCCTCCACAAAAAAAATGTCAAAAAAAACCCAGATTTTTAAATATAAAATTGCTGTATTGTGTGTTTTTACTGAAAAATTCAGCTTGCTGTAAAAAATCCCTGAATGTCTGTATCTGAAGTTATCAGAGAAAAAAAGGTGAGCCCATATTAGCAGGTGCTAGGGTAGCAACCTGTCTAAAAAACAAACAAACAAACAAAAAAAAACAAAACTGTTTTATTTTGTGGTTTTACCAGTTTCAATCACCCGGTCTGTTTGTTTTGGAAAGGAAAAGACCTTTGCGGATAAATTGGTTTTCTGGTAAAGACCTCCTGAACAATGAAAAAGGAAGGAATCCTAACTTGGAGAAGTTTCAACTGGTTGCAATCTGAAATTCTCACCACTAGATGCCACTAAATCCCCCTAAATCGTACACACTGTTCATTTGAAGCCATTTTCATGCTACTAAGTTACTTTTAGACTCTCAGTCATTCCAGGCTAGGTGGGAAAACAAAGGTTTGGTTATTTGCTTAGGATGTCTTTAACTTTGTGATTGACCATTGTCCTCAGGCAAGGGACCGGAGACCCTGTATGCTGGGCAAAAGCTCAATGATAATGAATGGCATACAGTGCGAGTGGTGCGTCGTGGCAAAACCTACAAGCTAACTGTTGACGATGATGTAGCAGAAGGTACTTACCTGCATCAATTTGATTCATGCTTGAAGAAATGTGCTTGGTGTTGCTTTGTCAGTGGTTTTACACCATACTGTGGTCTGTTGCCATAGATATTAATAGCATCTGTATATGACATAGAGATATTTGACCTTTAGAGACAGTTTGCATTCATCTAATACTGTTAATGCAATTTTCTCCTTAAATCAGCCCTTTTGTGTTAGTGTCAGACAGTGTTCTCTTTTCTTTTCGTTTTTTGTCTTTCTTTTCAACCCATCCCCTCCACCCTCCCCATCTTCAGGCCAAATGGTGGGTGACCACACTCGCCTGGAGTTCCACAACATTGAAACAGGCATCATGACAGAGCGTCGATTTGTTTCCAGCATCCCATCCAGCTTCATTGGCCATCTGCAGAGTCTCAGGTACTCAGAACAATTTCTGTTGTATATTAAATATGATATGTATATTACATGTTTTCAGTTATAAATGTTTTCATATTGGCAATAACTCAAATGACAATATAACAAATCTACAGAGTAGTCACCTAAACTCTGTGAAGTCAAAACAAGTCAATGTCTAAGAGGGCTCTGGAGCTCTAAAGAATGCTATTGCTTCTTTTAGGTAATTATTATAAGCATATGCTGATTGCTAAAGTCCCAGAGCTCTCCCCATACACAGAAACAATTTCAGTGTGTGGCTGGTGAAGAACATTGAGCAACTAAAGAGCCAGATATTTTTCTCAGGAGTTGGTGAGGGCCAAACCGTGTGTAAAGTTAATGTTGAACTTCTGTTTGTCTGGTGGACATAAGCACAAGATAAACAGTGTTAAAATTAATGTTCATATTGCTCTGTGTCTGTTGAATGTGCAAATTCAAATACTTAAACATCTATATTACATATATGTGTAAGACATTTGATTTATCAGGCAGTGTGTTTCCTGGCTCATGTGGAGTTCTTCTGCCCCCAGATGACTACAAAAAGACAATGACTTTGGCTTCATTTTCTCAAGAAGCAAACAAAGCATCAACTGGAGATTTATATCCGAAATCTGGTGTCTTTACTCTCGACCATTATCTGGTTTCTTTTAACTTCGAAGAAAAAAATATTTTAAGACAATCATTTAAAGTGTTTGTTCCTGTCTTGTCCTCAGATTTAACGGCATGCTCTACATCGACCTGTGCAAGAACGGTGACATTGATTATTGCGAGCTCAATGCCCGCTTTGGGATTCGATCGATTATCGCCGACCCTGTCACCTTCAAATCCAAGAGCAGCTATCTGAGCCTGGCCACCCTACAAGCCTACACATCCATGCACCTCTTCTTCCAGTTCAAGACCACCTCCCCAGATGGCTTTATAATCTTCAATTCTGGAGATGGCAATGATTTTATTGCCGTAGAACTGGTTAAAGGGTAAGTTTTATTTTGAAAGAATGCTTGCTTATTTACCTTTTGTACATTGAAATCTTAGCAGTTTATCAGTAGCATTACTTGTTTACAAAATTCTAATAAATATTGTCATAATTTGTACGTATCAAATGACAATGTGAAAGGTGTTGCTTAAAATGACGAATCTACAGCAAATTATCAACGGAATCTGCAGGTCCTCTTAGCTTTACAGAGTGTTAGGCCGGAGATATAGTTACTGTTAACTACGTGTACACGTACATATGTCATGCATCCCCTGCGTCATTTTGGAGGATAACCTGTGCGCGACCTCAAAAATTAATACCACGTAGATACGGAGATGCAGTATGTATATATACAGCAGGGCAGTGTAGAACGGTAGCAGACATGCAAAAAGTACTACTGTTGCTTTTCATCATCAGTTTCTTGCATTTGCAGCACAAGAGACACATACTCCCCAGCGTACAGATGGTCCTGATTTAGAGGCCTTACATACCACTGACGTTGTCACCTTTTCTGCCATGATCTCGGGATTAACGTGATAGCCACGTCCTTGAGTGGCGCCATGTCTGTTGTTTGCATCCCACACATCTGGTAGTTGTATACAGCCTGAGCTCTCCCCTGTGCCCTCTAGAGGTCTCCTTCAGTAACAGGCATCATGTATGGGCAAGTATATATTAAAAAACACTCATGATGCAGTTGGATGCATATGAGACCCCAAGATTAAATAGTAAGTATATCTCCGTCCTTACGGTGACTTCCAGCTCATTGTTTAATTGTCTGCAACTTCAACTGGTTTGGTTCCCTCCTGCATCATCAGCAAAAAAAGATCTATAGACCCACTCCACTCTACCTGCACAGCATTTGACAGACACCATGAGCAAACAAAAACAGAGCTATAACTAGAGTCAATAATTGACTTGCATTTATCAAGTGGACACAGACACCACTCCAAATGATGAGTGGCCAGTGGTTAGACAAAAGAAAGGAAATTGTTTTTGCTGCCACTAACTGGACAAGAAAATGGTCTGCTCTTGGATTTTTTTGTGCGACTACCCTGTCAAACTTCCTCAACCAATAGAATGCCAAGTGCCAATTCCCCAACAACTATAATGCCAGGTTTATTGTTGACCAATCTTATGAATAAGTGTGTGTGTATTGTGCGGCATTTTTACAACAATGTTAAGTAGCTATGCTGTTCGCTAAATACTGTTTGATAAATGTCTTAATTTAGTGTTGAAAGTTTTTAAAAAAATTAGAATAGTTACAATAACAGGAAAATAAGGTCTGACTACAGTAGAATCTGAAGTCATACGTCATCCATGCTTCCACAGTTGCAGTCATAACCTCTCATAAACATCGTTATAAGCTAGCCAGTCAACTTGTAATTCTTCATAGTATGATTGTCGCATAATAGCCTTTGTCATATGTCTCTGTGGAGGGGTGTCTTTTAATCTGTCTGTTGGTCGGTCTATCTGTCTGTCAGTTGGTTTTCATGGTTAGTTAGGTGTAACATTGGTCACCTAGCCTAACTTATTGCATTAAATAACTGAAAGTCTTCAGTTTTCTCCACCTGCACAAACGTACTTAGTTGTATTTTCACAGTGTCATTTTACAGCCTATGTACGGTAGACAACAGCAATCAACACAGTGAATCAAGTTACACAAAATCCCATCGGCAGAAACGGCACAGCACACCGACAGCCTCTCTCACTCTCTCTCCTCTTTACTGTCTCTTGGCCACCACAGGATGGATAGACATGTTACGGAGTCCCATCTGTAGTATTATGTGAAATACCAGGTCGGAACCTTAAACCTCTACTGTGTTGCCAGGGGGAGCTTAATAAAGAAATTATAATTAATCATAATTAAAGTAAGCACTTTGAAAGATTTTGTATCGCCTCTGGTTTGGACACACAAGCAATGCATTCATCTACACAGAGGATATATTGGTTTCCTTGCACCTGAGTCTCAAGGAAGCGAGTGGGTACAAGGCAGTTAAAGGAAAGCTGGACACACACTTTGTGGCTAGAAGAAATGTGATCCTCGAGAGAGCAAAGTTTAATCAGCGGCACCAAGAAACGGGACAGTCGGCTGACAGTTTTCACACAGCATTGTACTGCCTCGCGGAGCACTGATACAGGGCTCTGCATGATGAGATGGCGAGAGACAGATTTGTTGTGGGTCTGAGAGAACACTTATCAGAACAATTACAAATGGATTCTGAACTGACTTTAGAGAGAGCTGCAAATAAAGCTTGACAAAGTGAGCGGGTGAAAAAGCGACAAGAAATGCTTAAAGTAACTTTAAAGCGGACATGGTCACAACGCAGTTCGACAGCGTACATGCGCAGCAGCGTAGGAGGTGCGTCCGAAGCAAGCCAAGCAGCAATACAAACAGACAGACAGACACAATGCAAAAGATGCAGAAACATGAAAGGACATAATCAGCAACAATGTCCAGCGAGAGAGGCTGTGTGCAATCAATGCAAAAGGACATTACGCAAGGATGTGCAGAACAAAGAAAATGGTTGAAGTGAACATTGCCACAGTGTATGAGGACAGAGATGAAGATGTTGCATCCCTGAGCTTTCTGCCATGTGATCCAGAGGACAGTTTATGGTTTACAGATGCAAATATGGACAATTATAGTGGTTTAAAACAAGGTTTAAAATCAACACTGGACCCGATGTAACTGCAGTCTCTAAAACACTGTACACCCAAAGCCAATTCAGCAGCCTTGTTAAGACAAGAAAGGTTCTGCTGGGGCCAGGAGGGACACCACTTAAAGCAAAATGGAAGTTTACAGCCACTCTCAACAAAAACAATAGATGCACTATGGAGAATGTGTATGTCGTTGAGGGGCTGAGCACGCCACTGCTAAGCAGTAAAGCAGTAGTAGCACTGAAACTGGTTGCAAGACTGGATAACCTTAGCCTGGACTCCAAAGAGACTGTAAAGAAAGAGTTCCGGAAGCTCTTCAGCAGTCTAGGATTAATAGAGGGTGATCTCACAGAAGTGAATAAATCTGTAATGACAGAAAAGCGCCCACTGCCCTCATTTGAACACACCTTAGGACAGCTTGCTGGAGCTGTTTTCAAAGCTAGATGCTAACACAGGATTTTGGTAGATCCCATTGTCCAAGGGGTCTTCACTGCTGATGACCTTCATTACTCCAATTGGGTGGTACCGATACAACCGTCTGTGCTTTGGAATATCATCGGCACCACAACATTTCCAGAAACACAGATGGACGATGTGCTTATCTGGGGAGCAACACAAACAGAGCATGATGAGAGACTGCAGAGAGCACTGTCATGACTGCAGGAGGCAGGTGTCATACTCAGTGACGTGCGAGTTATCAAAGAGCAAGATAAAGTTCCTGGGACAGGTCATTGAGGCATCGGGGTCAGCACAGACCCTGATAAACTGACTGCATGGAAATTAATGATTGAGCCGAGAAATGTTAGTGAGGTGAGACATTTTGTGGGTATGACAAACCACCTCGGGAAAGTTCTCCCACAGAAAACGCGTCCTCTCAGAGATCTGCCCAGAAAGTCCAACATGTGGGCCTGGGGGCCATGACAGCAGCAGGCCTTTGAGAGTATTAAAGCAGAGCTGACCACACCCCCAGGACTGGCACTGTATGACCCCAACACTGAAACGCTTGTTTCTGCAGACTCATCCTCATATGGGTTGGGTGCTGTGCTTCTTCAGCAACACAAAGACGCAGGTTGGAAACTGGTGGCGTATGCTTCCAGAGCCCTCAGCAGCACCAAACAGCGATACACCCAAATTAAGAAGGAGGCACTGGCCTCCACATGGGCCTATGAGAGGTTTGCAGAGTTTCTCACTCTGCAGCTGTAACACGTCAGCACACTGACAGAGGGCCAATGTGCTCTATGGCTATTATCATACTGAATGTAGCTAGCTCTTATAGTAAAAAGTACGGATCCTGGCATGTTTACTAACTGCTGTCTGATGCCAGAAGTTGTTGAGATAGTGTGGGGAGTATATTTTTGAAGCCCTGGAGGGCGGGAGTGGATGAACAGTACAGGGTAGCTATCTGCATGGGACGCTCTAAGAAGTAAAGCGACACACTTGCAATGAGGCAGAGATCATTTTATTGACGTGTAAAACCTGACAATTCTATAGGCTGGTGGGCTTGAGAGTGAAAACGCACAGTTTGAACAGAAGCACAGCAAATCTAAATGCATGCATGGGATACCTGAGTGCAAGGGCAGGGTTTTATGGATAGAAAACAAAAACTGAAATTAATAAATCTTTCTCTCAAATTAAAAAACCCATGCTCTTGATTAAAGATAGGAATAAAATTCCATACCACATGCTCCATGGTGGTAAAGCTGTATTATATAATATTGAGATCATTATTTATCACAATTATTCATTGTTTTTGGGGACAAAATGTTTTTAGTGTACAATTACATTTTAGCAAACATTGCTTTCACTTCCATGTTGTGCTGCATTCCCACTAATGTAACTGCATCAAAATAGAGACTTTAAATAAGGTTTATCTTCTACTAAAGGGCATCTCTCCTAGGGGCAAAATATAAATAAAACTGTATCGAAACTGTGTACCCAAAATTGCTACTACTGCTTTCACATTCACATCATGCTATATTAACAGCTAGTTAACAGATCTTTGCATCAAATAAGACTCATTGTAAGGGTCCTTGTCACCTAAATCCAGCACTGTAGCATTTCTGTTAATGTCTGAGTTGATGTTGGACATGGATGGGAATTTGTTACGGTTTCAACAGGGACCAGACCCAAGAACACGACACTGATCACAGGAGGCAGATTAAAGTCAATATTTATTTCGACACAGTGATGAATGAGCTAGGGGGAAGGGGTGATGAGGTGTCCCAGGATCCAACACTGGCAAGTGTTCGAAGTGTCAGTGGAATTGCGGACCCGCGTCACCACGTGGTCGGCTCTCAACAAAGAGCATGTCCTAGTGATGAGGTACTCACAGTAGGAACAGTTGATCAGGCAGGAACACAGGCAGGCAACGTAGCAGGCACGAGCACAGGCTGGAGCAACAGGCAGGCAAGAAGGCAGTGAACACAGTTACATGAGAAAAGCCAGGATATACTTGTTGACGGACTGATCTGGTGATGAGTGGATGGTCTTCAATGGATTTGTTTAACCCCTTCATGAAAATACTTTACAGAGCCCTGTCGTCCCACGCCAGCTTGGCAGCTAAAGTACGGAATTCAACTGAGTAATTAGCAGTGCTAAGGGAACCCTGCCGTAGACTAAGCAGACGGTTGCTAGCTACACTGCTTGAAACGGGGTGGTCGAAAAAACAGAAAACATGTCAGTGGTAAACTCAAAAGTAGCATTAGCAGTGTGTGGGCCATGCCAAAAAGTGGTCCCCCAAGACCTAGCTCTCCCCATTAACAGCCCTAACATGTAGGCTATCTTAGATCTGTCACTAAAGTAGGTCAAGGGTTGCATTTCGAACACCAGTGAGCATTGAAACAAAAATGACCTACAGTTAGCTAAATTACCCTCATAACATTCCGATGCTGGGACAAAAGGCTCAATAGGATGAAAAGTGCCCACTGGTACTACTGGGGGTGGGGGCTGGAGACTGGTGCTGGTGGAGGAGGAATCCACAGCTGCTTCTCTACACGAGAGAGTCCGAAAGTTAGGTCCGACAGATAAATCCATTATCCCACGGAGGGTCTGGTCATGTTGGCCAAGCATAATCCCTTGATTAGCCACAGTGTGTCGGAGGCTTTTTACCTGCAGACTTGGATCTGTGTCAGCTGGGTCCATGCTTGAGCACGACACAGACCACAGGAGACAGATTAAAGTCAATATTTATTATTATATA
Source organism: Plectropomus leopardus (assembly GCF_026936395.1). Taxonomy (NCBI): domain Eukaryota; kingdom Metazoa; phylum Chordata; class Actinopteri; order Perciformes; family Serranidae; genus Plectropomus; species Plectropomus leopardus. The sequence goes on along the minus strand of NC_142189.1, from coordinate 34,845,702 downwards.
TATTTATTTAGCAGTTGGCTCTCAACAAATACTGTGTCCTAGTGATAGGTACTCACGGTAGGAACAGGTGATGGCAGGAACACAGGCAGGCAGGCAACGTAGCAGGCATGAGCACAGTACAGGCTGGAGAAACAGGCAGGCAGGCAGGCAGGCAACACAGGTACACAAGAAAAGCCAAGCTATACTGGTTGAAGGAACGATCTAGCAATGAGTGGATGGAGTCTTTATAGGACAGGTCTTGATTGAAAGGCTGATTCATTCTCTCTTCAGCCTCTTTTAAATTGCCTGGATGACCTCAAGGCCTGGATGGCTCTAAACTTTCTGAGTTTTAATGAGAGAAAAACTGAAGTGTTGGTCTTTGGTGGCACTTCTGTGACCCCCCCAATTGATCTAGGTCCCTTGACACAATACGCCAAACCCATCGTTAATGATCTGGGGATTATAGTGGACGCAGATCTTAAATTTGACAGCCAGATCAAAGCTGTGGTGAAATCAAGTTTCTTCCAGTTAAGGCAGCTGGCTAAAATAAAACCATTTGTTCACAGACAGCACTTTGAAACAGTGATCCACGCCTTTGTAACTAATAGACTGGATTACTGCAGTGCTCTGTATTTGGGGGTTAGTGGGTCCTCCATTGCTCGTTGGTGCAGAATGCCGCTGCACGTCTTTTAACAGGCACAAGAAAGTTTGATCACATTTCACCGATTTTAGCTTCACTTCACTGGCTGCCCATCCATTTTAGAATTCATTTTAAGATTCTTTTATTTGTTTTTAAATCTTTAAATGGTCTTGCCCCACCATACCTCTCTGAGCTTCTGCACCCCTATACACCCAGCCGGTCTCTCAGGTCAGCTGACTAGCTGCTCCTGAGGGTGCCCAAGACAAGGCTGAAGCTCAGAGGGATCGAGCGTTTTCTGTTGCGGCTCCAAAACTTTGGAATGAGCTGCCGCTGCACATTAGACAGGCCTCCTCACTGTCTGATTTTAAAACCCTTCTTAAAACCCATCTGTTTTCTTTAGCTTTTAACATCACGTAGGGTTGTTGCTTCACATTAGCCTATTTATTAATTATGTTTTATTGTTTATGCTGTTTTTAGTTCTATTATTTTATTGTCCTTTATTATTTTTATTATTTTTATTTTTATTGTCTTTGTACAGCACCTTGGTCGACTCTGGTTGTTTTAAAAGTGCTTTATAAATAAATCTGATTGATTGATTGATTGATTGTGGGAATGAGTTCTACCTGGCACTGCCTGAAAACAACAGAAAAGCCACACCCACATACTCACACACAGAACACAGACAGGGGAGAGAAACATGAGGATGAGACAGACAGGGATCAACAGACAACACACAGAGGAGAAGGAGGGGCTGCCATGATGTGAATCATGACAGGAATTAATGGTAACAGTACAGTTACACTAGCGCCGTTATTTTTCTTGGACTTCATCCATGCATCGTACAACAGATTGTGGTGAATTCTATCGGAGGTTTATCGAGTTAGTTATGTTTCTTTCTGGCACAGAAACAAGCACCATGCACTTTTCGCATTTGATTTGCTCTTTCCTAAATCTGAAAAAAAACTTCCAAACAACAGATGATAATGGTTGATGAGGGATGATTTTCGTCCTGCAGTTGCAACAGTCAGTAAAGTTTGTCGCAGGCTCTGCTGCAGGGTACACGCGTAGCAGCATGACAGCTCCTTAATTGGAGGCTGGTGGTGGTTTAGGGAGCACTTGATTTGATATGCCCCAGAGTTTGTTTTTTTTTAGCACAGCACACATTTTAAAAGTCAATATTGCAGTCAATCATGTTCAATCAGTTGGGAAGCCAAAGTCAAGATTTTGATTATTTTTTGATTAACAGCCCTAAATGCTGGGCACAATGGGAAAATCAGGTAGCTAGGGACATACCAAGTTATCATATTGTTGTGCTACTTTTTGCACTGTCATGAAGACAAAGCTCATATCATATCATGATCTAGGGAATATACAAAGTAAGAGTTTTAGCATACCCCTCATCAAAGCTTTGTTTTGAGTGTTTTGAGAAATATTATTGATATTTTTGGGTGGCAAAGAATTTCAGAAAATTCCACCTGAAGGGAATGGCAGAAAGCTGCAAAGCCACAAAAACTGACTGGAGTTGCACAACTAATTCTTTTGACCACTGATTACATGATTCTCATTCTATTAATAAAATTCCACTCACATTTTAGTACAAGGCTGCTGAAGATATCTGTGTTCTCTTGCAGATATATCCACTATGTCTTTGACCTTGGAAATGGGCCCAACCTCATCAAGGGCAAAAGTGACAGGGCACTGAATGACAACCACTGGCACAATGTAGCCATCACCCGGGACAACAGCAACACCCACACACTCAAGGTAGACGCTACAGCCACTAGTCAGAGTATCAACGGGGCCAAGAACCTGGACCTGAAAGGTATGCAAATAACAAGACACCTGTTTACATATTCCTGTGTCCAGCATGTGGTGAAATACTAAAAACCACACAGTGACTTTCACCGTACATGAAATGTGTCTTTTTTATGGCATTGACCCTATATATTCTTTGACCCCTGTCCTTTTTACATTTAACTTAATTTATGTGTTTCACAACAGTATTTACTATGGGAGCATATTTGGACTTTGTAGGTTGTTTTTATGATCTATAATTCAAGGGATGGTATTGAGAGCTCACATTCTTTGCGTCTGGTGGAGCATGGAATCTCACCTTGTTACTGAGAAATAACCAATAAGGTCAACTAAAAAGTGTGAACATAAACCAGTAGAGGGAGTTTTGACCAGTAGAGGGCAATCACTATGTATTTTTATATCACCATATGTAGAATTCAAATACTGCACAAAAATGTCAAGATTTGGACCTGAATTCATCAATATCATTAATAAATAACCTTATACTTTAACCACAGCTGAAAAAGTTTTTTATGAGATTAATTTGGTAACACTTGAGGATAAGCAGCAGCAGCAGCAGCAAAATGTTACAAAGGTAACGCTTTACACACAAAAGTTATGCATGACAGTTATTAGGGCCCGAGCACTGAACGGTGCGAGGACCCTCTTAAAACTGAAGGAATTCTTATCAGGGCCTGAGTACTGAACGGTGCGAGGACCCTCTTGAAACTAAAGACATTATTATTAGGGCCCCGGCACCGAACGGTGAGAGGACCCTCTTAAAACTGAAGACATTCTTATCAGGGCCCGAGCACTGAATGGTGCGAGGACCCTCTTGAAACTGAAGGAATTTTTCTTCTTATTATTATTTTTCTCTCAAATGAATTGCCTTTTTGAGGGCTTTAACATATTCAAAAAGTCATGAAACTTTGCAGACTTATCAGGTCTGGTGAAAAATTTGATATTTTAATGGTCTCGTGTGTGGGTGGGAGATAATGTATCAGTTGCACCACCTACTGATTTTCAACGAAGCAGCTCCCGCAGCACGTTTTACCTAGAGCTGTGAAACTTTGGAGGCCTGTGCAACACCCCAATACCTACAAAAAAACAACAGGAAGTCGGCTATTTTGATCTGAATTTTGGTGTATTTTTAGCCATTTTCAGGGGTCGTAATCTTGAAAACTTGTCCTAGAGCTTTCATCAGATTGACGTCAAATGTCATAGCTGCCTTCATAAGACCTTTGACAACAAAAGTTATTCAAATAATGAGTTTTCATCACACCGTGTGATCTGTATGAGGCATCTAATTTGCATGTTCTGCTATGAACCAGGAAGTAAACAGGAAGTGGTATGTAACTTAAATCCTTAAGATGTTGATGGTGCTTGAAAATGAATATTATGAGTTTTCATTGATAGGCGTTCCCCCAGTGAGGTGGACATTTTCGATGTTTCAACATGACATCAAAAACTGTTGTAACATCACCCCAGATGGTCAGATCTTTACAAAATTTCACAGGTTTGATTAGAGTCCACACCTGAAGACATCTGCAGCGCAATTTTGAATCTTAGTCATAGTGCCACCTATTGGTAGCAGGAAGTTACTTTTTTTACTCTTTGATTTTTCCCCTGTAGCAGGTTAACTCAATTAACCTAATATTCAATTAGAATACTGTATGCACAATACTAATGCACAGAAATTAAACTTTTGAGTTTTCATCAAACGAGATTGCCAAAGTTACGCATTAATCGCCATAAAACTGGAAGCACTTTGTGAAGGGCAAAGCATGCACCAAAACTCACCAAACTTAGCACACACATCAGAAGTGATATTTGATATGATATGATTTTTTTTTTTGCACTGATGTGCCAAAATGGCTTTGTAGTGCCCCCTACAGATTTCAACAAAGCAGCCCCTGTGGTACATTTCACAAAACTTGCGAAGCATGTGTAACAGCCCAAGACCTACAAAAAAGCCTCTTGGACCCATACCCTAAACCCAACAGGAAGTCGCCCAATTTGAATTGAATGTGCAATTTTGGCGTATTTTTGGCCATTTTCACGGCTTGCAATTTTTCGATCTTCTCCTACAGATTTCATCCGATTGACTTCAAAATTTAAAAATCCTCTCAGAAGGCCTGGGACATCAAAAGTTATTACATTTGTGAGTTTTCGTCACATTGTGTGGTTGTTACTGGCCCAAACATTTCCATGTTTCACCATTAACCAGGAAGTAATTTATAACTCTGAGGGACATGGTCCAATATTCACCAAACTTCACATGTTTGATGACTGTCTTGCCCTGAACACATGTACATGACAACCGTTACCATAACTTTTAGCGCTCCCTACTGGCAACATGAAATGTCATTGAAATTACATGCTTTCTTCTTTGATGGAATGCTCCTACAGATTGTATACGACTGACTTCAAATCTGGTGACAAAACCTTTAAGACCTTAATGATGCCTCTCTCTGAAGTATAGGCTTTCCATGAACGCTGTTGCCATGGAGACCCAGTGGTGGCCACCAAAGAGGAAGTTGTTGTAACTTCACTTTGCATCGACCAATTGGCCCCAGATTTCACAGTTGTGGTCAGGCTGCAGCCTTTATCACATCAATAAGTCATTAAACTATGATACTCACTGGGCCACTTACTGGCAAGAGGAAGTACGCCTCGTACCACAACTATCTTTTGATTTTCATGAAAACGTTTGGTCTACAAATGATGTAGACCAAGATGGCGTAGATTTTGTGTGTCCACAGGAAGTATTCACCGTGTGAAATATCTCCCTCAAGGGTCTAAACTCTCTGTATGCTTTTTCAGTCGTTCACTGAAATGGATGATTGCTGCCCTCAGAGTCCTGCCAGTAGCCTCAACTTGCATGGGGGTGCGAGGGCCCGTTCATCGCTGCTTGCAGCTGTAATTTTAGTATAGTGCTTCTGCCTACTAGAAAAGAAGTGTGTGCAGAGCCCTGAGGTTCTTTAGAATTCATTTACTCATATATGAACTCGGACTCCCAGAGCCAACGACCTCAGCTTTCCTTTACTGTAGCTTAACTTAAATAGTTAGTGCTGGTCAAGTTGCTTTTACAACATAATACATTACATAATAGTAGTTACCTTTATTTGAAGGTAATAAGTTACATTACAATATTACTTTCTGTGTAGAGCAATGTGTTACACCAATTTTGCATTACTTTCATCAAAATTACCCCTATGATGAGGACTTCCCGTGACGTTGTAAATGGAGCAGCACCTTGATTCTCTAGCTGCAAGGAGAACTCTTTCCAAAAATAAACAGCCAAAAAGGTATAAAACCCGAAATAATCAATGCACACTGCTGAAAACAAGAAAATGTCTGTGCTGAAGAAAGATACAGAAAAGAAAGACAATGTGAACAAAAAAAATGAGAAACGAGACCAAGAGGATCCCTTGCCACGCATGGGTGACACATGCACAGAAAGCAGTGCTGACAGCTACAGAACCTATGGATACACAGAGGCTTCCAAAGACACGAAAGCTACTCTATCTTGAGTTAAAGCTTCCTTCACTGATGTGTTGGAGCACAAAACAAAAGTGGTCGAGCAGAGAGTGACCCCTAATTTCCACCAGATCCGTGTGCGGTCTGGCTCCGCTCCATCACGGCAGACGGAGCAAATAGATTACACTCTAGTCTATGTGTTAACTTCCACTGGCTCCACTGCATTATGGATCGACTCCATCTCAGCTCTGGCAGTCTGGGGGCTTGCAGATCAGATACGCAAGCCTCCTATTTTTGCTGGACACCGGAGCACTCCACATAAATTCAGCCGAATTTAAAACAGAGCAGACAGGAAATCAGACAGCGACACAACATTAAAACATCCAGTTAATTTTCAGAAACACTCCATGTTTACGTCTGATCGTATTTCACTTAACTACATCAACAAAACGTCACAATAAGCGGAACCAGGCCTGTATTCATCAGGTCAGAGGTTTTCAGAGGTCATTGAGGAGAAGCTGATTATGGAGGTGAAAAATCACAAAATTATTTTTGACACCACACATCCTTTTATAAGGACAACCATAGAAAGGAAATGGCGTGGAACAACTTATTGGGAGTTATGGGAGTGAATCAACTTCACTATATTACATCCATGGAGTGAATGGAGTTATTACTTTTTCTTCTGTACTGATATAATATGCGTGATTCTGTAATTACCAAGGGAACTCCTCAGTCTCGCCACTCCAGCTGATCCGTCACACTCAATACGCAACCGGTGGGAATTGACGGATGACGGAGCACGGAGCAAAACCACAGCGGAGCCATAACGCAACACACATGCAAGTGGTGGAAATCCGACTTGAGTGACATGGAAGATAAAAGACTTCAACTTGATAGAACCACCAGCTTTTTACTCCACAGAGAAGCAAGACTGTTGGCCAAATGCGAAGATCTGGAGTCAAGAGCACAACAGAACAATCTGCACATATATGGAGTATAACACGGCGAGGAGGGGAACAATATGATTTACTTCATAAAAATCTTGATGCGCAGCTCACTTTATCTGCCGAAAGATATGGATTTGTGAATGGAAAGAGCACATGGCTCACTGATGCTTCAGAGTGCACAACTTTACAATCGGCGCTCCATAGGTTCCTGGTCAGCTACAACAGCACCAGAGTAGCAGATAAGACGAGGATGGTGTGGACCATTTTTGAAAGGGGGACTTAATAAGAGATAAATAACAAGAAGAAACCACTGAAAAAGTTTTCAAAGACCTCTGCTTCTGCTGCTGTCTACTGTTTACCAGTTCTCCTGCCTGTCTGTGATGTTGTACAGACAAGACAACACACACGCACACACACACACACACACACACACACACACACACACACACACACACATACCAACTGACAGAAAGGTCGTCTTGCTCTTCAGCGGCAGTGGGAAGAAAGCCATTTAGTGGATCGTGTGCACCTGCTTATTGTGATTAGGTACAAGAGAAACAGCAACATTTTTCCACATTTAGCTCTGAAACATGATTAAAAAGAGGTGTGAATTTTTATGTGATATTTTAATCAGATTTAGAGCAATATTTGCAAACTTTGTCAGATTTATTATTTTGTGAAAGAATATGTTCAAGATAATGTCAGTGTAAAATTAAAAAAAATCTTGAATGTTTCATATGATATCTATCTATCTAATGATCAGATTGCGATCTTTGTCTGCTATCCATCCTTGTGTGCAAGGTTTTTGATTATTTAAAACTGGTGTATTTATTATCATATCATTACACTGTATTGGTTAGTATTAGAGGGCTATTTTAATATCAAGTGGTTACCACATGTGGATGCATGAATGAACCACATCTGAGCACTGAATGAGAGCCTTTATGTGCTATAATATCTCCTTCCACTGGATTGATAATGAAATGCAATAAACTTGAGCTTTGTGCTTTGATTATCAAGCCTGGCGAGACCATCCTGATGGTATGAGCTCAACATGGTCTCTCTTTATCAGTCTGGACTCTCTGCCACAACAAAAACTTTCAGTGGGCGGGAGTTCTTGCTTTGACAGACAAACTACCTTAGCCAATCCTTATGTTAGCACAAGCTTATACTATCGATCTATACGATCTAAAAGATGTTTATTTATATTTACCATTTGTACGTGACATGTTCCCCATGAGGTTTTTGCGATACACTGGCGTTGCAGTATATTTCAACAGTTCTCTTTCAGCAGTCAGCCACCTCTAGACTGCTGAATACCAGCTGGCAGTGTCCTTGCTGTCTGTCTGAAGCACCGTGACCAACGATCTGCATGGTTGTAATCTCCAGCTTTGAAGCCTCTTGTATCTGCTCCTCCATTAAATCTAGTCAAGACAATTTTATTCATAAAGCCCATTATTGCAAATCACAATTTGCCTCAGAGGGTTTTTCAGTATACAACATCCCTCTGTCCTTAGACCCTCACATCAACTGAGGGAAAACTCCTCCCAAAAAACCCTGTAACGGGGAAAAAATGGTACAAACCTCAGGAAGAGCGACTAAGGAGGTATCCCTCCTCCAGGATGGACTGACATGCAATAGATGTTGTAGAAAACAATTTTATTACAGTTGATGACAAAATTATACATAGAGAGAAAGAGAGAGAGAGAAGAGAAAAAGAGGGAGGGAGAAAGGGGGAGAGATGCACAGCAACAGTAATGGTAACAATAACATAACATATAACAATCATAATAGACAAAAATAATAAATGTAATTTTTGATAGCATGTAATGTTACATGCAAATATTGTAGCTCATGTAAGTAGCAATAACAGTCCTGTGTGTATATTAATAGTGAAGGCATGACTGATAATAATGGAAGTAGAAGCTGAAGTTGAGTAGGATTACAGCATCAGTGCAACCAAGACTCACGATACAGGCGGACCCACAACACAGGCGTAGCCACAAACAGTAACACAGTATTAACACCATGGATGTATTATGAAATCTGGATACAGCCGTGCGGGCGGGGCCTTGTTCATTCCTATGAGAGCTGCTCAGTGGCGCATGAAGCAGAGAAAATTATTTTTCTGGGTTTAGAAAAGTGCAAAATACCTGGATGTACTGGCCCATAGAGCATGTGTAGAAGTAATTAATGACAGCCAAACGCGACCAAGTGCGACCAACTGTACCCGAGCACTGACTCCGACTCACTGGTTCGCTCATACAGATGACCCGAGTGTTCGAGATGAACAGTGCTCACGAGCATTCGTCTCATAGTAGCTTACCTTATTAGCAACAGCAGCTATTCAGCAGTACAACGATAGCGGTGCTATCGGTTTTAATATTTACATGATAATCAGATAATGGTATATCTATCTCTCTATATATATACACACGCACGCACACACACACACACACACATACATACAACTTATCAGGGAATCATATTGTAATCACGACCGGAGAAATCAAATTAACAGAATTAAAAAAAAGTACTAAAAGGTGGTGCCTTGTAACATTGCCCCGTGTATTATTACACAGCTCAACTTTAAGTAAATACTAAGTTCAGTACCATTTAATAACTGTCACTAGTCCGCCGCGCTGCTTCCTGATAAGCGGTTGTTTGAATACAGACCGTAGACTGTATATACTGTATCTGATACAGACATGGTAAGATGTCCTTATTACAGGCTTTACAGCCAAGAGCATATGGATGTGTTGTCAAATGGTAAAAATGAGGAATTATGATTAAAAAACTACAGCTGGCAGGAAGCCTGTGTTGTTTCAGGGGTGGAGTCCCACGGGTCCTTTGCACGTTCATTTTATGTCTGGAGATATACCTCTAGATTTGGAAAATGCCGCATTTTATGTCTTTAGGACTTAATGTTTTTAATAATGGCTATTTAAAAATGCGTTCTGAACAGTCAACATGTCTCAAAAAAAATTATCCTGTGATTTAAGAACATCGCTTTCCCAATGTTAAGCAAATAGTGAAAAGTCTTTCTTGGCCAGTGTGCGTCACGTGACGCTGTAATTCCACTTTCGGCCACTATGTAAATTTTGCTTCAGAGGGAGGCGCACTTCCTGGGGGCTTGATTAACATAACCATGACCAAGATCCAGGTGCAGCCATGCTCCGAGATGTCTACGGGACAAGGTTGCACAAACCTGCCGGAGAAGAAGCCATGTTAGTGTCATGTAGTAGTAGGACATGGGTGTTTGCAAATGAAGAGAGTAAGAGAAGGAGAAAGGAGCTCTGTTTGTCATAGGAGGTCCCCCGTCAGACCAAACCTATGCTAGCCAATCAGTGGGTAAACAACAATAAACAATGGATATGTACCAGGGAACATCTTCATCATCAACAGAGCCAGTTAGAAAATCAAGCTTTTATCGAATGCACTCAGAAAAATGGCAAAAAGTATTTTCCTCTAAGAATCTCTGCAAGTGCATCCTCTTGGTCTTGTTTTGTCACGCTGGGGACTGGGGACCCAAAAGCAGACGGACAAAATAGAGTTATTTATTATGATAGTGGAATATGCAGGAGAGTGATGGACTGGATGACTGGCTGAAGGTGAGAGGTGTTCTTGTGGTGTCTTCGGCTGGAGGTGTGGGCAGGATGACTGGCTTGAAATCCTGGCAGAGATCACAAAGAGATCTTAGCAAAAAACACAAACAGGCAAGCAGGCAAAAACTGTTAATGGTAAGAAACAGGGCTGGACTTGCAACAAACTGTGTTAAGCAACAATCCAGCAGGGAATGATTGTAGAGCGGGCCCTTTTGTTGTTACAGGCTTGATTGCAGTCAGGTGTGATGATCAATGAGTGCCACCAGGTGTGCAGAGTGAAGGAGTGCAGACAAGGGCTTGGGGAGAACAAAGGAGAGACAAAACCAAAATACAACAGGCACCCATCAAACACACAACACACTCAAAGTGACTGGAAAAAAATAAACCACAAAAATCACACTCACACAGACGCGCAGGAGTCAGCTAGGGCTGGTTGTGACATGTTCAGTTTTTGTTATTGACTAACTGATTGAACTTCACTTATTGCTGTGTTTACTCAGATGGTAGAGTTAGTTACCTGCATGTCATGTAATTAACTGCAATTTGTTGCTGATTGGCTGCTTACATTGTCAACTATGGTGCAGATCCCTGATTGGCTAGGACTGGATTGTAATTTCTGGAAAATGTTTGGGGTGGCAGAGAGTCCAGACTGATTCGCAGAGTAAAACCAGAATGTTGAGCTATGTACATAGGACAGTCTCACCACTATTGACATCATGACCCTCTTCCATTTTATAATGCTGATTTGGACCTCTACAGTTCTTCTGGTGAAAATAATGCAAAAATAGTGTATTCAGTAAAGTATTTCTCTACATAGGCAGTAATATTGTGGAGGATTGCTCTCCAAATAAAAGTAACAAGTAATATCAACACATTCTCATCATAACCCGTCACATGGTGCCGCTCTGTCAGTGACCTTCAGGTTCTACTTATATAGGTTTTCAAGGGGTCCGGAATGCTGAAAAGTAAAACCATGCCACTACAAAAAAAATGTTTCCTGGGGGTGTGGTTTGCATCATTGTATATTTACTACTTGATAGAATACCTAAGAATATAGTTTAAAGAAATAAAGAAATGGATTTTAAAAACAGAATTTATTATATATATATATATATATATATATATATATATATATATATATATATATATATATATGTGTGTGTGTGTGTATGTGTATATGTATATATATATATATATATATATATATATATATATATATATATATATGATAAGATTATATTGTACTTGTCCTACAGTGTCTCTCTGTGTATTCCACCCCAGGTGATTTGTTCATCGCAGGACTGGGTCCAGGCATGTATGGCAACCTGCCTAAACTTGTGGCTTCCAGGGAGGGCTTCCAGGGCTGTTTGGCGTCAGTGGACCTCAACGGTCGCCTGCCCGATCTCCTCAGTGACGCCTTGTTTCGCAGCGGGCAAATTGAACGTGGATGCGAAGGTACACTGTCCCTCAAATCCGAGCCTGATTTAGACTACTACAACACAAACTCCAACTCCAACTTCAACTCAAGCAGTCCTTTCTTCCTGCTCAATGCAAACAGTAGCTCCACAGCCCTGCATCCATACAGAGGCACCTCCATTCTGTTAACTGTGCTTATTGCCTCACTTACCCACTGCTAGGTCCAGGCCAAACACCTCCTCACCTACACCACCACATTATCGGCCACATTGGTCACCCACTGACAGTGATATTGTGCTCACCATCCAAGCGTTTTTTTGCCAGTGTAGTTTCATAAAATGCAGCAATTTTCTCTAATACTTTTTTTTCTGAATTCTGTGAATATCATAAACAATATTATCATATAAGAAGGTACTACAGAGCTCCTTGTGAGTGGCTGGTTCAGGTGTGCTGGTACAACAGCACATGTAATAATTTGATTTTACAAAGATACATTCATATCCAGGGCAATTTTTTTAAAAAATATTTAAAAAAAACAGTAAATTCTAATGTCTGTTACATATGTCATTGACCATTTCATAAACCTTACCCCACTTGCTTATCAAACTTATCATTCTTGTGCTGCATTTCACAATAACAGTCAGTAAGGTTTACATGATGCTACAAAAGTGAAATTATCCAACCAAAACTGGACTTTTATAATACATGTTAACATGTCAGTCCAGCTAGATTGTACTAAGCTGAATTTCTTGAAGTTGGTCTAACAAACCTAAATATTGCAGATGGGAATCGAGCTACTCTTTCATGTATATGCCTCAACGGGACCTGAACTGGTCTAGGCATTCTGCAAAGGCTCCATAGTCCCCGCATTAGGCTTTCACCTGGAAGTCGAACAGCATAAATTTGTAGAAGAAAACTGGGAAAACAAAAGAAGAAGAGGAAAGGAATAAAACAAAACAAGACAAAGGTACCAAATAACAATGACCAATAAATGCTAACTTGTTTGGTATGTGACGTCAAAGGTCAACCAGGAGAAAGTCTAATAGCCACAGCTGAGAGGGGGCATATTGCCACCTACCGTGGAGGAGTCGGACATATCTCTGTCAATGACTTGATTCTCCCCCAGTACTTGTATACAGGGACAAAGACAGCAGTACAATTAAATGGCCTAATCGAGCTACAACCGTTGCTTCATTTAACTGTGCATGGAAACGTATTGAGTGGTAACATACAACACGTATTAGGTGACATACCACCTAAAGTTTGTTGTAATTTAGATTAATAATGGATCTTTGGCTTCTGACAGAAGACGACAAAAGCAGCCTCTCCCTTTCAGTTGGCAAGTGGTTATTTTGCTTGAATAGCAGCTGCCACTGGCAGATTTTATTAGCTACATCCAGGAGACAATTTTACCCCCACTTTCTCTCAAGTGTTTTGAGCGCATGCCAAACACACCTTTGGTAGTTGTGTGGCCAGGCTCCCTTGGCACAGCTGTGGCACCCTTGGATATGGGGTGGGATCATAAAGAACACATTATTATAGATTGGTACATTAAAAGCTGCTACAGTCATGGCTTATTACACTACTACTACTTTCACACTATTAAATCACAGAGCTCTCCGTGTCATGATGTACTGACAGTTTGGGAACCTTGCAGGGAGTTGCCCTAAGACGCAGTGCATTCACCCTGTGTAGACCTGGCATCAATCACAACTGGATAGCGCTAAATACATTTACATTTAACATATAACATTTAGATTTAACATTTATATTTAACATACAACATTTCCATTATTATAACAAAACAGTGACATTATCTTGAACAAATTTTTTTCATGAAAGAATAAATCGGACAACGTTCGCAAATATTGCTCTAAATGTGATTAAAAAGTGACTTTGAAAAATTCACACCTCTTTCAAATTATGTTTTAGAGCTAAATGTGGAGAAACATTGCTGTTTCTTTCAGACAACTTTACAATCGGCGCCCCATATTTCCAATCTGATCATTCGAACCACTCGCTGAGGTGATCTGAGACACATTTGACCACATATGTTTTGTAGCATAAACGCTAAGGCCTCTGACGAGGACTACATCATCAGTACAAGAGGTGGTGGTTGTTTTGGTGACAGCTTAGCTTACCCATTTTACATTGAGGAAGAAAAGGTGTTGCGTGACCGTCCCTCGTTTTCACCTATGGACAGGGCCATGGTGATTTCTGCTGGCAGCCATATTTTCAGCTGTACTGACACAACTGCAAACAGGAGAAGTAAGCATGCTAAAGAGCAGCTAGCAAAAGTATGGACGTAATTACTGTCCATGGATCAGTAAGAGAATCTGAACACAAGTGTTCAGCTGGAGACGCTTGAAAGGAACAGGTGATCGTCGATATGTCTCAGCTGTCCACTTGTGTTTGGTTGACCGAAACTCATGCTAATACCAGGGCTAAACAGGGTCATTGTTGTCTGGCACATAGCACAAATATTCTTTCAAAACTTAACTTTGGAACATCTACCTGTAATGTAAATGTAGAGCTCTGGGCAACATTTTGGCCTGTCTTGTTTAAAAGAAGATGATCTGCAGCCGTTAGATGCATTTGATGTGCACACAAGCACAGTGGAGTCTTTGGTTATTTTACAACAGTCTGATGCTGGTTACACAAAAGGCAAACAGCAGATTTGTTGTGTGTAATTTTGATTTGACAGTGCCCAGCATCACTTCAGTAAGCGAGTGCAGATGGACAATTCGAAACCCCTAGCCAGCGCCTATGTAAATGGCCCTATCTAGAGCCACAATTAAGTTTGTCCGTCTTGGGCTACTGCAGAAACAACATGGCAGAGGACCTGCTCCATGTATAGATGCAAACAGCTCATTCAAAGGGACGAAAACGCACAAATTCTTATTTTCAGGTGATTATACAATGAAGTAAAAAAATAGTTAGGATTCTTATAACATCAAAAATCCCACACACTGGACCTTTGCTACTTAATAGGTCTCAGGGAAATTAAATCAGCATTATTACCAGTTAATGATGCATGATGACATAGAGATACGTTTAGGCCTAATCCTGTATCCTAGGTAGCTTGTTAGTCTTACATAAAAGTGCAGTATTATAAGAAAGACTGCCTCTTTGTAACATAACACCATTCATGAACATAAATGACAATCTTGAAATTTCTGATTTCCAGTATAAATGCAATGCAAGCTTCTTAGTATGTGTTGTGTATTTTTAGGCTAAATGTTTCATTTTTATGATAAAATGTTTTGGAGAATGAGGACTAAACTTTGAGTTAGGCAAAACTGTCTCAGGTAAACTTAATGTGGGGCAACTTACATCTTCCATGCAATGGATGTTTCAATCCTCAACAGGGCTTTTTTTCTGATATAACCTTTAAACCTTTTAAAATAATGTAGTTAGATGATAATATGCTAGCAACATGTCTACAGCTAAGAAATGACCATCCCAAGTCATTACATGTTGCCGCTTTGCAGTGGATTTCTGCATCTACATATTACGAGTTAGGTATCCCTCTGCATTTTGTCTTTATGTTCCGAGATCACCCAAATGTGATGTCAACAAACACACATGGTGGGATGATTGTGGTTTTGTGTAGTCAGTAACAGTACCTGGCAACCCACGCAGAGACGTCAACAAAGGTACATGCTGGCAGAGATAGTTAGGATTAGGGGAAGGAGGCACATGGTAAGATGTAGGAAAAAACAAAACTAAGCACATTTAAACAGGAAGTAAACACCAGACTCCCACATGAAGGCCCGGGGTTTGTTGGACCCATCCAGCACCTCTTCTGCCTGCCCTATAGGTGTCCTCACGCTCCTTATATTGTGTTTAAACCTGATGCTGTCCATCAGCGTATAATGAGAACGCAACTGGTTTTGTGCGGCCTCGTTCTCAACGTATGCTATCTAACAAAGCAGTTGTAACCTCTTTTATTTACTACACAGGCGAGATTCAACCACACTATTAAGTGTTGGTCAGCCTCATTTTGGCAGTTCTTGGAGCCCAACATACAACTGCTGTAGGTACACACGTTAAACTAAAATAAATTGTTCAAATAACATCTGTTATTCACATTTAAAAGAGCAGTAACACATAGAGTCTGTTCATGCTGACACGACAAACAATGATGCGTTAACAAATTAGGTATAGTTTTTTTTGCTTTTTTACTACAAGGTGTGTTGAAACACAACCTCTCATCCATATATGGTCCCCTCTGGCTCAAAAAAGTGGTGCTGCCAACATGCCAAACTCAAGTCTTTAAATGGTAGTCTACAAACCATGGGTGGCTACATCCATTATATTTACACAGTTTGCTTTCATAAAAATTATTCTCTTTGTGGTGTAGGAACATGCCGGTAACAAGTGTTTCAGTAATTTATGCACAACGGGCTCCCTGACATTATTGGTGCAACCCTCCTTATGAATATGTAATAGTGCCTTAATTCAGGGTCCCGCTTTGACCACTTCCAGAAAAACACATTAACACAATTCAAAAATAAAACAGCACGTTGACATGACCAAACTCTACTAATATGCATATGATTGTTGTCTGAACACAGAAGCTCTACAACATTATTTGCACAAACAGCCACCCATACCCTGGAAAAGACACTAGGTTACTAATCTTCGTAACTGTGCTCAGCAATGACTGGACAATCGGTTTGGGGGTAGGGGTTAAGCAAATGATCAATTACAGGGGGAGTACAAAAATAGTAAATATAAAAAGAGCAGGGTCAGCAGTTCTACCAGGCCCTGACATCACAACAGCAATGGAAGTGTGTATTAGATCATACCTGAGCTCCATGACTGGGCTCCATACAGTTGGTTCACAAAGCAAAACTCAGGGTTTAATTTGTTTTGTGTTGATTTCCAACTGTTCATGCACATTGTACATAGCTACATCAAAATGGGCTCTTGAAACATTTTGCACAAGCAAGCAAATGTCACTGTGGACAAAATGTTTCCATCTTCTTGTGAAAGTCCTGCATTCTTTTCTGGTTGTTTTTGTCATTCTCTTAAGGTTCTGGGCTTTCACAACCAGTAGCATGGCAATCATTTTCTGTCCAGCTGTTTATTCTTATGCCTGCTACATCATTCAGTGGACATTAAGTGTAATGTATGCTGCTGTTTTTTTATAATTAACAATTCCTTACAGATCTCCATGGTAGACAAATACACATGTTGGTTTATGTCTCATTTCAATCCAAACAGACACTAACGTTGTGTATTGTATGTCTTCCTCACTGTGACATGCTGAATGGGGTTTGATAGCAATGCTTTTATGTATGTACTGCAAGAAGGTTGACTAATTTCTTTTCAAAATAAAATGTCATCAATCACAGTTTGCTGGTCTTGTCCATGGTACTGTGTCTCATTTTTAGGTGTGCTTGTGATTGTTTTTTCTTTTCTTTTCTTTTTTTTTGCTGATGTATCATAATATGTTGATTGGTCATTTCAGCTACATTGCCATGTATTGCCTGCTTTTCATGACAAGCTTTCATAACATAAAATTCATTTGTTTTTTAAGCCAGTGAGTGCAGTGAGTTTCTGTACTGTCAATAGATGGCAATACTGCACTGTTGCAAACATTTACCAAAATAGCATCAGCAAAACAGGAATTAGCTTTTCACTGTTGCTACAACATACATTAAATCCTGAACCAGATCAGTGGATCAAGTGCAGGATAGCCCTGCGTTGTAGGTCACTATAAGTTCCAAAACTCCACCCCCTACGTCAACTCATCATCTGCTCACCTGGTCCTGAACAGCTCCTTTAGCAGAGCAGCTTCCATCAGCTCACCGGGTAAGTCTCCGCTCAACACAATGACTGATTATAGTTAGACGAGATTATACAGACTGACAGTCCCTCTGCTGTTATAACGAAGTATGTACATTAAAGCAGAAACAGAGAGGAAATAAATTTCCTGTTGAGAAATTTCACATAACCACAATAGAAGCAGAGTAGGGATTTCATGCACAACTGATTCCAAGGTTTATGGAGAGAGAGATCCAAAGAGGAAAACTCCAGCAACACTCATAGTGTGCTGATCATTGTTAGACAAACAACTTTCAGCTAATGGACTTCATCAGGGTCAACTTACACATTTCAACTGTCAACACAACACAGTACAAAGATCATTTACATAGCCTTGGTGTGGAGCAGAAAAAGATTTACTGAAAATTTAAGACACAACCAGTCATATCCACCCCTGTATCAGCACACAGGGCGCATATACATGGGTTGGATATATGGTTATATTTCCATACTGGGAGGGAGGTGAGGGGAGTGCCCAATAAAGGACATTGGGAACCAACATATTTTGTACATTGACAGCAGGAAGTTAGCCACTAGGTGGCACTGTCAACAAAGTAAACAGGAGCTGCCTACCAGTGGTGATTAGAATAGAGTGCAGCATTTAAACATTTGTAATACAAATAAACATGCTGTCACTTTCACAAACAATTATGTTAACATTAAACACTTAAGACAGGCAAGGCGCTGTTAAGCAGCTTTATTTGTAAAGCACATTTCATACAAACAGGGCAATTGAAAGTTCTTCTACAGAGCAATAAATATAAAACACAATACAGGATACAGATTTACAGTAAGAGTAAAGAGATAAGATTTAAGGTAAAATTGATCACTAAATGATTTTAAAAAATGTAATAATAAAAATTATTATTTAAAAAAATTAAAATAAAAAAGTGCAGATAAGACATGCAAAGGGGTAGTCTGACATCATCTGGGAGGTTATTCCAGTTCTTTGCTCCATGAGAACAAAACACCGTTTAGTTTTAATTCTACGGATGCTCAGTAGGCCAACCATAAATGTCCTGAGGGTCCTTGAAGGGAAACTTTGTCCTCCCTTTCTAACTTGTTTTGTCCGACAGTAGTTATAGTTTATGCAAGTCCTATCCTCTGGAGCAGAGAAATCCACTGGAACAGACTGATCCATGGCAGGATTTTAGTGCATGTTCTAAGGGTCATCCAGCCCGCCCACAGGACAACTGCAGCTACCAGCCAGCAGCAAAAGGCACATTATGTTTTCAGAATCAGAATCAGAATCTTTTTTTTTTTTTTTTTTTGCCAAGTACATTTACATATACAAGGAATGTGACTTGGTGTTTTGGTGCAAAACAATTAACATAAAGAAAGAATAAAATAGTGAATTTAAATAGAATAGAACATAAGATAACAATATAGAAGCAATTTAAATATATAAAATGACAAAATAGAATATAAAGGACACAAAGTATATACACAAGGTGCAATGGAGGGATTGTACAGTTTTTCGGAAGTATAGTTACAGTGCAAATATCTCAAGTTTAAATAATCAAATTGACCTACAGTGTACATGTAAAGAAATCCAATCAAGTGTGCGTTAATGTAACACATAAAAAATGATTTAGCATAACATTATTGCAATGTTTTCAGATTCTGGGGCTGGATTAGAGCCTGTGTCACGTGGGCGGTGGGGGAGGGCCGGAGTATTGTTCATGATGGTGACAGCAGAGGGGAAGAAACTGTTCTTGAGTCTTGAGGTTTTGGTCCTGATGGACCACAGCCTCTTGCCAGAGGGGAGGGTCTCAAAAAGTCCATGTCCGGGCTGTGAGGGGTCAGCCACAATTTTACCTGCATGCGTCAGGGCCCTGGAGGTGTATAGGTCATGAAGAGATGGCAGGTGGCAGCCATTCACCCTCTCTGCAGCGTGGATGATACGCTGCAGCCTGTTCTTGTCCCTCGCCGAGGCTGCAGCTTACCACACTGTGATGGAGGAGGTGGGGATGGACTCAATGATGGCAGTGTAGAAGTGCACCATCATTGTCTTTGGCAGGTTGAATTTCTTAAGCTGCTGCAGGAAGTACATCCTCTGCTGGGCTTTCTTGAGGTCCTGGGTGATGATGGTACCCAGGAGGCGGTAAGACTCCACAGTGAAATCTGGGGAGTCACAGAGGGTGATGGGGTTGGGGGCGGCAGCGATCCTTCTGAAATCCACTACCATCTCCACTGTCTTCTTCTCCACTGTTTTTCTCACTGCACCAGGTCACCAGATTGTTAACCTCCCACCTGTAGGCAGACTCATCCCCACCAGAGATTAGTCCAATGAGGGTGGTGTCGTCCACGAACTTGAGGAGCTTGACGGACTGATGACTTGAGGTGCATCTGTTTGTGTACAGGGAAAAGAAAGAACACAGTCTTGAGGGGAGCCAGTGCTGATGGTTCTGCTGTCAGAAATATGCTTTCCCAGCTTCACCTGCTGCTTCCTGTCAGACAGGAAGTCTGTGATCCACCTGCGGGTGGAGTCAGGCATGTTCAGCTTGAGGAGCTTGTCCTGAAGCAGAGCCAGAATTATTGTATAAAAAGCAGAGCTGAAATCCACAAACAGGATCCTAGCGTAGCTTCCTGCTGAGTCCATATGCTCGAAGATGAAGTGGAGGGCCAGGTTGACAGCGTCGTCTACAGACCTGTTGGCTCTATAAGCGAACTGCTGGGGGTCCAGGAGAGGGTCCGTGATGTGTTTCAGGTGTGACAGTACCAGGCGCTCAAAGGACTTCATCACCACAGAGGTCAAGGCAATGGGTCTGTAATCATTGAGTCCTGTGGTCCTTGGTCTTTTTAGGGACAGGGACAATGGTGGAGGCCTTGAAGCAGGATGGCACGTGGCATGTTTCCAGCAAGGTGTTAAACATGTCTGTAAACACTGGAGACAGCTGATCGGCGCAGTGCTTCAGGGTGGAGGGGGAGACAGAGTCCGGTCCAGCTGCTCTGCAGGGGGTTCTGTCTCCTGAAGATCTTATTAACATCTCTCTCCAGGATGGACAGAGGTGTTGCTGAGGTGAGGGGGGAGGGGTAGCTGGGGTGGATGGTCGTGCTGAGTCCTGGGAACCTGCTGTGATTGGGGCAGTGGGGGTGGTGAGCTGTGGGGTGGAGTCATCATGGGGTATGGTTCCAGGACTGTCCCTTTGTCTTTCAGAGCGACATTAAAACTCGTTCAGGTCGTTGGCGAGGCGTAAATTATTCATAGAGTGGGGGGTTTTGGACTTGTAGCCGGTGAGCTGTCTGAGGCCCTTCCAGACTGAGCCAGCATCTCTACCTGTGAACTTTTTTTTTACAGTTTCTCAGAGTAGAGACGCTTGGCTTCATTCACCGCCCTGCTGAAGGTGTATTTAGCTTTTTTGTAGCCCTCTTTTTCCCCACTCTTAAATGCCTCCTCCTTTGTCTGCCTTAACCGCCTGAGTTTGGCTGTGAACCAGGGCTCGTCACTGTTGTAACTCACCCTAGTGCGTGATGTTACACACAAGTCCTGGCAAAAGCTGATGTATGACATCACCGCCTCTGTATACTCATCCAGACTGTTTGTGGCAGTCTTGAAAGTATCCCAGTCAGTACAGTCCAAGCACGCCTGTAAATCCTCCGCAGCTGCACTGGTCCACTGTTTTGATGTCCTCACAACAGGTTTGCAGAGCTTTAATTTCTGCCTGTATGCGGGAATCAAATGAATGATAGCCTGGTCAGAGTGGCCCAGTGCAGTGAGGGGGACGGCATGATATGCGTTGCTGACAGTGGTGTAGTACTGATCCAAAATATTCCCCTCTCTGGTCGGACATTTAATAAACTCACTATATTTTGGAAGTCTGTGACTTAGATTCCCTTTGTTAAAGTACCCAAGGACAATAACTAAGGAGTCCAGGTATGTCCGCTCCACACTCTGTATCTGGTCAGCGAGTGTGCGCTGTGCCTTGTGCATGTTGGCCTGCGGTGGAATGTAAACACTGACCAGAATGAATGAAGCGAGCTCACGTGGAGAATAAAATGGTTTGCAGTGAATGAAAAAAGTTTCCAAACCAGAAGAACAATGCTTTTGTATCATCGTCACATCAGTACACCAGCCACTGTTGACATAGAAACAGATTCCTCCACCCTTTGTCTTGCCGGAAAGTTGTGCGTTTCGACCCGCTCTGAAGAGTTGGAATCCTGCCAGCTGCAGCGCAGGGTCCGGTATCAGGTCACACAGCCAGGTTTCTGTGAAGCACAAAACACAGGATTCAGAAAAGTCTCTGTTTCTTCTCATCAGCCGCTAAAGTTTGTCAGATTTGTTGCACAGTGAGTGCACCTTGGAGAGAAATATGCCCAGGAGTGCTGTGCAAAGTCCGTGCTGACGGAGACCCACGAGCTTCTGTTTACTGTATTGACGCTGCCACCTAGTGGCTTCCCTGCGCCATGGCAACATACACGTTCATGAGCAGGTGGTAGTATTTTTTTACATAATGTTACATAACCTATATATATATTTCTGTGGATGAAAAACAACATTTTATAATGAAGCATTTTCCAGAGTCAGTCAAGAGGCGGTGAGTGAAGGTGTATCACGTTCTATCAGAGTTCTGAACTGAACTAGTCTCCCCTTTAGTCATGTACTGATTATGGCTAAGTCTCCAGTGTGTGTGTGTGTGTGTGTGTGTGCGCGCGCGTGTGCGTGTGTGCGTGTGTGCATGTGTGCGTGTTTGGGTGGGTGGGTGTCTGGCATTCCACAGGTCCTAGCACCACCTGTCAGGAGGACTCCTGTGCCAACATGGGTATTTGCATCCAGCAGTGGGAGAACTACACCTGTGACTGCTCCATGACCTCCTACACTGGCACACAGTGCAATGACCGTGAGTACTGATCTCACCATTCAGATTCTATATCATGATGATATATATATATATATATATATATATATATATATATATATATATATATATATATATATATAAACCACAGAAAGTAGAAAATATCACACTCACTAAACACATCTTTTGTGCCACTGTGAGTGCTTAGAATGCTAATGAAAGTGAAAGTAAAGCTAGTAAAAAGTAAACCATTTTTTGAATACATAGCATTTTATGCTAGAGTCACAGCTAGCATCAGTTTGTGACTAAAAAAACACAGACTGCACAACCACTTGAAAGTTTAAACATTTATGACAAAAACTAATTTTGGCTTATATGTGGCTGCAACTTTAGGATCATACTGTCCCGCCAGCAAACCCACATCTTTGTTCACAGGTGAAATTCAGGCATCTGCATTGACATTTACACCAATCTATGTATCAGCAGGTTCTGCAATGACACAATATGCAAAAAGTCAGATGTGATTCTTTATGTGATTTGATTTGACATCCAATGTGTCCATATATGTGACCATACAATAGAGTAGTATGTCCTACCATAGACAGTGAGAGGACATCTCTTCAGTGTGCTCTTCTCTGCCATCCTGTCAAATATTTCATCAGTGTCCAAAGCCATAAGAATATATTTTTCTGTTGCCATGAGCATGAATGCTTCAAGATGCTCTAGTGATGTGCACTTCTTAATCTGCTCTTAATGAAGTTGAAAAGCCATGTTCACATGCAACTTGTGTAACAGAGAGGGTCAGGAGGAATTTGTATCCCAGTCCAATAGGGTGGAAGGTATCAGTCCATAAACTGTACGGATGGAGGACCAAGTAACATCATACTGGGCAGTTTTTGCATGAGGAGCAAGACTTATTTACCAGATCCCTCTCTCCCTCACCTTGTCCCGGCCCATTTCCAACATCCGTGTCCTCTGTGCTGGTTCTTACCACATATTCATCCAAAACGGACGACTTCAATCTGTCCCAGCGGGAAACCAGGCTTTGCAAATCCCCTTGCAAGGCCTCAGTAGTGGCTCTGCTGTCATATATGAGAAGCTGTTTACTTAGTTGTTCAAGTTGCAATGCATGAACGCCTTCACTTTGTATTTTAGCAAAAGTGTGATAGTCAAGACGACAAAAATCTGAGTACAGTTTTTTGTTATTTTCAAACCATCTGCTAATTCTCTCAATGACTGTATTCAGAATGGCATTGTGAATCTTAATTTTGTTTTCAGTAGTTGCATCAGCTAAGCTCTCTTCTTCTCCAAATTCACCAGGCATCCTCTTCTTCTTCCTTGATCTTTGACAAGGCAGTGCAGGTTGAACCTCAACCCCCACTCCACAGTCCTCATCTTGCAGTTTGTTGTTTGCCCAGGCAACAAAGTTGTCTGCTGACCCCTTTAAAATCCCTGGCGTATTTTCTGAGGATCCTTGTGTGCCAGTAACAAGACGACGGGCTGTCACCATATTCATTCCAGTTGTCTGGAGATATTTAGACAGGGGAGATATCAGTTCAAAGATGTGCAGGAAGGTTTGAGCTGTCAGAATGGTTTCATATTTGAGCAGTGTCTATTAATATGCCTTTGCCTTCATACCCTAAGATGGTTTCATGTTAGCTTTTTTTAGTGATGGTTGTAAGTGTCATCACAAGGTCAATGTAGAGACTCTTTTTCTGGGACACCAAAAGATCCAAACAGATTGCCCAGTGCTGCATCTTTCGCCTGCCAACGCTTCTCTCCAATGAGTGACAGGCGCCTGTGATATGTGTCCTGTGTCACTTCTTCACAAACAACCATTCTCTCATAGGACTCTTTCAGGAATACAGCAATGTCATTTAAAACCAAGAAGAGCGATTCACTTTCAATGACAACACCTGTGGCATTGGCCAGCACCATATTTATAACATTGTCATAGCAGTAGACATACTCCTGCCCTGGAGCTGACAAGAGAATTGAAATTCCTCTGTATTCCCCTTGCATGGTGCCCCGTCTTTGGAGTTAACTGCACATTTAGTGATGTCAAGTTTCATTGTGCTGAGTACCTGCTGCAAAATACTGACCAGAGGATGACTGGCAATTTACTACTGCAAGCAGTCTCTCATGAATGGCATCCATCATTCATCTGATTATTACTGAGCACTGGTCTTTGCATGAAATGTCTTGCATAGTGTCTATCTGAATGAAAACAGTACAGCTTGCTTGACCTTGACCTCATTAGTATTGTTTTCTTGTAGAGGATGTCCAATAGTCTTTATGACTGCGTTGACTGCTTTTTTTGAGATGAGAGTGTCATTGGACCCTCTACCCTTGAGTGAGCTTTACTCATGTAACGTGAGCTGCTTCTTTTTCTTTTTGCTTTGATCAGTGCGTTAACATGCTTTTGCAAACATGTATCAAATTTGCTGTGTAAAAGAAAAGCTCCAAAAATGTGCCATGGTCTATTGCAGTCTCTTTCAGACTATATACAGCTTCTGTCTTCCCTCCTCCTCGCTAACTTAGTCCACGCTTGACTTTTATTATGTCAATAACCCACTCCATCAACTGTTGCCTCTGAGGTATCTTTTCTCTCACGACAGCCATTTGATTTTCATTCAACAGGCACTTGATTTCCTCTTTGCAAGTCCACAATAGATATGTCTCTGATCATTCACAATGAAGTGCACTTTTCTCATGTTTCTCAGTTCATTGATGAATGTGTCTCCAGTCATTCATTCCAATTGTGAAGGGTTCTCTTGGGTGGCAAAAGCTAAACATAATAAACAATACACAGCATGTGTGTTTTCTCTCTGTCAGCAATGAACATTTGGTGCACTGGAGCATTGGAACAGTTTTCTTTACAACTATATTTTTTGAGTTCTGGTTTGGATGATATTTTAAGAACAAATTAAACTCGACTGGTTTGGGGCATGCAGATTATTTCATAGCAGGCTCCTCTGTAAGACACTGATGTTGCTAACTTCAAGTTACTCATCAAGTTCTTTTTCATGAAACTGGCACTTTGTCTGCTCTTTGAAACATACCACAACATCTTCAAAGATAGACAGCATGCACATTTCTGTAATCGTTTCTGGGATGCTTCTGAAAAGTGCTGCCCTGCATCTGCTGGAATTGCAAGAATTGCCACAATCAGCCTGGGCAGCCGCTTGGCCCCCTGGTAAAGATCTGCAATCTTCTGACTGTACTTTTAAAGTTATTAGTATTATTACAATAATATTTATCTCTGTAGATCAGTGATACCTGCTGTTTAATATTTTATAATATCTTACTTAGCTGTTACAGCTCCTTACAACCATGACACCATCACCTTTGCTTGCATTAGCCTGCTAATATCCAGTGTATTCCTGGGCTTTAATGTGAATTTTTAAAGTTCAGATGATATTAGTTCAGCTCATTATTCATATTTTCTCCTCTTGTTTTCTCCAGCTGGGACAACGTACATCTTTGGCAAGGGAGGAGGCCTCATTACATTCAAATGGCCAGCCAATGAAAGGCCGAGCACCAGGACAGACAGGCTGACCGTTGGCTTCAGCACCTCCCTGAAAGATGGCATCCTGGTCAGAATTGACAGTGCTCCTGGTCTGGGGGACTATCTAATGCTGCACATAGTAAGTTCTCACACACACTCTGCTCATCTCATGTAGGCTTGGTAATGTATGTTCTAAGTATTGGTTTCTAACTACTGTACCTTTGCTGTGCACAATGGGTGTAGTCGACTCGATGCTATGTGAAGCAGCCAGTGTGTAGTAGTGAGCCGGGGAGGTGCCATGGATTTTAGGCTTCAAGGAGAAAGGCTGGTCTGTTGTGCTGGCTCTCTGTAATGTTATATCTTGTTTCACTTATCTTGAGTGCACAAATGAACCAACATTGAGGGAATGACTTCATCAACATGCGGAAATGACTGGACCAAAGCAAGTGAATTAATTAACCAAAACAAGTTGACAAATTAATCAAAATGAGCTAACGAAATGTATCTTGAGGCCACGCAATAGCATCTCATACACTGGATTTAGTGAAACGGGGCCTCAGTTTTTTGGGGGGTTTTTTGTTTTGTTTTTCTTTCTATGGCACCTCCCGGGCTCCGTACTGAAGCGCAGCAGAGTAGGAAGAAGAAGAGAAGCACCTGGCACAACAGTTTAACAAAATGTTAAATCTTAAGATGTACGTTTTGCCTCTACTTTGTACCCCAGGATGCTTCTGTAGCGGTTATTAATAACTACGTTAAAATTTGGATTTTGCACTCGTTAAAGTAAAAGGGGCACCATTCTCCATTCAGGAGAAAATTAAATCTTAAATTGTGACAGTGTTAAGACATGTCATTACTTTAATCAGTCTCATAGTCTGTACCGTTTATTCTGTATACATTGATCTTGTTTCTCTCATGAAATAATATCCACAGACAACGACTTGGCGATAAATGAGGATAATTTATTTAGACTAATAAAATGAAGAGTAAATAGATGAAATAATATGACATATAAAAAGACAGAGAATACATAAAAGGGAACCTACGTGATGTATGTTCAGGTGATGTAAATAATTAATTATGGATGATAGTGGAGGAAATACGTGACCGTCTAAAGCGTGGATGCGCACTGAACGGTGACGTAGAATTTAGAAATTTGGCATTAAAGCTTCGCTATACGACATCAACTCTGATCACTAGAAAATGTTATTCTGCCTACTTTTGTCGACTTGATTAGACTTCTCCGGGGAGGTCCAGGTCCTCGCGTCACTCGCGTCAGTCCAGGGGAGAGCTGCGGCGCGTGTTCCAGACGAGGTGACCCGCTGAAAGGCGGCGGCGGCCGGGCAGGTGGAGTCGGTGTGCGGCGGTCTTTAACTGGCCTCGGTGTTCGCCTCAGCGAACCGGTTAAAGTCTTTAAACAAAGTCCTTAAGGGCAGGCAACGGATGCTGATAGTTTGGGCAGCAGGTGTTGCTTCTAGATCGGTGGCAGAGTTGATGGCGAATCGCGGAGTGTCCTTCTCAATTAAAACTCGCAGAAATACTCAAAGTAATCCCACTGGTCTGAGGGAGTCACTTTAAATTATTGATTTGATTTCACTTAAAAACGAATTACCAAAAGTGTCTTTACTGACCAAAAACTGGTATAAAGAAAAGCGTCAAAAAAGATTTAAAAGAAAATGGCTTCAAAAGTTAAAGTTCAGCAAAGCTCTGGTGAGCTGTTGCGGCTCCGCTTATAAAATTGAAGAAAAGAAAAGTTGCGAGCGCGGATGCACGAGACGCACCGCGGTAAAAAGGAGCGAAGAAAAACTTCAGAAGAGAGAAGAGGAGAAGCCTTGAGAAGAGTGAGCTTAGAGAGAGAGAGAGAGAGCTCTGAGCTGACTTTAGAGAGAGTCACTCAGTTTTTATCTTTCGATTTGGGGGTGCGGATGGAAGGCGGAGTTAGCGAACTTTTGCACCGAGCGATCGCGCATCTGGTATAAGTTTCTAAAAGACCTAATGTAATTTAGGAGACATTTATGTCTCTGAACTTTATGACGAATTACGCGATCTAACCCGTGGTGTATAAATTCACGTATCTCCTCATCACTATAGTCTCATCACAGTAACTTCAAATGCATGTTAGGAGACCTAAAAGTAATTTATAACGTAACACATGATTCTGAAGATCCTTTGCTCAATTTTGTGAAATATGTGACCACACATAACATAACATTGTACCATGGATCCTAAGAAACTTGTGATTACTTAGATATAGGATTACTTTTAACATTATACAATGAATTCAAAATACGATATAATTACAAAGTTGGTTATGAGCTTACTAATAACCAAGACCACTAGATGGCAGAATAGCTCCATTATAACAAAAGGGGAATAAAACGTACTTTACCTAACTCATTCAAATTACATGAGATGAAAAGAATGGGAGGTGCTCCTATCTGTTTACTGAAGCATGGAGACAACCTCACCCCCAGTCACAAAGACTAGGGAAGAAGGGAAATTTTAACTTACAACCTTGGTCCAAGTCATTCTGTCAGATGTTTATCACAACACAGGGTTATATAATGACTTTACCCAATGTTCGACCAGTTGGTCATCTCAGCAGGGGAGGCAATACGATGGTTGTTTGGTATTGCTTGGGTGATCAGGAGGTCGTTCAGATGCCTTACATCCTGTGGTATGCTGATGGGACCTTCGGAGTGCTTACCTTCCACCATATGTCAGGAGGGAGGGTGTCAGATACTAACACTTTCCCGTGGCTTAAGAAGCCAGAGCGTGTTTGCAGACATCCCCAGGGAGAGTATAAGTTAAGTTAATTAACAACCCTCTGTTGGATGTTTTGGGTTCGTAAAACAGTGTCTCTTGACGTGTCCCCCACTTGCCCAGGGGACATTGAGCTCTGGAGTTCCTCAGAGGGACAAATGTAATGACCACGCCAAGGCAGTCCACTACACTTCATTCACATTCACATTTTCTATCGTAATTTGATTTTGCAGGCCTGAGTTGCAGACGTTACATACACTATTGTAGACAATGGTTTCATATTAATAGGTTTATTTTGCTCTTATTTTATCCTTACCAAATTCAGCATTCTAAATAACAAGTTTTCCTACTGCAACTTTGCGATCTGCACCTGCTTACCAGCGGACAGAGACTTATTGGTAAATGCCTTATCCCTTATTTGCTTCTCACCTGACCTGGAAATTGTTGAGGAGCCAGAGATGGGTTCATGAGCAATAACTGTTGAGACCAGACTTTATGGAAGTCTTTTAACAAATTGACCAACCCCCTTTTTGGAAATCTCTTGATGCAGTATTTCTGACAATTCTAACAATTACAAAAAAGACCCACAAGATTTGTATCTTAATTATTTGCTACTTTAACTTTTATGAATAATATTACAGCTGGGAAGAGGCATAGAGTATGTTGTTTTTCAGCCCAAAATCCTATTTTAATTGTATGTCAACATTTCCAGTCAGTTACTTGTGAGAATGAAAATCCCTAATAAAATTGAATAAAAGTCGACTTTCCTTAAAAAGTTTGGGCTAATGCAGTTTTCCTTTTTCTTGCTTGAACACATTCATCCATTCAGAAATTACATTTTGAAAACAGTTCACACACAGACCTAAGTTGAAAGTCTCTGTCCAAATTGACACATATGTTTCCATCAATACAAAATACAAAATACAGCTATCAGTATAAAGCAGTACGGCACTGGTTTGTGCTATATGCCTGCACCATTTCTTGATACTTTACATAGTTATAGTATGTGCCCAAATACTATACCAAAGGCATTTCACAATACGAATTGTACCCAAAGATGATTTGACTAAAGATGGGTTGTTGAAATACAGTAGAAAAAATGACATTTTCTAAGAAAAAAAGAAAAAAGTTAAACTTTTAGCATTTTGTTCATTATTAATTTGTCTGTGCCTTTGACCTCTTTGATTCATTCATGCAACTAGAAACACAGAAATGGCATCTTAGATGGATGTGGACTGCTGTTTAAGGGATTGTGCAAAGAAGTTTCACAGGGTTGCATTGGAGATTTAAAATTATGCTATTTCTATCAGCTGTCAACAAGTGTCAAAAAGGCAGCATATCACATCACAACTGTATTCTTTTCTCCAAAGATGATTTTACTAGAAATAAAAAAAACAATGCTTCACTGTGCATATTGAACTCTTTGATCCATGCTTGCAACTAGAAACACAGAAATGGCATCTTTAATAATCGTGATCAGGATTGATCACTGATCAAAGTATTGTGCAAAGAAGTTTTACACAGATTCTTTGGAGATTTACAGTTATGCAAGTCTTTTCTATCAGCTGTCAACAGGTGTTTCCTTTTGTTTAATACAGTTATTCCAACAGAGTTCTGCGTCTTTCAATGAGATCAGTGTTCACTGTTTTGAAAAAAGGTGTGAAAAATGTGTGAAACCAATGGAAAACTGTCAACACATTTGCAAGAAAAGATTCTGCTGTGCTGAGAAGGTGATGATGAAAATCAAGTTAATCCCACTTTCACTTATTGTGTTTTAGCAATCAAGACAAAACTGTATCTGTTTTGAAAAAAAGGGGGGTGAGAAATGTGTGAAACCAATGAAAAAGTGTCAATACATTTGTAAGAGAAGACTTCTTCTCTGCTTAGAAGTTGATGATGAAGATCCTCTTTTTCTTGCATCTTTCACGCATCTTCCAGTTTGGGGAAATGTAGATGCAATTATAAGGGAATTGGTAGCTGTTTGTACCCGCAGTCTCGTGCTCTGCCTGCAGCCAAGCAGCAAAACAGTTAAACAGCACAACCAAACACAGCAGCCAGAAAATGCCTGCTCTTAATGGATTGGAAAGCCTGAGCATTTACAAAACTCTTTGTGTTCTGTACTTGTTAAACCTTTGTCACTGCAGCTTCAATTTGTGACATCCAGATGCGTCCTTTTCTTACTGCTGGAGTTAAATGATTTGACAAACTTTGAAAAAACAAACAAACAAAAAAAATAGTAATGGAATGCCAGCACAGCTCACAGATGAAAGTGAAGTTTGTTCAAATAAATTGTAGTATATATGAATAAGTTTTACTTCAAGAATGTCGAATTCTGAAGAATGCACTAGTGATTTTTAAAAAAATTTTTTTATTGAATTGTATCAGACATCCGGACAACATTCAGCAGCTAGTTACATGGTACATTACTGTGCATATAAACATCATGAGACATTATATTACATTTTTTAAAAAAAGTAAACTTAAACATCTACATCTACATAAACCTTTAGTGAATAAATAAATAAATAAACAAATAAATTACAATTGGTGACTCGCCAAACATGAATTCATTAAAAAAATCAATACACCTTAGTTACATCATAGTCCAGCTCAGCAACCGAGCAGGTGTTCAACAAACATAGTTTTAGTGCTTTTGATGACATTTTGTTTCCATCTAGTGATCAAAGTTCTCAAATAGAAACATAACTCACTGCTATTTCCTCAACCAGGGCAAGTGAATACAAAAAAAAGAGTGTGTTTGGCTGACAAGTTCAGGGGTCAGTCTGACTGATACAAATGAAAAATTGTGTTTTCTCATTTCAGCAACAAGGCAAAATTGGTGTGACATTCAATATTGGCACAGTGGATATCAGTGTGCAGGAGAGCAGTACCGCAGTGAATGATGGGAAGTATCATGTCGTTCGCTTCACCAGAAATGGTGGCAATGCTACGCTGCAGGTGGATAACTGGTCGATCAACGAACACTTCCCAACAGGTACACTATTAATCAATCTAGAAATAAGCAGTGTGAGATTAAGGGAGTGGGCAGTTTCCATATGCTTTTTCTGAGCTATGAAGAGACTACAAACATGTAGTGCACCAAATCCACTTAGATCTCTAACTGTTTAAAGGGTAGGGGAACTGCAACATCCAGTCTGTGGATGTGAATTTAGTGGGTCAAAGCCAACATATATATAAATATATATATAATGATTAGAGATCTGGAGATAAGCTTGTCTCACTTTTGTTCTTGTTCTTTGTTATTGATTTAAGATAACATTGGGGTATCTATGTATCTCTGGTTAAGGCTGGGCTGCCAAAGCACAAGACAGGAATTCTTTTTTGGGGGCACTACTTTTTTCTTCCTCCAGATATAAACCTACCATTTCATAAACCACATCTTTCAATGTCATCACCAAAAATTATCATCCAATTGCAAAGCAAAGCATGTCAACTACTTTCTGCACCGTAATCCTAGTTGTAACTTTAACAGTGTACTCAAGACCTCCCTCCACTCATTGCCCTCTCTGTTGTTTACTCATTCTACAATTTGGTAATACAGCTAATGAAGACACATGAGACCAGGGAGGAATTGTAACTAAGCATGTATTTAGTTTAACAAGGTCTTATGCAGGTGACGAACAGGGTTGTGACATTATCTTGAAAGGGACAGACTCAGGCAGCTGATACACAACATCTTCCTCCTTTTTATGTTCCCTTAAGAAACTAAAACCTTTAATTAGGGCCCGAGCACCATATGGTGCGAGAACCCTCTTTAAACAGAAGGAATTTTTTATTAGGGCCCGAGCACCAAACGGGTGCGAGGACCATCTTGAAATCCT
Source organism: Plectropomus leopardus (assembly GCF_026936395.1). Classification (NCBI taxonomy): domain Eukaryota; kingdom Metazoa; phylum Chordata; class Actinopteri; order Perciformes; family Serranidae; genus Plectropomus; species Plectropomus leopardus. The sequence continues at coordinate 34,813,097 of NC_142189.1, read as the reverse complement.
TGGAATTATTATTATTAGGGCCTGAACACCGAACGGTGCATGGAATCTACATGTTTTGGTCTACAAATGATGTAGACCAAGATGGCGAAGATTTTATTGTGTCCAAAGGAAGTAATTCACATGTGAAATATCTCACTCAAGGGTTCAAATTCTCTGTATACTTTTTCAGACTTTCACTGAAATGGATGATTGCGTCACTCAGAGTCCTGCCAGTAGCCTTGACTTGCATTGGGGTGCGAGGGCCCGTTCCACGCTGCTTGCAGCTTCAATTAGGGCCCCGAGCACCGAACGGTGCGTGGACCCTCTTGAAACTGAAGGAATTCTCATTGTTATTATTATTTTTCTCTCAAACTAATTGCCTTTTTGAGGGCTTTAACATATTCAGAAAGTCATGAAACTTTGCAGACTTTTCAGGTCTGGTGAAAAATTTGATATTTTAATGGTCTCGTGCGTGGGTAGGAGGAAATGTATCAGTTGCACCTCCTACTGATTTTCAACAAAACAGACCCCACAGCATGTTTTACCTAGAGCTGTGAATCTTTGGAGGCCTGTGCAACACCCCAGTACCTACAAAAAAACAACAGGAAGTTGGCCATTTTGATCTGAACTGTATTTTTAGCCATTTTCAGGGGTCATAATCTTGACAACTTGTCCAGGAGCGTTCATCAGATTGACTTTAAATGTTATGGCTACCTTCATAAGACCTTTGGCAGCAAAAGTTATTCAAATCATGAGTTTTCATCACACCGTGTGATCTGTATGAGGCATCTAATTTGCATGTTCTGCCATGAACCAGGAAGTAAAAAGGGGGTGGTGTGTAACTCTGCTGTAAAGGGTCCAATATGACCCAAACTTCACATGTTTGATTGGAGTCCCTCCCTGAACACATCTATATCCCAATTTTAAGTGATAACAAGAGCGCCACCTATTGGAACAAGAAAGGCAAAGTTGTACAGTAACATGTCCAGATCCTAGCAGGTTGACTCGATTGATCTCAAAATGGTCTCAAAAAATCTTTATGACATTGGTGATGCTTGAAAATGAATATTGAGAGTTTTCGTTGGAAGGCGTTACCGGAGTGGGGTGGACAATTTTGATGTTTCAACATGACATCAAAAACTGTTGTAACTTCGCCCTAGATGGTCAGATCTTTACAAAATTTCACAGATCTGATAAGAGTCCAGGCCTGAAGACATTTACAGTGCAATTTTGAATCTTAGTCATAGCGCCACCTACTGGTAGCATGAAATTACTTTTTTTACTCTTTGATTTTTCCCCTGTAGCAGGTTAACTTAATTGACCTCATATCCAATTAGAATACTGTAAAGACCTTCATGATGCACAGAAATTACACTTTTTAGTTTTCATCAAATGCTTTTGCCAAAGTTACGCATTATTCGCCATAAAAATGGAAGCACTTTTTGAGAGGCAAGGCATGCACCAAAACTCACCAAACTTAGCGCACACATCAGAAATCCTAAATTGTGATATTTGATGAGAATTTTTTTTGCACTGATGTGCCAAAATGGCTTTGTAGCGCCCCATACAGATTTCAATGAAGCAGCCCCTGGAGCCCCGGGAGGCATGTGTAACAGCCCAAGACCTACAAAAAAGCCTCTTGGACCCATACCCTAAATCTAACAGGAAGTCAGCCATTTTGAATTGAATATGCAATTTTGGCATATTTTTGGCCATTTTCAGGGCTTGCAATTTTTCGATCTTCTCCCGCAGATTTCCTCCGATTGACTTCAAAATTAAAAATCCTCTCAGAAGGCCTGGGACATCAAAAGTTTTTACATTTGTGAGTTTTCGTCACATCGTGTGGTTGTTACTGGGCCAAACATTTCCATGTCTCACCATTAACCAGGAAGTAGTTTATAACTCTGAGGGACATGGTCCAATCTTCACCAAACTTCACATGTTTGATGACTGTCTTGTCCTGAACACATCTACATTACAACTGTTACCATTATTTATAGCGCCCCCTACTGGCAACATGAAATGTCATGGAAATTACATGCTTTCTTCTTTGATGGACTGCTCCTACAGATTGTATACGATTGACTTCAAAACTGGTGACAAAACCTTTAAGACCTTAATGATGCCTCCCTCTCAAGTATAGGTTTTCAATGAACGCTGTTGCCATGGAGACCCAGTAGTGGCCACCAAAAAGGAACATGTTGTAACTTCACTTTGCATCGACCAATTGGCCCCAGATTTCACAGTTGTGGTCAGGCTGCAGCCCTTATCACATCAACAAGATTTTTAACTATGATACTCACTGGGCCACCTACTGGCAACGGGAAGTATACCTCGTACCGCAACAATTTTTTGATTTTCATGAAATCTACATGTTTTGGTCTACAAATGATGTAGACCAAGATGGCGTAGATTTTGTGTGTCCAAAGGAAGTAATTCACTGTGTGAAATATCTCACTCAAGGGTCCAAACTCTCTGCATACTTTTTCAGTCATTCACTGAAATGGATGATTGCGTCACTCAGAGTCCTGCCAGTAGCCTCAACTTGTGTAGGGGTGCGATGGCCCGTTCATCGCTGCTTACAGCTTTAATTATTATTATTATTTCAAATGAACTGCCTTTTTGAGGGCTTTATCATATTCCAAAACTCATGAAACTTTGCAGACTTGTCAGGTCTGGTGAAAAATGTGATATTTTATCTCATGCGTGGGTGGGAGGAAATGTATTAGAGGCACCCCCTACAGATTTTCAATGTTGCAGCAATGTTGAGCTGAGAAACTTTGGAGGCCTGTGTAACACCCCAAGACCTACAAAAAAGTCTCTTGGGGCCATACCGTAAAACCAACAGGAAGTTGCCAATTTTTATTTGAAGTTTTAATTTTGGTGTATTTTTAGCCATTTTCAAGGGTCGTGATTTTTAGAACTTGTCCTAGAGCTCTCATCAGATTGACTTCAAATTTTATGGCTACCTTCATAAGATTTTTAACACCAAAAGTTATCAAATTTGAGTTTTCATCACACCGTGTGATCTGTATGAGGCATCTAATTTGCATGTTCTGCTATGAACCAGGAAGTGAACAGAAAGTGGTATGTAACTCTGATATGAATGGTCCAATCTGCCCCAAACTTCACATGTTTGATAGGAGTCCAACAATGAACACATCTATGTGACAATTTTAAGCGATAATGAGAGCGCCACCTATTGGCACAGGAAAGACAAAGTTTTACACTAAGATGTCCAGCTCCAAGCAGGTTGACTCGATTGATCTCAAAATAGTTTCAAAAAGTCCTTAAGATGTTGATGATGCTTGAAAATGAATATTGTGAGCTTTCGTTGAAAGGCGTTACCGTAGTCGGGTGGACAATTTCAGTGTTTCAACATGACATCAAAAAGTGTTGTAACTTCGCCCCAGATGATCAAATCTTTACAAAATTTAGGGATAATATTTCCCACCTGGCGTGTGAATGCCTCAGGTCCCCAGGAGGAGCTGCAAAGTATTGCTCGGGAGAGGGATATCTGGAGTACTTTGTTCAGTCTGCTGCTCCTGTGACCCTGCCCCAGATAAGCAGATGAAAATGAATGGATGGGTGGATGGATAGATGCATAGATGGTTATTTAAACACTTTTTGTAGCTTCTTTGCATTTCACCATGAGGTGTGGATAATTATGTGGTATGATTTTGTTGTTTGGTTGTTTTATTGTAATCCATTCTGTTTTGCTGTATAGGTTTGACCACGTAAATTTGTGTCGAGGCAGATTCTAACCCATCTGCCTCAACTAGAAAGCACTTTGGTTCAACATCTGTGGTTTTCGAATGTGCTATATAAGTAAAAGTGACATGACATTTTGTGACTATATTGTCTAATAATTCTTAAAATTTATAATACCCTCATTACATGAATACATGTTCATTTATAAAAATGGAGGAACTCACAACCAAAAAACCGTGGTACAAAAGATCCAGGTCCAGGCACTAAGAATGGTTTGAAAACCATTTAAGGCCTTTTATTCATAGGGATAGAAACATTGAAAGTATACTAACATGTATCAGTTTAGACCTGCTTCAGGGTGTAGTGACACACCTTGACAAAGAGAGTGATTATAGCTGCAGTCACCACAGGTGCGCATTTGTGAAAGCTCACAATATCTTTTTTCTGGCCTCTAGGGACATAAGACAATACACACAACAGTTTCAAAACTGCAAATCTGAAAAGCAAGCCCTTGTATAGACTATGAAAGTCCTTACTAAAACATCACCTTTAAAATGTTGCATTCAAAGCAATTGCATGATGTCAATATTAGAAATGAAATCAAACAACAAGAAAAAAGAACTGCATATTAATATGGAAAACATGAGAGGCCAGTAAAAAAAAAGTTATATCATACCAACATATTTTAAAAACAGAGGGAAGAAAACTAATAATACATATAGGCTATAAAAAGGATGTAAGGTCAAAGTAAGTAAACTTAGCCTTCCTAAGTTTCTGCAGGAAGTAGAGCTTTCTGTAGAGTAGAGTAGAGCTTTCTGTGCTTTTTTAACCTGGGTGGTGATGTGCGATGACCTAGACAGGTTCTCAGTGATAGTAATTCCAAGGAAGCTATAGCTGTTCACCTGCTGTACCTCAGCTCCACTGATATAGACAGGGATGTGTGTCTTTGCCTCCTTCATTCTAGAATCAACAATCAGCCTCTTTGGTTTTACTGACGTTGAGCAGTAGGTTGTTCTCTGTGCACCACTCTGCAAGATTGTTGATTTCCTCCCGGCATGAACTCTCATCGTCGTTTGTAATACAGCCGATGATGGTGGTGTTGTCTGCAACTTCACAATAGAGTTCTCCTGATGTCTGGGAGTGCAGTCATGACTGTACAGTGTGAACAGGAATGGGCTGAGCACACAGCAATACACTCAGATGTCGAGCATTAATGTAGAGGAGGTGTGACTGCCAATTTGAACTCTCTGGGGTCTGCATGTGAGGAAGTCCAGTTGTGTTGAATGCTGAGCTGAAGTCAACAAACAGCATCCTGATATAGCTGTTCTTATTCTCCAGGTGAGTGAAGACTGAGTGAAGAGCAGTAGATATGGCATCCTCTGTGGATGTGTTGGTTCTGAAAGCATACTGGTGAGGGTCTAAGCCGGCAGGGATGTTGTCATTGTCATATGTTGCACATAATTTACAGATGCCACTTGTTTAGTAAGTCTTCACTGCCCAAAAGTATATCTTCTTCATCAATTGAGGCCCACACTGTAAAAAGAAAATCATTGGCTCAACTTAAAATACTTCAGTTGGTAACACAAAAATATATTAGGTTTTTACAACTCAAAATTATCAAGTTATATTAATACTATTGCCTTAAGTCAGAAAAAAATTAACTATTTGATTTCTTTTAAATTAACAGTTTTCACAAATTAAACTTCAGGCAAGTCAACTTAAGGTTTACAATATTGAATATATTTACAACTCAATTATTTGCTTTAAAAAAAAAAAAAGACTCAAATTTGTGGTTGAAATGGACTTTATCATCTAAATGTACACTTGAGGACAAAAGTATTAGCCCCCTTAGGAAATTTTAAGATTTTTTCAGAATTTTCACAAGTGTTGTTAACCAGATCATGGAGTCTTTAACACAGCTTTTCCCAACATCCTAGTTTTATTTTGTATGCTTGAATCATTTTAATTTACACACAGAAACAAAATTATTTCACAAAAACCAAAAACTACCATGGTCAAAATTATTAGCCCTCCTGATGCCAATAATCAATTGTTTATCCTTTTTGCTGGATAACAGCATGCAGTCGTTTGTTGTAGTTTGTAACAAGTCTCTGACACATCACCTGAGGAATCCCAGCCCATTCTTCTTTGGCAAATCTCTCAAGCTCCTCCAGATGTGATGGTCTTCTGGCATGGACCCTGGTCTTCAGGCCACCCCACAGATTTTCAGTGGGATTCAAGTCAGGGCTTTGTGCAGGCCAGTCAATAACATTCACTTTGGTCTTTTGGAGGTAGTTCTTCACCAGGAGCGACGTATGTTTCAGGTTGTTGTCATGTTGGAAGACAAAGCGATGACCCAGACAGAGTTTTGCTGCTGACTGCTTGAGGTTATCTTTCAAAATCTTCACATATCCTTATTTCTTAATGATTCCTTCAACCTTGACGAGATTCCCAGTTCTGAAGCATCCCCACAGTATAATACTCCCACCACCATGTTTAACTGTGGGAATGGTGTTCTTTGGGTTATGCGCCTCTCCCTTCTTTCTCCAAACATAAGCAACGTCTCAATGGCCAAACAGCTCTAGTTTGGTCTCATCGGACCAAAGGACACGTTTCCAGTATGCATAATCTTTCTCCAGATAGTCCTTAGCATACTTCAGTCTGGTTTGAAGGTGTCTCTTCTGTAAAAGTGGAGTTTTTCTTGGTCTGCATCCTAGCAGTCCATTTCTGTGCAGGGCTCTAGTGACTGTCTTCTTTGACACTACTATTCTTGACTTGGCTAAGTCATTAACTAGAGTTTTGATAATTGTTCTAGGGTTATTAGACAGATCTCTCACTAGTTTTCTTGCCAGAGTCTTTGAAATCGTTTGCTTCCTACCTCTGCCAGACTGTACTGTGTGGCTCTCTTTAAATTTCTTGATGATACTTCTCACTCCACTTCTTGACACTTGGAAACGCTGTGATAACTTTGTATATCCTTCTCCTGCTTTGTAAGCATCAACAATTCTTTTTCTCAAGTCTAAAGTGATTTCTGCTGTTTTTGGAATGATGCTTTCTCAAGTGACAGGTCAAATCCTTACTAAAGTTTTTATACTGTGTGTAAAGTGTTGGACAACCCTCAGTTTTAACTTGATTGATTGACTGATTACAAGCTGTAAGCATTACAAAGTCAAAGCACATGATTGCACAACAATGGCTTGTTCTTTGGCTCAATGAAAAGGTCCATTCTTAGGGGGGCTGATAATATTGACCCTTGTAATTTGTCTTTTTTCTAAAATTATTGTGTTATTGTGTGCAAATAAAATTATTTTATGCTTTCTAAAGAAAGCTAGTATGTTTACTAGTGCTATGTTGAAAATCCCCTGCTCTGTTAAAAACGCACTTGGGAAAATTTTGAAAAAAACTTAAAATTTCATAGGGGGGCTAATAATTTTGTCCTCAACTGTATATCAAAATACTGTTATGGAAGGCAGGGCAACATGATATCATGCAAAAATGCATAATATACATAACAGTCTCAACACATAGTGTTATAAAACTGGTATGAAAGTGCAAAAGAGAGTTGAGGCAAACTTATTTATATTTATTTATATATTTTACAGAATCACTTGTTAACAGCCAGAGACAGTGAATGTCCTGCAATTAAACAGCGTAAATGTGCATTTGAGAGGGGGAAAAAAGGGTTTAAATAGAGCCAAAACAAATTGGACATTTTCCCACGTTCATGTCAACCAAAGGTTTCAAATAATGGCAAAGCAATTAAAAAAATGAACTGAAGTCTGGCTTAAAATGTGACAGTGAGTAAACAAAGTAAACCATCAGTCAATTTTTACATGCTTCACAAAAAGTTGTGCTAATGGCAGTGAAATTAAGTAGCACCGTTTTCAATAACCGATTAATTTTTCAATAAATTAAGTAATTTTCTAACTAAAAATACCAAAAATTCCCTTCTTCCAGTTTTGTTTTGCAAAGTTGTGACTAATATATTTTCAAAATATTCAGATCCTTCACAAATATCTGAGAAAATATTATGCAGATTTGTAGTATGATTCACAGAAAAAGAAAAAACAAAGTCAAGCAAATTTCAAGCCTCTTTATGGTAACTACTTTACTACTCATTGAAACCAATAACTTAATGGAGGGAAGGAAAGTGTGTTACATATATGCAAGTGCCATGGTATGCTCTTGAAAATTATTAGCCCACACTGCAGTAAACAGATATAACACAGAAAAACCAACATTAACATCACAGTGATTCGTTCTTGTGAGGTTCTGACAGTGTGCTGTGTAGCTGTTTTTTAGAATTTGTCAAAACTGACAGCACAAGCCAAGGTGACTGAGGTCAGTGCAATCAACACTCCCACACCTTCAATGACAATGCCAATGTCTTGAGGTAGCTCTTCCCGTGCTCCCCCTTCCTTTCAAATGACAAACATGGCCATGGTGTGCTGCTGCAGGTCCTTCTCCCCAAATCCCGCTCTGGAGTCCTACAAATGGATACATGACACAAACACAAAAACATCAAAAGCATCACTTTGTGCTATTATGCAGCAACCATGTACTAGTAATAATATTGTGGGACTGTGACAATATCTACCATGCATGGTAATTTTTCTTGTAAAGCTTGCAGATTTAACAAGGGGATTCAGTATGTAGCTAATAAATGATTAATTTTATTGTCATTAATTTATTTTTTTTTAAAAAGGACTGCTATAGGCTGTTTTGTTTTGCTATTGTACATAGATGAATCATTCATTGTCCAAGACAATTTAAGGCAACTTTTGCACATATTTTTTGTTATCGAGAAAATTAGAGATACTTAAAGTAAAAACAACTTTTTTACCAGTGGTAAACACTGTACAATCCAGATTATCGTTAAGGGATATTGTTGTAGTCATATTTATCTTAGATTGTTTATTTTATTTTAAATATTATGATAACTATCATATCATATGACTACGAATTTGATAATATTGTACCATGAATTTTGGTATCATTACATCACAGCTGGTAAAATCTCCCTTTAACTGCATGGCTACACATCTGGGATATTTCATATGTCAAGTCATACCCACAAACTTATAACAGTAAGACTCTTTCAATTCATTTCTATTATATTATTTGTCCCAGAGAGCACTTTGTGTTCCAGCAAGTGTAAAAAGATAATAGAAACACATAAAGCACGAACAGTATGACACAAAACCATACAACAGTTGACATGAACCTGTACACCTATACACAAGCTGCTATATTCAAGCTGCACAGGTGCAGATTACTAAGTGTCCACCATAACTCCATAGAGCCTATAATAATTCTACAAGTGACAACATCTCCAATAACGTAACAATTTCCAGTGTAATATACAACACCATCAGCAGGTCACATTTACAATAATGCAGCATCAGGACCAGCACCATAAGGCTGATGCTGCAATACAGCTCACAAGTACAATGTGTACTGTTACTGTCGCCATGTCATCGTCATCAGCATCATCATACTGCAATACAACATGTACTGTTACTGTCGCAATATCATCGTTGTCATCATCATCATCACAGGTAATGGAAAACCAAAGCAGTTACCTCCCTCTGCTGTTAGTGTTTAAAAGATGAATGGAGACAGGAAAGAAAGAATTTTTATACTTATTTTTTGGCAACAGGTCTGCTTGGGCGTAGTGGTGTAACCTGTAACTAAATATATTTACTCAGGTACTCTTTTCCTCTCATGCCACTTTCTGCTTATACTACACTACTTTTCTTTGACAGCTTCAGTTTCTGGCTTCTTTCTAAATTAAGATGTTTGCACACAAAACCTATGAAAATGGACAATTGAAGCTGGAACTATTAGTCACTAAATGATTAAATTGGCAACTCTTTTAAAATAATTTAAGCCATTTTTTAATGAAAAAAGAAATCATGGTTAAAAATGTTTGCTGCTTTTTCTTTTTTAAATTTATTTTTAATCACTCTTAATTCTTCTGTGATATCTATTTCCTTTTTTTTCCTTTTGTATTTATAGTCATATAATCATGATTGTGCATTACAGTGCTGATGTTTCACATACATTTTTAGAAAAGGAGACAAGGCAAACCAAAAACAGAGGAAAACTGGCTTAGATGTCTTTAAGTTATGAAATAATGTAAAATTATCTGTTGTAATGCTTGGAGTGGGGTAATGTTTACATTTCATCTGCTTCATGTATTTAACAATTACAAAGTTGTTGATAATTTAACGTGAATATTATGTATCCTTTTTTGTGCATAAATACAGACATCAAGATAGTAATATTAGTTATACTGTCACAAAAAAAGTTTAATAAAAATGTAATCTTCAGCTAAAATCATTTAAACGTATTGTAAATGTTAGAGGGAAACATTTACGGTGACATGATGCTGATGATCAATAAATGTCTTTATAAATGTCTGCTTAAACTTTAAAGGGAACAGTGACATTGAACGCATTCAAATGGCCAATAAGAAAATTCCTTTCAAATACGCCAGACCAGTAGAGGAGTGGCTACAAGAGAAAGGTAATTTGTTTTTATGCTTATCTGTGTTCACTGAACTGATGATGTGTTAAAACCTCATCTGGAATATAATGAGAGTGTGCTCACTTCTCTGTGACGGTTTAAATGATTTGTGTGATTGAGTTTGAAATGAAACATTTGATTTCAGTTCTTGTTTTCTGTGATACTCACTTCAACCGTGAAGATAGCACATTAATGTAGGTCTTTCTTTTGACTTTATCTGACCAAATTATTTTTTTCATTTTTTAAAAGTTTTTAAGGTAAACTTAGAAGCATGAACATAAATGTAAACCAACGCATGCAACTTAATTTGAAATTTCATGTGGACTAAAAATTCATAACTACCTAATGACCAAAATAAATGTAAATAAATGAACCAATAAATAGTAAAATAATTTAACATATAATGAAAAGTAGTATTATGAAATGCTTTTATAAATGTACATGCATCGTACACGTGGAACAACCAGCGCAGAGATTATGTGCGTGTCTTAAAGCTTTATTGATTCAGCAGTGCAAAGTGCAAATATGCTGACCAGAAATAAACAATAGTTAATGGATAAGACCTAATTTTCACTGAAATACCAACAACTGGAAGCCTCATTTGCATGATCTTCCCACATGGTTGCACTTCTCCTACCGCCTGCGCACCATGTGCTGGGCATCAAAACCACACACGATCAAGAAAAATGTCTAGGTTAGCGGAACCAAAATGTTACCAAAATGTTAAAGTACCGCCTGCGCTGGTCATTCCACAAAAATAACACTCTTAGTCTTGTTGTAAATGTGTAGTGAAGTTAAAAAAAAGTATATGCGAAGGTGCTTTTCCCTGTTAAAAATATCTTGCATCTGGATGTCTCTTGTAGGACGGCAGCTTACAATTTTCAACACTCAAGCAACAGTGGCAATTGGTGGTAGTGATCACGGCCGACCCTTTCAAGGTCAACTCTCTGGCCTTTATTACAATGGCCTCAAGGTGCTGAACATGGCTGCTGAGGGCAATCCCAACATCAAGATTAATGGAAGTGTGAGGCTGGTAGGGGATGTGCCCAGTGTGGCAGGCTCAGCCAGGACCACAGCAATGTCTCCTGAGATGTCCGCTACCTTCGTTGAGACTACAACCATGATGTCAACCACCACCACACGAAAACACAGATCCTCCTCAACTGTACAGGTATGGACACATTTTCATAATAACTGTACACAGATATAAATACTAATGTGCACAGGACCAAAGAATTCTCACTCTCTGACTCATCAGATACTGATTCTTAGTCAGTGGTCGTTTACGGCAAGCTATGATGCTCTGGTACATCTGCAGTGTAAGTATTAGACGCTCGGGGATGACATGTCAGTTTACACTACTTGTTACACACATTGTGTTTTTTTTTCTTTTCTCTCAACACATCCCAAGTCATCAGATATTGCAGCTTTGTCAGTGGACTTTTGCGTCTGAATATTATGTTTTAAGTATCTTTCTGCATCTGTTTATGTTCCAGAATGCCGCTACTGTGATGTTAACACAAACACATGGGATGATGCTGCACTTAACTATATTTACTCAACAACAGCACATGGCAACTAACACATAGGATTAGGGGAGGGAGGCACATGGTAAGGTGTAGAAAAATCCCCATCACATTCAGATGGAAAGCAAACACTGAACTCTCGCATCAAAGTCCAGATTTGACCCATCCACCTCGCCTCCCACCGACCCTATAGCCATCCTTGTGCTCCTTTTTGGAGCAGCTGTGGCTCAGAGGTGGAGTGGATCGTCTTCTAATCAGATGGTCAGCAGTTAGATTCTCAGCTCCTGCGGTCAACATGTCAAAGTATCCTCGGGCAAGATACTGAACCCCAAATTGCTCCCGTGAAAGTGCTTTTAGTGGTCGAAAAGACTAGAAAATTGCTATAAAAGTACAGTCCATTTACCATTTATATTATGTGATTGTTGGCAATGTTTCAACCTGAGGCCATCCTTTTGCGTTTCATGTGCACACAAGTTGTGTCCAGACGTGTTCCAGCCTGCCCTACACACACTTTCTTGCTTTTTATCCTAAAAATTGACATTTTTTAGACCACCATTCAGGCTAGTCGAGGCACTCATCCGGAAGTCAGTTGCTCCGCCGGCAAAAGTAACCCGCTCGGCCGCACCTGGCCGCGTTTGGTTGCCTTTAATCTTTACTACACATACTCTATGTGCTAGTAGATCCGGGTATTTTATATATTTCTAAACCCGGAAAAAGAGCTTTGTCTGCCTCATCCTAAACCCCCAGGAAGTGTGCGATGTGTCGATGCAAAATTTACATAGTGGCCGAAAGTGGAATTACACTGTTTGAGTCAGTCACATGATGACACTGGCCCAGAAAGACTTTTCCCCATCGACTAACATGGGGAAAGAGACATCTGTAAATCAGTAAATCATTTTTTGTGAGTGCCAAAACCCGCCAAGTCTTCTATCCCTGTCTAGATGCAAATCATCCAGTTCTATTTTTAGACCGCCATTCAAGCTAGCCGAGGCGCTAAACTGGAAGTCGGTCGCTCCGCCGACCGAGGCCCCACCCCAATGGCTGTATCCAGACTTCACCATCCATGTTTTTATCGCCTCCGACTCCAGCATCTATGGGAACACAGTACGCAGGTGAAATGGTAATATCAGCCCCTAACTGGCGAGATGCAATGATGCACCGTCACTCATTACGGTCTGTGTCCTCTGATGCAGCGAAAAACCACCGATCCAGATACATCTGCGCCGAGTTTGAAAAGTGGACATAATAAGCAAAAGATAAATAACAAGAAGAAACCACTGAAAAGTTTTCAAAGACATCTACTTCTGCCACTGTCTACTGTTTACCTGTTCTCCTGCCTGTCTGTGATGTTGCATGGACAAGACAATGCACACAAACACAGATACACACACACGCAAGCTGACTGAAAGGCCGACTTGCTCTTTCAGCTGTAAGTTCAGTGGCCGTGGGAATAAAACATAAATAAATAGATACTAATCACAAACTATACAGTGAATGCATTTCTGGACATTCACAATATCCCCTGCTGTTAAAAAAAAAAAAACAAAAAAAAACACCTTTCACTTGGGACAGAGGTGGCTGCTGTGTAAAGGTATGCTTTTGCTAGAGGGGAAAGCAGAGAAGGCGAGTTTGAAGAACTGAGTTGGTGATTTCCCACTCCTGGGTGACTCGTGTTTCTTTGGCACTTGTATTCATTTGGGTGAGCGGGATTGCAGCTTGTCACTGTGGTTTGGCCATGTAGTTGCTGTTAAAGAGGAACATGTGTATGCAGGGCTGACCGGAGCTCCTCACTATGATGCCGGCTCACATGCTGCATCATGTTAGTTGTACGCTTTATGCAGTTCAACACTCTCTTGCAATATTTCTCTGCGCATCTTCCGGTGCATCTTCTCTTTCGATATCACCTATCGCGGAGCGGACGTTGAATACGTAGTGACGTGGAACGTCGGTCAAGCAAAGTCAAAAGTAAATTCTGCCCTCTGCTGTTCAAAAAGAGTATTGCGGTTCATTTTTCATCTCACCAATTTGAATCTCAACATATTTTTTATCAATTTTTAACGGCCTCACGATGCATCGTTACATCCCTAGTCAGCAATGAACCAGGGAGTGGTCTGGGCAAACGAGACTGTAAGTTTTCCGGGAGGCAATGACTGCGAAGGGAGAGGAGAGACAATAATGGTTTGATTCACAGAGTCAGCTGGGTCAGAGGTAATCAGGGTAGTGAGGTCTGTAGTGTTGTTATTTTTAATATTTTTAAAGAGATAGTCAGATGCTTTTTAGCTTAGAAAAATGGGATGTGAGCCAGGCTTGGGCATTTGTAAAATTTCAGTGAACAGCACACTTAAACTCTCAAGGAATGAGGATATAGCGACTTTCAGCCTTTTAGACTAATCAATACACAATAGAAACCCACAAAATGTTAAGAAAAGTAATATTTCTACATTTCAACACCCTTTTGGAGGGAAAAGCAAACAGGGAGAATAATACATAATTACAGAAATATGAATACATTTTAAAATGAATAAATAAATATGTAAAATGGAAAATAAAATTTGAAATTAAATAAATTGGGCAATTAATGTGCAAAGTGGAAAATAATATATAAATAAGCAAATAAATATTAAAATGAATAAATTGATAAATAAAGGGGGAAATTAAATGGGAAATTAAAAAAAATCAGCATTTTAATTTATTTATTGATACATACACAAACTGGAAATCTTTTTTCCCTAAAGATTTTGACTTTGAAGTTTAAAGAGGAAAATATTATTTTAAAAAATATATATTTTATTGTTATCACAATTGATCAATAAGAAAGTGCACATTAAATGCCACTGGACAGCGTCAGGTGAGAATGCAGCCTGACAGAACCAGTTGTAGTGTGATTATATGCCAGTGGATGGCCAGAGGGCAGTGGTCGTATCCACATGAAACACTGCACGCAGGTGTCAGGTTGAAATGCTGCCAGTAACAATATAATACAGGGGCTTCAGCACCTATTAGGTGGGTGGAAGGCGAGTTGGATGGATCCAACAAACCCTGAACTGTCATGAGGAAGTCCGGTGTTCACTATCCGTCTCAATGTGATGTGTCATCCCACCATGAGCATTTGTTAACATCATGGTAGCGACATCCTGGAATATAAACAGCAGATACAGTAGGATACCTAAAACATAATATGTAGATGCAGAAGTCCACTGCAAAGCGGCAACATGTGACGAGTGGGGATGAAAACGTGTTGAATAATTTGGTCACGTCTCAACAATTGAGCGTTCTCTATGACAACTGAGCGAACTCACATCAAATAAGGGAGACTGTGAGATGCAGGAGAAAGCACTGATAAAGAACATGAATAAATGAAAAGTTTAAAGCTTTTACTTAACTTTAACTACTGTTTACAAGGTTTCATGCTCACCTTCTAACTTGTGTATGTTTCCCCTTGTCTTTCTTTGTCTTCTTTGTTTTTTTGTTGGTGTTTGGGGTATCTTTGCTGTGTCTGTGACCTCTGATGACCGACCTTCTACTCATAAAGCATACGGCAGATGACATTGTCTCATCTGCAGAGTGTTCGAGTGATGATGAAGACCTGGAGGAGTGTGAAACTAGCCATGCAGGTGGGCTAGGTTAGTTTGCATTTGCTTGCCTTTTTTTTTGTGCTTTCACTCATCTGCACCAGAGGATCAAGGTATCCTCAGAGCATCACCCCCCCATGGTTATCAAAGTGTAACTTCATACAACCAATGCAGTAACAGTCAGCATAACTGCACTGCACATTACCCAATAGGAGGAGCTGGATTATTAAATGCAAGGCACACATTTAAATTAAAAAAAGTTGAACTGGCTCATCGGTTATACAGATTCAAATTCATTTAGTTTCATTCGGTAACCCAGAGAGCCATTAATATCATGAGCTATACTTGCACATGGGGTCTTCCAAAGTGGTTAACATTGTCACCAATATACATACAAATTTTGTCTGCTTAGAGTAATAATTAAGGTTAGTACATATCATCACAAATGTGCAAAATTTGTATGATGGTGAACCATGTTCTCTGCACTGATGCTGCAAAATGTTACTCATTGTGTTTGAGTCCACTGCTCCTGCCATTCTCTGCTATGATAATTGAAACAATACATTTTGACAGTCTTTTTCTTTTGTTTTTTTTTCAAATTAAATGCAGAGCGTTGTCTAGACTACAGTGATGTTTTGTTTTCATTTGAGTTTTTCCATATTGGCTCATGTTGGTTCATGTAATAGAGAACAGATATCATTGAATTTCTGTGTACAAGTTTTTCCTTTTTTGAGTCATACTTTTGCTTTTAGGTGTACTTGTTATTCTGTCTTTTTTGTATCTAAATATTTAAAATTCTTAAAGGTTTAACTCTTGTGATAAGTTAGAGAATAAGTTTGAAAGAATTTGGGAATTTCCATATTTTGGTAACATTATTAATGTTATGTGGTCATTTCCACAGTTAAACAGTCAGACTGTCACACACCTTTCTGAAATGTATGATGTTTGGAAACTTTTTAGAAATGTTTCTCAATCAAATTTTGTTTCTGTAGCCCATACAAAAAAAAAAAACAATACAGCAACTCTTCAAACATAACACTTATTTGAATGGTCTCATATTAAATTCATGATATCCCCTAAAACAGCAAACACAACGCCTTTAAAATGCTGCTGTTTGATGTAAATGGCTGTCAGCTACAGCATTATGTTCATGTTAGAAAGAAGACAAGCTGCTCGTGTCCTGTAAAAGCCTTTACAGCAAAACACTGGTGAATATTATACAAGTAACAATTAAAACAGTAAAACATTTACACTGACAAACTTGCTTATATACTACATTGTCAGAAAACAATTAAGTTTCACCAGACGTCTAGCTCCCAGATAATTGCAGTTAAAATGTTGGTGAGCTATTCTGCAGATCAAAAGCTAGGTGCACTCAATTTAGGTGAGTTCTGCTCTATGACATTTCACAAAAAGCAAATCTTTTGCTTTCTTTCAAGCACAAACAATAGATTATTCAATTTTTGTAGTCTAACAGTGTGTTCACGCTGAACGTGAAGTGAGCACTTTACATGTCCATCCCGGAAAAGGGCGCTTCCCTCCTAATTCGCTCTTTCTGAGGTTTCTTAGTCACTGAGATGGTCCAAGGACAGAGGGATGTCATATGCTGTAAAGCCCTCTGAGGCAAATTGTGATTTGTGATAATGGGCTGTATAAATAAAATTGAATTGAACTGAATTGAACTGACACACATTCGTCACAAAATCCACACAAATTCCAAATGGCAGTTGATTTCAAAGCATAAAAATGAAAAATCTTCAAACTTGTGGAGTTGTCATTTTCTGCTGTAAATGTACTTTAACAGTATACAGTTAAATAGAGTGTTCCGACCTATCTGACATTTATGCTGTACTTATTTTGTGTAATTTGCTGCTTTGCTATCATTGTTGATAAACCAAAACTACAACTACTACCACTTTTTCTTGATGGGCCCTTTTTTAATAAGGCTTAAAATTAACCACTTCAGGCAGCATTTGCTAAGTGCTGTTTGATTTTATATATGTGGTGCCAGTTTTCCACCCAGTTATCGTAAATAAACATTGTGAAACAACCTCTGAGGCTGAAAAATGAAGCCAGTGCAGAAGGGGCAAAAACTGCAGTTCATCAAATGCCCTCCAAAGGCTGACTCCATTATAAAATGCCCAGCTTTACAGCAGACATAAACATGATTACACCCTGGTGTAAAAAACTGGTTTGGTTTCTGTCAAATTCCAACATTCATGATAACATTCATGACAACTGTAAAAGGAGTGAAAGTCACCTCTTCACATTTCATTAAGGTCCAAAGTTACGCATATTTAAGGATGGGCCACATGAGTGACAGGCTATCTGCAAGGCATTGCTACAGCAGCAGTCCAAAAACTAATTGGTGGCCTTACAATGGCTAAGTTCATTATCTATACAAAGTTAGCTGCCTCCCCTAATTAGTTAGTAAAACCATTAGCACAGCTGTCAAGGGCAAACTTTCACCAAAATATGCAAAATACTCCCAAAGCACTCCAGAGGCAATATTTGTATGAGTAATTTGATGCAAACATTAGCTTCTTTTTCGGTGTGAACACAGCGCAATTCCTAAAAGTTAAAGGTAAAATTCCCAATTCTTCTGCGGCCTACCAGCAGGTTCTTCCTTTTGAAGGTCATTCCCATTTTTTTTCAAATAGCATGTCAACGATTAGCATTTGAATTGGTTTAAAACTGTTATGTGTATCCTGAAATTCATGGGAATTTGTGAAGAAAGACAAAGACAGGGCCCCGGTCATCCACTCATGTGTTTACACAGAAATTCACACCATTCTAACCTTAACATCACTTTAACTTTGACAGAGGCATGCTTTGATGTAAAATTTCCTTTGTTTGCTATTTCCAATTTTGTTTTTTTTTTTCTATATTTTGTTATCAAGACATCATTCTCATCAATTCGCCATTCATTTAAAAACCACTGTTGTATTTTGGCCTTGTGCAGTATGACATTTGGTGGGTGATAATTGTTTCCTCATATATGGGGTACCATTTGTGTCATGCGGCTTTAATGAAAACATCCATCATTTGGTTTTCAAACCAAATAATGTGCAAAAAAATCTTTTCTTACCAGCACCTTTAGAGTCTTGAAAGGGAAAAATTACATAATAACCACAGCTGTATATGAAGACTGTTGTACCCTCCTAATTTGTCAGGTAGTCTTCCAGTCCCTTGTCTTTCTCTACCACCTAACTTCCTTCCAATGCTATATTACCTTTGAAGTTAATGTTATGTAAATGGCATAAAAAGATTTTTTTGTCAAAACTTCTAATATTTTACACTTTATTTTTTCTCTTAAGCAATCATTGGTATCACACACTTCAAATCATTCTCTTCAGGGTGACCGCTGATCATTTCTTTGCATGCTTTTTGATCCTTGACTCCATGCCTCCATATTTAAACTAACTTGGTTGCTTTGTCTGAATTTGTGTTTAAGTTGTAAACCGTTGTTTTTTTGGTCCCAGCATCACCGAATGTCATCTGTCTTACCCAACACCATCTTTATTTTGTCATTGTGGCTGTTGTCTGTCTGGTTTGTGTGGAGAATTTATCAAGTGATTCTGTTCTCTGTTGTAATTCTGTCGTCTTTTCCTCCCCTGTCAAACAATTTCATAAGATGGCAAGTAGAAAGGTCTCTTGAATAGCTAAAACTGCAAACTCTATAATATCAAGTTATGCATATATTTTGGAGACCATAGATATTGTGACTCATATGACACTCATACATAAACACCCTATTAGCAATAGTTTTCCTGCTGATGTTCAGGTTAATCTCTTTTATGAACTCAGGAAAAGGTGTGAGGTCTCCATCACTATAGAGTCTCTGAAACTTTGCTGCCTCCTCTGGCCTCTTCTACTCTTACTTTTCATCAACTAGCTCCATAAATTTTACAACATCTGCTTAAAACATAGCGTTTAAAAAATAAAAAAATAAAAAAAAACAGTGCCAAATTAATGGTGGAATTGTTGTCTAAGATCTGTCAGAATAATTTTCTTAATGAAATAACAAATGGCAGAAGGATCAGATGGTTTAGATTAAGTCTTCAATAATAGCTAACAGCTAACAGCTAATTTTAGCATGTATGACAACTGTGTGGAGAGGTTGGGGTACATTTTATTAATGCATAAATTTGCACATATTTAAAAGCAGGAACACTTGAATGACAGGCTGTCTGTGAAGTATCGCTATAGTCTATAAATCAGATTCACCCCTCACTCCTCTACAGATGTGTTGAGTATATGGACAAAGATTTCAAGAAGAACCAGATGGCTCATAGCAATGACCTTTGTACCCCACATTTTTTACGCAGTACCCCCACAGGACTCTCCAGGGGACATGGGCAAAAGCTTACTCCAAGTCCACAAAACATGTAAACTAGACAGGCAAACCCCCATGACCTCTCAAGCCCTGCAAGGGTAAAGAGCTGGTCCACTGTTCCACGACCAGGACAGGCTTCCCTGTCTTCATCATCTTAACTTTGACATTTAGTTGGAACTTCTGTTCCAGCACCCTGAAATTAGCTTTATTGGGGAGACTGAGCAAGGTGATACTCTGATAAATGAAACACGCTCTCAAGTCCTCTTGGCCTGAAAGGCCTCAGTTGAAATTCTACTTCACTATTAGTGTACACCAGGGAATTAAGTTAAAGTTGGAATAAAGTTGTTGCCATGACAGGTACCAACGACCTTCCAAAGACCTTCCATAAACTTTGATCCCGTAATAAAAACCAAAGCCAGTTCCAAAATTTTCACCACCTTACAAAAAAATAATAAATTTAGGACATGATTTCTACTAACACATTCTGTGCAGGCGTATTTTGGAGGAAGACAGTCTTGCTTATTATGTCAAATCAGCCGTTGTTCTAAACTGACCCTCTGCCTCATATCAGCATTGAGATGACTGTAAAGAAATAAAACAAAGATCAAAACTGAATAAACAAAAAAACAAAACACTATATCTGACACATGTAGGTCTTTGTTTTTTGGACCACAGTAGCAGAGACAGACACAATTGAACCATGAAAAGAAAACAGGTTTAATGTTCTGGTGGTTCGGTCAGTAAAACGGGTAAGTAATAGAATCTCCAGAAATACTAAACACAAAATGGTGGTGGCTGGAGACAGGCTGACCACGATGAAGCTGGCAACACTTGGTCTCCATTTATTTTCTAGTCAGACATGCCATCTTATGAAATTCCCTTTTGATTGTATTTTTACTTACATGAAAAAACTATCTGGGTTGCATTAAGCAAATATATAATCATATGTCAAAAGACACTATGGGGTTAAAGCTGGTATACGTAACATTTTTTGGTCAATAAATAGTCTGGGTCGTGAGGTTATCGTAACATATAGAAACCACAGCTGTGGTTTGACAGTGGCTCTTGTTTCAAACTAGAGGGCCTTTCCATTAGCACTTTTGGTTGTGCCAAGTCAACCCATGCTGCCTTGGTTTGTATTTCCATGAACAGTTTAACATGCCAAGTCATGCCTGAGATAGACCATCTCTGGGCCTGGGCCAAAACACACCAGACCGCCTCCAGTCATGTTGCAGTCACATCAGATGGGCTTCATTACTATTATTCAACATCAATATTCAGTGATGTTTCAGCAACATGTTTAAGTATACTGCTATGCTGTTGCCTGGCATAGAAGACACTTCATTAGTTTCAACTGTGTCTCACTGTGTCTCAAAAAATCCCAAAGACAGTGATTCAGCCATACATGTTTAAGCCTCAGTCAGAATCGCACTCAGATAATGACTCTGTTGTGTAAGAAAAATTGGCGACTACAAGAGTATCAGAATCGTAAGCGTAGTTAGCATCTTTTATTTATTTACGTTGTTAGCTTGTTAGCAGCAGTGGTTGACACAAAGTAAATGGTTGTAAAACATTTATTTGCTACAATGTTACCGTGTGTTTAAGTTGGTCCGGTTTACATTCCCAAACTGCACATAATACCATATATAAAAATCAGATAAATAAAACATAGAAAAAAATTAAATAAAATTGGATTCAATTTTCTACAACAATTTTGGTCATCAAATCATTTTTTTGTCTTTTTATCTATAAGTGTCTTTTCTCTAATTTTCTAGTTGTGGAATGTGGGATTAAAAAACAAAAGCTCAAAAAAAAAAAAAAAAGATTTGTCTCTCCGTGCCGAACTCACTCTGACTGGCCGGTTAATGTTGCTTGTCTCGCCTATCATCTTGTCTGCATTCAAGGATTACGCCCTGTCATTGTCTGTTGTCATGGGGAAGACTCTGGGTTTATGTAAATCTACAGTATATAACTTAGGAGCCATAAATAATGATTTTACCGTATTGCCCAGGATGAAAAAACTAAATATACTAGCCTTTATAGCTAATGTTAGCCTTGTTATGCAGTGATTCCATGCTTTGTAACGTCAGTTCAGTCACGTGAAACTGATCCAGTGCACATGTGGCCTAAACTTTTAAATCTTTGCCATTTTAACTTGTCCCTTTTAACTGGATGTTGCATTGTAGATATCGGATGCTTTGGTTTCAAATGATTTAAATCATAAGTGTTCAGAACTACAGCTGACAGCGTGAGAAAATCCCCATCATCGGCTCTCCCCAGTCTGAAAGCCTGGGGAAATTCCCAGTACCTGCTTTCACCAGCCTGCCTCCGCACAACAATAAATGATGAAAATGACGCCAATTTGGAATTGATCTTACCGGGGTGATTCATTCACAACGTCATCTTTGGCCCTTGGTGGTAAGTCTCCCTTACATTTCTCGGTGTTGGTAATTTGCTCTCTCACTGCTGCAGGCTCCATATGGAGCCCAAGCGAGTAAGTTCACCGTTTTTCTGCTCACCATACTGCAGCCTACAGTTCAGCACGGCTCCTTGTCTACTTTTTCTTGGTTGCTGGCCCTGGTCTTCTCTCTACTTAAGCTTCATTGGTAGCTCCCACAGTAGTGATCACTGAGCTAAAAACTGAACTCCAGTCGATTGAGCAGCTTACTGAAGATCTCCTCCAGCGGCCGACAGAGCTATGTTCCCAGCTGAACCTTCTTGAGCCAGTGGGTTGCCAGTGGCCTGGTACATCTGACATGGCAGCAGCTCCTGGTGATGTTCCTTGGCCTAATTTCACCATATTCCCCCTTCTGGGCGTCCGTGGTTGATCGAAAAAGGCTCTCTCTTCCTCCCTATGACTCTATAGGTACCGGTGAAGATGACCTTCCACTCTTCAACTTCTGCTCCCCTCTGGCTGAACTGTTTGAAGATGCCCTCCCCTCTATACCACTTCCTGCTGGCAGAGCAGTCCGTGACCAGCCAGCTGTACCCTCTACCTGCAAACATCCCTGTTTATCTCCCGTGCAGAACTCTCACTCTGCATCAGTTCTTGTATCATCTTTATCAGGCACCCCACAGCCACCTATCTCCAGCTCAGTGCCCCCCCATCCCTCACTATAATACATCCATACCCCACTCCTGCACACTTCAGTCCAGAGGCCCCTCCTGCTCTTTTGTCCTCTCTGCCTGTACCTGCACTGCTGCCCTCTACCATGTGCAGTAGGAGACCTGCTGCTATTTCAGCAGCAGTTCCTAATCCTCAGGACTATCCTGGTAACCTGGCCATTTATGACGGAGGATGTCTTGTCTCAGCCAGACATTCTTGTGATAGGCGACTCCATTGTCAGGTTCATTAAGCTTCCTTGTGCTGTTACTAACTGTTTCTCTGGCTACAGAACTTCTGATGTCACTGAACAACTTCCTGCTATTCTGGATCTTTACACTTCTGTCCACACTGTAATCACGAATGTTGGAGCTAATGATGTAATGTCCAGATAATTGGTCAAGCTTAAGTCAGATTTCAAGTCCCTGCTAACCACTGCTGGGAGCCTGGGAAAAAAAAAAATTCTCTCTGGCCCCATCCCATCGCTGGGTAGAGGCTCTGAGTATTTTAATTGCCTTTATAGCTTACACTGCTGGCTACAAAACTTTTGTATAGCTACTGGATTTGCTTACATAAACAGTGTAACTAAGTTCAACGTTCTCTGGTCTAGAGCTGACTTTTACAAAAAAAGATGGTATTTGTCCAAATAGACAGGAGGTGCAGCAGCTAACTTCAGGTTGTACTAATACCATAGATTCTCTGGACTGACAACTACCTACACTTGCATATAGCTTGTCTAAATGCTGTTCTGTCTCTGATCCTTCTTGCATACCAGAATCTGTGCCCGCAGCCTCTGAAAACACTAATACTGTTGCTACCTGTAATCCTGTTCATGTTATTAACTCTCCTGTTAATGATCCTGTTATTAATTCTGATCCTACAATGCCTCCATTCAGCCCACTTACATTTAGAAAGAGAAATTGATTGGGATTGGTTGACCACGCCTTCTCCTAAACAGCTGATAACACACATCACAGCAACATTATACGACTCTTCTGAGGAAGACTGCAGGATGATAGCAGTTGAAACATGTCAAAGTAAAATTTAACAGTCTTTAATACTTGTCTGTGAACAAGAAACAAAGTAAAGGTTATTGAGGCAGTTTTTCTATCCATTTTAGACTATGGAAATGAAATTTACAGATGCTAATTTATGCTGCCTCTTCTATTTTGAAACTACCTGACTCTTTATACCATTCTGCTCTCAGGTTTATCACTGGGGATAGCTACAGCACCCATCACATAAGGATGGGTCGTCCTCACTGGTGGAGAGACACAACTTTCACCGGCATCTGTCCATATACAAGGCCGTTATTGGTGATCTTCCACCTTATATGATGGTGGGATAACCACCACACTGTTGGACGGTCCTGTGGATCTTGCCATGCTCGTGACTGGCTTGTACCTACAGTACCTCGAGTTAACACTGAACTTTGTCGAAGTCTGCTTTTAGCTTCTCTGCCCCCCAAACCTTGGAACATGCTACAAACCACTCTCGATTCACGTGTATCCATTGGTCAGTTCAGATCTTTGATAGCCAATAATTCTGTCACAGTCTGCAACTGTTTTATATGATTTTCTATCTTCTCTGATCTCATTTTAAAATTTAAATATTTAAATTTATTTTAACTGTATTGCTGTAATTGCTTTTTAATGAATAAACACTTGCAGATTTATCCACTGCACAGATTAAGACACAAATTCAGATGGTAAAAGACTATCAGTGTAAAATTAATTAGCTAAGAGGTCCCTTCCTTGGCCCAGGTAAATGCAATCTTTGAGTCTTTGAGGAATATGTGTTACACTTCTCTGAATGTTTCTGTGTAATGTTTAGTATATCAGCAAAAACAGTTTGTCCTCAAAAAGTCCTGCAAAATTTATGAAAACATGGTTTCATCTTCTCAGCTTCTTCTAGGAAAATCTAGGGTTGCAAAGTGGCTATCTAAGAATGGTTCCTGACTTTCTGACATGAGAAACGGGTTTTAGCTATCTCCTCAATCTGTTCAACCATGCATGGCCATCAGAAATAACTTCTTGCTATTTCCTTCATCCAAACTTTGCCACTGTGTCCAGAGTGGAGTTGCTGCAACACTGGTTTGTGTAGTGATGGTGGAATAACCACCCTCCTCCCCAACAGCAACCATCCAGATTGCATTGACAGCACTGCCCCCGTGCACAGGGTATGGTTTCAAAGGGCTATCATGCTGCTGGAGAGGCTCTTTGCAGTAATGTCCAAGACAGTGGACAAGGAAGGGTTCCTGTGCGTAGCCTTTCTCTTTTGTGTAGCTAAAACATGAGCATTATCCACCTGGCTGAAGTAAAAAATGTTGCTGTGTGCAATTCTGGTTTAGTGACATGGAGTGTTTACCTTGATAAACTGTCAGTGCTGCAATGTGAGTCTGCCTTAGGATATTTCTTGTCGTACAAATGTGCAGACAACAGAAGCACCTAGAGTTGTAGACGGCTTGCAGCAAGATCCAGTATTCTTGTGTGTGGTCAGAGTATGGTTGTTGGGGTTTGGTGATCATTTGGGAGCATACATATCTGGCCATATAAGTACTGATGGAATTTACCAATCTTGAACATGATGCTAAATTCTTAATGCTCAAGCTGAGCATAGTTTGCTTCTCTTTTGTTATGAGTTTGTGAAGCAAAAGCAATGGGTCTCTTGTCCCTGTTTTGCATTAAATGTGAAATAACTGCACCCACTTCATATGGGGATGCATTGCAGGCCAGCTGAATTGGGAATGATGGAGCAAAGTGTGTCAGAACCTCTGACCCCACCAAAAACATCCTTTGCTTTCTGCAAAGACTCTTGATACGCTTCAGTCCATTTCCATGTTTTGTCCTGGTAGAGTAAGTCATGTAGTGGTTTCAGTAGTGATGCCAGGTTTGGAATGAATTGGCTCTAGTAGTTTATCAACCCCAGGAAGGAAAGCAAGTGGGGTGGCGCACGCATAATTGTTGGATTTTGGATGGAGTTGTGTGCAAGCCTTCATCATGAAAAACATACCCAAGGTATTCATTGGAAGACTGGAAAAAATCACATTTTTCCTTGCAATCCCTGATCCTTTATCTTTGAAGAGAAGCATCTGGGTAATGAGGGTGTTCTTCATTAGTGGCTGCAGTGCAAAGGAGATTGTCCAGATAGCACTGTACTCCCGGCAGTCCTCTTAGGATTTGGTCCATTGCATGTTGAAATAGTACTGGCATTGAGGTGATGCCAAAAGGTAGCCAACGGTACCTGAAGAGACCTTTTTGTGCCTTAATAGTGAGAAGTTCCTGTGACTCTCACCTATATATGCAGGTAAGCCTGGCAGAGATATATCTTGCTAAACTTTTTTTCCCCTGCTAAGCCCAGCAAACAGATTATCAATATAAGGGAGTGGATACTGTTCTATCGATAGCACAAATTTAAATCTTACCTTGAAAACCCGACATGTCCAGACTCCTCTGTCCTTCTTTAGCACTGGAATTGACTAGAGTATCCAAGTCAGCTTCCACATTGGGTCTGATAGCACAGTACCTGTCTGGCCTTCAAAAACACTGGCTTGCTACCAGGTTTGACATGCATCTTGGAAACACCTTATAATGCTTTTCTAAAACAAGCCTGCAAGTCTGTGCAACCTTTTGATATCATACCTATAGAGTGGTGAAGGGATGACGTATTTTTGTAGGTCAACCATCAAAAACCTTATGGGATTTTGGAATGGGATTTTTGATTATCGCCAAAAATAAGCTCTGTAACGACCACAAGTTTATGATACTTACACGTTTTGTTCAGCATGATAATCTTTACAGATGAACACCACTTTTGTGTGTTTTGAAGCATAAATAAAATCGCCAGAAGCAAAAAGCTATTGTTAGGCTATAAACAAACTACATCATGGTCGCATGGCTTGAACCTCACCACCCCAAATCGATCAACTTCACTGTAAAAACAAGTTAAAACACAATTGAATATATTATAAACAGATAAATCTACAAGTTTGAGTGCAACTGTTGCTGTAAAGCTGTAAAGGTGGACGAGTGCGTTGAATGAGTTACGTCCCCGATAAACACTGAAGTCCAATTTAGCCACTTATTAGCAACCGCCTTTTTTAAGATGGGTAAAACCTTTAAAGTTCAAAAATTGCGTTTGCACGGATGTATTTTCTGTTGCAGAACAAATGTCTAAATATCTTTAGCCTATGTTAACAACAGATCTTATTTAAGGCATTTTACCAAAACCCATTCAAAAAACCCATAGACTTTGAGATGAGGGAACTGGAAGTTTTTAGGACCGCTTTTTAGGACTCATTACTTTACCACTCTATTGTTTGCCAATCCAGTCTTCATTTCTTTAGCCAGACATGTCCTATTATGGAAGAGTAATTCCCTTTCGCAACATCAACAGGACTTTTTTTCAGTTTGGCAGTGGTATTACAGTGATGTCAGTCATCTCCTTGGTGGGTGACGGCTATCCTGTGTCTGTTTTGAACAATGTGTCAGATAGTCGCAGTAAAATGTGCCTTGAAAATTTCTAGTACTGTTTAAGATTATTGAGGTCCTTGATCCAGTGTCAATTTGTATTTTTACTGGATGTTCCTCCAGCCCAGACATGGCTCAGTAGCCATCTGAGCCCTCATCTGCATTTAGTACCTTGAGGATTTATTCTCACCCCTTCCTCATTAGAATCACTATTAGCTGATTTATGTCATTGTTCAACTGTATGTATTTTCCAATTTCTTGTTTCCAGACTTTGATGGTTTCTCTGTGCTTTTTATTCCAACAAGCATACTCTACATGCCCATTTTTGCCACAATGATGACAGTTTATGTCATAACATCAGCATGCAAATGCAGGATGCCCTGTTTTTCCACAGCAAAAACACAAACCTTGGTCATTTTGCCTATCACTACTGATCTGACGCACTCAGCTTGTTGCATGTAACTGCTGTGCTTCCTTTGATGCCATTTCCATAGTTAAACAAATATTTATGGCTTTCTCTGACGTCAAATCACTCTTAGTAAGTTTTTTTTTCTGCACAGCCTCATTCCTTAAACCACACACAAACTTTTGATCGATGTGTGATTCAGTGTCTCTCTGAATTCAGTGTTCAGCTCATTTCCATTATGCTGCAACAAACATGATGACAGACTCAAATTCCTCTTTGCTGTGTCTGTGCGCAGTTACCAGAAGTTTTGGTGAAAAATGGTGGTTCAGTGTATCAACCATTTCTTTGTAAGTTTTTGGTGAGTGGCTTCACTAACTACAGCAGGTTGTGCAACAGATTAAATGTTTTTGGGCCCATTAGGCCTACACTTGTGGGGAAATGTGGGGACTATTTTGTCATCAGCAATCAAACTGGCGCTGCAATGAAGTAGTCAAAGCACTCTGTGTAACAGGTCCACTCATGCTGTCATCAAAGGGTTCAATATTGCCGATAACTCCAGCCGTTTTCTTGGCTCCTAGTTACATTCTGGCTTATCACCTTAAAACTTAAACTTAACAGTCAAGTTAGCCCTCTCCTCCGATTCGCAACTGGATTTCTTCCTCCCATAGCTGCTTCATGGCATCCTTGTGAGCAAGGCACTTTAGCAGGATGATGTGCCTCATCCATGCTTTAAATGAAAGGTTTGCCTGCTTTTCTTGGGGTTCTTGTGAACCTATCACCTCACGGGGGCACTCTATAAAAGGGGATAGTCACAGCCTCCCCCTCCCTCTGGCCACTTCCAGGTCGCCTCGCTCCTCTCGCTGTCACCGATGCAGATGCTCCCTTTGGCTGCAAACTAAGCTAGCACTGCTAGCACAAGCCAGCAACAGCACCAGAGGAAAACAAACCGTCCATTGCAAAAAACTTGCCGTTCTCCACTCCAATGACATGCATAGATTAAGATGTCCTCGCCAATTTGTTATATCCTGAGGACTTTTAGCCCCACCAGCTTAACAGTTATTAGTCAGACAACTACCGTGAGTTCGCCATTTCTTTTCAGTCTTTAAACTTGTCATGGACACACACTCACATCAGTCTTAACAGTCAAGTTAGTCCTCTCCTCTTATTTGCAAATGGATTTCTTCCTCCTATAGCTGCTTCATGGCATCCTTGTGAGCAAGGCACCTTTAGCTACGAACTAAACTAGCACTGCCAGCAGAAGCCCACAACAGCACCAGAGGAAAACAAACCGTCCATTGCAATAAACTTGCCATTCTCCACACCAATGACATGCATAGATTCAGATGTCCTTCTAACCAATTTGTTATAGCCTGAGGATTTTTATCCTCACCAGTTTAACAGTTATTTTTCAGATAACTACCATGAGTTCACCATTTCTTTTCAATACTTAGCTAACTGCCGTGCAACATCTTATAGCATAACACTTACATTTCAAACTACATAAAGCAGCAAAGGACAAATACACCAAATATACTTGAATAAGGTAGTTACTGTAAACACTTGCCACAGCTTCTGTAAGACAATGCAATTAATAAAAATGTAATGCTGCCTTCATTGCTGTCTATCATCTTGTTCTGAGTCCAGTACAAAAGTAAGGTTAAATTAGAAACACAGGGATACACACAACAGGGATACTTTGCTGACTTTCAATCAGCTTTGTATTAAAACAGTGTGAGTAGTATGATTAACTATAGTAAACCTCCCTTCATCTAACCAGTGGGTAGAAATCCAGTAGCTGGGTAAAACTCTGCCAAATGACACAAACTGATGTTTTGCTGCTGCCACCACTCTGTCTTAGTCGGACAGAAACCTGAACATTCACACACTGCTGGCACCTCCACAAATCAGTGCAAGGCAGTCTTGTTGACACATAAGAACATCTGTCTGTTTCACATTTGCCTTGCTTTCAACTGCAGTATATCATGTCTTACGTTTCTTCTTCTGTGGTCCCAGTAACTGTTGCAGTGGACTTTGTCAAGAACCTGGTGAACTGACGGTAACAGGACTTGTGATATCGAATCTCCATGGCCATGCAGTCTTCATCTTTAATATGCAAAAGAATCCCAGTGTCTTCCTTCATCTTGGCAGCTTTCAGCAACAGACCTTTAATGAATGAAAATAATTACATGGTGTCTGTCTGTATTTGTGTGTATATACAATATGCACACTCACACATGCTGCATATAGAGTTATAGCTACAGCTAATTTTCAAGTCCTGTCCCTGTTTGGGACAACACAACATACAAAATTACAATCCTATAAAAACACAATATACTGTACAAGTATTCTATATGGTAACAAGTACAACCTAGCCAACAGAATTACGTCAAAATCATCGCAACTCTAAACAAAGTGGAATAAACTTACAGTCACACACAAACACTATATATAAGTAAGTCAGTGTGTAAGAAAGAGGGAGAGACAGATTTTTTTTACACACCTGCTGATAACGTCTGTGCCACTGAAAGATGATCCTTTGTGCGTTTGCCTGAAATGGTGATGTATTTATCAACTTCCTGCACAAGGCAGGCAGAACAGGACCAGAGGAAGCCATAGGTAGACCCATCCTGGACCTTAGTTTCTTTCTCGGGGATTCACTTGTTGATCCAAGGGTGCTGCCAGCATCACCTGTTAGCACTGACTCGCCTACCTGTGTTTCTTTGTCTGGATGCTCTCTTTTATGTTTCTCTGCTGAATCCAAGAGCTTTTTATCAATGAATCGTCTGTAGCATGTTGCGTGAAGCCCAGCATCTTGGGGAATATTGTCAAAATCAATAGTGATACTGTGTTTATAAGTTTCAGCTATGGTCCTGCTTTCACCACTCAAACAAAGCCATCGTTCGACGCACTTTCTGTTTTGTCAAAAAATCCTGTATTACTTCCTTTTTGACGGATATCAGGTGCATATAGCATATTTCTGAATGATTTTTTAAAGTTTTCGCCGTGTTTTCCTCCTCTGAACTGCTGGAAGACTGCACCTTGGTCGCTACCATCTTGGATGTTTTGTGCTCTCCTATTTGACCAGCAGGTTACATGTGACTCAAACCACAGCACACATGACAACAATATCATTACGCAAGTAACTTAAGTAGTACTGACTTCAAACACTGATTTTATAAAAACTGCAGGATTACAAATGGAGAACTTTTGCCCTTTAGCTTAGGACCAATACATCTTTGTAACTGAGTAAAACGATCGTAGTGGCCCACATGTCGGAACGGGATGAAACGATACGGCTTTCACCTTATGGTCTATAAAGCAGTCAAACTAGCCAGTGCTAATCAAATACAAATTAAGATTCTGTTAGCGTTTTGCCTATTTCTCTGCTAAAAATGTTTTCAGAAACATGTTTTAGCTTAATGTTTAACTGTAACACCAGACTGTTTTTTTGCTGGCCGGCCACCATTGTTTCACGTTTGAGTTCGTATTACATCACCACTACCCAGCAGGAGCGTTTAGTGGTCTGCTTGTGGGGCACTGCATTCCGGTAGTTTAATTGTAGTAGTGAGTATTTTTATATTCCAGCATTGGTAGTTTTACTTCAGTTAAGGATGCTAGTACTTCTTCCACCTCTGGACCGAATGTTACAATGTTTGGCTTGTCAGTAACACACAGAGACATTCATCCATGATGGGCACACTGCATAACAAGAATAACAATAGCTACAGGCTTGCAGCATCCTGGGTAATCAATTTATAAAGCTCCCAGCATCTCTGCTTTATAAACACAGTCTTGAGTTGGTGTCTCTGACAAACATGCATTTAGAGAAAAAAAAATGAGACCCTTCTGCAACAGCGGGATCTGTGCATGGCCATGACTGAATATAATCCTTGAATGCAGGTGTGACGCCAATCAATCAGACATAAATAGAGTTCAGGGCTTAGCACCCGCTTATTCAAGATGCCCAACAAATGGAAATTATATTGTTCTGTTTCTCCAGTTCTCTATTTTCTATCCAAAATGCCACGAATAGAAAATTCAGACAACATATCTCAATTATGAATTTATCTGACAAACAAATACAGTTTTAGAAAATAAAGTTAAGTTTTCTTAATTTTCTGCAGTGGTTAGCATTGTAATCTCATAGTAACAGGGTTGTGAACCTGCTGCCCAGATGGAACCCCTCTGAAGGGTTTTGCATTTTCTCCCAGTGTCAGTGTGGTTCTCTCCTTGTTCTCCTGTGAGTACCTGTCTCTTGCCCAAAGTCCGCTGGGACACATAATGAATTAATACATTTTTTTTTTATAAAGAAAATTTTATGGATAAGTGAAACAGGGACAGTGTTTGGTTAAAGTGCAGTCCCTTGTTTTTTTATGTTTTTGCCCGTATTAGACCATAATTGGCTTTCATAAAAGTCAGTACGTTTCCATGCAGTGGAGCTACACCTATAGCTCAATTAGGCCATTTAATTGGATTACTATCCTTGCCCCAGTATTACACACACACACACACACATGTATATATATATATATATATATATATATATATATATATATATATATATATATATTTATATCTATATATATGTGTGTGTATATTCCCTCTTTCAGCTAGTGGCTACTGGACCTTCTTCCAACTGACCTGTTATATCACATACCAGTCAAGTTAGCAAGCAGCAAATGGGTTTGTTTCCATCTGTGACAACATGGATAATTTTTTCGCACTATACATTTTGTACATACTCTACACTTTACTTGGTACCTTTGTCTTGTATTGTTTTCTTCCTTTCTTCTTCTTCTTTTGTTTTTCCCGCCTGTCTTCTCATATTTATGCTGTTTGACATCCGGGTCAAAGCCTGGCGCCAGGGACTATGGCGCATGTGCAGAACATCTCAGCCAGTTCAGGACCAGCTAAGGCATATAAACAAAAGAGTAAATTGACCCCCAACCCATTATTTAGGTGTGTTAGTCTGACTACGAGAAATGTCATTTAGTATGATTTCAGTTGGACTAACATGTTTACATGACTTTTAAAAGTCTAGTTTTTACCTGACTAACACAATAATTTGACTTTTTTCTGACATCATGTAAATGTACTGAGTGACATCCCTGAGCTAGCCTAGCCAAGGTGCATTTGAATCTGATTTTCGGAAAATGCAAAGACACCCCCCCCCCTCCAGTGAAAACAGCTCTCTATGACTACCTTTGCAAAGATACAGGTCGGTATAGTCAATGTTGTGGGACATAAGCAGAAGAAGCACACATTTTTGAGTGGAGGTTAACTTTAAATGCCAGTGTAAAAGCACCCATGGACCTATAAACTGCATTTGAGAAATACCGTTATATTGTCATAGCTCATCAGTTCACATCTGTTGATGGTTGACAGTGCCAACAACTGAGGTGTCCCTTTTAACATGTTTGTATTTTTACATAAATTCAACTGCTTGAATCCATCAGTGATGTTATGAGTTGAAACTTTAGTCAGATGAAACAAGTTTTGCTTCAGCAGGTTCAGATAAACTGCAGGCTTTTACACCACCTGCTGCTGACACCTTTCACCACTGCATAGGGCCACAGCATTCACAGTGTTATGGACATCAGCTTTAAGCTTGTCTTTTGACTCTTTTTTTATACTTAAATCCTGATTAATTTGCATTTCATAATAGCACATGAAAAAAATAGTATTGATGTATGTTTTGTGTTTCTGTTTTGTTTTTCTTCCCCTCTGCTATTAGTTCAACTTGAGCTGTGTCCCAATTGCAAACTACACTATCATTTTAAACATTTTTTGTTGTTGTTGTTGTTGTATGTGTGTGTGTGTGTGTGTGTGTGTGAGTGTGTGTGTGTGTGTGGGGGGGGGGTGTCAGTTGAGTGTGATGATGATGCACATTGTAATGCAACAGAAATAAAAGTGAATATTTGCCGGCAGCTTTATGAAGCTGCAGTTTCATCAACATCTGTCTGCATACATGTTGTATCATGAGTATCACATGTTGTTTCTTGCCAGTACAAACAGACTATTGGTTGATAGTATGGGATTGGGACACAGTCTCTGTCTCCTATTTTTCTGACATTGGTCAGTCTTACCTGCTCCCAGTTTGCTGTGTTGTTTTTTTCTACTTTCCCTAAATGCAACTTACTTTAAGCATGCATCAACATCCTGCAGTAAGACTAAAACAAAACCAAATAATAATAATAATAATCCATTCTCAGCCAATGCCATCTCCCTCTGACGTACACCCAGACTGCACGGCCGCTTCATGTTTAAAGACTAACATTACAGATCGATTTGTCATGAAGAAACACATGAGAGAGGCACCTGGCCACCAGTCGAGCGCCTCTCTCAGCAGTGTCTGTTTTATATTGTGTGCATCTGGTTGTAGTGTGTGAAAAATTTTGGCTCTGTTCTTCCATCTTAACATTTGTCATTTGATAGTTTTAACTGGTCATATTTTTTGTATTTATCCAATTGATCACCGCCATTTTGGTTCTGATTATGGTTTTTGGCTTATTACGTATGTTTGGTTTGTTTTTTTGTCAACCAGATACTATTCAAATCAAAGTGTGATTTTTTTTTTATAGAATTAGACTTTTTTTGGATTTGGAACTACTTGAGTGACTAACTTGTGTGTTTTATTTCCCACAGAATGTTTTCCTATCAGTAATTTTGACTTTAAACAGTAAACATTTCAGTTGCACTATCAACTCAACTTAAGGCATTTTATAAACATATGCAAAAGCCCACAAATTAGTGAAGCAGTTTCAGATCCACTTCTTACATATCTTCCGTTTTCCAGATTTTTTAGTAAATCTATTTTTACAAAACAAATTAATTTTTAATTAATAATATTTTGACTGTAAGACAAAAAACAAATGAATTGCATGGCTAAGAAGTTGCAGTTTAGGGTTTGTCAGACTTGTCAGTGTTAGAGTTCTTCTGTTCTTTTCTGTAGATGGGCATGTATATTGCTCATTGTTTGTATATCCCCATCCCTTCCTTACAGCCAAAAGCTCTAATGCCGCCCGACCGCTTCGTACTGCCTTTACATGGACATGGCAACTGACTTACACTGTCACCCTCATCACCCTCATTTCCTATGTAGTATGTTCATAGGTCCCACCCCTTCTTCACCTTCTCCCTTGTCTCTAGAGATATTAAAGTATAATGTCATCCATGCATTCTACAGATCAAATTACAATTTAAGCAAAAACTGTAACATGAATAGATTTTAGATACTATTGAAGTCTATTGGAATGAAAATACTTTTTTTTGTAAAAATGAATTATTTACCAGGAAAAAAAACAAAACATAAAAAACAGAATTATGGTGTTTATTTTTTATGTTATGTGTTGTGGATGTATGTGTTGTTGCCTCCCTGTACCGTCGTGTTTCAAGATAGAACACAATCTACAATGAATTAAAATGATCTGTAACGGTACCAAGTGGCTATCCAACATTCTTACACACCTTTTCTTTTGAAAATTCCTTTCCTCATGCCTGAATCATGCGGGCAATTTGTTGATGTAAGTTGACAATACACAATTTGTATGTTTACACACTGACTTTTTTTTTCTTTGGAGATGCAGTTTGTAAAATGTGTCGAGTGGGACATCTTGAAATGTTTGTTCTTGTGCTGCTTTCAGACACCTTTCACAAGTATTTAAGTATTTAAGCCTTGGAACCCTGAGCAAATTGATTTAATTAATTAATTTCTTTCAAAAACATACTCATTGCTTTCTCAAGTTTTTAAAGAAATCAAGCCTATTTGCTGAGGTCTCAAAGGGATAAAAGCAAAGTAACTGATGAACATGATAGGTGCTATATGTTGCAATTTTCACATCACTGAATTATTTAAAGCTAAAGAAAACACCAGTCATTTAAACAAAGGCCGGTGCTAAATGTTGAAAACCGTCAACAATGCAGCAGTGACGTTGCAACAACGCTGCATTTGTGAACACTACAAGCATGAAACACGCTGCAGTTAGGTGAGGCTGCCTTCACGCAGTGCTGTGTGAAAAAGACCTATAGCTTACAAACTGCATCTCTAATCACACTGTGGGGTCTTTGATGGTGTTTTATTGTTTTGTAATTGTAGAATAAAATTGCCTTTGTTTGATCTACAGAGTTGTGTGCTTGTGAATGTTATATGTTAGTGTTTGTGATAGTGAGTTATTTATTAGTTGACTTTAATTGATACACAATGTGCATCATAGACAAAGTATGCACATGTTGATGAATATCTTCCATGTCAATGGCATTTTGAATGTTCATTTCTGTGATACCAATTTGACTTCACATTCCCATGATAAATGAGTAGAACTCTTTGCACTTCTTTCTAAAAAAATAAAAAGAGGCACCCTTGTCACCAGATGATCTGCTTAATTTGCTCAAAGGTCCTGTGTCACTTTGAAACTAATAGCACAGATGTCACAAAAAAGGAAAAAAAAACACTATTGCAACCAAGTGATTGGATGCCTCCCAGTCAAGTTGCAGTTACACTTTACATCCATGTCTCTCCAGACTCATTTGTAGTCATGACAGTAGACATTGTCACTACAAAGAAGTTACATATTCTAAAACATGAATGCTGCATACACATCTTCCCCTGGCAACACAGAAGATCTATAGAATTGGCAGAGTTTCAAGGTGAATACCCAAGATTAAAGTCACCGATTTAGTATATGAGCAAATGTCTGCCCCTTTGTTGAACTGTGATGTTTTGTGAGGTCACAGTGACCTTGACCTTCGACCGTAAAACACTAAATTCTAATCAGTTTGTTTTCAAGTCTAAGTGGATATTTGTGCTATGTTTACAGAAATTATCCCACAAGAAAGGGATGATTGTACAGATCAATGGACAGACAACCAAAAACCCCAAACCCATTTTAAACATGGTACTGCTGCATGGCATGGAGAGATAAAAATAATTTGTATTTTATTATCCAAGTTGTTAAACACCTCATAAAGACACTGTGCAGAGACTTAAGAGCTACAGATACAACTTGTAAATGGGGAAAATACAGCACAACATGATTACAGGGTACGTAATATGGTCATT
The DNA here is from genome assembly GCF_026936395.1 of Plectropomus leopardus. Lineage (NCBI taxonomy): Eukaryota > Metazoa > Chordata > Actinopteri > Perciformes > Serranidae > Plectropomus > Plectropomus leopardus. Next base: position 34,776,409 of record NC_142189.1, on the reverse strand, counting down.
TGAAGCCTTTTGTTGTTACTGAATTGCCATTCTGGGTAAATAACTGAGCCCAGCTCTGTTAAAGAGGATTTCAACTGTAAAGTAGCCGTGCCTCCATGTTACATCCTCTGTTTTTAATTAATATTGAAAAAGCAGACAGTCTATAGTTCACAGTCCACAGCAATTTAAATGGAGTACAACTAATAACTGGCAAACTATTCAAAGAAGACAATACGTATATCTTACAGTCATATGTGTTGAGATATTTGTTGTGATGTAATGATATTTCAGATATTATGGTGCAGAAACACATCTGTACTAAGCCTGGGCGGTATGTTATGTCATATCTTAATACTTTATTGAAGACACACACACACACACACACACACGTGCACGCACACACGCACACGCACAGCCCCACACCCCCACCCCCAGTTGAGTGAGGTACTCACTTTCAGCTTTTTAGACCAATAAATACACGGTAGAAATCCACAAAATGTAAGAAAAGGAATATACTCGCTCTGATTTTTCCTACTGAACAGAGAAATACAGAGTCACAGAAGACTGATGAAGCTTAATTGTTTAATTAACTCATCATTAAACACACCTCATTCAAACTTGACAAAAATAAAAGAAAAACTCAACCAAACCGTTTTGGTTACTCTTGTCATTCCAATGTTTCAACATTCACCAGCTCCAGTTTGGTCAAGATAAATTCTTAATTTACCAAGTAACACGTAAAAAAACATGTCATTTTTCCACACAGTCTCTCTCTGTCTGCTGCTACTGGAAAGAGGAGTGCTTGTATTTATGATGGGACTGAAAAACAAGAGGCTAACTGCCAAATTACGATGTTGAAAACATTCACTCAGTACATGGTATGACATCTTTGACTCAGGCTAATGGTTCACAAAGGGTGAGCATTCAGGTGACTTTGCTCTGCCATTGACATGGTGTGAATTTAAAGTGATGATCATTTGACAGCTTTTTCTTGGTCACAGAGCTGCTCTTATCATTATCACTTGTTGAATAAAAATGAATTATAAATACATTTTTGTTCCTGATGCCATCAACATTTGGATGAGAACTAAAGTAAACTAAAATGATCAGTGTTCTCTGTTATGTGAGAGAACCTCTTTGTAATCTAGGTAGATAACTAGTCTGTTGATCTTTCACTATCTGGAATACTTTTTCATAAAATATCTGCCCAAATTTGAGCCTGACTTGTTGATGCAGTAAAAATAAGTAACTAGAAATGACTGTTTGTACAAATATTGATAAAACTAATATGCAGAAATGTTATGGTATCTTATTTTTATCTTATTCACTTTTGTACAACAGTTCAACTATTTAACATCATACATAACCAACTTTTCTCTCACTGAAACTGAACCTGAACTGAACTGAAACTGAAACAGGCTGAGATTACTTACCTCCAGAACAGCTCTGTATCTGAGTAATGGCTGTAGAAGTACAACTACAATGACCACAGAACAGCAAAAGGTTTAAGATGACTGAGCAGTGACACTGCTGTCAGTCAGACATTTCTATTGTGATAGAATCTGTTGTTTGAATCATTCCTTTTACTTGATCATAATTAATTCACATGCTGTGAAAGGAAATGTTTTTAAGTATTAGAAGTTTTCAGTATTGTCAACAATAGTTGGGGACAATAGGTTATCAATAACTGTACTATCTTTTGACTGCAACAAGTCTGCTGAATACATTTTATTCGATTTATTGTATTTCAGAAAAAAAAAACATTTACTAATTTGATAGTACTTTCCATTAGAAATGTCTTCAGTGATATTGAGAAAGAATCAAGTACTTCAACATAGCAAAGGAACTAAATTTGGAGCAAATTTTGCTCGAATTTTGCCTCGTCCTTGCACATACATCTTAAACCTTTTGAATTGTATATCAGATTTAAACCAATTTTCCTTTCTTTTGTCTTATTGAGCAGTCATAAAGTGATATACCAAGTTTCTTTTCATGGATTTGGGTTTAGCTGTTGGCTGTTTTGTTGTTCTGTCCAGTTGTGTTTTGTTAAGTATATTTCATAAATCCTTGCCCTGCCCTCTAACATGCCTGTCTCTCTCCAATCCTAGGAGTTGAATTAGTCATCCCAGTACTTCAGGATCCATTAGCACACCCCTCTGTAGCTCCTCGTGCACCCTTCATTCCCACTCCCTCAACCCACCACCCACTCTTCACCATTATTGAGACCACCAAAGAGTCCCTGTCCAAGGCCACTGAGGCGGGGGTACCTTGCTTGTCGGACCGAGGCAGCGATGATTGTGATGATGATGGCTTGGTGATATCGGGGTATGGCTCTGGGGAAGCGTTCAAGTCTAACCTGCCCCCTACTGATGATGAAGATTTTTACACGACCTTCTCCTTGGTAAAAGATAAGACCTTATCCACGTCAAGCTTTGAAGGTGGCTACAAAGCTCACACGCCCAAGACTTTTAGACCTAACAAACCATCAATCTCCAGACGCGGTAGGACTACCACTACCGCTGTACCACTAACCGCCGACCAGAGCCGCACCACCGCCACCTCTGCCTCCACCGCAACCCTCCACAATGCTCCGGCCAAACAGCCGGCCAAATGAATTACCGCGAGCTAAAACCCCAGCCCGTCCTAGTGTTGCTTCCATTGCCCACATCCTTTGAGGTAGACAGCAGCAAACTGAGGGGCCCATTAATAACCTCCCCAATGTTCCATAATATACCCACAGCACTTCCCACAGAGCCGGGCGTCAGGCGAGTTCCAGGGCCCTCGGAAGTGGTCCGTGAATCTAGCAGCACCACCGGGATGGTCATCGGAATAGTGGCGGCCGCTGCCCTGTGCATCCTCATCCTTCTGTATGCCATGTATAAGTACAGGAACAGGGATGAAGGCTCCTACCAGGTGGACGAGAGCAGGAACTACATAACCAACTCAGCTGTGCAGAGCAATGGCGCTGTGATAAAGGACAAACAGCAGAGCTTGAAAGGCAGTAACAAGAAACAAAAAAATAAGGATAAGGAGTATTACGTGTGACTGTGAGACTTTTGTGAACACGAGAGAGCGAAGAAAGAAAGCACTAAGAGAACATTTACAAATCAGTTTCCTTGCAAGGAGCTATGACAAATGATGGTATAACATGGAACTTGAATAATCTCATACTGTGCTGAGTAGTTGAACTGAAGATATGTACTGTAAAATAAAGCACACTTACTATTGTAAGCATACTGACAAGGCTAAATAGCAACTTTAGAGACCTTACTCTTCTATCTGGTCAGAGATGTTATCAGTATAGAAATGTTTCACAGCTACATCATTCTCCTAAGTGACTTTTAGAGCTATGTGATCCTTGGCATTCAACAAAAAACTTTTTTGTAAAATTGTTAATTACAAAAGGCTCATAATCTTATACATTTTCAGCATGTAAGTAGTATTAACAAGAGGGGGTCAGGCACACCATTATTGTTAAAGTAAAAAAAGGACTCTTGTTGTATTCGAATATGACAATTTTCTATGGTTTATACATAATAGAAGTGTGGTGTCTAACTTATTTTTGCTTTAAGCAAAAGGGGAAAAAATGACAAAAGAACAGCAAGTGAAGAAAACTGTCTGTGTATAAAATGATCAAATCGCCATGGGCAAATCTCCGATAATCTATTTGCTCTGGCATCTGATTCACCCCAATTATTCTCACTGTTTGACAAAGTGACTCACTTTATGGAAAGAAGTGGTCGGTTTTCTATTAAAAAGCAACTGATAGTAAAATGCATGCCATACTAATTCTACAGTAAAGTCCAGTACAGTCAAAGTCCAGTGTGCAGTGTTCGACTTGGACCATGTTCTCTTAATTATTGCCAAACAGTTCTTCATTATCAGATCCAAACGTTGCCCCTCTCCTCTTTTTGAACCCCTCAAAAATGTTAACGATGGAAAAAAAACAATCTGTTAAAAAAGGTCTATTAATGATGCACAGCCAATGGTGGTTTTATCTTTTTGCAAAACTGTATGTGAGTTCATTGCCTGTCGTTCTCTTTTTCTATGGAGGTGTCAGGAGGAAGACGAATGCAGTACTACAACACTGTTAACAAATGTGTATATAGAAATAAATCAAATGTTGAAAGTGTGGATTCTATCTGCTGTCACAGTCAGCTGTTAAAAAAAAAAGAAATTTGTTTACATATTTTATTAAATGCTAGCTGTTGTACTTTGTAGGTAGGAAATTGTACATATACCATGACAGTTGTAATTTTTAGTACCTCTACTGTACAGACTGAACATAATGGTTTATCAGCGTATTTCATGACAGAATCTATTAACTGTTAATTTACATGGAGAAAAACTTTAATCAGAATGTGGAAAATCATATTGATATTTCATAAAGAATAGAATGTATTGTTAGCCTAGAGATCTAACCAGAGATGTTTCTAAAGTTGCATGAATATTTAACTACTTGCACTTGTCCTACAAATACAAGGTGCCCTTCCCTCTGTATCATGGCTTTCTTGTTCTGGGTTACACTAGTGAAATTTCTATATGAAAGAGAATAAAGTCAGAGTTGTGACAAATACAGAAAGACAAAGAGGCTACAATGGGTGAGGGTTCACAGTCTTAAAGAGCTAAAGTGGTGAGGGTTTTTTGTTCTTTTTTATGTAAGACTGGTCACCTCAGATCATTGTCTTGTCAACTTTTTTATCATGAGTTACAATGTTTATTGTTCTTTTATGTTTCCGTTCTTCCATGGTCATTTATGGACGAGGAGGTGCAGTGTTCTTATGCCTGAAATTCACATATTTATGTTTCATGACATTTTTTTCATCGGTTTCATAGATAATAAAACATTCTTTTTTTTCTCTGAAATCATATTGTAGTCCTTTGATAAATCAAATTATCCATGGCAATATGGTACCACTTTGAGGGAAACCTCATTCTCACCACAGAATCATTTTAGAGAGCAGAAAAGAGAAAAGGAGGCAGCTTTAGAGCCCCTGAAAACTTTCAAATCTCAAAACATTTAACAGTAATGACTAAATTAGCAACAATCAGTGTTTAGCTAATCTGCTTCATCAGGATTATAAGGCTGTGGTTTGGTCAGATATGTATGAGACCGAATCACATTGTGATATGTGTGAATCTCTACCAATTAATCTCCAGGGGTAGATGGCCTCCTTGTAATTTTAAATTTAAGGATTTAACAGTCTCTTTGTACTACCTTTAATCAAGGTACTTGAACAAGGCAGAAAGGACCAATGTTTTCCAGACTCCTGCTACCAAACTATTATTACAACAATTTACAAGAAAGATCCACTAAAATGTGTTTCCAACAGGCCAATCTCTCTCCTTAACACAGATTATAAAATGGTCACTAAAAGGATATCTAAGAGATTGGAGATATATCTCTATCTCCCCTGCTCGTAAATCTGGATAAAATTGCCACTGTAATTCATAGATTGTCCTCAAATAATTTAATGTGAGTGTTTAACATATTAATTTTTCTAGTAGAAATGAAATACTAAGCCTGGCAGTTTAGCTTAGTACTGAAAAGGCTTTTGATTTAGTCTAATGACCAGTATTTCTCCATGTGTTATTTGGTTCTGGGTCTGTGTTCTTTGATATGATAAAATGGATGGACCCCAGGAAGGGTAGCTTTCCCCAATATTTTTTCATCTCTATAGGATCCAACCCTAAGTGAGGTTGTTTAAGGCTGACCCTGTTACTGTTACTGTTTTTACTGATGACATTATCCTATAACAAACTTAATATTTAATATAAGGTCAATTTTGATAAAAATGCAATTCTGCCACTATCTGTATGTAACTGTAATAATGTCAAACACAGGTTCCCTTTTTTGTGGTCTCCTATGGGCTTTAAATGTTGGGGTAACCTAAATTTAAAGCAACTGTGAAAACCTTTACAGTTTTAACTTGTTGCAGATGTTGGGAAAGAGTCAAAAGATTTGCCACTTACCTTAGTGGGTAGGAATCAATGCTATGAAACTGAAAGGCCTGCCTAGGTTCTTACATATTTTTCAGTCACTTTCAATCAAAGTCCCATCAATATTTTGTTTTCCTCTCTCAACAATTAATCAAACAGTTAATCTGGAATCGTGATACTCCAAGAGTGGACAAATCAACTCTAAATTATGTCCAGGAAGGGCTGAAACTCCTCACTTTCCAGAGTATCACCATGCCGCTTAATCCAGTTTTTTGGCACAGCTGTTTACTAAAGGCCCTCTTCCTTATGGCTCAACCTTGAAAGAGATTAGAGATTAGAAAATAAAAAAGAGATTAACACTACAATAGGACACCCTTTAATCATGCAGTCAACTCAAATTTGATAGACTGTATTCTGTATTATCTGTTCAAATAAAAGGGATTCCTTTCTCCTAAAACTCCTTAATGGAGAAACAGATTGCTACCAAAGAGCTTTTAGAATAGTAAATTCAGATTATGGTCTGATGAAAGCATTAGTTTCCTCAGTTACTGCTATGAGGAAGGAATCTTTATGGCATATGGAATAGTTTAAACAAAGATTGACAAATAAAGATTTCTTCTTTCTTCTGCAACTATGTGACTTTATTAGTGTCAACTACAGGGGCCGGTGGAATTTAGTCTCTATGACACCTGTGGAACATCTGTGCCATGCTGACCTACCATTCTTAAAAATGATCTGTAATGATGATCTGTAGTTATTCAAGCTCTTATGTTGAAACTGTTAATACCTGATTTGGACAGGTTCAAACTTTGAAGATAAACAGATCTGGGAATAAATCTGGATTGGAAACTATTGGGTGGTTTGTGCAGAGATGGTGTTTTAAACTCTATTTATGGATTAATTCAGTTTAACTTTCTTCATTGGCTCTCTATCAGCCCATACAGACTTCACAAATATAAATCAATACCATCCCTTCATTTTAGATGTATCTTAGATGAGAGAACATTTCTACATTCTTCTTGGGAGTGCCGTAAACTTCAGGGGCCATATTCACAAACATTCCTAGAATACTCTCAGAGAGCTCCTAACTTAGCATAAGTCATTTCTAGCGAGGAGCACCTCTAAGAGAGGGAGAGACAGAAACCTATACCTTTGTAAGGAGGGGTGGTTGACCCCTTTGCTGGGTATGACACATTGATTTATTAGATATGATTGGTTGCCCTTTCGTGAGCCTGTGAGGTGTGGATACCCAGTGGAAATGAAATGAACGCCATTGCAATAAGAGACTTTAATCAAATCAAATCAAATCTTTATTTGTATGGCACTTTTCATACAAAGAGTAACACAAAGTGCCTCACAGAGATTAAAAACAATAACAGAAATGAAAAACATCAATGAAAATCAAGAAAAATACAGACAGCCTGACCCTCCCACCCCCACCTAGACGTACGCAACAACACACACACAATCATGTAGAAATTCCCAAACATATTCATAAAGGCACCCGAACATCCACCCTTACCACCCACACACACGCACACATACACCAACACACACCAATTGTTACTAAAGAGACATGGCTAGGCACTGAGACCTGAGGCGGGGAGAAGCTACCTTTGAGGCCAACCTCACTGAGAGAGGTCACGGTCCAGCACCGCCGGGGCGCCGCCACAGAGACCAGCCCAACCCGGGCGGACAGGAGTGCCCGCACCAAGATGCCGAGCCCTCTAGCCACCCGGGCCGAAACAGTCCACGGTACAGCACCCCCAATGGTGGACCAGAGACCACTCCCAGTCCGGTAGGCCCCGATGAGGAAACACTGGAGCTAAAAACTAACACAATAAAATAAGGTAAAGAACATAAAACCTAAGAACGTAAGGGACTGAAACAGTAAAATAAGACAAAGAATACAAGTGCACAGTAAAATAGATTAAAGGTTATAACCGCTAATAATTAGATAGATAAATAAATGGGAGACTAAAACAGTGGGATAAGATAAAATAAAAAAGGAGAATAAATAAATAAATAGTTAGTTAGTTAGTTAAAAGCCTGATTGAAAAGATGGGTCTTGAGCCTCTTTTTAAAAACAAGCTTTAGTTGTTATTGTGATCTCTGTGCTGATGGCAGGTTAAGACAGAGCCAAGTCATCACTGCTGCACTGTTGCATTTTTCCAGTTGCCCAATATCTTAGAGTTGTGATCACTTCATTTATGGTGTTGTCCTGTTATGCACAGCTGTTTGCTGAGTTTATTATCATTAAATTGCCTGAAAATGACACCAGGGGCCGTATTTACAAAGCGTCCTCTTACAAAAAGTTGCTTGTAGTGACAAAGTTCTATAGAAATTCTTAGAATTAGGACATTTTCTAAAAAAATCCCCTTTAGAGTTAAGACTAGGTACTGCTAAAGATAAAAGTAATTCACAAAGCATCTCAAAGGAGAAATTCACTATGTTGTAAATGGAATGTCCCATCAGTGATGATGATAAATGCAGTCAGTTGTAATTCTACAGTGTGTGCTGTATTGACAGAGAATTTCCTTCTTGCACAGCCTTCAATGCTACACAGTGCCTACATTTGCACGGATGCATGCATCTGAGCTCATGGCGCTCAACTCCCAAATATTCCCAAACCTGCCCCTGGAGGTGGCCGTCTCCAGCATGGCTTTGCTTACAAAAAGTAAAGGCGTCCGAAATGTATTACTTCAATGTTCAATTAGAACACAGGAAAAAATGACAGAAATATAATAACACTAATGCACTTGTAGCAGTATGGCTGTAGCTGTGCGGTGCCTCTTAAGACCTAGCGTACACATGCGTGGACATCACATTTTAGGTGATATTACCATAGTAGTTAATTCTGCTTACTTGGGGCCTTATGGCCAAGTATGTGACTACTTACGCTACCACCCAGTGGTGACAGGAGAGTACTACACACTACCGGAAGAATTCAAAATGGCGACAAGCACGAGGAAAATTTCTGCGGGTCACTCCAAAACAAAACATCGACAAGGTAAGAAGTCCAATTTATATTTCATGTCTTATTTTTGTTAAGATATGCATATAAGCATTGTAGGTTTGCCATGGCATGCAAATTTGACAAAAATTAATAAAAATAATGATCTAGAATGATGCTAAACATGATGTACACGTATGTGTACAGAGGGACTTAGCTTGGTTAAAAATGCTAATCCGTTAGCAAAAATGCGCCCAGGAATAGCAGCTATAAATATGCTTATAGCTAATTCCAGTGCAGCTAAAAAACTGTACATTGTCTCAGTGAAATAAATAAACAAATAAATACATATATACATAAACTACATGGATTTGTGTTTGATTTTTTCATGATTTTATTTTCAGAGCGTTTTTCTGTGGAAAGAGCACTGGAGCTAATCTGGCTACTTGATGGAGACAAGTCAGATTTGGATAATTTGTCTGACAACGATGATGCCATCCTGGATGCTGATTATCATCCCCCACCACAGGTTCAAAGCAGCAGTGAGGATGACAGTAGTGATGAAGAAGACCCCATTCCCACTGAGCACAGCAGGGGACGTAAACGTCTCCGTTGTGAAAATAATGGTTAGCAAAGACCCAGTGGATATTAGTTTACTTTAGACAGTTGCAGCTTCAAGGCTAGGTGAAGGATTGGGCGGAAAACATATAGACACAGCACCATTCAATGTTTGTAGCAGTGTGCTAATTTACTTCACTTGTTGACAGATTCAGGGACAGGGACAGGGAAAGGTACAGGTTCAGACTATGACGCCAGATCCCACACTCCCAGACGTCGTCGTCAAACACAACGGATTGAACCTGATGACTCAGATAATGGCCCAGAAGAGCCAACACCAGGACCAAGCTCTCAGGGACAATCCAATAAAGGTATTTGTTTTTATTTTGGCACACCTTGAAGATAAATCTTCAAATTTCTTAGAAACGTCCACTCAGATTTAACTTTGTTATGCACCAATACACCTCAGTGAATTGCCTGCATGGGTAAATGTGTAACTTTCTTTGCACTAAGTGCTATTTTTATTCTGATTCTGATTATGCAGGACGTGGAATGCGCTGGAGGGCTACTCCATTGACGCCAAACCTTGCCAAGTTTGAACATGAGGACGATACTGAGCAGGACAGACATGGCTGGTCCCCACTAAACTATTTTGAACAGTACATAGACAAAGATTTGATGAAAATTATTTCAGATTGCTCTAATGCTATGTCACTAGCCAGGAGTGGGGACCCACTCAACACATCAGTAGATGAGATTTACCATTTTTTTGGTGCCTGTATTTTGATGTCCTGTGTCCGATACCCAAAAATCAGGATGTACTGGTCCAAAGCCTTGAGATTCACTGCCATCACTGATAGATTCACGCGCGACAGATTCTTCAGACTGAGGAAATCATTAAAAGTGCTAATTGATGATGATGTGCCAGAAGACCTGAGGAGGAGTGACAAATTCTGGAAGGTGAGGCCTTTTCTGGATCGGATTCTGCAAGGCTGCAGGTCTCAGACTCGACCTGAATGCGTATCAATAGATGAGCAGATGATACCTTTCACAGGAGCCTGTCCATGTAGACAGTATCTGCCAATGAAGCCAAACCCAGTTGGCATAAAGAACTTTGTTTGTGCTACAGCAGATGGTATTGTGCTGGACTTTGATCTGTATCAAGGTGCAGGTGCACTGCTTGAGCAGGTTGAAGAACCAGAGGGTCTGGGTTTGGGAGGCTTAGTCATGGCTCGTCTGTGTCAAACTCTGCATCGTGGCACAAAAGTGTATTGTGACCGGTTCTTCACAAGCATCCAGTGCGTGGAACAACTGATGAAGAAGGAGCTGTACGTGACTGGTACAGTAATGAAAAACCGGGTCGCTGCAGCAGTGCAGAAGTTACCGGCTGACATAACCATGAAAAACACAGGAAGAGGTACTTCAGCAGAAGTTTCCACTGAAGATGGAAAGTTGTGTGTAGTGAAGTGGTACGACAACAAACCAGTACTGATGATGTCTGCTGTTCATGGTACACAGCCCGAAGACACCTGCCAGCGCTGGGTCTCGCGACCAAGCATTGTCCGTGAGTATAACCTCAAGATGGGTGGAGTTGACTTGGTTGACAGAATGATCAGCTACTATCGCATTAGCGCTCGTACTAAGAAGTGGACAGTGCGAATGCTTATGCACTTCACAGATCTGGCTTTAGCCAACAGCTGGATACTGTACCGCAAAGACCTCACAACATGCGGTGCACCAAAGAAGAGCATCATGCAGTTCCTTGAGTTCCGTATGGAAGTAGCTACCACCCTCTTGGCCCAGCATCACAGTCAAGAAGACGATGCAGAATTTTCAGAAGAGGAAGAGGAAGAAGACAATCCAAAACAAGGGAAAAAACGTCCAGTGACTACAGTGCCCCATGTCTCAGTCCGCAGGAGGGCTAATGCACATCTCCCTGAAATGATCAGCCTGAAGAATGCAGCGCGCTGCAGAGCAGCAGGCTGCACTGGGAGAACCAGAGTGCGTTGCGCGACCTGCAAGGTGTTCTTGTGCTTGCAAGCCGATCGCAACTGTTATACAGCCTTTCACACATAGTTGTGTACATGTTTCTAAGGGAAAAGGGCGTTCTTAGTTTTTTTCTTGTTTTTTTTTTTACATTGCAAATGCAAAATGCTTTGAATGTTTTATACTTTGTTATAGGCATATGATGTCTTCCTGAAACTGTTTGCAGCATTTCAAATGAGCCATATTGTAGCTGTGAGTGTCCAAAAGGGGCATTTTTTGTTTTATTTTGTTTTTTGCACTATGATGTTCAAAACATGTTAAAAATATGTTTGTATGTGTTATTAATATGCAACAGTGACAATGCAAATGCTTTGAATGTTTTATATTTTGTTACAAGCATATGATGTCTTACTGTAGCTGTGACTGTCCAAAAGGGGCAAAAATATTGTTACTTCATTTTGTTTTTTACACTGTGATTTTCAAAACATGTTCAAAAATATGTTTGTATATGTTATTTATACATGCAAAGGCAGTCAGGGAAAAAAATGCTGTGTTCAGGGTGGTAATAAAAAATTTTCCACTCTATTACACAAAGGTGACTTTATTGTGTTCTAAGGAAATTCGGACCTAGTGTCCACATATGTGGACATCATTTTTCTCTAAAACTACACCATGTAAAAAGATGATGATTAGTTTTTATACTTATCAGGGTCCAATAAGCCCAAATAGCAAAGAGATATAAAAAATGCATATCAAACAAGAGCTCAGGTCTTCCTCTCCCTTGTCGGCGTTAATCGCCGGGCGGTGAGTGTCTCTCTCCTGCACCTCATCTCGCGTGCTGCAGCGTGGGAGAGTGATCTGCGGTCTGCCACGTTTGTAATTATGCCACTGTGGCGCAGAGTGCTTCTCTTCCTCACTTTGTGATGCTCATTCAACTCCTGACGGTATGTAGACATCGTGATGCCAAGTTACTGGCATAGTTAATTTTTAGATCCTAACATATGTCTTTCAATGGCAGGGTACACGTGTGTGCGATCCTCTCCACCAGCTCTAACTCCACCTCCCTCGCATGCCCCGTCGGCCTGCTGCTGTTTTGCGTGCCTGTTTGTGTGGCGATTGTTTATTCCCATTCATCCGACTCTACATCTCCAACCGTGCTGTTGCTGGCACTCATTAAGGTGATTGCTGTCCCTACCCTGGGCTGTGCATATCTTAACCTTTTACTAAGCATGGACTGATGTTTATTAGTAATAGTTTCTTTTTCTTTACTATTGTGTTGCATGTGTACTGGGGTTTAGTTACTTTTGATAGTTGTTGTTTTATTTCTTTGCTTTATGTTTGGGTTGTTTTGCATGTTTATTTTGGTTTACTTATCCTTGATTATTTTTCTTTGGTTGCCTTGCATGTTTATTTGGGTTTATCAGTTTTGATGAATTCAAGATTATTTCTGATTATCTTTGTTTGCTTTGGGTTGTTTGACAGTTTTCTTTTGTTTGCATGTGTTGGGTTTTGTTAAGTTATATGGGTTCATTAATTTAACCCTGATGTAAAACCCAATTTAGTTATTTGCCTTTTTCTTTGTGTATTTTGTGGGGTTTGCTTAGGGGTGAGTGCGTGCGTGGTGTGTATGTGTGTATAACGATTTTATTGAACTGTGTTAAGCAAAATAATATATTGTTAAATAAAAATTAACTTAATTTTTTACGCCGGACCCGGTCTCAAGCTTTCATAGTATAGTATAATTCTCCAGGTGAAATTCCTGGGGTGGCATTGTCGGTAACTGATAATCAGTTTGTCAAATACTAATTCCTCTAATAGCGGTTTGGGTGTGGTTGGCCTGATCAAAATTCTCTTCAAAAGAATTATTAAACAGCCCCCCCCCCCCGTCTCCACACACTGTCAACAACAAACATGCCTTATTGTAAGCTGTGTGTCACCACTGCAGCCAAGAGCTTTGACTGTTGGCCAAAACTCAGCGTTAGGTGACAAAATACTCATTCAGTGATCATCTGTCCTCTCAGTCAGCTGGTTGTTTTTTCCATTTTATCTTCAGATCCTGAAGAAAGTCTCCAGTGTGTTTCCAACCGCGACTGACTAGTGTTTCCCACAGAATAACAGTGCAACTATGGCTGTACGTGTGTACATGTGTGGCAGTACATGTGTGGCAGTACATGTGTGGCGGTACGTCTGGCGGTACATGTGTGGCGGCACATGTCTAGCGGTAGCTGACAGCTATCATATAATCATATCATTCTGTGGTCTCACTCTAAAATTGCCAATATCCAACATTTTTGGGTTACCTGAATGGAGCACAACAAGAGTTTCCATTACTTCTTTTTTTCTTCCGCAGTAACTTTCACATTAATCATCCCTTCACAGCTGATCAGATCACTAGTGGATGAGAGGAACTGTTTGCAGATGTTTTTAAGTGAAAGAAAAGTTTTAGACCCTGCATAATGAACAGTTAAGTTGCTCTTTCAGTACTCCTGACATTCTGCTGAGATGTCTCTGCCTCAAGTACACTATAAATAACTCAACAGTAGCCTATATATATTGTAACAGCGCTCTTGATTTAGAGCTCAGCTTCAAAACTCTAGTTGTGGTGCCCGCTACAAACAGATGAATGTTAATGATGCAAAACTTTCATGCATAGGAACATGCACACAGACTTTCTCCGGTGCATGACTGAGTCAGCCAGCACACTGTAAAAGATATCCTGCTAAAAATATCTGCACTCATAATGAATGATGCCATTCTCACCAGTTGACATGCAGCTGGTTTGTAATGCAAGACAAGAAGGAAGAGTTGTTTTTGGATGCGTGCAGAGCACGGCCCCTGGATGCACAGAGGTGAAGACTAGAAATACAAGCTGAAATAGCTCGTAGTTCTATAACGTCTGATTGTGGAGAAGGGGGGCAGAGTGATCTCACCTCTGCACCAGGACAGGAGCTAGTAACAACGCCATAACGAGGTCAATGTAAAACGTACAGCCAGAAAGATGTGACAATGGGCAGCAGGGGTGTGATGTTTTGACGATGTGTTTGTGTATGACCCACTGTGGCTTAAAAAGCACCTGACAGTATAGTGGATAATACAAAGAAGAACAGCAGCGGTAAATATCTCTAAACTGGGAAAAGGGAAAAGAGAGCTCCTCATCCTGGGAGTGGAGGACGAGATCAGCTGCCATATCACAGAGATGGTACATGATTGTGATTGACATGTTATGCCAGGTCAAGTCAAGTCAATTTTATTTATAATGCCCATTTTCACAAAACACGGTTTGCCTAGAGGGCTTTACAGTATACGACATCCCTCTGCCCTTAGACCCTCACATCACTTAAGAAAAAACCCCTGAAAAAGAACCTTTGTAACAGGGGAAAAAAGGAAGAAACCTCAGGAAGAGTGGCAGAGGACGATGAGGGATCCCTCTTCCAGGACAGACAGACGTGCAATAAATGTTGTAAATAACAATTGAATTACAATTATGACAAAAAGGAAAGAGACAGAGAGAGGGGAAGAGAGGGGGAGAGAGGGGAAGAGATGCATAGCAATAATGGAAACAGACGCATGTCATTTTAAAATAAAGATAGGTGTAAAATTATGAAATGGACTCTATGATAATATTGAAGGTGTTGATAAGTATTATATGTATACTGATAGTGGAGGCGTAGCTCATAAGTATTTTAGTAAGTACTGGCTACCTACAGGGTAATTTAGAGGAAACATGTCTGAAGTTATCTTCTAAGTCTTTTGTGAAGTTTATTTTCCTCTAAAGTACCCCGTAAGTACTGGGTACCTACAGGGTACGCTATATGGCTATATGGTCTGCTGGCAAGAATTATTTATTATATTATATTTATTTATTATTTTTATTTAATTATAAATGAAATGTAATTCAAGTTTAACTGGTTATGTAAGTGTAAATTTAAAACTGGAGCACACAAGACCACCAGATGGGCTACTTCTAAATAAATACTATTGTAATTTCTTAAAATCAATGCAAGTCTCCTCTGTTCCCTTTTATTGCCCTGTACTTACAGAGTACTTACCTTGTACTTCCGAAATACTTACCATTTACTTACACAGTATTTACAGGGGCGCGGGCTGGATTATGAAGTGTCCACTGTTCCCCCTTCATACCCTGTGATTATATAGTAACTTCTCTGTACTTACATAGTACTTACAGGGGCACGGGCTGGATTATGGCGTATCCACTGTTCCCCCTTCTTGCCCTGTAATTACATATTATTTACACTGTACTTCCACAGTACTTACAGGGTTGCAGGGTGGATTATATAATATCCACTGTTCCCTTTTCTTACCCTGTAGTTACACAGTACTTATCCAGTACTTCCACATCATTACAGGCTGGATAGATTATCCACAGTTCCCTGTTCTTTCACTGTACTTACATAGTTGTGGGCTGGATTATGGAGTATCAACTGTACCCTTATCTTACCCTGTTATTACACAATTTTTACTTTGTACTTACAAAGTACTTTTCCTGGAGACTCTTAAATCTGAAGAATCTTGTGTGTGTTTTGTAACCAGCCTGGAGGTCATCAGAGTACTTAAATATATTAGGACAAGTGTCTAGATTTGTAGGAGGGATTGAAAGAGAATGACAGACGCATAAATCAACTGGAGTCACAGGGTGCACTTTCACTTTAAAGTTGGCTATATTAAAATGTAGGCAAAAATCAAAGGGTCCCTCTTTAATCAAGAAAAAATAAATAAAGCTTCTTGCGGTAGATACCATAGGAATGCATTCAGTACATCAACAACTGTTTAAACAGTGCTTCACAACCAGAACACATAACATAAATCCAATTTAACTGGTTGTTTGACATAACTAAATTGCAAGTAAGGAAAATTGTCTCCAAGAGTTCAGGATTCCTGCTTCCGGTCCTTTAAGTTCAACTATGGTCCTTTATTGCAGTCAGTTCAGCAAGCTTCAGACAGAAATGGTAGTGTCAGTTTCAGTTTTAATTTGTCAGTTTTTCATCAAAATGACAAATGTGACCTTCAACAGACCTCCCAGGGCATAGAATGGGTGGTTCCCTCCTCCAGCAAAAGATGATCTCCAGCTCCTCTGAATAAGGAATTGGTCAGGTTGAATGGTGGCTCGCCATCTCCTTCGTCAAAAAGAGTTCAAAGTCCAAAATCTAACAATGTCTCCGGGCTATCTCAAAACCTAGCCTGTGTAAAAACAAGGCTGTTACTCCTTTGATTCATCCCATCCAAATCCTCTATGGCATACTGAATATCACATCAAAATTCTCAAAAACTACTGTTACACAATAACGATATATATATATATATATATATCGTTATTGTGTAACTACATATTGTGTATTAACTACACAGCATCTCTTGTGTGGAACATTTCATCCCTTTTTATATCAATCATGAATTATGTTTAGCTTTTTTACCACAAAATATGATTATTTAACATTTTAATATCATTTAAACCACAAATTATGACTATTTAACATTTTAACAATGAAAGTGACATGTGTTTCCTTTAAAATCATAGTCTGAATAACAGCACCAACATCATGTATCTTGTGCACGTAACACACACATTTGTATATTTAGTTTTAGGTGCACCTATTCAGGTTTCTCTTTTCTTAAACACACTATAAATTATTAGCATACAACTTGTTTTTAATGATTTCAGTCAGGTTATCAATGCAGAAATGTGCAGCTTTCAGTAGAGCTTTAACACTTAATATCACAGCAGTAAGTATAATGTGCCCTTCAGTGAGGAAAACAGAGGTTTTCTGCAGCGCCGTGTGTCTACAGACAACACTTGTTAAGTAGTTAGCCTCCGTGCTAGCTCAACTCACCAATATGCTGCCAAACACGACACATTGCTGGTGCACAGGTCCTGGTTTACTTCCTCCACTTCACAAATGCCGCTCAGTATTTCTAGCAAAATTATCCACCACAATTACTTTCATCTGGTTTCGGACTCACACAGCACTCATCCAAACTTAGTGGTTCTCTGTGTACAACCGAACTACATGGATGGGTGGGACTTATTTTCCCCCTGTCCAATAGGAAAACTCTGTTGCTTCATTTAATCAATGAGAATTGAGAGAGAACTCTGTTATTTAATTTTTATTGCCACTATTATTTATTGTTTAATGTGTCAGTTACAATAACTTTGCTCACATTTGATTCTCATAAGTTAAATGAAGCAATGCAGTTTTCCTATTGGACGGGAAAAATAAGTCCCACCTATCCACCTTCAAGTTGGGTTGTACAGAGAGAATTCCCATGTTTGGTTGAGTGCTGCGAGAGTCAGAAACAAGATGAAAGTAATGAGTGGTGGTGGAGAATTTTGGTAAAAATGCTGAGCAGAACCAGAGACGACCTTTGTGAAGTGGAAGTGAACCAGGACCTGTGCGCCAGGAATTCACATCACTTTTGGCAGCAAATTGGTGAGTTTGGCTGAGTGGAGGCTTTACCCTCCACTGAGCATCACATTACCCTTACTGCTATAATATCAAGTGTTAAAGTTCTAGTTAAAGCTGCATATTTCTGCATTGATAACCTGATTGAAATAATTAAAAACAAGTTGTATGCTAATAATTTATAGTGTGTTGAAGAAAAGAGAAACCTGAATAGGTGCACTTTAAACTACCTTGATTTTCTTTAAACTGTAAAGATTAACAGATTATCTTTAACCTTAGATATATTTCTCATACAGGATAATAAACAGTGAACACGTTTAATCCTGCATTGTACTTCTATAGAGCAATTACAGTAACCACTTTTTAATTTCTGGGGGTTGTTCGCAACACAAAGTCTCCAGTCCACTCAAGTGCTCTTCTGCGCCTTATCGGTCTGGCAGGTGGTGTGAGCGCAACCGTTTGTGGATTAGCAGTTGCAGTTTCATAGTCCAGAGGCAGCAGCTTACTGTCATTTCCCTCCCCCGAAAGAGAAACTGGTGCAAGGTGTGAAGCATTCCTACAGCACCCGTTAGGTATACTGTCCTCTCTTATCCACTACTCTGAGTGGTCTGGAAAACTTGCAGTGAGTTTTCGGTAGAATGTCAGGTTTCCTCACACTCGAAAGACACACTTGTTGTTGTTTTTTCTGTTGCTCCTCAACTCTCAAACCAGCTTGTCTTGATGACAGAGGACACAGTTGTGGAAGCGTCACATGAAGTTTGGTGCGCATGGGGTGTGTAACTGTGCAACAGTTTTGCTGGTGAATGTAGAGTTATGGAGTGGGGCATAGTACGATAGATGTAGAGGAAATCCCTTGTGAACTCTTTCCATGGTTTTCCTTCTAGCAACGCAGTCTGTAAAGTGTCCTTCAAGCTGCAATTAAAACGTTCAATCTCACCATCAGCCCTTGGATAATAGAGACGACTTCCTGTGCACGATTTCCCGGTCCTGTAGAAATGTCTCAAACTCCTGTGACACAAACTGTGAGCCGTTATCTGAAACCGGTCACTTTCTATGCTGAACACTGATGACAAGAATTGAATTACAGCCCATGAGGTGACATGTAACATGTTGCCTCAGAGGGTTTTACAGCATACGACATCCCTCTGCCCTTAGACCCTCACATCACCTAAGGAAAAACTCCCGAAAAAGAACCCTTGTAACAGGGGAAAAAAAAGGAAGAAACTTAAGGAAGAGCGGCAGAGGATGATGAGGGATCCCTCTTCCAGGACGGACAGACTTGCAATCAATGTCATAAATAACAAATGCAATACAATTGTGGCAAAAAGGAAAGAGAAAGAGAGAGGGGGGAGGGGGAGAGAGGCACAGCAATAATGGAAACAGACACGTCAATAAATACAACGATAGGTGCGAAATTATCAAATGCACTCCATGATGATATTGCGGGTGTTGATAAGAGTCTCATACATATTGATATGGAGGTGTCCAAAGGCATGATCACAGCATCGGCGCAACCAGGACCAAGAGCACAATCAGGGTGAGCAGGGGGGGTACAGTATAAGTGCAGCCACAGCACGAGCACAACCAAAGTCATGGTCACAGTTCCAGCACAGATATGGGACAATCAGGCACAGCCAGGGTTGCAGCCAGGATCCGGGAAAGCGAGGAAACGAGGAATGCTCCGGAGAGGCAACAAGATTAGCGTAGTGCAGTTCAACAGAACCAAGGTGGTGAACAGTAAAGATAAGCACTCAATGAGGATCCTAGAGTCATTGATCATCAATTACAACTTAAATACAAATGCCAGAGAGCAGAAATAATAAACTAAAAGAGAGTGGAAGCAGAGCCAGAGTGGCAGGTCTGAACGGACTCAAAACCACCCCAGCCAGATCAGGCCGAAAGCTCTGCCACCTCTCCCTCCTCCCTGTCACACGGACGGGGATTTCACTAATCAGCTATTATGGCTTAAATATACTGCTCTGACTAGAGCAGTGTTCGTCCCCATTGCTCTCTGACCCCTATAGAAAGTCTTTCGGCAAGTTAAACCTATGTCAGCCTAACTATGGGCAGGTCCAGGCAACCTTAGTCAGCCCTATTTATAAACTTTATCAAAGAGGAAAGTCTTAAGTCTACCCTTAAAAGTGGAAATGGTATCTGCCTCCCTAACCGAAACTGGAAGATGGTTCTGTAAGAGAGGAGCATGGTAACTGAAGGCTCTGGTTCCTATCCTACATTTGGAAACTTTGGGAACCACAAGTAATCCTGCATTTTCAGAGCGCAGTGATCTTGAGGGTTGGTAAGGAACAATGAGCTGCTACAGATAGGATGGAGCCTGACCATTTAGAGCTTTGTAAGTAAGGAGGAGGATTTAAAATTCAATCCTGGATTTTACAGGGAGCCAGTGCAACAAAGCTAAAACATTATTACAGTAATCCAGCCTAGAGGTAAAATGCATGTACTATTTTTTCAGCATCTGTCTAGGATATGTCTAATTTTTGCAATGTTGCACAAGTGAAAGAAAGCAGTCCTTGAAGTTTGTTTTATATGGGAGGCAAAAGATAAATCTTGATCAAATAAATCTCCAAGGCTCCTTACTGATGTGCTAGAGGCCAAGGTAATGCCATCTAGAGTAATTACATTGTTAGAAAGGGAGTTTCTGAGGTGTCTGGGGCCAAGAACAATAACTTTAGTCTAGATAGCTAATTTGTTTAATTTGGTTTCATAGATAGATACATTTGTGTATTGTCAGCATAGCAATGAAAATTTATAGTGTTTTCTAATAATGTTGCCTAGAGGAAGCATATATAAAGTAAAAAGGATTGGTCCAAGCACCGAACCCTGTGGCACTTCGAAGTAGACCTTATTATACGATTGGTCATTGATGTGAACAAATTGGGAATGATCTGATAAGTAAGATTTAAACCAGGTTAGTGCTGTTCCTTTAAGGCCAATTAACTGTTCCATTCTGTGCAGCAAGATTCGATGGTCAGTGGTGTCAAAAGCGGCACTGAGCTCTAAAAGGATTAAAACAGAGACCAGACCTGAATTAGAAACAATCAGTAAGTCATTGTTAATTTTTACTAGTGCCATCTCTGTACTATGATGAAGTCTAAAGTCTGACTGAAAGTCCTAAAATAAACTATTATCTTGGAGAAAGTCACAGAGTTGATGAGCAACCACTTTCTCAAGGATTTTATAAATAAAGGGGAGATTACATATCGGTCTATAGTTAGCTAAAATCTCAGGATCGTAAGTGGGCTTCTTTAGAGGAGGTTTGATGACAGCTACTTTAAAGGACTGTGGTACATAGCCCGTTAATAAAGACGCATTGATTATATCT
This sequence comes from Plectropomus leopardus, assembly GCF_026936395.1. Taxonomy (NCBI): domain Eukaryota; kingdom Metazoa; phylum Chordata; class Actinopteri; order Perciformes; family Serranidae; genus Plectropomus; species Plectropomus leopardus. The sequence goes on along the minus strand of NC_142189.1, from coordinate 34,755,234 downwards.
AATAAAGAATTGTCTAATAAGGGTAAAGCTTCCTAGTAGCCTAGTTGGGATGGGGTCTAGTAGGCATGTTGATGGCTTAGATGCAGAAATCAAAGTAGTGAGTCGGTGAAGGTAAATGGGGGAAAAATGTTTAATTTTCTTTGTTTCATTAATTTCTTCTTGAAAGGTGCAACAGAGTCGAGAGCTGACCGCAATGAGCCAGTAGCATTATCGATGAGACAGTCAATTTGAGAATGACTGAGAATGAAGTTCGTAAGAGTATTCTCAGTCACCGTAAGACATGGTAATGATGTCAGTGCAGAAGGAATCAATTTCTTAAATTTAGCCACTGCTTAATCCGATAGACATCTAGAATAGTAACTCTTGCTGAGAGGCTTGTGGTTGAGAAGTAAAAAATTTAAAGTTATTAAATAATGGTCAGACAGAGCAGGATTCTTGGGGAAAACTTATAAATCTTCAATATCGATGCCGTATGCTAGGACAAGACCTAGGGTGTGATTGTAGTGATGAGTGGGTTTATGTACACACTGACTGAAGTCAAATGAATCCAAAAGTGTGGAGAGAGCAGAACTAAGGCCATCACTATTAATATCCATGTCAATGTTAAAATCCCCTATGATAATTACTTTGTCTGATTTAAGCACTAAACTTGATATAAGCTCAGAAAATTTAGATAGAAATTCAGAGTATGGGCCGGGGGCGTGGTACACTATAACAAATAGAATTGGCTTTTCCAGGATGGTTGAGAAAGACTAAGGAATAGGCTTTCAAATGAACTATAGTTTAGCTTAGTTTTGAAGGGTGAATTGCTAAGCTTGAATCAAAAATAGCAGCCACTCCCCCTCCTCGGCCAGTGTCGCGCACAACATGACTATTTATATGACCAGGAGGAGTGGATTCATTCAGGCTAATGTACTCATCAGGACAAAGCCAGGTCTCAGTGAGGCATAATAAATCAATATGGTTATCCAATATTAAATCAGTGACTAAAAGAGCTTTGGTTGATAGGGATCTAATGTTTAAGAGATGTATTAATATTTATGAGATTTTTTTTGTACAACTCCCCTTTTATTTATTTTAGATTTAAACATATGAAGTGGTCGGGGGACAGACACCGTTTTTACATTTACATTTACATTATGGGTGTGTGACTGTGCTAGAAGCTCAGAGAAGCGTGTAAGACTTCGACTCTGCACCCTGGTCCCAACTCTGGGATGTCATGGCTTTTAGCCTCTAATAAATTCGGCCAGATTCCTAGAGAGTAGAGCAGCTCCATCCAAAGTGGGATGGATGCCGTCCCTCCGGATAAGACCAGGTTTCCCCCCCCAAAAAATGGGAATTATTAACAAAGCCCACATCATTTGCTGGACACCACCTGGACAACCAGCGGTTGACTAATGACATGCGGCTAAACATGTCATCACTGTTCACATTGGGGAGGGGTCCAGAGAAGATTACGGTGTCCGACATCGTCTTTGCTTACTCACACACCAACTCTATGTTAATTTTAGTGACCTCCGATTGGCATAACCTGGTGTCATTGCCATTGACATGAATAACAACCTTACTGTATTTACACTTAGCCTTAGCCAACAGCTTTAGATTTGACTCGACATCGCCCGCTCTGGCCCCAGGGATGCATTTGACTATGGTTGCTGGTGTCACTAACTTCACGCTTTGCAAAACAGAGCTACTAATGACTAGGGTTGTGTCCTCAGCTGGTGTGTCGCTGAGCCGGGAGTACTTATTTGAAATGTGAAGGGGGGGAAGGGAGGTGTACCGTGGGCTTCGGCTTACTATGCTTCGCTATGCTTCGCTCATCAGTGCATACAACTCAGCTACTTGGGCAGAGCTTGAGGGTGGCAGGGCAGCACTCTCAATGATTGAAAAATTGTCACAAATTGCATACCCTGGGGGTTGGAGGGTTGGAAAGAGGAGTTTCTGAAAAATCAGGTTGTGGTTTAGATGAACATAAGGATAGAACATAAGTTAAAGTTAAAGTTAAAGTGTTATATGTGGAGCGGTGAATGTTAGTACATATCTTGCCTCTCTAGTCCCTGTTACATGCCTGCGTGCCTCTCTGGTAATCAGTATGAGAGCGTCATGAGAGATCATGACTGTTAGTTAGTAACCTTACAGTGCGTACCCACCAAACGCGATGAAAATTATTTCATCGCGCCTCAAATGAAATCGCGTCGCGCTGGACGCTCCAGTTTTGACGCTCATACAAAAACCCCAAAATGGGACTCGACGCGCGTCGAGCCCGCCCAAACAACAACATTTCTTCCGCCATTTCATTCTCTCGTTGACCATGCCTGAGATAACCACGAACGCTGCACTGTACCTGCTCTGGAGAAGTTCCCAGCGTCGTCTGCGCATGGGTGCATGCTACCCTACGGAGGCGGCGTGAGCTCGGCGAGTTCCACCGTCTTCTGCAGGAGCTGCGCCTGGACGACGGCCGGTTCCAGCGGTACTTCAGGCTGACTGTTGCCCAGTTTGAAGACCTGCTAGCCCGGGTTGGTGCCAGGATCTCCCGCCTGGATACCAACTATCGGCGCTCCATTCCAGCTGCAGAGCGCCTTTCCATCTGTCTCCGGTGAGTTTCAGTTTATCGGTTTGTCAATTTCAATCAATTAATATTCACTCTAGTTAGCAAGAGTCCGACCGGTACAGGACGGGGAAGTTTAGCTAGCAGCTAGCTAAACTTCCCCCGTCCTGTACTAGCTAGCTAGCTAGCTGCTGCTCTGCCCAGAAGTGGTGCTTCAGCCGGCCATAATCTCGTCGTTATGGTAAACAATAGGCTTTATGCCCGTAGGGGTGTACTACGAAGCGAGATTAATGTTGAAATGTAGTTAAATGTAATTTAAATGTAATGTAAATGTAGAAATCTGACATAGTGCCACAGCAGCACAAACTGTGCATCACGCTGTCATGGTAACCTCTGTTTGGTGATGGAGAGTCATTTTTCTCGTTTGCTTCAGGTCATATTAACACTTTAAATTTAAAACGTATATAATCCACACACTAAAATAATGATGAAGCAACTACAGACACTAAATACTTTTTACTTATTGTCCGTTTTGCAGCTCAGAACACTGATTAGAAAATTCATCATCATTTATCACGGAAAATCTTAAATTAGTTTACACTCACTGGTCGAAAACTGCAGTGATCTCCACATCTCTGTCATCACAGGACAGTGACTGACAGCATCATGTTAAAATCTGCTATATGAAGTTGTTTAATGTGTAGTTTTCGTGTCAGAAATAAACATCAGCATTAAGATCGCATTTAGTTGATAAAAAAAAAGTTATGTGTTGAAAAGTGTTTGTGTGTGTGTGTGTGTGTGTGTGTGCACCCCAACTTTATTTATGGGCAATATTGTGACAATCTATCATTGTGCAACACTGTGTAGGGCACAGATTAAATTAAATGTTGTCTATGCTGCAGATACCTGGCCACTGGTGATTCCTACCGGACCATCGCCAACAGCTTCCGCGTTGGCGTCTCCAGTGTGTCCAGGATCGTGCCAGATGTGGTCTCCGCCATTTGGGACTGCCTTGTGGGGGAGTTCATGGCTGTGCCCACCACAGAAGAGTGGAGGTCCATCGCTGAGGGGTTTGAGGAGCGGTGGAACTTTCCTCTCTGCTGCGGTGCTGTGGATGGGAAGCATGTCAGGATCAAAGCTCCTGACAACTCTGGCTCACAGTTTTTTTTAATTACAAGGGGACATTCTCCATTGTCCTCTTGGCTGTGGTGGATGCCAGATACTGCTTCCGGGTGGTTGATGTCGGGGGTTACGGGAGGACCAGCGACGGTGGGATCCTGGCCAACTCTGGCTTTGGTCAGGCCCTTCGCTCTGGCACCCTCCAGCTGCCTGCTGACCGCCTGCTGCCCGGAGCTGACCACAGGGGACCCCAGCCACATGTCTTTGTGGCTGATGAGGCTTTTCCTCTCCGGAGGAACCTCATGAGGCCGTTCCCTGGTCGCACCCTTGCCAGAGACCGACGGGTCTTCAACTACCGCCTGTCACGGGCACGGCTGGTAGTTGAGTGTGCCTTCGGGATCCTGGCATCTCAGTGGCGGCTGTACCACCGTGCTCTGGAGGTCCAGCCAGATGTTGCTGAGAGGTGCGTCAAGGCAACATGTGTGCTCCACAACTTCCTGCGGATGACGACTTCGACGCCAACGGCGCCGAGGGGCGTCATCCCAGGTGGTGATGTGGAGCCGCTGCCAGGTCTGGGCAGAGTTGCAGCCAACAACTCCGGACGAGAGGCCATGAGGGTGCGGGAGACCTTTGCAGCCTACTTCTCCACAGAGGGAGCAGTTCAGTGGCAGGTCAACGTTTAGTGCACGAGCACTCCTCCAACGGCTCTTTTAAGAGCCACCCACACATACTAGAGCATACGTCCTACAGTATCACTATACTGACAGAAATAAAATGAAATGAATGCATGTATATAAGCACAGTATACTTTATGCACTATATCCAGTGCATAAATAGTAGATGTATTATAGATTGTTATAATAGCTATAGAAGTATTTAAATGTGTATATTATTGTACTGATGAGTTGAATAAAAACAATGAGAGATTATTAATTCGCGATAAGTTATCTTTCAACCACTTTGTGACTGTCAAAACTTAATTTTGCTTTGTTCTCTGATGTCCACTGTCATTGCAGAAACATCGCAACCCTCCTCAGCTGAGTCTCCTGCACAGCAGCAGTGGGCATGACGCCTCTGAAGTTTGTCCCACAATCATCCACACCCACTCATCTCTATCTTCCAGATCCACTCGCCATCTCCGGCACTCCACTCTTCATCTAGGAATCCCTTGCACATGTATCAATAAAAAATTGTCCTGCAGCTTCTGCATATGCCTGATTATTGATTAGTAACCTCCATGTAGACCGAAAACTCACATTAAAGTGCAGAGATTTAAAAATACTTTTTCTTTTTAACTTTCCAGCATCTTACCGAAGACAGAGCCAGGTTGAGCAGCTGACCGCCTGCAGTTTTACTTTAGTTTAACTGGTCAGGAATTTTCCTGAACACAAATTCACCCTTCAAATTATGAACGGGGTCATGATGGTCTTGTCTAGAGTTTGAAACACTACAGATTGTTGATTGTGGGGCAGTGGATTCCTCATCAAATCATCATTTTTTGCTGTCTTAACTGTATATTTAAATATTCAATGTTAATATGAAAATTGGTTTCAAATGACATTCTTTTGTTTACTTTATCTTAATAAGCTCTGCAGAGCAGGAAGCTAAATTTACAGTGTTAAATGTTGAAGGTGTGCAACAAATATATACACATGCATATCTTAAGTTTGATAATTGTCTGGTGAGAGAAGATGAAAGACAAGATAATTCACTTTTTGAAAACATTTATTTATAAAAAAAAAAACACTAAATATCATATAAAAATATAATTTACAAAAACAAAATATAATACATAAAAAAAAAAAAAGTGGAAGAGCCTCAGGGACAAACGAGGTCAGTATTCCTCGATAGCCTGGTCGTTCCCTGCAGACATTGGTGCCCCATTAGCTAATAAGCTACTCGGCACTCTCCAAATTGAGGAATAACTGATCCTCGGAGCGGGGGGGAGGTGGCCGGGCCCGCAGGGCCTCGAGGAGCAGGGCCTCAATTTCTTGGTGGCGTTGCTCCCCTGCCTCCCTCGCTCTCTTCTGGGTCTTCTTTCGTCCTGTTTATAATAGAAACACCATATTATATTATACTGCATCCAACAAATATATATATATATGTGTGTGTGTGCATACATGTGTCAGGCAATGATCAGGCAACAGATAAAAAGTCAAGTCAAACATTAAAGGTGATCACAATAACATTTGTCATATACGTACTAAACTGTGGTCTTGCCAAGGCAGCAGGGGCAGCAGCAGGGACAGCAGCAGCAGGTGGGGAGCCGGGAGCTGAGGGAGAGACAGCAGGTTCCTCCTCCTCACCCTCAGCCTCCTCCTCATCCTGATATTCTTCTTCTGTATTACTGACAAAAATGTATTAGTTTTATGTTTGTACATATGGTGTATTCACTGTCATTTTCAGTGTCAAAAAGCATTGTACAAATACACTCATAAATCATACAGTTCAGGCATAGTAATACCTAATTTCCCAACAACACTTTTGAAAATGATGATTAGTTGAGGCTGTGAAAAAGAAATATATTTGCAGAGACATCTATGCAACTCAGTAATCTTCCTATCAAAAATATACATATTTTACATTATGTGTTTATCTTCATTTCTCAACAAACCTCTCTGTGATGGACCTGCTGTCTCTCCCTCGTCCTCCACCGACTCCCTACTCTGCTCTGGGGTCCCATCTTCCTCGACCCCCTGCCCCATGTTCCCACTAGTGAGTCTTGGGGCGACAAAGGGGTCGAGGAAAGACAGGACCCCAAGATACTTCCACCTCTTGGCTGTCCCTGCTGCTGCCCCACTCCTTGGCACTTTTCTCCTCTCCCTAATGTAGGTGTCCCTGAGGCTCTTCCATCTTTTACGACACTGTTCAACTGAGACAACACAAGTAAATTAATTAAACGTTAATTAATTAACCTGACTTCACTGTTGAACCAGAACTGGCTTTATGCACAGGTGCACTCACAGTCTGACCTCACAGCAATGATCAGAAACACCTGGATTAATCAGGTTTGTCCAATAATGACAGACAGGGAACACAGGAGCTGGCTGAAGTTCACAAAGTACTGCAGCTATGGTTGAATGAACCAGACAAGTATGCTAGTAAAGCAAGCTATGCTAACTGGGGCTATGCTAGTGCACACGTCAACCAATAGCTGCAATCAAACAAGAGACAGATACAGAACTTACCAGATAGTCCACACACCTCGCTCACGCTCACCCAGGCCTGGTCTTTCTTGTTCCTGTCCCTGCACAAGGGACAGGAACTGTCGTACAGCTCTGGGTGAGCGGTGACGGCGACGATAAGCTGCTCCTCCATTGTTTCTGGCGGTTTGATTAGATTTTGCGAGGGAACACCAGGACGTCCATACGTCAGCACGTCGATGACGAGCTCAACGCTGATAGGCTGTCGCGGCGCGTCTTCACGCGACGACGCGTGTTCAATTATTTCAACTCGAGCGTTGGACGCGATTGTGCGTCGTGCATCGCGTCGCCCGGCAAAATGAGGCGTCAAATCGCGTCTTTGCATTGACTTTGTATGTAATCTTGAGGGGCGATCATTTTTCATCGCGTTTGGTGGGTACACGCCGTAAGGCACTGCAGAGGTCAAGTACAGTATAGTGACAGGCAGGTATTGAAGACGGAATTGTGGTAGGATTTGGAACTAAAGGAAAATGGGGGAGCACCACTTAATTGATAGCTCGTAGGTCTTGTACAAATCTGTATTCAGGTTTGCCTTTTTTACAGGTAGTATAGGAGTGTTGCATGGGCTATTGCATGACACTTTTATTACTTGGTTTAAAAGAGACTGAATTACAGGACAATGCCTTCTCTCTTTTCCCAAGAAAGAGGACATTATGGAATCCTGGGCAGGGAGGCGCTGGGTTTAAGTAATATCTGTACGGGCTGTATTTTATCTTTCAGATGAGATGGTAATGTCAACTTTAGCAGCTGCATCATGTCAGGCATATGTGGATAGTAGCTCTCTTCGGCTCGAAGGCATGTAAACAACATCTTTCCCCATTGTGATCAGTGGAGCCAATGTTTCAGAATTCATTAGGGCCTGAGCACCACACGGTGCGAGGACCCTCTTGAAATCCTTGGAATTATTAGGGCCCGAGCACCGAATGGTGCAAGGACCCTCTTGAAACTGAGGGAATTTTTATTATTATTATTTATTATTTCTCAAATGAATTGCCTTTTTGAGGGCTTTATCATATTCCAAAACTTATGAAACTTTGCAGACTTATAAGGTCTGATGAAAAATTTGATATTTTAATAGTTTGGTGCGTGGGTGGGAGGAAATGTATTAGTTTAGATTTTCAACGAAGCAGCCCCTGCAGCACGTTTTACAGAAAAAAAGTCTCTTGGAGCCATACCGTAAAACCAACAGGAAGTCAGCAATTTTGATTTGAAGTTTTAATTTTTGTGTATTTTTGGCCATTTTCAGGGTCGTAATTTTTAGAACTTGTCTGGGAGCTTTCATGAGATTGACTTCAAATGTTATGGCTACCTTCACAAGACCTTTAACACCAAAAGTTAGGAGTTTTCATCACACCGTGTGATCTGTATGAGGCATCTAATTTGCATGTTCTGCTATGAACCAGGAAGGAAACAGGAAGTGGTATGTAACTCTGCTGTGAATGGTCCAATCTGCCCCAAACTTCACGTTTGATGAGAGTCCCACCCTGAACACATCTATATGACACTTTTAAGCAATAATGAGAGTGCCACCTATTGACACAGGAAAGACAACGTTTTACACTAAGACGTCCAGCTCCTAGCAGGTTGACTCAATTGATCTCGAAACGGTCTTAAAAAAACTCAAAAAAGTCTAAAAAAAATGTAAGGTCGATCTAAGGTCCCAGGGTGACAGGAGGAGAGGACTATTAACGTGCCAACATTATCCCTATTTAGTGATTTTTTGGACCCTCTCATCGGCGTTGTAGTTAAAAAGCAACAAGAGACACATTTAGACGTATTTGGATTATCAGGGGACAAGGAGGAAATATATTGTCATTTACTTACTCCATTGTTAAACTACTCTCAGCACAGAGTGCACAGCAGAGCAAAGTGGAGCAGCGTGTTTTCACGACAAGCCACATTAAAATACATAGGGATACAGATAGCAGGGTTTCCAGTGATAACTGCAGTGACATTCCACAAGGTTTAGTTAGTTAGTTAGTTTAGTTTCAAATTTTAATTGTCACGATAACTGCGTAATTGCGGTGCTTTAAAATCATGGTAAAAACTGACGGCGGGGTCCCAAATAAACACCCGCCGAGCACCAAATGTGATCAAATCTCTGAGGCTTATTCACCACACTGGCAAGTCAATATTTATGCCAAAATAGTCATGTATAAAACTCTGCTGAGAATCTCCAATGCGTTTTTACGGGCACATGGCATTGCTGCTCTGTGCCGCCGCTCCTGTACCTGTCTCTGTGTCACCTGCGCGGTGTGCCAAGCCGTCTCGAGCACTACTCGGGTCTGCGGCTCTGTTTACAGCACAAGACATCAGCTGATCACTAAACTATCACCAGCAGACGGACAACAGAAGGAGCTAACGCTGCGTGCATACTGATGAAGGTTATTAGATATTAAGACAGAGGCCCCATAATTTGAACCATCACAGCAAACTCTTTTTGGCTCTCACATTCGTCCATTCTTACCTTTCTCAGTAAAAGCCCTAGACAGATACACAGCATCACAGCTTGCCAGAGGGAGCGCATTTATACACAGAGGTTGTGGTGATGAGATGATCATAATATTTAAAACTTTTACTTCAGATTTTGCTCTGACCTCTTCTTTCAGTTTACATATTATCTCAATTACATTTACTTAAATAAATGTAAATATGAGGATAAAAAGGCTATTTATTATTTTGTCTGGAAAAAAATATGTTTGGCTCGTAGATTTTTTCTTCCAGCCAAATTGGCTGATGAATCAAAAAATTAATTATGAACACTGTCAGCTTTAGCGGGCAGCAAATTTAGATATTCCATAATAACACAGCTGTCATTTGACTTTGCATGGTCCAGTCTTACTCAAACTTCATATCCTGCTAAAGTCTCACAGCCTGAAGACATCTACATCTCAGTATTTGGCTATAACTCCACCATTTTACAACAAAAAAAACAGACATCTCCAGCCTCAACACTACATGGAGTAAATATTAATTCACTGCTGCGTGGAGTGTTCCCCATTCTCAGAGAGACGCGGTCGCATCAGTCAGCGTCCTGCCAGAAGCCCTGACGTGCGCAGAGGTGCAAGGGCACATGCATCGCTGTTTGCAGCTTTAACCTATATGACAATTTTAAGCGATAATGAGAGCACCATTTATTGGCACAAGAAAGGCAAAGTTTTACAGTGCGATGTCCAGCTCCTATCAGGTTGCCTCGATTGATCTCAGAATGGTCTCAAAAAATCTTTAAGACGTTGATGATGCTTGAAAATGAATATTGAGAGTTTTCATTAAAAGGCGTTACTGAAGTCAGGTGGACAATTTCAATGTTTCAACATGACATCAAAAACTGTTGTAACTTCGCCCCAGATGGTCAGATCTTTACAAAATTTCACAGATTTGATAAGAGTCCAGGCCTGAAGACATCTGCAGTGCAATTTTGAATCTTACTCATAGCGCCACCTATTCGTCAGTTACTTTTTTTACACTTTGATGTTTCCCGAGAGCAAGTTAAACCCAGCGGCCTCGTATTCAGTCATAATACTGCAAAAACCTTCATGATACAGTGAAAAAATACTTTTGTGATTTCATCACACGCTGTTGCCATGGTAACACACTGTTGCCATAAAATAGAAAGAACTTTATGAGGGGCAAGGCATGCATGAAAACCCACCGATTTTTTTTGGTTCCATCAGAAATCCTAAAATGTGATATCTGATTTTTTCGAATTGATGTACCAAAATGGCTCTCCAGTGCCCCCTACAAAAATTTCAGTGAAGCAGCCCCTGCGGACCATTAAACCTAGAGCAATGAAACTTGGGAAATATTTGTACAAGACCAAGACCTACAAAAAAGCCTTTTGGAGCCATGCCCTAAACCCAACGGGAAGTCAGCCATTTTAATTTTCATTTTCATTTTTTTTTGTTATTCTAGCCGCCTTTGAAAACCAACTTGTCCTACAGATTTCATTTGATTGACTTCAAATCTGGACAGCAGTATTTCCTAAAGTTGGTGACGTTAAATTGTGACCAGTTTTTGATTTCATCAAACGCTGTTGACGTTCTGCCACGTTCTTCGCCATATGACAGGAAGTTGCACTGTGAAAGCAGCAGATTAGAGGAACTACAGCCTCCTTCAATCACACAAGCTTTCTGCCTCTTTGTTTCACACCTCTGTCAGAGAGAGAAGGAGACAGAGTGCGCTACTACTCCATTGTTATACTACTCTCAGCACTAAAGGACATTGTGACAGAGAGCATTGCAGAATAGTGGACGGTGTTGCAGTCAGTCAGAGTGTTTTTACGGTAAGCAACCTTGAAATACATACTGTTACGTTAAAAAACAATGGCCTCATCTTTTTGCAAATGAACAAGATGATCTAAGGTTCCAGGGTACAGGAGGAGAGCATTACCAACCAGCTGACTTTATTGTATTTAGCAATTTTCCAGACCCTCTTTCCAGCGTTATATTTAAGCAGCAACGAAAGACACATTTAGGGACTTATTTAGATTATCAGGAAAGATAATCTAAAGGAAAGATTTGATAAGAGTTTAGGCCTGAAGACATCTGCAGTGCAATTTTGAATCTTACTCATAGCGCAACCTATTAGTAGCAGGAAGTTACTTTTTTTACTCTTTGATTTTTCCCCTGTAGCAGGTTAACTTAATTGACCTCATATCCAATTAGAATACTGTAAAGACCTTCATAATGCACAGAAATTCCACTTTTGAGTTTTCATCAAACACTGTTGCCAAAGTTACGCATTATTTGCCATAAAAATGGAAGCACTTTTTGAGAGGCAAGACATGCACCAAAACTCACCAAACTCACCAAACACATCAGAAATCCTAAAATGTGATATTTGATAGTTTTTTTTTTTTGCACTGATGTGCCAAAATGGCTCTGTAGTGCCCCCTATAGATTTCAACAAAGAAGCCCCTGCAGTACATTTTATCCAGAGCTACAAAACTTGGGAGGCATGTGTAACCTACAAACCTACAAAAAAGCCTCTTGGACCCATACCCTAAACTCAACAGGAAGTCGGCCATTTTGTATTGAATGTGCAATTTTGGCATATTTTTGGCCATTTTCAGGGTTTGCAATTTTTCGATCTTCTACAGATTTCATCCAATTGACTTCAAAATTTAAAAATCCCTTCAGAAGGCCTGGGACATCAAAAGTTATGACATTTGTGAGTTTTCGTCACATCGTGTGGTTGTTACTGGGCCAATCATTTCCATGTCTCACCATTAACCAGGGAGTAGTTTATAACTCTGAGGGACATGGTCCAATCTTCACCAAACTTCACATGTTTGATTACAGTCTTGCCCTGAACACATCAACATGACAACCATTATCATTACTTGTATAGCAACCCCTACTGGCAACATGAAATGTCACGGAAATTACATGCCTTCCTCTTTGATGGACTGCTCCTACAGATTTTATCCGATTGAATCTGATGACAAAACCTTTAAGACCTTAATGATGCCTCCCTCTGAAGTATAGGTTTACCATGAATGCTGTTGCCATGGAGACCCAGTGGTTGACGCCAAAGAGGAAGTTGTTGTAATTTCACTTTGCATCAACCGATTGACCCCAAATTTCACAGTTGTGATCAGGCTGCAGCCCTGAACACATCAACATGTCACTGAACCATGATACTCACTGCACCACCTACTTCCAACAAGAAGTATGGCTTCTCATTCAATTATCCTTTCATTGACATGAAATTTACATTGTTTGGTCTACAAATGATGTAGACCAAGATGACATAGATTTTGTGTGTCCAGAGGAAGTAATTCATCATGTGAAATGTCTCATTCAAGGGTCTAAACTCTCTGCATACTTTTTCCGACTTTCACTGAAATGGATGATTGCATCACTCAGAGTCCTGCCAGTAGCCTCGACTTGCATGGGGGTGTGAGGGCCCGTTCATCGCTGCTTGTAGCTTTAATTAGGGGCCGAGCACCAAATGGTGCAAGGACCCTCTTGAAACTGAAGGAATTATTATTATTATTTATTTTTTTTTTTTCTCTTAAATGAATTGCCTTTTTGAGGGCTTTAACATATTCAAAAAGTCATGAAACTTTGCAGACTTATCAGGTCTCGTGAAAAATTTGCTATTTTAATGGTCTCGTGCGTGGGTGGGAGGAAATGTATCAGTTGCGCCCCCTACTGATTTTCAATGAAACAGCCCCCGCAGCACGTTTTACCTAGAGCTGTGAAACTTTGGAGGCTGTGCAACACCCCAGTACTTACAAAAAGGTCTCTTGGGGCCATACTGTAAAACCAACAGAAAGTCAGCCATTTTGATTTGAAGTTGTAATTTTGGTGTATTTTTGGCTATTTTCAGGGGTCGTAATCTTGAGAACTTGTACTAGAACTTTAATCAGATTGACCTCACATGTTATGGCTACCTTCATAAGACCTTTGACAGCAAAAGTTGTTCAAATCATGAGTTTTCATCACACCGTGTGATCTGTATGAGGCATCTAATTTGCATGTTCTGCCATGAACCAGGAAGTAAACAGGAAGTGGTATGTAACTCTGCTGTAAAGGGTCCAATATGACCCAAACTTCACATGTGTGATAGGAGTCCCTCCCTGAACACATCTATATAACAATTTTAAGTGATAATGAGAGCGCCACCTACTGGCACAAGAAAGGCAAAGTTTTACAGTAAAATGTCCAGCTCCTAGCAGGTTGACTCGATTGATCTCAAAATGGTCTCAAAAAATCTTTAAGACGTTGATGCTTGAAAATGAATATTGAGAGTTTTCATTGAAAGGTGTTACCGAAGTCGGGTGGACAATTTTTATGTTGCGACATGACATCAAAAACTGTTGTAACTTTGCCCCAGATGGTCAGATCTTTACAAAATTTCATAGATTTGACAAGAGTCCAGGCTTGAAGACATCTGCAGTGCAATTTTGAATCTTACTCATAGTGCCACCTATTGGTAGCAGGAAGTTACTTTTTTTACTCTTTGATTTTTCCCCTGTAGCAGGTCAACTTAATTGACCTCATATCCAATTAGAATACTGTAAAGACCTTCATGATGCACAGAAATTCCACTTTTGAGTTTTCATCAAACGCTGCTGCCAAAGTTACGCATTATTTGCCATAAAAATTGAAGCACTTTTTGAGAGGCAAGGCAGTACCCCCTACAGATTTCAACAAAGCAGCCCCTGCAATACATTTCACCTAGAGCTACAAAACTTGGGAGGCATGTGTAACAGCCCAAGACCTACAAAAAAGCCTCTTGGACCCATACCCTAAACCCAACAGGAAGTCAGCCATTTGAATTGAATGTGCAATTTTGGTGCATTTTCAGGGGTCACAATTTTCTGATCTTCTACAGATTTCCTCCAATTGACTTAAAAACCTAAATATCCTGTCAGAACGCCCTGGACATCAAATGTTATGACATTTGTAAGTTTTTGTCACATTGTGTGGTTGTTACTGGGCCAATCATTTCCATGTCTCACCATTAACCAGGAAGTAGTTTACAACAGGGACATGGTCCAATCTTCACCAAACTTCACGTTTGATGACTGCCTTGCCCTGAACACATCAACATGACAACTGGTACCATTATTTGATGGACTGCTCCTACAAATCTCCTGCCAATAGTCTCGACTTGTGTTGGGGTGCGAGGGCCCGTTCATCGCTGCTTGCAGCTATAATTATTTTTATTCCTTGAAATGAATTTGCTTTTAGATGGCTTTAATATGTGCGAAAAACTCATGAAACTTTGCAGCCTTGTCAAAACTGATGAACTTGTCAATATTTTATAGGTCTTAGGCTTGGACCTAAAAAACTGGCTCATGAGCGCCACCTAGACAGTTTCTACAGAGGAGCCTACAGATTTTGATTCAGATCTGATTGACTTAAAAATTTAAACATCTTCTCAAAAGGCCTGGGACATCAAACATTAATGGATTCATGAGTTTTCATCACACCGTGTGGGAGTTAATGGACCAAACATTTCCATGTCTTGCCATGAACCAGGAAGTAAACAGGAAGTAGTTTATAACTCTGAGGGACATGGTCCAATCTGCCCCAAACTTCACATGTTGGATGACAGTCCCACCCTGAACACATCTACATGATAAGCATTACCATTTCTTATAGCGCCTCCTACTGGCCACAGAAAATTATATGAAAATCATGTGTTCTTCTTTGATGTATATCTCCTATAGATTTCACCCAACTGACTTCAAATGTGGGACGTGTAAGACAACAACAACAAAAATTGAGTTTTCGTCACACTGTGGGAGCAGCTTGATTTCCAATTTTGATGCTCACCATGAAACAGGAAGTTGTTGTAACTTGCCCAAAACTTCTCATGCTTGATAAAAGTTCCAGCCTGAACAAAGCTGCATGGATCAATTGAATAATCATCATTGCGCGTCCTACTGGAGACAAGGAGTTATATGTTTTATGTTTTGATGTGCACCTGCTTACAGGTGACCATATTCACCTCAAACTTGTTAAGAAATGTGTTGAGACCTTGATGATTCCTCCTTGTGATTTCAAAGGTTTTTCATGGCCAAACAGGAAGTTGTTGTAACTTCACTTTGCATCAACCAATTGGCCCTAAATTTTACAGGTGTGATCAAGGTGCACCCCTGAACACATCAACATGTCAATTAAGTCTGATAATCACAGTGCCACCAACTGCAAAAAGGAAGTTAGTCCCTTAACACAACTATACTTTTATTTACATGACATATACATGATTTGGTCTACAGATGATGTAGACCAAGATGATGTACATTTTGTCTGGTCTCTAACGCCACCTAGTGGCCACTGGATGTATTACCGCAAATGAAATATCTAACTGAAGGACTGAAACTCTCTGCCTGCTTGTTCCGAATTCACTGAAATGAAAACTCCAGCGACATGGAAAGTTAAACAGTTTCTGAGTTTTTGTCACACCATGTCGGTGTGGCTAGGTTCTTAACTTCAATGTTTTGCCGTGAAATAAGAAGTTGTTCTAACTTAGCAAGACATTGTCCAATCTGCCCCAAATTTCTCATGCTTGATGAGAGTCCTGACCTGAACACATCTGCATTGCTCATTTCACTTACTGGCATACTGCCACCTACTGGAAACAGGAAGTTACATGATTTATATTCGTAGGTGCATCCCCTTACAAGTTTACCACATTCAGCTCAAACTTGGTAACAAAAGCTGCTTTAAGACCTTCATGATGCCTCCTTGTGAAGATCATATGTTTTCAATGAACGCTGTTGGCGGGGCAATGCTGTTTTGGCCACCAAACAGGAAGCTAATGTAACTTTACTTTGTATCAACCAATTTTCCCCAAATTTTATGAGTGTGATCAGGTGGCAGCCCTGAACACATCAACATATAAATTAACCACGATACTCAATGTGCGACCTACTGGCAACAGGAAGTATACCTTGTAACACAATTATCCTTTGATTTACATGAAATCTACATGGTTTGTTCTATAAATGATGTTCACCAAGATGACATGGAAATTATGTCCCCTCCACTGCCACCTAGTGGCCACTGGAAATACTACACCGTGTGACATTTCTCACCCCATGCATTATCTAACTTTCACAGAGATAAGCGGCTGTGTCACATGGAGCTTTGTAAGGAACCCCTACATGTGTGGGAGTGCGAGGACCCATTCATCGCTGCTTACAGCTTTAATTGAATTTGTTTTTCTACATTTTCTTGCTAGGACTCACCCCTCTTCATCATCCTGTGTTGTCACTTTAGATTTTGGGCACTCTAAAACCCAATCCTCATCACTGCTGTCATCATCTTCACTAGGTTATTTTATCTCTTTTACAGGATAGAGGTTTTTAATTTGATCATTTTTTGTGTTTTAGTGGTTTTAGAGGATGCATGAAATTGGCTGTCAAACTTCATTTTTGTCTGCATTGTGTTTTTACTTTCTTCCAATTGAGCCATTAACTTCTTATTTTGATCCATAAGTGAGGCTACTTGGGATTCTACATTTCATTGTTGACTCGCATTACTCCAAAGTCTGAGAGACAAGAAGTGCTTGTTTTTATGGGGATGGAAACTCAGTTTCTCTTTTAGATTTCTGGTCTGGTCAAATGTCCCGTTTTGGAGAAATTTAAGAAGACCATCATCTGCAGTTATTTTAGCCCATGTTGCAATGAATTGAGTGCTCTCAGTACCATAAGTTTTGTACATGTACTTTGCAGGACCACTTATTTATTTCTCTGACCTTCTACAAACATAACTTCCCATTTTCTTTCTGTATGATCTCTCCAAAAACAAAACTTTTATACACTTACTTTTACCAGCATTTCACTTTCCAGATCCTTTCAACCAACATTTTATCTCAGAAATATTTCATTTTTATCTATGGGAGACAAGGTCAATCCTTAAAAATGGAATATTTCTAAGCAAACCATCACTCCCCAGTCCTGCATAGGCCTATTACTTACTTAGTGTTCCAAACACTGCAAACCGGTCTCTTCAGAATTAGGATCATAATACTTGTCTACCTGGTCTTTTCTAATTCCCAATGGCCAATTTCCTATTCCCTATCCTGCTGTCTGAGATACTATACCTTTAGAAGAGCGAATCGGATTCTAAAACTAGGAAGAAGCAAGAAAGCGTCCCTAAACATCTTATACAAAGAAAAGAGAAATACCCTACCACAACCACACAGCATACTTACTTAAAATCTTGGATGCCGTCAACTTCTTTGGGACTCCAATTCCACAGACCACAGACCAGACAACACACAGTACCAGTAATTGGGTTTTCAAAAGGAGCCCTCACCTCTAGTGTAATTTGTATTCACAGGTCACAGGTGTGTCCTTGGTCTGGAAAAGGAGTCTCCATGGATGCCTTTTGCCATCCGGGTGACGGCACCAAATTTTTGAAGAAATCACTCAAGTCCAGCTTAGGAGTTTGCTGTGGTGGTGTGAGTTTATTGAAGCATGCCGGCACACTGGTGAACTTACAGACACAGAGCGGGTCTGAGTCCGTGAGCTGACCCAGATCAAAGGAAGTGGAAGCACTTATATACAATATAACAAGACAGTGATCTGGAGACATGTGAATCACAGGGTAGAGTTCAGACATGATGCAATGAAGAAAAGGCAGGAAAGGGACAACAGAAACAAAAAGAGTGGGGTGGGATGGGGGAAGGGAAGAAAATGGGTGCAGACCTTTGAGGAGGTTGGGGCACACAATTATCAGGATATCAAATTAGCACATTGTAAAAAGAGGGGCAGGAGACAGGAAGATCACACATTTGGCACATGCTAAGATCAAGGGCCAGACCAGTGGGGTGCTAGAGGCTGCATCCAGACCAGGTGATGGCCAAGTCTGCAGTGCCCATATGCGTATTTTGCTACATCACTTGACACTACCCATTCTGCCTGAAGCTAGCTGAACTGACTGCAATAAAGGACCAAAGTTGAACTTAAAGGAACGGCCGCAGGAATCCTGAACTCTACTGCACTTGGAGACAATTTTATTTCCTTGCAATTTAGTTATGTCAGACAGCCAGTTAAATTGGATTTATGTTATGTGTTCAGGTTGTGAAGCACTGTTTAAACAGTTATTGATGTACTGAATGCATTTATATGGTATCCACTGCAAAAAGCTTTATTTATTTTTTCTTGGTTAAAGAGGGACCCTTTGATTTTTGTTTTATGCCTACATTTTAATATAGCCAACGTTAAAGTGAAACGCACCCTGTGACTCCAGTTGCTCATTATGTCTGTCATTCTCTTTCAGCTCCTCCTACGAATCTAGACACTGGTCCTAATATATTTAAGTACTCTGATGATAGGGTATAGGCGGGTCACAAAACACACCAAGATTATTGAGATTCAAGATTCTCCAGGAAAAGTACTTTGTAAGTACAAAGTAAATATTGTGTAATAATGGGGTAAGATAAGGGTACAGTGGATACTCCATAATCCAGCCCGCACCCCTTTAATTACTATGTAAGTACAGGGTAAATATTATGTAATTACAGGGTAAGTAAAGTTAACAATAGGATAGGAGACGAGGGACAGTGGATACTCAATAATCCAACCCCCACCCCTGTAAGTACTATGTAAGTACAGAGTAGTTTCTATGTAAGTACAGGGTAAGAAGGGGGAACAGTGGATACGCCATAATCCAGCCTGCGCCCCTGTAAGTATTATGTAAGTACAGAGTAGTTACAATGTAATTGCAGGGTAAGAAGGGGGAACAGTGGACACACCATAATCCAGCCAGCGCCCCTGTAAATACATGGTAAGTACTTCGTAAGTACAAGGTAAGTACTCTGTAGGTACAGGGCAATAAAAAGGAACAGAGGAGACTTGCATTGATTTTAAGAAATTACAATAGTATTTATTCAGATGTAGCCCATTTGGTGGTCTTGTGTGCTCCAGTTTTAAATTTACACTTACATAACCAGTTAAACTTGAATTACATTTCATTTATAATTTTTGGGGGAAATAATTCTTGCCAGCAGACCCTATAGCATAGCTACGTTTGATCCACGTTTATTAAGTCTCTGACATTGTTAGTTTACTGTATTTTGTTACTTTTCCGTCCCTGGATGACAACAGAAGCCTTCTAAGGAGCTGAGAAAAGGTTGGTTTGTTTTCACTCCAGCCTGTTCCTTGCGTGTTGCTGCGTGTTGGATGAATGAGGGGTCCATTCAATGTCCACCAGCTGAATACCTGTATGATTTATATGTTATGTTCAATAAAGAGGAAAAAAACCTTGGTGTGTTGTTCATTCAGACAATATACCATATGATGACAATGACAAGTAAGATAACCAGAGAATAAAACTAAAAAGTATAATAAGTCCTAATAATTATCAATATAACAGAGAATTGCATTATTGCAGGATCCCATTTTTGTAAATCATTTGGATTTGTAAACCTGTACCATACCCAGTAGTTACCCAGAACTAAGAAAACATTTGGAGGACAAATTCATTTATTTTCCTCTAAAGTACCCCGTAAGTACCCAGTGCTTACAGGGTACTTTACAAAATAACTTCAAACATCTTTCCCCTAAAGTACCCCATACTTACAAAAAAATAGGAGATAACTTCAGACATCTTTCCTCTAAATTACCCTGTAGGTGGCTAGTACTTACAAAATACTTAGAGGATATCTTCAGACATCTTTCCCCTGAGGTACCCCATACTTACAAAAAACTAAAGAGATAACTTTAGATATCTTTCCTGTAAAGTACCCTTCTATAGTACCCTGTGGGTACCAGGTACTTATGAACCACTTAAGGGATAATTTTCAAAATCTTTCCTCAAAAGTACCTTGTAAGTGTCACATAAGTGTCATGTAATTACATCGTAAGTGCCACGTAATTACATAGTAAGTTGTGGGCTGTATTATAAAGTACTACCCAAAATTCATATGTACTACAAAGTGTTTGCTATAACGTGATTTTTCCTCTGTCTTGATACTGGCCTGTTTCTAGCTTCAGAGAGTCAAATTCCTGTGGCAGCAAACCTCCTGATCCTGGCTGTCCACTCATCATCATAACCATTATTATTAAATAGCATTTATAATGACCTTGCTAGAAAATGCTGTACAGTTTTTGTTGCAATAATGTCAGGATTTTTTTCACGCACTATTGACATTTAAACATTAATTAATTACATTTCTCTGCAAATGTTTACAATAAAAGTTGTAAAGTAGCTAAATCTTAAACAAAAGCAGATAAAAACCTTTCTGTAGCCAATTGATAGCTATGCTGAATAAAGGATTTGCAGCTACAACCTTTAAGTTTTTGTGAAGAAGATGCCTTATGAAAATAAAATTATTTAAAGCAGCAGAAGAAATGCAAAAATAAATAAAAGGGTGCCATTTCTGAACTTGAGAAAATGCATTTAGCTCATTTACTAGTCAAGTTGCATCACACTGTGAATGGAGTTTTTGTCCCCATGAATAATCTTTGGCCGAGTATAAAACAGTTCATTTTGGCCTGTCACCAAGTTTCTCATGGAATTGCGATTAAATAGAGTCAGCTAGTAAGTGTCATTTTAATAACTGAAAGCGGCAGTAAGTGCCTGTAAAATATATAAAGCTACCTCTATGTTTTGGACAGTGCTCCTTGCTAAAATGAAAGAGAGAAAGAACATTTTAAATTTGTTGGAACATGGTTAAATTATCACATTAATTAGAAATTGTTTTCAGACATTATATTAACATAATGACTGTAAGATAAAAGTAGAAGAGAGTCAGGTTTGGAAATTAATTAATTATTAATTAAATTTAATGTGAATATCAAAATCTACCACCCTCAGCTATTTGTATATTTTGCCAGCATTTGGCTGGAGGCTGGTGTTAATTTCCATCCCTGGAGTGTAGCCAGCAGACCCTCCTAAACTCCTTTGTCTCTGTTATAAAGCTATTACAACAGCCTATCTTGCTGCCAACACACTGATAAAAATAAAGTGCTTGATCTACTTAAAAAAAGTAAGGCAACTTTTTGCATCATTTTATCCTGTAGATCAAACAATAGTAGTCTTTGTATGTGCAACATTCATTTTGCAAGTACAGTCAACTTACTTTTGCAGGTGATGTCAACTTACTTTTGCAAATAAAGTCAACTCAATGGTATTAAGTTGTCTTGACTTGCAAATGTAAGTTTGTTACTAGCAAAAGTATGTTGATGTTAGTAGCAAAAGTAAGTTTATGTTACTAGCAAAAGTAAGTTGACTGTACTTGCAAAAGTAATGTTGTGCATACAAAGACTACTCTTGTTTGATCTATGTGATAAAATGATGCAAAAAGTTGCCTTACTTTTTCTCTGTAGATAAAACATGATGTATTTTTGTTATGGTGATCTACTTAAATTAAGCATGAAGCATCAAGCGTGTTGGTCAATCTGCCCAATATAATAATTGACATTTTGGCCTCATGGTGCTAGGAAAAAAATTACGTAAAAACAAAATTAAGAGGGTGAATTCCCTTTAAATCATAAGTACACTCAGCAAATTGTGTGAAAGTTCCACTAGAGGAAAGGTCAAAAAGGTTAAAAAAAAAAAGGGGGGTCACCATAATCAAGAGGCCATAAGTCAACAAAATTGACATGTTTTATTGCTGACAAATTCTCGCAAACAAGCAAACTCATGTCAATATACGTATACTGCCATTGAACTGGGCAATAAATGAGTTTACTGTATAGAGCTGCAACTATTAGTTGTTTAATTTCTAAGTTTCCTATTACTCAATTTAAGGATTTTTAATTGTTAATTAATCTTTGAGTCATTTAATAAAAAAAAAATACAAATTCAGCTTCTCACATGAGAATATATTAATATTGGTCGGGATTAAACAAGACATTCTAAGTTGCATCTTGAGCTTCGGGAAACAGTGATAACACATTTGTCACAATTTTCTCACATTCCATAGCTCAAAGTATTCATTGGAAAAAAAGAAGACAGATTGTACAATAATGACAATTACTGTTAGTTGCAGCCCTAATACTGTATACTCTGGAAAAATGTCCACATTATTCAAACAACATCTGGTATTAATTATCAAACTTAACAAAGGGGCTTGTTTACCTTGTTTAACAATAGTTACAGTGTTGCGACATTTTAGTGTATTCATGACATGGAACATAGTATATAACAAAAACACTTTGATAAGAAAATAAGACCATAAACTCCATTATACTGACAACATTGGAAACACTTAAGATGCTACCGCCAGATGTGCTATAAGACAATGTTAATGACCCAACACATAACTCATGGGATTCACATCCTATTACATAATGGAAGTGAACTTTGGCAAACATGTCCAACAAAACAAACATTCATTATGTCTACCCTGAGGAAGCACTTGCAGGGATGAAACCCCACCGACAGCCTGACCTTAAAGGTTTGAACATCCTAAGCAAATGACAGTTACATTCAAAATCTGACCAATACATTGATAATGCAAAAAACACAGCACCTCACAAAATATAAAACTGTACAGCGTTTTCCTGTTCTGTGAAAATCTGCCTCCTGTAGCAGTACCTGAAAAGCTGCTTGACCACCTATGGTCACTTAAAATGATTCCCTTGAGCTGAGCTGAATTCTATCAGCCATTTAAAGTGACATCTGACTGATATCTGATCTGAGTTTACACCATAAAACAAATTTAAGCAGCATACACATGAGCTTCAAAAATGTAACCTGAGGAAGTGCTTTTGGAAAGTGCAATGTATAACCAACAACTGTAAACCTTGACAAGAGGGAGCTTCAGCAATGTCTGTATGGCCTTTAGGCATGTAAACTGACCTTCAGATCGTGGACCTTGGAGGATACCTTTTGGTTGACATCCTCCAGCTCTAGGAAGATCTTCTGAAAAACCTCAAAGGTGTATTTCAGTTTGTTAGGGTACCTTAGTTCCAAGGCGTAGATGAGGCCCATCAGGTAGCTACAAGCATGTGCGACATCAGGGATACCAAAAAGGACCTCTGCTCCCTCAACGGCTATTCCAGCCTGCTTCTGGAGATCTCCATCTCTGGCTTTGCTGACCACAAATATGCTCAGGACATGTGTAGTAAGGGCCTCTTGTACAGTCATAACATCATCATCATCAAAAACCTGTAAAAAAACACCAGAAAAAATAAAACCCTCTTGTATACTAATGTGAAGGATGCATACAGTATAGCTCTCTTGGTGCTCGCTCTTTCTTTTGAAACAGTTTTCTTTACCTTGTAGTCCTTGATTAGCTCCTCCGTCTTTTCACCAAGGTAGAGAACGAGGCCTCTGATGACAGCTTCTCTTCTGGACTCAATGCTGTTGTCCTACAAAAACAGAAATGAGATCATGTTAAGCACAGACATCAGAATGCCAATATATATAACTGTTTAACTGTTGTACACAGGGTTAAAATTTTTCAATTGATTCAAAGATTTCAAAACAAAAAGGGCACTCAGGCCAGTTAAGTGTCTATTGTTCCCGTTCGGAAATGTGGAGGCATATTCTGGAAGTGTGCCCCCCTTCTAAAATCCAAGAAAACAGACTTAAATCAACAAGCCAACCATGATGATGTAGCGACTACCGGCACTGCTGAGAACTTTTAAAAAAATTAAATAAAATCTGACTCATTCCTTTATTCCACACCAAATTATGTTAATATTGCAATGATATGTGTTGAAAATGCTTATAAGTGTATTATAGTAATGAGCAAATTGAAAAATACACAAAAAGGCTATTTATAATTTTTGGCCAGTAAAAAATCTTTCTGACCAGTAGATTTGAGCCAAAAAGTTAAGTTTGAACCCTGGTTGTACAGTAAGTACATGCCTCATTTAACATGTCCAGGGTCTCGTCAAGTTTCTTCCCAACAGCGCCTCCCTTCCTCCTGTAGAGGCTCAACAGTCTGGGTGTGAATTGGTCCAACTTCCCCAGGAATGTGGAAAGTGGCTTCAGTGTGATCCTACGGAATTCCTCCTCGATCTGCAAAAGAGGTCAGAGGAGAGATAGAGAAACATCATGAAATACAAGGAAAAAATAATTACAGAGACACAGGGCAACAGACACAGATCAGAGGTAGAAAATTGACCCTAAGGCTACACTGAAAGCAACATTTAAGTGGTCATGCGTTTTGCAAGGAATGTTACACCAGAACAAGGCTGTAACTACAGCTGAGGTTTTTTTTCCAACCTAAATGATTGAATAAAATGAAAATAAAAATAAGACGACACAATTCAAATGTACAACATAGCTGGGAAAGCTCAAACAGGGCAGGCCATCGAGCTTTGAAGTCAATCGCAGCTGGTTTATTAAGGATTACATCATTTCGACGTAATGAAAAGGTTTTCGCCATCTTTTCATTGATGATTTTGGTGTTGTCTCTCTTCTTGTACTCATAGAGAAGCTCTATTCTCTCCTTTTCAAGGGTTTCATCAGTTTCACCTTGAGGATGTGGTGGGAGATAGTTAACCTCAGATTTCTTTGCTTTTTTCAAGCTTTTAGTTGGAGGTCCATCTGCAGCTGATTTTCTCTTCCGACAGTTTACATTTAGTTCTGGTAATCCAAGGTGTTTCACCTTTGCTCTGAAATTGCCAACCTTGTATTTCAGGCTGTTCTGCCAACCATATATACCATTGGATGACACTGGGTCCCTCAAACAGGGGTGTTTCATGACCAGGGCCTCAGCAACCTGCTCCCTTTGTGCTCGTGAAGGATAGGCAGTGTAGACAAAGATGCTGTCTGCTAGTCTAGAATGTTGGGTTTTACTGAAGGGTTGCTGAGTAGGGTTCCATCCCTTCTGTAAGCTTCATTTGCAGCTTGTAAAATGAGCTCTGTGTCAAAGGAGAAGGTAGGAATCTCAAACTGAGCTGGCAAAGACGAAGAACGAAGAGAGGAGGCGCTCTCTGGAGAAGACTGAACTATGGTCTCTGGAGAAGTCAGAAGTATGGTATCACTGGATGGATGGGAAGAACTGGAACGGACATCTTCTGATGACTCAGCGCAACTGCTATCAAAGCTCTCCTGGAGTCCTTTGGTATTCAAAGAATCTTCAAATGTTAGTGTGATCAATGGTGAAGTAAGAACCACCTTGATGGTGTCTTTGTCTTTTACTTCATTTGTTTCCATTAGAGTGAAAAACTGACCATCAAATTCCTGGTCCTGGAACTGCAAACTAAAATCTTGTTCAATTGCAAATGTGTCCCGTACAATATGCTTCAATTCCTCCATGGTCGCTGGGATTCCGGAGGGCAAGGAAAGCTTGCGAATTTCCTCTTGTAGTATGACTCGAAGTCTGGCAAACATGTTGATTATTCTATAAGAGGGGGGATGAGAGGAGACAGAAAAAAGCTTCTGATGAATTTAGGCATACAAACAATAAAATTACATCTTATTACAAAGGGATAAGTAAAACCTTCTATCTCAACCCTCCTATTATGTTAGCTTCTCATCAACAACAATGAAGTTCGTGGGTTAGGGTTAGGGTTGGGGTTGGGGGGTGAGAGGATTTAACTTGATTTTTTTATTTTATTTTTTCCTATTTTATTTCTATTTTATTTCTTATGTTTTGCAAGCGCTTTGAGACTTGTTCTTCAGGTGAAAAGCGCTCTATAAATACAATTTATTATTATTATTATTATAAATTGAGAGAGAAAGAGAGATAGAGGTAGGTGGAGAGAGAGACAGTAACAGACGGACAGACAGAAAGACACAGATAGACAGACACAGACAGACAGACATATAGATGGACAGATAGATACTGGATTTGAAAATGATTTGAAATACTAACTAATGACAGTGGGTTGAATAGTTAGAAACAATTGAAAATATTTCAATATATACTGTATTTAATTACCTAATCTTGAATGGGAATGTGACGCTTCAAGGTGACAAATCGCCTTTGCTCAAAAGCATATGCTGCAAGAGGGTAGGAGTCTGTTAATTCCTGTTGCTCAAGGATTGTCACTTGTCTTGTGGATTCCAATTCAAAAGCCCTAAGGTGCTCCCAGTACCAGGAATGAAGACACTTGACGGCAAATGCAAGCTGACCATGCATGATGAGGATTAGATTTAGTTCAACAAAGTCTGGAAGCCCTCCAGTTGATCCATAGGGCAAGATCATTCCCACTGAGTAACAGGTGCCATAGCAAGTCACTGTATTGGTCACCTTAACACACATCTCTCCAGGAAATTTTCTTTGCACTGCTTCCTGTATGTTTTCCTTGAGGACATCCACAGGCACTGTGGACAGATTTGAGACACTGACACACTCAACTGTTTGACTAAATCAGAGACTTCTAAGTCATCAAGCACACAGTTATGTTTGCTTAAACATGAGTTTACAGTTTTTCTTATGGCAGGACCTGACACCACAGAAGATAAAACCTGGAGCTCAGCTACTACTTCAGTAATGCACATGCTTGGCACATTGTAAATGCTCTCTAATTTCAATAAAAGGTGGCCCAACTTCAGTTCAATTTCTTCTTCTTTCAGTTCTTCAGGTTCATATTCTCCTGAACAGTCATGTGCTCTTGAACACTCGTATGCCTCAGAGCAATGTGCTTCAGCAATATCATCTGTACTATTTGACTGATCTATATACTTGTGTACAATTTGGGCCCGGAAGTCATTTGAAGAATGTGCTGAGTGTTTTCGGGATCTGTGTGATGCAAAGGTTCCAAACACATTTGTAGAAAAATCACATTCTCTGAAGACACAGTGCACAGTTTGATTTTTCCTAAGATGAACTGCAAGATGTTGGAAAAAATCCTTCTCAGTTGAGGAGCTAGAACTGCAAAGTTCACAACTGAAACAAATCACTTCTGGTGTTGACTTGTTAGTTGGATGTTTCCTTGACAAATGTGATTTGAGGGTATTCCATGTTTTGAAGGAGCAGGGGCAATCAGCATGTAAACAGGGAAGAAATTCACTGTGGTCGTGCCTTAACCTGTAGTGCCTCAAAAGTTCATTTGTTTCAGGGGCAACATAGGTACAGATCTTGCAAATCCATCCCATAAAGAAAAAAAGCCGGAGTTTAGATCCAAGTACATTCAGACTTTGATGGAGGAGCAAAAGGGGTGGTCTCTTTGGAGGAGGTCAGGATAGGAGTCACCTGGGAGATTCAGTGAGACGCCAATTTAGGGGCTCGGCTTCTGTTAAGTAGCAAAATCTCCCCGTCTGTTCTCAAAAGTAAAAAACAAAAAGAAAAAAAGTATTTTTCACGACATCTTTGCGCTCATCTTAAAAGAAAACTGCACTCTGTCTTTAGAGTGTGTGTGAAAAGGTGATTTTTAAACAAATGTGTATGGAACCTTTGCATCACACAGATCCGGCAACACAGCACGTTCTTAAGAGCGACTTTCTGGCACAAATTACACATGACCGTATGAACATCAGTCAAATATTACAGATGATATTGTTCTGATGCATATGAGAGTTCAAAATCATATGACTGTACAGGAGGATAAGAAATTGAAGAATTCAAAGAAATGGAATTTAGGCCACCTTTAATCTGGCGATCAGGTAAATTTATCTTTTATTCTGACAGCCTGTATCAAAATAATATACTGGTAATTTTTCCACAGGTAAACAGGTAAGTTTATCTTTTGTTACATTTTGGACTGGGCTGTCACAACAATTTTCTCAGTGAAAGACCAACTGAATCTCTGCCCCCACTATGATATGATAATCCATAAACTACCTGAAATAATCTAACATTTACTTTCCCCACAACAATTGCAACTGTCTGTACATACCTTTATCCAGCGTGCTTGACATGATAAATCACCTGGTAAGGATACAATGACATAGTTAGTAACCTACCACGAAAAAAAACAAAATCAAAATAAATAATTAATCTTTTAAATTACCAAACATTTGCAAACACGTATCTACTACAATTAGGTTAATGAGAATGATGTATCTCTATAAAGTCGGCTTACTGTTTTCAGCTTTATAAAAAAAAGTAGCCTATTTCCTAGCTAATTCAAGAAGGATTGTACTTTAGTTTAATCAATTTATTGAACATCTTAAGAAGAAAACAAAACATTGTAAATAATTTAACTCAGAAAGTAGGAACATTTTCTCAACCCATAAATAAACACTTCATCTTTGGAAAAACATTGTTTTCACTGGACAGGAAGACTATGAAAAATTGTAATCTCAAAAGTAACTAAAGCTGTCAGACAACTGTACTATGGTAAAAGTACAAGTACAAGTACAAGAAAGCTAAGACCTTAGAGATTACTACAGGACTATCAGAATTAAGGCCATGTGTTACTGTCTTAGAGTAAATTCATCAGAAACACAGTAGAAAATGTAAAAAAAAAAAAAAAAAAAATCTCCACCTAGAAAAAAACTCATTATATAGATGCAGGGGTGTCAAACTCAATCACAGAAGGGGCAAAAATTTAAAACACAGTCTAAGTCGTGGGCCAAACAGGATTAAGATTTATTGAACAGTCTAAAACTGACTGTTTTATTCAGAAATATGAATGTGAATAGCCAGACTGCAACAGCTTTTTCCTCAATAAAATAAATAAGATTTAATTTTTTTTTCTTCAACAATAACAAAGGAAAAGAGAATATTTCAGCTCAGAATATTTAAGCTCACATATCCGGGTGGGAGTTATATTTGGAAATGCTTGCTTTTTGTCTGGACACAAGATATCGCACACTTTAAAAGTAGATGCTAAAAAAGTGAACCTAGGCAGTTTTACAGATGAACACAGATATGTCCAGGGGGAATTTGACCTTTTTCAGGTACCAGACTGGAAAACTAATTATACAGTATTACATTTCAGAACAACTAGCTAGCTAACTAGCAGTGTTTTTCGAGCTTGAATGTATTCTTTGTTTCGTTTGGGTGGCACTGCTTGGTACAGGTATTTAGCTGAGTTTCTCCCCGTCATTTATAGGCTACATGTTATGACTGGTGAAGGGGGCTCGGCGCTGTCTATCACATGCGGCTGTGCTCGCTGCATTTCAGCGGCTAACAAGCAGAGCTAACTGCCTACAGCCACCGCTGCGACCAAAAACCTCCACAAATTAACTCACAAGCGCGGCCACCCACACCCAGACACACACGGGTGTTTATTTATGGCCGACTTGCATCTTAAACCCCTTGCTAATGGCTAACCCCGCACAGGTGTGTTAGATAACGCGGCACCCGGCGCCGTCTACATCCCTGCTTACTTCAAATTACAGCCGCTTGCAAACATGAGCTTCACATTTGAACAACGGACTTTAGTGTTTAACAAACTACATCACTAACATTAACTTTATTCTTACCGTAAACGTCAGTCTCCAGTCCTCCAGTTTCGCCTTCTGGAACTTCTCCCCTCCGCGGTCCTGAGACTGGTTTGAACTAGTTTGCTATACCCAGAATGCACCACACGGGGCGCAGTCGGAGGCTAGTAAATACAACGAGCAAATTGTTTGTTTTGTGGGTCTGCATAACAAGATTTGTTGAGCCACTTACATAAAGCTTGTTAGGAAAAAAAATCAAAATGACTTGTGTTTTGAACAAATTTAGTCTAATTCACAACTTGATATATTCATGTTAAAAGACTAACTTTGTTTTTTTTTTGTTAATATCACAGACTTAATTTTGTTACAATTACATACTCCCAGATTTACTTTTTTCAGTGCATTGCTCCTTCACAGCTTCTGTTGATTTTACTACCAGAACTAACTCTGCTGTTAACTTGATACCATTAGCTCTTATACTTAGCCCTTATGCTGTACATCATACAGCAAATACTTCTACAACATAAACTACCATAAGTATTATTACTGTTTCCATGGAAGCAGTAGATCTCTATACTGAGACTGAGGTGACTTTCTATTGTTATGCTGATGATATGCAACTGTAACTATCTGTGAAAACAGATGAAACTGATCAGTTATCTAGACTTCAACCACATCTCAAGGACATAAAAGCCTGGATGAGCTGTAATTTTTTTATGTTAAATTCAGACAAAACTGAAGTTACTGGTGTTGGCCCCAAACACCTTAGAAACTCCTTTTCTGAGGATATAATTTCTCTAGATAGAATTACCTTGGCCTCTGGCAGAGCTGTAAGGAACCTCAGAGTTTTATTCGATCAAGATCTATCTTTTGCCTCTCATATAAAACAGACTTCTAGGACTGCTTTCTTTCACGCACATAACATCACAAAAATTAGACATATCCTGTCCAAAACAGATCACGAAAAATTAATACACGCAATTGTTACTTCTAGGCTGGATTACTGTAACTCCCTATTATTCGGTTGCCGCAAAAAATCTCTGAGGTCTCTCCATCTGGTGGAGAACGCTGCTGCATGTGTTTTTACGGGAACCAAGAAAAGGGACCCTATTTCTCCTATTTCAGCTTCTTTGCACTGGCTCCCTGTAAAATCCAGGACTGAATTTAAAATCCTCCTCCTAACTTACAAAGCTCTAAATGGTCAGGCTCCTTCCTATCTGTCACAGCTCATTGTTCCTTACCAACCCTCAAGATCACTGCGCTCTGAAAATGCAGGGTTACTTGTGGTTCCCAAAGTTTCCAAAAGTAGGATAGGAACCAGAGCCTTCAGCTACCGTGCTCCTCTTTTATGGAACCATTTTCCATTTTCAGTCAGGGAGGCAGACATCGTTTCCACTTTTAAGGGTAGACTTAAGACTTTCCTCTTTGATAAAGTTTATAATTAGGACTGGCTCAGGTTGCCTCGGCCAGCCCCTAGTTAGGCTGACATAGGTTAATCTACAGGGGGACTTTCTATGATACACCAAGCTCCTTTTTCCTTCTCTTGTTCCCCCAATCTGAAAACGCTCATGTGTGTTTACTGCATTACGTTAACGCCATTGCCTCTCTGGAGCATTCCTGCTCCCATGTATCCTAGTTTTCCTGGATCCTGGCTGCAATCTTGGCTAAGCCTGATCATGGTGATAGCTATGCTGGTGCTGTGACCCTGCCTTTGGTCGTGCTCGTGCTGTGGCTGCACTGATACTGTATGCCCCCCCAATTGATATTTACAACATCTATTGCACGTCTGTCTGTTCTGGAAGAGGGATCCCTCATCATCCTCTGTTAGGTTGCGAGTTAAAGTTTAACTTAATTCTCTAATCCTTCTCTTTGTAGGTAAGAGTTTGTCTATGTGCTTTGATGAAGTAGGACCAACTCCCATTCTTTTATCATTTAATTTGAATGATTTAGGTAAAAGCATGTTTTATTCCCTTTTTGTGATGGAGCCCTATTGCCATCTAAGTGACCTTAATAATCATTAATCTCGTAACCAACTTTATAGTTACATCTTATTTTGCATTCATTGTATAATGTTAAAAGTAATCCTATATCTAAATAATCACCAAGTTTGTTAGGATCCATGGTACAATGTTATGTTATGTGTGGTCATTTCACAGAATTGAGCAAAAGATCTTCAGAATCATGTGTTATGTTATAAATTGCCTTTAGGTCTCCTAACATGTATTTGAAGTTACTGTGATGAGATTATAGTGGTGATGAGATACATGAATTTATACACCACGGGTTAGATCGCGTAATTCGTCATGAAGTTCAGAGACATAAATGTCTCCTAAATTGCATTAGGTCTTTTAGAAACTAATGCCAGATGTGCGATCTCGGTGCAAAAGTTCGCTAACTCCGCCTTCCATCCACATCCCCAAAATCCAAAGATAAAAACTGAGTGGGCTTCTCAAGCTCTCTTCTCTTTCTCTCAGCTTACTCTCTCTCTTCTTGTCTCTTCTCAAGGCTTCTCAAGTTTTCACTCTTCTCAAGTTTTTCTTCGCCCCTTTTTACCGTGGCGCGTCTCATGCATCCGCGCTCGCAACTTTTTCTTTTCTTCAATTTTATAAGCGGAGCCGCAACAGCTCACCAGAGCTTTAACTTTAACTTTTGAAGCCATTTTCTTTTAAATCTCTTTGACGTTTTTCTTTATACCAGTTTTTGGTCAGTAAAGAAACTTTTGGTAATTCGTTTTAAGTGAAATCAAATTAATAATTTAAAGTGACTCCCTCAGACCAATGGGACTACTTTTGATTATTTCTGCGAGTTTTAATTGAGAAGGACACTCCACAATTCACCATCAACTCTGCCACGGATCTAGAAGCAACACCTGCTGCACAAACTATCAGCATCCGTTGCCTGCCCTTAATGACTTCGTTTAAAGACTTTTACCGGTTCGCTGAGGCGAACACCGAGGCCAGTTAAAGACCGCCGCACACCGACTCCACCTGCCCAGCCGCCGCCTTTCAGCGGGTCACCTCGTCTGGAAGACGCGCCGCAGCTCTCCCCTGGAGTGACGCGACGATCTGGACCTCCCCGGAGAAGTCTAATCAAGTCGGCAGAGTAGGCAGAATAACATCTTCTCGTGATCAGAGTTGATGTCATATAGCGAAGCTTTAATGCCAAATTTCTAAATTCTACGTCACCGTTCAGTGCGCATCCACGCTTTAGACGGTCACATATTTCCTCTACTATCGTCCATAACTAATTATTTACATCACCTGAACATACATCACGTAGGTTCCCTTTCATGTGTTCACTGTCCTTTATATGTCATACTATTTACTCTATTTACTCTTCATTTTATTAGTCTAAATAAATTATTCTCATTTATCGCCAAGTCGTTGTCTGTGGATATTATTTCATGAGAGAAACAAGATCAATGTATTGTAGCAACTCTGCTGCTATGTTAATGTTGGATGCTGTTACGTGCAGATGTTCTGTAAGTTCCTACCTCTCTTGTTACCTGAATGCATCTTGAGAGCTGAGTTAGGCATGTGAATGGCTGAGAGGAGAGAGGGGGCGGGGTAGGAGTGAGGAGGGGAAGAGTCTGTGTGTGTGAGAGAGAGCAAGCGTGAGGAGCCAGAGAGCAGCCAAGTTGATCTGTGCCTGTATTATTTTATTTTTGTTTTGTGCGTGGTTACGGCCTACAGTAACCAGTTCAGTAATAAAGTGGCGTACTGATAAACCGTCGCCTTTCTTTCCAACGTCTTGCCGGACGTTACAGTATACAGAATAAACGGTACAGATTATGAGATTGATTAAAGTAATGACATGTCTTAACACTGTCACAATTTAAGATTTAATTTTCTCCTGAATGGAGAATGGTGCCCCTTTTACTTTAACGAGTGCAAAATCCAAATTCTAACATAGTTAGAATTTGGAAATTCCAAATTCTAACATAGTTAGAATTTGGATTTGGATTCGGCTACAGCAACTTATTCATAATCTTTGTTTATTTTTTTTGCTTTATTTGCACATTATACATTTGCACTCTTCTCTTCTTCTTCGTAGTGCAACTGTTGTACAACAAATTCTCTCTGAATAAACAAATTACTATCTTTTTACCTTCTCTATATATCTGTATATATTTCTTTCTTTCTGCTGCTGCAACACCTGAATATCCCCTCTGGGAGTCAATAGGGGCTTATTGATGGACATTAAATGTAGAGTAAATTATCAACAGGTTGTTTAGCTAATCACTTTGTTTTTTTTTTTTAATTTATTTTTTATTGACAATCAAATCACTTTGTTTGTAAATGCAATGCATCATTTTATCCGGCGATTCTGGCAGCAGCAGCTGATCAGCACAGAGACACACAGACAGGTGAGCTGCAGGCTCTCAGGTGAGCTCTGATGTCATCAGCTACATTCAGACTGAAGGAAAAACACATTTGTTTCTCAAATCAGATCCTGAAGACTGTCTACACTGTAATCTGACACTAATCAGATTTAAAACTACAGGAGCCAGTAACTAAGTGCCATGTTCCATCAATTTGCCCTCCAAATAATTTATTTTGACTGAGTGATGTCACAGATCTGATTGTAGCATACCTGTTCTACCTCACCTTTTATTGCTTGTTATTTATTTGATCACTGGCTTTACTGCACAATATTTGCACTTGTTTTTATCTTTCTTATTCTTATGTTTCCGCACGTTTTTAGTTACACACCCTGTATAAAAGGTACTCAATAAATAAAAAGTTGACTTGTTTTATCATTAATTATCTTCAGCACGGCTAGTAAATTTTTGAATACTTGTCAGTATTTCGTCTACAACTATGCACAGATTACTTTTGTGTTTTCCTCAGTTTAGTGTAAACCGTTTGGTCTGCTAATGAACTCACTTTATTGTCTGAGTAAAAGAAGCAAAGGGCTTTAGGGGGGTCTAACCCTCCCTAACTCAAACCCTTTGGCAATGTTCCATCCAAATATCTGCTTCCTGTTGTTCAAAATACAATACTTGTAACAAGCAAAACAGCCAATCAAAGTGTTCTTTACAAGTTTCAGCCACAAGAGGTCAGAGGTGCACCGTGCAAGCTCCATAACAGGTTTCCAGTGGAGTCACTGGTCACTGGTGGAACTTTGGAGCATGTTTTGATCACTGCGCTCCAGTTTAGTTTATGTCTTGTGCTCTACTAGCATGTGTAAAAGGACATATATGTACGTGAATGACCCGATACATATTTCTATTGTCCACAGAATGTAGCAATGAATATTACTGACCTGTTGTGTAAACATGGTTAGAAAAAATGCAAATTTACCGCAATCAATTATTCAGTCCTTAAATATATCATAATATCCAAATGAGCATTCTCTGTGATGATGATTACTGAGGGTGACAAGACTTGGAGCTGTTTATTTAGTCTCAAAGTCAGCTGCACAGCTCAGTATCCTGATTACATTCACAATAAACTGTTAAGACTGAATTCTACAAAGAGAGATTCTGACAAAAGAGTGTTGTGGGGGCTATGATATTAGTGAATGAGACCTGTGATCTCCTGACCTCTTGTGGCTGAAATCAGACAAACATCAGATCAAATACACATTTGTTGTATTATGGGAAATTATTTCTGTTTAGTCATCACATTAACATAATGTAGTGTAGGAAAAACAGTTGAAGTGGAATAATGCCAGTAGACCCCCCCTAAAGTTCCTTGACTCTTTTTTTGAAGTCAGTCTTCAGGTGTCTATTTCTGTAGAGTTTTTAAATGATTTTTCTACTTGTAAAGTGATTTCAGATTGATGACTTACATCTCAGTAAAAGAATAGAGTTTCAAGTTGTACAGATATTACTTTATTATTAGAATAACAAAAAAATATAATATTATTAAAACCTTTTGGTGATGTTCTATCCAAATATTTGCTTCCTGTTGATCACACACTAGGTTTACAATCTAACACTGGCCTGTACTTTTTACTGTCTTTAACAGAAAAAATAATAATAAAAATAGCTTTTATCTTTCTTAAGAAAACATAGAGGGGAAAACTTGTTGGCATAATTACTATTATTTATGTCAGATCAGAATTTTATTAAGACATTCATTATCTCCATTTTTAAAGATTTTGTAAAATAAACATTTCAAAAAATATGTGTAAAGAAATTAGGTATGTTTTATTAATGATGTATATGCTAATGCTTTTTAATTGTTTTTGTAGATGGGTTGTAACTATTGAGTAACAGTTATAGAAGTGACAGAAGAAAGACACTGTGAGTGGGTCCAACCCACCATAACCATGACTTACCATGACTCAGTAACAGTAACAAGAGTAAGCGAAGGAAAGAGCTTGTGAAATGTTCCATCCAAACACGGTTCTTTTTGTTAAGACAATAATTTGCTGTCAAACACTAGTTTATATTTTCTGGAAATTGGTTTCAAATTCTCTAGTGTAACAAATAAGGATATTGTAAATAAAAGCATTAAAAGAATTATATCGGCTCAAGTAAAAAGGGATTTGAATGGAACATTTCCTTAAGACCTTCCCAAAGCCCTTTCCTTCTTTTACACTCTTTTAATGAATATATATTTTAATATATATGTTTAATTAAATTTAACTAATAAGTTGAATGAATGAATGATTTTATTTTTGTGTCATGCCACTGCTGTGACCCATCCTATGGGATTATATGACACTAATCAACAAGCAAATCAATACCAGGGTAGTGCTTGGTGATCAAGAAACCCTGAGCAGCACTGGTGGAGAGACAGAGGACAGCCTATCTCCCTGATTGGCCACCCAGCAGCACCCTGACCCCCGCGCACCTCCCCATAAACACACAAAGTACATACAGATCCTAGCTTTAAGATTTTAGAATCTTAACAAAAAAAAAAAAAGATTCTAAAATCTTAGTATTTACTCACAATCAATTAATTAATCGAATTAATGAATAACTGAACTAAAAAGATCTATTTGGCCAAATTAACTTAAAGAGGGTAGGCTTCTGAATTGAGAAATTTTATCTATTTATATTTTATTAATTTAGCCTCTACCAATGAAAAATATTTTAGGTTCTGGGGTCAACAACCACAAGAGCGCAGCTACCAAGGTAGCACTTCACTTTTCCAGTTGTTGACACCCATATCAACAGATCAGTTAACATATGTGTATATGTGTGCATGCTTACATGCATCTGCAATGCACACATATATATACACACACATGTACACACATATACATATACACATATATACACATACACACATATGTACATTTATAATCACCATGAATATACCAGCCAGATTATTTTCGGATTCCGGATTTTAGCCCATGCTATAATTGAGCAGCCCCATTACACAGCCACAGATATACCTTATCTCCTCAGTAATATATTGCCTTCCTCCTCATCAACCAGGCCTTTTCCAAGAAAGTAGCAAATGCATATGTTTCATATTTAAAGAGTTGTTTTACCTTTTTCAGAGTCTTCTAGCCATACAAATTCAAAGTTTTTGTCTATCAAAGGTTTTGCCTGATAGGGTCATACAAAGGGCAATAGAATACAAAATGCATTTCATTTTCCACCTTGTGGAGATCACATAGACTACACAACCTATTGTCCTCAGCTGTGCCCACATATCTACCTGTCTCAATATGGAGGCCAAGAATACCATCTCTAAGTTGAGCACACAGAGAACGCTTTTTCTTTGACATGTTATACATAACATAATTATCTAGATCGTAAAGATGTTTTATCTCACAATACGTAAGAGTTTTGGCTTATAACATACTGTATTTCCAATGCCGCTTCGGCCAACAAAGTACTACCCTTCAAAAAGTCTACATGTTCATCCAGAAATAAACCAAGATATTTATAATAAATTTTGTAATTTAACTTTTTTTCACCAAAATAAAATTGAAAATCCTTTATAAGCTCAGTTGGAATTCTGAAATGCATAATTTCAGATTTCTTTTCATTAATAGAAAGCCTCCACTTCTTACACCAATTATTGGCACGTCACCATATTCTGTAAATCAGCCCCTGTTTCTACCAGCAAAATAAAGTTGTTCTCTCCACAATTAACCCCACTCAAGTTGCTTGATTTAATTGGCTAAATCATTTATATATAGAGCAAACAGCGGTGGAGACAGAGCGTCTCCTTGTTTGACCCCTGATATTGTAGGAAACCAGTTGGTTAAAATATCATTTACTTTCACACAAGCTTGGTGGGCGCTATAAAGAGAGCATATTGCACGGTAAAAATTTCCATTTATACCCGTTTGAGATGATCTTTAGGCAAGGAGGTCTCTATTAACAAAATCAAAGCCTTTCTGGAAACTATATAACATGCAAATGTGGGTTTTTGATCATTCAGTCTATTTCTTACGATTGTACAAATAGTATAAATATGGTCAATACAGGCTCTAGCCTTACAGAAACCATTCTGCTCTTCTACCAGCAGCTGTTCCTTTTCTAGGTGAGTCTCTAGATCAGTCTCTCGTTCAATAGGGAAGAGTACAGTTTATAGACTGTACTCATTAAGCTGATTCCCCTATAATTAAGCAGCATCCTTGGGTCATCTTTCTGTGATTTAGGGATAGGGCTTATAATAGATTTTAGCCACACAGATGGTAGTTTACTGGACTCAAAACATTTTTTGAATAAACCAAACGGTGTTTGAGCTTAGGTGATTTCAAAAGTTAATTTGGTAGGTCCTCTATACCCACATCTTTTCCTACTTTTGCTTTATCTATCATCTGTTGTACTTCAGTCATTGAGATTTCACAATTAAAATCTCCATTAACCTGAAAATTAATTATAATATAATATAATATATATAATATAATTATCGACCCAGCATCACAGTGATAATTACACTAATAAAATTTTTGGCCTATAAAATCAACCAATAATAATAAGCATAAATTGCTTTGATTGCACCTGTTTTGCCCATGGTTTCACTCTGCCAGTACTACACACACTGCATTATGCTGCATGTGACATCAGACTGCTGCGCCTGCTAGATCAGTTCAAAATATGTCATTGCAGCCAGCAGCAGGGTTTCCCCCACTGTTTCTTTTTCTTTTCTTTTTTTTTTCTCTTTTCCCCCGAGATTTTCCATTAATCAGTGTTTTCACTGTAGTATAGCGGACACTGTTATTGTGCAATAGAACAACATTCCCACCTACAAAAACAAACAAGACGATCTAAGGTCCCAGGGTGACGGGAGGAGAGGACTACTAACGTGCCGACTTTATCGCTATTAGGCAGCTTTTCAGACGCTCTCAGCAGCGTTGTTTTTTAAAAATGCAAAAGGAGAAACATGACTTATTTAGATAATCAGGGAACAAGGAGTAAACATACTGTCATTTATTACCATGACCAATGCTCAC
Source organism: Plectropomus leopardus (assembly GCF_026936395.1). Lineage (NCBI taxonomy): Eukaryota > Metazoa > Chordata > Actinopteri > Perciformes > Serranidae > Plectropomus > Plectropomus leopardus. Next base: position 34,716,295 of record NC_142189.1, on the reverse strand, counting down.
AGCAACCGCTGAATACCGGTGTAAGCACCGCCGTCTCCCCCTTCTCTCTCCTGCTCCGTGTGTGTGAGACAGTGACATGACCCTGTGAGTTCAAGTGTAGCGAGTTTCTAGCTCAGTTGTGTTGAAAGAATAAAATGATATCTGATGTTTGATTCCTTCCAGCAACAAGCAGAACAACATATAAATACGCAGAGTTCAGCAAAGTCGTTAGGCCCACTTAGGGACTGTTCTGTAGCTGTGGTGCTTCCTGACATTTTGGGGAATGTTCCACTCTATTGTATAACTCAAACAGAATATTATTTTTGGCATTATTTTTGTACAATTCAAGTTCACATATGAAATTAGAGGGGGAAAAACAACAAAAAATCTAAAAACGAAATTGATTTTGCTCTTGAAAATGACTTTTTTCCCATTTTTTTGTCTGAAATGTAGTTTACTTAGATGTTGATGAAAAAGGAAAGGAAGATGCTAGAATTAAATGGGTTTTTTGTGTATGAAAGCTGAAGATCCATTCTTTATCTTGATGTATTCATTGTTTTTGTATTCAAAACACAAAATATTCTGGAGGTCACAAAAGTCTACTAAGTATCTGTATTCTTCAGTGTTTAATTTATAGACTATGCAGCCAAAGGCTTTTGGTTTTATAAAGGCTTTTACATTTTTTATTGAGTAATACAATTTACTGTTAGTCAGAACTGTTCTCGTTTTTGTAGTATTAACTGTAGTGATGACAGTTATATTTGGTTAGGTTGAGCTATAATGTTACAATCATCTGTACTCACTACATCTCAGCCTTTCATACCCTCAGGTAATGAAAAACAAACAAAAAGAAATTATCAGTTATTGGTATCTTATCAGCCACGAGACGCTGGAAATTATCGGTTATCGGTATTGGTTGAAAAAAATAATTATAGTGCATCACTACTATTTACCTGTATTAATGAGGCTTATCTGATCAGTAAAGTTCTATCCAAATATAAATGTGCTTCCTGTTGCTCACGCAATCAATTGTTTTACAATCTAACACTGAGCTGTATTTTTTAATGGATGTCTTTAATGGAAAAAAACACATTTTAAACTTTTTTTTTTTTAAGAGAACATATTGGGGAAAACTTATTGGCATACTTACCATTATTTATGTGATATGAGAATTAAAAAACAAAAACAAATTAATATTCTCAATTGTTAGAGATGCTGCAAAATAACCCTTTCAAACAATATATGTAAAGAAATTAGGTAAGTTTTATTACTGATGTATGTGCTAATGCTTTTTAAGTGTTTTTGCAGATGGGTTGTAACTACTGAGTAACAGTTACAGAAGTAACAGAAGAAACACACTTTGAGTGGGTCTAACCCACCATAACCAAGACTTATTACTCAGAAACAGTAACAAGAGTAAGCGAAGGAAAGAGCTGCAGGAGGCTCCGCCCATCATAACTCTAACCCTTTGGAAATGTTCCATCCAAACATGGTTCTTATTGTTTAGATGATAATTTGATATCAAACACTAGTTTATAGTTTATAGAAATTTCAACAAAGTTAAATTTGTGGGTGTTTTGCCCTTTAATAAATAGAGAGATATGAGAAAAGACTTAAAGATTACTTTAACATCCTAAAGCTTTTAATATGAATTCTTAAAGTTATAGAATTAGATGTTTGTTGTTTGGTGGGTTTTTTTTTTGTTTTGTTTTTTTTTACAAAAAACTGACATATAAGACTTATCATAACTTAGCAACAGTAACAAGAGTAAAAGAAGGAAAGGGTTTTAGGAGGGTCCCCCCACCCTAACCCTCACCCTTCGGAATTGTTCCATCCAAATATAAGAAACCAACAACAATGTAAAATTGGTCTCTAAACTCTTAAAATGCTTTCAATCTATTTTTTAAATCAAAACTGAGATTTGAATAAAAAAAGACTACAAACAAAGATTATGAAAGAGTATGTCTTTTCGAGTCTTTAAAATAACCTGAATATTGCTTTGAAATTGATAAAAATGATGTAACATTTCCTGAGACCCTCCTAAAGCCTTTTCTTCTTTTACACTTTTCTCAAAATGTTTTATTTTTTTTTGTTTTGGATGTAACTTTTGAAAGAAAGAAAAAAGATTCATAATCATCATAATCATTACTTATTTACAACCTAGACTTCTACTATCTTGAACTTACCAACATTTATTTATAATAGTAATATAAATTAATCTAATTCTACACCTATCTTAACACCTACGTCCTACACTCATCAATATCTCATCTTTAATATTAGTTATTTACAGCCTCAACTTATTAATATCTTGTCTTTAACATTAGTTATTTATGACCTAAACTTATCACTTGTCTATAACCTAAACTAATACTTATCCAAATCTTAAACTTACCATTAGTTTATTTCACTCTTGTCCTTAACTTATTAATATCATAAACTTATAAAGACTTGTGTACAACCTAAACTTATCATTTATCTATAACTGAAACTGATCAATACTTATCAACATTTAAAACTTACCTTTAGTTACTTTTATTCTGATCTTAAACTTATCAATATCTAAACTCATCATAACTACAACCTAAAAGTTAAGTCAATATCTTATACTTATCAATATTTTTATCTATATTTTAAATTTATCAATGTCTTAAACTTAAAACAACTTATCTTAAACATATTACTACTTATTAATATCTTATCAACTTATCAATACATCTACATAAAACATATGTTTTTTGTGGGGGGGGGTTAAAGCAAGAAAATAAGAAAATAAAGAGCTGTAGAGAAAGATGTGTGTGTGTGTGTGTGTGTGTGTGTGTGTGTGTGTGTGTGTGTGGCGGTGGAATACTTTACTCGATGGTGCAATAACGCATGCCCTTTATCTGAGAGGAGTTTCACAGCTCCACGAGAGTTAACCCCCCAACCCCAACCCCAAACCTCAGTGGAACCCATGTGGGCATGGCCACAGTAGGCCTGCCCAACAATGACAATGTTATCTGTACATCAAAGCGGTGGTCGCGAGGTCTGCACCGCCCCCCCTGCTCCTCCCTCCCTGGGCGTATGGGTGTCTGTGCGGTGCTCTCTCTCTCCGAGTCAGCTAAAATGGACGCAGCTGTTTGAAGGATAGGCAGAAAAAGGTCCATCAAGCTCAGTAAAAAGAACGAGACGAGTCATTTGGGTTGAGGCAGCGTTCACCTGATGGACGGGAACTCCGATGATGTCACCATCCCCAGTCACACTGCCTGAATAAATACACTGCCACAAACCTCAATCACAAAAAAACAAAAACAACGCCATAACATGGATTCAGTTACATTTCCCTGAATCACTTCAGAAAATATGCTGAGGAGTGTACACGTGGCAGCATCTTAGAGGTTAAAATGATTCACTTAACATTTTTGACCACAACAACATAATTATCAGTCTCATCATTTTGTCATTAGCTCCTTTCTGAAACTTTTTATTGTTTTGTATGTTGGCAGGTGAAGGCACCTGATATAACATTAAAATGAAAAGTACATTTTAAAGACCTTTGTTACATTGTTAAATTGAAATTACCATATTAGGGTACCCCAAGGGTTCTCGAAGTTAAATTTGAGACTTTTAAGACATTTAATACTATGTAGGAAAGTTAAAAATTTTAAAAATTAAATTCAATGTCAATTTCAAGGTCATACTGGCAATGTCATGAGAATATAAAACAAAATCGGTGTTGATTTTTAGCCCTAGAAATAATTATTTACCAAATGCACCTAACAATTATTTTTTTATCGATTATTCTATCAATTATTTTTTCAATTAATCTATTGATTTTTTTTTATTGATCTAAAAAAGATTTTTTTTATTACTTGATTAATGTAGCAACGAATTTTCCGAAAATAAAATTTTAAAACGTAAAATTCAAGTCACTTTCAAGGGGAGTAACAAAACCTTAAATCTAGAAGTCCTTACAGTACAATTAGTGCAATTTGAATAACACTATAACTTTTCTCTAACAGAAATAATTATAACTAGTACATTCTTTCTGCATCAAAATAGTCCAGCCTTAACTGGGCCTTAAGGCATATCACTGCCTGCTGATATGAGTGCTGTATTTTCATATTTATAAGCACATATTCCACTCATTTATGAAGTTATACAAGCTCCTGCACAGCTGACAACCCCATCCTGTAAATGTTTCAAAATAAAATGCATTGTATCAGCAGCCAGCATTCTGTCCACAGAGACACAGTCAGAGGGCTTTTGTTTTGAAAGGGAGGCAAGTAAGTTGAGGTAAAACAGACATTGTTGTCTTTCCTCATCTCTGTGACAGAGAGAATTTAAACTGCAGTATAAACTGGTACAGTACATAAGGAATGCGTAAGGATAGAACAGGTCTGACTGTACTGACTTCTTATTATTTATGCTATTGCAGAAGTTACTTTTAAGATATATCTACTCTCTCACAGCTCATCTAGTCTATTCTTCAGCTTCAATTTACATTTCCCACAACCACTTTGAAAGATTGTCTGTGCAGTATTCATGTGGCAGCATCTTTGGGGTCAAAATGATTCACTTAATTTTTGTGACCACAATCAAGGACACATCAGGCTCTGCTTCTCCCAGTTTGCTTTTTACCATCAGCTCCTTTCTCAAACATTTGCTTCTTCTTTTCTTTTGTTTTTAATGTTGAAAATTAACAGTAACTGGTGTTGTAATTAAATCAAAAACATATTCTACAAAGCTTTGTTACATCCAATCCAGTCCAATTATTAGCTTCAAACAAAGGTGTGTTGTATATTTTTTGTTTTTAGGATCACAACAGCTATGTGAAAATGGACATTTTTGAATCCAACCGCAAAGACAAATTAAGCCACAAAATGCATCCATTAATGTTTGTCTGGGGCCTGGTCAGCAGGCTGGGCAAGGTACTCCAGACATCCTTCTCCCCAGCAATGCCCTGCAGCTCCCTCTAGGGGATCCTGAGGCGCTCCTACACCAGATGAGGAGATATGTAATCCCTGTTCCCCCGGTCTACCAGTTTGATGTGCCCAGAAAACCTCTAACAAGAGGCACCCAAGACTGTCAGGACACATCCTTATCAGTTGCCTGAACCACCAAACGCACTGCTTTGATTTCTGTGGCTGTAAAACAAGACTTATAGGTTAACATCATACATCTGTTACAAAAACCACACAATAATACAACTGTACTGAACTTTGTTGCTGTTCTGAAATTTGCTGTGAAACCACAAGTTATAGCATTAAAAGTGGCAATATGAAAATTAGATACTTGACTAACATCTTTTGAATAAATGATCAAATTAAACATTCAATGGGCAACATCTTAGGAAATAATCCTGTTATGCATAAAACATTTTCTGTTCCAACAATTTCATATCAATGCATTATTTTTTTTTCTCGATAAAAAGTTATTTATAATATGTTAACCATACATGCATGATTTTTTTACTTAAAAATAATACTGTTATCTGCAAAATGCTACCCCTGAATGCATGAGAGTGCCACGTATTTCATTTACCCAAAGTGGTGTTAAAATTTACACTGTCAATAACTTGTTCAGTTATTTTTGCAGGCTTGTTTTGTCTTTTGTCAAATTTCAGTTTTGTTACTTAATGTTAGCTTATTAATAGTGACACTACAAATGTGAACTCCAGCCTCCCACCTTTAAAGAATTTGAGTCAACTTGAAATTAAAAAAAGAGCCTCAAAAGACTTTGAAAGTGTTTAAAATTAATAACCATAGTCTTTTTACTCTATTGTAATTATTTGATGTTAGGATTAGACTAAAAGAGCTAAAATTTAGTCAGCAAACAAACTTTGCACAACAACCATGGGAATATCTAATGATAAAAAACTGCAAAAAGCATTACATTTTTTTAAAACAGTTATATACTTATAACTACTTAACTATATTTTACTTATATTTTCCATGTTGAAATTGGACCACTTAGATCGTTCACTGTTTTTGCAGTTGAAGCTTCATGCTAGCAAGTATGGAACTTTGTTACCTATTAGCTGAAATTAGGTTAGCAAACAAACTTTACAAAAGGACCATGAGCATATCTAATGAAAAAAAAAAGTATTTTATTTAGAACTGTTATATACTTATATTCTCCATGTTGAAATTGTACTGCTTAGATCATTCAATGGTCCGTGGCATTTGTTTTTGCATTTGAAGCTTTAAGCTAGCAAGTATGGAACTTTGTCACCTGCTAGCTAAAATTAGGTTAGCAAATAAGCTTTACTCAATGACCACAGGCATATATAATTAAAACAAAACTGCAAAAAGCTTTAAAATGATTTGAAATGGTTAATTCTTACAGTTTTGGGTGCAACTTAAGTCAGTCACTGGTCCATTGCAGTTATTTTTGTGGTTGAACATTTTAGCTACTCAGCTTGGAACTTTGTTAAAAGCTAGCTAAAACTAGGTTAGCTAACAAGCTTCGCTCAGCGAATAAAGGCATAACTAAAGAAAAGTTTCAATTTATTTATAACGGTACATATTCTTACCTTGTCCATGGTGAACAGTAAAACTAAGATCAGTTACTGGTCAATAGGGGTTGTCTCTGTGGTCTCTGGTTTTAGCTCGCTAGCTCAGTACTTCTCTCTGAAATCAGGAGTGAAATGGTGCCGAACATTAGAACCTCCAGTATATATATGCATTCCATAAAATCCAAGCAACATCAAAGCAAAAATCATAATGCACTATTGATATTTTTTTTGCATATAATTATCTGAACACCACAGAGGTGTTACAATAATTGTACAAATGATTCCCTCACTAATATAAAAATATTTTACAGTAACAGTGTGTTGCATACAATCATTAATATATGTATTGTTCACCATCAGTTTTCTTGTGTTGCATTGAGATGCCTTTCATAAGCTATTTAACCCTTTGAAACCTGAGCAAATTGGTTTCTTCAAAAACATGGGTAAAAGGCAATGAACAAGTTGGCCAGAAATGCCCCACAAATTGCAAGAAGTAAAAGTTGATGAAGAAAATTAGTTTGAAAAAAAAAAAATCAAAATAAATTAGAAAAATATTAGCATAATAAAAGCATCTTCTACATGAAAAAATGTCAATATGGATATATCACAATTGGCCACTGATTTTACCATTCTATTCACAAGTTAACTCGGTTCCACTCTCCTTAATCGTCCACAATGTTCCATGAATTGTGTGTTTATTATCTGAATACAAGGTTTATTTACATACATATGCCCCCATGAGAATCCATGGAATTAAAAATCCAGCCTATTTTTTTTTTTTTTTTTTTTTTTTCTTAACCTGTCCTGTTCGGCAACTTAGGCATGCAGTATGAGAGGTCTGGATGCCTTGAGGAGCCATAACAGATTTGCTCTGCAAAGGAGGAGTCTGATATACTTCTTCCTGTTGCAGTCTGCACTGGGATTTATTGGCATGGCTACCGGACAGCACAACGTTTGAGTGTGTGGCAACGTGGTGGTGGGTACTTTTATATTATAAAGGGGCTGTAACAGAATGATACAAATTGCAAGCCAGACAACGCCACCTAGGGACTTTCACCCAAGGAGTTTTACCCAGTTCTAAGCAGTAAGGCAAACACAGGTTCAAGCACTACAAGACAGAGACGTGGTTCAAAAGCAAATCAGGATTTATTTATTAATAATTATTTAAGCAAAAATAATTATTAAACTGTAAGTGTCTGTGGAGGAATTGGTAATGGAATTTGAAGGAATTGGTAATGAGCAATGAATGCGGGTCAAAATTACGGTGGGATGTATAAAAATGTATTACAATTTATTCTCTTAACAATAACTCTTTTCAATTAATAAAAACACCTCCAAAGTGAATTATTAAAACTATCAAAAAAAAAGGGAAGGGGGAGTGAGTGGAAGCTAGCAAGGGGGAGGCAAACTACCAAAGGAAGTGTCCCTATCGGACTATTGTGTCCCAGTGCCAAGACCCAAGCCACCAGAGCACCCAACAGCCCCCCAGAACACGACAGACCCAACACCACGTGCCCCAGAGACAGCCACGCGCCCCACCCAAGGGGGAACAGGCAAGGGAACACAGAGGCAACACAGGCAAGCCCACAACCCCGGCACAATCTGAGCCCACAGCCACAGGGCCCCACCAACCAGAGCCATGCCCCGACCCCCGGAGGGGAGCCCGCCATGCCACAGTGAGGCCAGAGCCCCCCCTACCCCAGGCCCCCGGCCCAGCCAGAGGCCAAACCCTCCACAGGTGCAGACACAGTCCAGAGCATCCCAGAGCTACCCAAACCACCGGCAGGGCAACCGCCACACAGCAGCACACAGCAGCACACCTCCCCCAGACTGCAGACCCCCCATCCAGGGGGAGACCCCCACCCCGCCCCCGCCGACCCCCTGTCCAACATGGATGCAGGGTGTATACATGTGAAGGTGTGTGTATGTAGATGTAGGGGTTGTTATGAGATGTGTGAGTGACTACGGTGCAATTTAAAATTGGGGTAACGGCCAGGGCATGGGCGCCCAACGCTGGTAGACGGCGGAGTCTCCCAAAATGCCCCACCCGCCCCCCATGCCCTCAGTGTCTCCTGTGCAATTAAAATTAAGGGGCGGTGCAATGACCAAAGCAGGGAGGAGGGCCAGGCCGCCATAATGCAGCCCAACCCCACCCACTGGCCCCACTGGTCCCGCCCCACAAGGCCCTAGTGTCTTATGAGGTGAGATATAATGGAATAGGGGGTCGACAAGGAGGTAAAGTGGGGACTGTCCCCATGTGGCCAGCTTCCCGACTGGCCCTGAAACTTACCCCCATCACGGTCCCCCTCAAGATGCGCACGACCCCTCTGCCGGGGACAGCACGGGCCCCAAGCCACCAGGGCCCAAGCCCCAGACCCACCGCACCAGCGAGGCAGCCCAGACAGGGCCCAAGGGCCACCAACCCCCAAACCCCCAGAGCACCCCCACACCGCACCCCCGACCCCCAGACCAGGCCCGCAGCCACCCTGCGACAGCGGCCACGGATCAATCGGCCACCGGATACCCGTGGCAACCAGAATCCACCGCCACCAGCCCAGAAGTCAGGGCGGCGAAGCCCTGACCCCCAGCGACACTATGTGATGAAGTTAATTATTGGGGTCCAGATATGTTCAAATTCTGTGAGTAGATTTTTTGTACAGGCAGACATTTTCTCCATGGAGATGTGATCTAATAGAAGATTTTTATATTGAGTTATACTTAGATTCTTTTTGGATTTCCAATTCATGAGGATAGTTTTCTTGGCAATGCTTAGAGCTGCAAGGAGCATGTCGGATTTGTTCGTGTCCATATTGATGTTAGTGAGATCACCTAGCAAACAAAGTGAGGGGGAGGCAGGGATGGGGTGTCCTAGACATGTCGATAGGTCTTCACAAATCTTTTGCCAAAATATGTTGACCAGTGTACAAAGCCAAACAGCATGCATATACATATCTAATGGGCCACCCGTGCAGTTCAAACAGACGTTTCTATGAGTAAGGCCCATTTTGAGCATCCTTTGTCCTGTGTAGTGTGTTCTGTTTAGAACCTTGTACTGTATGAGTTGTAAGTTGGCGCTTTGGGTCATTTTGAAGGTATTTGAGCAAATTTGCATCCAAAAATTTGGGTCTGTGTTGATGGATAAATCTTTCTCCCATTTGGAGATTGGAAGAGAGACTGTTAGATCTGTTTTAAACAATAATAAATTAATTTTGGAAAGTAATTTTGGATGGGTCTTAATCTGGTTTAAGGAGGAGGCTAATGTTTGCACGGTTCATGTTAGTAGGGAGTATGGAAGTTTCCTTAATTTTGGCAACCATTCTGTTGAAAATTGGTGCGAGCATTGGCCAGAATTCTTTGTAGAATTCTGCGGGAAAACCATCGGGTCCTGGGGCTTTCTTGTTGGGCATATGCTGGAGGGCTTCATGAAGTTCCTCTATTGCAGGGGTGGGGAACCTCCGGCCTCCGGGCCGGATACGGCCCGCAGAGCCGTTTTGACCGGCCCGCGGGCACGAACTGGGCAGAATTTGGGAGATGCCAGAGTGGCCGTGCAGTCTCGGGGCCGCGCACCGCGCAATGTCAAAGTGAAACTGCGTCCCGCTCCAGCGCAGCGTGGAGACGGGGAGCCGCTTGCGGCCCCTGTTTCAGCGATGTCTTTGCGCCCGGTCGGAGGGGGCCAGGAGCGGGCGAGGGTTTGCCCCGGTGCGGAGCAGCAGCCGGGGACAGCGACATCACAGAGAGACATCAAGCTGCAAGGTCCCAACCAGCTCATCTGCTCCCTGTTTTCAAATGTGAAATCATTTGAAGCAAAGTTAAGGCTGTGGCAAGGACAACTGGAAAGAGGAAACACTGTGCACTTTCCCACCCTGCAAGAGCAAAAGCCTGATGTTACAGCTGAATATGCTGAGGAGTGTGCAAAACTTCTCCAGGAATTTGAAGACAGGTTTCACGATATGAAAACTGTACAAAAGGAACTGGACATGTTTGCTATGCCATTTAATGTGCAGCCATCTGATGTCCCAGACAACCTCCAAATGGAGATAATTGAGCTGCAAAACAACAATGGGCTCAAAGCAAAATACAACAACCTCTCCCTGCTGGACTTCTACAGACTGTACATTTGTGCAGAGGACTTTCCCCTGCTGAGGAGCCCTGAAGTTTGCATCTCTGTTTGGGACAACATACTGCTGTGAACAGTTCTTCTCAAAACTGACTCTCGCAAAGACTCGCTTGCGTTCAAGGATCACTGACACAAACCTGGAAAACCAGCTTTGGATAGCATCATCATCACTGCCAGCTGACATTCAACGCCTTGCCAAAGACAAACAGTTTCAGCCATCGCATTAGGTGAGCAGTAACAGTGGTGTTAATAGTCAGTTTGCAAGTGTTGTGTGTTATGTTGTGGTAGTAGTTAATTCAGTCCACAAGGACAGTCCACAAGGGGACACAAGTAAAAGTGCTGTGAGAAAAACTTGTATTTGTATTGTTTGTAATTGTATTATTTTCAGAGTTCACTAAAGAATCTCAACTCTAATTAAAGTGTCTGAGTTTTTATTCCAGAACTTTACAAGTGGTTACCTGACATTTTTGTCATTTTTTTTCACCACGAGGTATGTGTTCATTCGATGGCCCCCGGAGGACTTTATAAAAATTGAACTGGCCCTTCATATGAAAAAGGTTCCCCACCCCTGCTCTATTGAAATAGGTGACTCCAAAGCCATGATCTGTTCATTATTTAATTTTGGCAGTTCAACTGCACTTAAAAATGCATCTATGCTAGAGTTTGAGGGATTCATTTGTGATGAATACAAGTTTTTATAAAAATCCCTAAATGTATTATTTATTTCTTCTGGGACACGGGTTGTTTTCCCAGCAGAGTTCTTTACTGAGGAAATTGTTACTTTTTCTTTATTCTGTTTTAGTTGGTTTGCTAAGAGTCTACTGGATTTGTTGCTGTGTTAAAAGTTGTCCAAGCGTAATCTCTGTAGCTGAAATTGTGTTTTTATGTCAAGTAATTCATTTAATTTCAGTTTTAATTTTCTCAATTCGCTTGACAAATGTTTATCTTGGGAGGCGGCATGAGCTGTCTCCAAAGCTTTAATTTGCTGTTCTAATTCTATCTCAAGAGCTTTCTCCTTTTTTTTCTTGTATGCAAAGTAAGAAATTATTTTACCTCACATGGCTGCTTTTGCTGCCTCCCAAAGAACACATGAGGAGATGTCAGGCAGGTCATTTGTTTCAGAGAATATTGTCCACTCTTTTTTAAAGAATTTAATAAAGTCTGGATCCTTAAGCAATGATGTATTAAATTTCCACTGTCTAGATGGTGGTGTGACTGTTTTCTTAGTGATTGTCAGAGTGACTGGAGCGTGGTCGCTGATGGTGATAGGGTGAATCTGTGTGTCAGAGATGTCCATCATAATAGAGTTACTTGTTAAAAAGTAGTCTGGTGGACTGGTGAGAAGAGGGTGTATTCTTTGAGCGTGGGGTGACAAGAGCGCCAAGCATCGCAGAGACCACAATCACTCATGTATTGTTTTATTATATCACTTGATTGACAGTGGCGATAACTACCTACCAAGTTGAAGTCCCCTCCCACTATAAGTATGTGTCTGAGTGTGCCGAAAGTGCAGTGAAAAAGCTGTGGAAGAGGGAGGGGTCATCAACATTTGGACCATATATATTGGCAATGCATAACTCTGTATTATGTGTCGATATATTGATTATTATAAATCTTCCTTCTGGGTCTGTGATAGTGTTATTGCAAGTGAAATGTATTTTTTTTACTAATTAAAATAGCTACGCCTCTTTGCTTGGTATTATAGCTAGCTAAGTATGTGTGAGGAAACTGTGATGAACTAAGTTTATGATGTCCTACTTTGGATGTGTGAGTCTCCTGCAATAGAACAATGTCTGCCTGAAGGTTATTAAGGTGTTCAAAAATTTTGAGTCTTTTTTCATGTGATCCAATTCCACGCACATTCCAAGTGACAAACCATAACATGTTCATATCTAAACTAACTTATTGAGTATAAATTGTAATTTAAATAAAGTGGAGGTGTGCGTGTGTGTGTGTGTGTGTGTGTTAGATGTGTGCAGCTGCCTTTCTGAACAACCTGCATAAACAAGTTGTTGTATATATGTTTTCTTGTGTGTGCGTGTGTATGTCTGTGACAAGTGTATCCTTGTAAAATATGTGGTCGGACTGAGCATCATTGAAACACGATAGATTTAAGCATAAGTGGTGACACATTACAACAACTACAACAGGGAACAAAACAAACAGAACAGGTAACACAAATATACAGATTAACAGTCTGGAAGGAAAACAGTACATTATGAGACGTGCACTGTGATTTTAGTTAATGAAGGCCCAAAAGGAAGTTAGTGGAGGAATTGTTCTGTAACAATGTTCTGTATTACCTTACTCGGAGACTACCTTTAAGTGCGGGAGAAGACGTGCATTCAGTAGAGCCAAGGAGTGACTTCTGGATCACGGAACAGCTGTCCATTAACGTAGAGTTTGTCCACAGTGATGATAGCCCAGGATCCTCCGTCAATACATTTTTTTCTGATTGGGAACAGGCATCTGCGGCGCTCCAGGATTTCCTTGGGGAATTGATCGTTCACGCTGAAGTCTGTTCCTCTCACCTCCCTGCCTCGGCTCTTCACCAGCTCCTTTTGCTTGAAGTATTCAAACTTCGCAACAATGGGTCTCGGGCGCCGGCCGTCCGGTCTCTTCCCTCCAAGGCGGTGGATCCGATGGAAGGTGATGTTCTTCACAGTGTCCGTTGGGAGTTTCAGTTGTTTCTGGCGAAACTCCTTGATGGACGCTTCGGGATCTTCCTCTGCCCGCTCTGGGATCCCGGAGAAAACCAAGTTGTCTCGCATACTGCGCACCTGAATATCGAGGATGGACTCCTTCATCCATTTGTTATCCTCAGAAAGCTTCGTCATACCCTCGGTGAGCGATTTGACTGAGCCCCACAGGGTCTCGTTTTCAGCCGCTAGCGAGGCCACCTGTTGCTGGCTAAATTCCAGAGACTCACGTAGCGCCTGAAACTCTCTGTGGAGGACTTCCACCAGAGCCAGGCGGGCATCAAAGCTACTTAGCTTTCTATCTATTGAGTCTAGGATGTCTCCGTAGTCTCTTTCGGGCGATGAAGCGGCACTTGGAGACTTCTCCGAGCGGCTTCTCTTTGAGGAAGAAGTTGGCGTGTTGGTTGCCTTCCTCATGACGAGTCTGTAATAGCACTCGTCGACGTAATCCTGCAGGCTTTCCACGGTCTCTTCGTCCAGGATTTATCAGACAGATTTATTGCAGAAAGGGGAAAACGTGTAACAGTAAGTTTAACTGAATTATTGGGCTTGTATAAGCTGGCGTTTGGGGTTGAGCTGAGCTGCTTGCCTGAGCGCCATGTTGAATCACGCACAAATCTCGCGACGTCTCAGGCTAGCATCCCTCCCCGTCCTTCCAGCCTATTCTCATTCCAAACTCATAAAAAACTGCAGCTTTGACAGTGTTATTGGCATGAGATTGTGATGCCAAAAGCCACCTTTTGCTTTAACTTCAGCTTTATTATCTTGCAGAAAAATTAACTTGTAGCACTAACAAGATAAATATAAGGGGTTGTGATTGATTTATGAAAGGGGAAAGAAGAAAATAATAAGTTCAGTCACAAAAAGTGTTGTTTTTATTTGTCATTGTTGGGCTGTGTCTTTTGTCATTTGTAGTTATCTATTTATTTATGTTGTACAATCCCTAAACTTGCAGGTAATACAACAAAAAACATGAGCAATAGACAGAAGAGGAGTACTCGTGGGCCTGTATTCAGTGTCAGAGTCAGGACTGAAAAGTTACAGTGATGTAAGCACAAAACCACAGGGTGGCGCAACAGGAACTCATAAGGGTAAAACTTCAATTTAGGCTGTCAATATATAACATATCCCTCCCCCTTAAAAAACAAACATAAGGAAATATTTTGCCATTGCAGTGTCTTACTTAAAAGTCTTTGTAAAAAGAAACTGTTTTATCTCTTTTAAGACTCACAGTCCTTATTACCAATCAGCACTTTTCAATAGAACTAAGGGACATATCTTAAAAACTCCAACATCAGGTCTGTCTGCAGACTATGATGTCAGTCTATCAGGAGGTTGTCTTTTTTTCCTGGGGTAAACACAACCCGTTTGCATGTCAGTTATATTGTCTCTTGGTGGGGACTGCACGAGTCCCCAGCTTGGAGATGTGATGTCTTGTGTCTGCACCGGAGCAGGCGCAGGTGTACTATAAACAATGTCCATTCCTGAAGATGACTTTGGGTGTTCATTAAGTGGTGGAGACTCTTCCTGGCGGGTCTGCTGCTCTTGAACAAGGGATGTTTGCTGAGGTGTGTCATCTCGTGAATCACAAGCGTGGAGCAGCAGATCAATGTGTCTTCTCCAGATGCCATGATCCTTGGTCTTAACTGTGTAGGACGCAGGACCTGTCTTTGCGACTATTGTTGGAGGCATCCACTTCACACCTTTGGTGTAGTTCCTGGTGAGGGCACTGTCTCCAGCTGTGAAACTCCAAAACTTTGCTTTTGCTCGTCTCTGCACTTGAACTCTCTGTTGGTGGTGTACAACATCTTTTGTCTGTTGAGCTCTCAAGAGGTTGAGTCGAGTATGCAGTTGTCTCTTGAGCATAGCTAAGGCAGGAGACACCTTCGTGGTGGCATGAGGGGTGTACCTGTATGACAAGAGAAAAGTACTAAGGCGCCTGTTTAGAGACTGTGCACTGTGAGAGGATTGTCTGAACAAATCTTTCAGCGAGCCCATTGGTTGCTGGGTGATAAGGTGCAGACCTTGACTGTTTTGAACTCTTCAGACACCAGTCTTGGGCCATTATCACTTACAAACTGTTGTGGCAGACCAAAGCAGCTGAAGATGGATCTTAGCCCTTCGATAGTTTTCTCCGGGAACATGCTCTTCATGACAGCGACCTCTGGCCATTTGCTATGAGCATCGACTACCACTAAGAACAATGTTCTCCAGTGGTCCTGCAAAGTCTATATGTATTCTCTATTATGGTTCTTTAGTCCAGTCCCATGGATGTAATGGAGCCAGCTGTGGGAGATTTCTCAGTTTCTGGTAGGCAGAGCATGACTTAGCTTTCTCCTCAATAGCTGCATCCACACATGGCTACCAGAAATAACTGCGTGCAATCTCTTTCATTCGCACTGCACCACAGTGTCCAGAGTGTAGCTCGGTAAGTTCTTTCTCTCTCCACAACAGGCATCCAGACTGGACTAAAAGCTCCTTTTGTCTCACCAGGTAAGGTTTCAAGCTCAGTGTCATCTCTCCTCTTCTCTCCTTAGTGACATTGTCCATAACTTCAGACATGACTGGGTCTGTGCAAGTGTGTTTTTTCACATGAGCTGAAGTTACTGGAGCGGCAGTCATTTCCATGAAGGAGAAGATCTCAGCTAGTTTTGGATCAGTGTGTGTGACAGGCGATGGGAGACATGAGAGCCCGTCAGCATTCCTGTGCTCATCCGACTTCCTATACTTGATGTCAATAACAAAGCGGACAATAACAAAGCCCATCACTGCAGCCTACTGGCTGCAAGAGACTGGATGCCATTGTGAGGACCAAAGATGGAGGTGAGAGGATGGTGGTCAGTCAGTAGCAGAGAGACTGATGGAATTTTTTCACTCCAAACACAATAGACAGTGCTTCACGCTCAGTCTGTGCATAATTGCTTTCTGCTTTGCTCGGCATCCAAAAGCGATCAGTCTCTCTTCTCCTGACGGCATTATGTGTGACACCAATGCACCCACACCATAAGGAAAGGCTTTACATGCCAGCTCTAAGCTGGGTCAAAGTGGTGCTTGGTCAGAGTGAGAGAGGGCTGGCTTCAACTCTTTATAAGCAGTCTCACATTTGTCTGTCCACTTTCATTTCTTGGTAGTATTTAGGAGTTCATGCAGTGGCTTGAGGCTATTGGCCAGGTTAGGCATGAACTTTGTGTAGTATGACAGCAGACAAAGGAATGATCTTAACTGGCTGACATTCTCTGGGGATGGAGTCTCCACAACGGCCTTCACTTTTGACAGTGCCTTGTGGAGTCCAGTGCTGTCATTGACGTGTCCCAGATACTCGACAGAGGGTTTGAAAAACTCACACTTGTCTTTCCGTACTTTCAGACCATACTCTTCCAGTTGTTGTAGTGTTGTGTCCAGGTTCTGCAAGCGCAACTCCTCATCTGGACCTGTGATGAGCAGACCATCTAGTTAGCATTGGTCCCCTGGAAGGCCACTTAAAATCTGGTCCATTGCTTTTTGGAACAGTGCTGGAGCAGAGTTAATACCAGAAGGGAGCCTCAGATACTTGAAAAGACCCTTGTGTGTCACTATGGTCAACTGTTCCTGTGAGTCAACGTGTATTTGGAGGAATGCCTGACATAAGTCTATTTTACTAAACTTCTGTCCTCCAGCCAAGCCTGAGAAAAGGACATTGATGAGGGGCAATGGATACTGTTCAGGTGTCAAGACTGGGTTCACAGTGACTTTAAAGTCATCACAGATCTGGGCAGTTCCATCCTTTTTCATGACTGGGACTATGGATGTGTCTTGGTCACTTGTGCTCACAGGTTCCAGTTCCCCATTTTTCACTAGCCTGTCTAACTCTGCCTCAACTTTGGGTTTGATGGCATATGGGACAGGTCTCACTTTAAGACACTTTGGGATACTTCCAGGTTTTACTGTCAGCCTAACAGTAAAGTCTTTCATGCTGCCAAGTTCCCCGTCAAAACTTTGGAATGTTTCTTTAATTTTCTGTAGGGGGCTTTTGTTCCCATCTTCAATGAGGAACACCTCTTTCTAGTTCAGCCTGAGCTTATTCAGCCACCTGCGGCCTAACAGAGCTGGGCGGTTCCTGTTTTTGCAGGCATGTTCAATATGGTATTTCTTGCCACAGTTCCTGCAGTCTAAGTCCTTGAACCAGCACTCTGATGCCTGGTGCCCTGCTTTCTGTCAAGAGTTTAGCTCAGTTAGCCACAGCTTCATGCTGTACACATGCGAAAAAACCCATTAAAATCTGACTTTTAACTGAAAATAACAAACACAACGTGAAGTCTTGTCAACTTGTTGCCAGTTTTGTTGTATATCCCTAACCTTGCAGGTAATACAGCTAATAATAATGAGCAATAGACAGGAAGAGGTTTTCACGTGGGCCTGTAATCAGTGTCAGAGTCAGGACTGAAAAGTTACAGTGACGTAAGCACAACGACACAGGGTGGCGCAACAGGAACTCAAAAGGGACAAACTTCAGCTTAGGCTGTCAATATATAACAATTTATTTTATTAAACTTGTGGAATATTTAATAATTTGACCTCTTCAGATCTCATTGAAATGAAACATGAAACCTTGTGGGAGTGCAGATAGAAAATATTTATTTAGAACTTTTAACAACTAATAGACATCTGAAATGTCTGCTTTATTTTCTTTTGTTGTTGATTGTTTATTTGTTTATTTGTTTTTGTAAGGGGTCACAAGCAATGTTTCCAATAATGTATTTGTATATTATCATGTTTTCTTTAATGTAAGACCTTAATTGAAAAATCCCAATTAACTGTAGCTATCAGATAAATGAAATGAAGTAAAATGTACAATATTTCTCTAAAATGTTGTGGAATAGAAGTACAGAGTGGAAAGTCCTTGTGCTCAAATTGTACAGAGGCATGGTACTGCCTAAAAATAGTTAACATCATTCGGGAAATACTTGATAGTTGCCAAGGAAAAATCATCTCATAGAGCCCACATCTTATCTTGTATCTAAGTGTTCTCCAACTGTTTTCTGAAACTACAAATGTTGAAGATGACTAATTTAGAAGTGAAAGACATCAACAAAACACAATAGCTATGATTTTAAAGGTCTATTTTTTGAAGTCTTGACAGGTCTTTTAATTTCATTTCATTTATCTTATTTATAAGGACAACACACATTAATCAACATTTCTTTAAAGGTACCAGTCTTAGCCAGCTGGCTAGTCAAGCAATTTGATCAGTTTTCAATGCTCTTTTATCAGAGTTGAATGAAAAAACAACTGTTGCTTAGATCCAGTGAAAGTATAATGGACATGAAGTTAAAAGTATTTAAATAACCCAAAAGCAACAGGCTTGTCAGAAAACATTTGGAGCTCCACCACTGGGCCCTGATTCTGTCATACACATCCAAAGGATACAGGCCTATTGATTTACTGAAAATGTTGGTACAGTATAACAAACACAAAAAATCTGTATTCATCATTGTTTAATTGAAAACAATCATCGAACAAACGTGGTAGGTCATAATTTTATCAATTGTCAAATTTAAAGAAATCTCTCGTATGAAAAGCCTGTCTATATTTCATAAGTTAAAACACATTTAAACATGTTTCATGGCATTACACAAAAGTCATTTTATTCACAGACAAATTAAGTCAGTTATTATGATACCACAGGAGAGCCATCACTCACTGACTGGACCACATTGGCCATTCACTTTTAGCCTTCCAGAGGAAGGGTAAAGGAATTTCAATGTCCATCTTTTTATTGCTCACTCTAATGTATGGTGCTGTGCTAAGGGATGTCCTACTCAGTAGATCTATAGTTTCATTAAGTCCTCTGTAGAGAGGTGACTGCAAAATACTGATAAACTCCTTGGCATTGGTATTAACCCGCTCCATACTTAAAGCAGTATAAGCCTCTTGAATCTTCAGTTTGGCGTGGTCTTTATACTCAGCCACAAATCTCTTCGCCTCCTTAGTACGTTGGTTTGAAGACTGCAGAATCTTTGCATGAATGGCATCAACTTGAGAAGCAATTTCCACATTTTCATCTTTTAGGTAGGTGATGAAATTCTCTGCTTTTTCAGCAGTTACCTGGAGGAGATCATAAACTGTATTCTGAAGCAAATAAAACCCCCTGCTAACTGAATGTCTAAGCTGATAATACGCAGATCTTGTAGAGGACATTAGTTTATCCATGATCACATTTCCATTGACAACAACATCAGTTTCAGGTAAGGTGAACTTGATGTCCCTGATGTACCTAGTAATCTTCTCCATGAGGCTGGAAAACCTTTGTATTGTCCTGTCAGTGACTCTTGATACAGACCAACGAGCTTGCTGGGACATCTCCAGGCTTGAGAGCCATTCTTCAGATCCAGGCAATGTAAAGTTTGTGTCACTCAAAGACTGTCTGACTGCATCGAAGAAGACATAAATCTTGTCTTCACTGTGATTCAAGACTTGTCTAGCCTCATGAGTCAATGTGTCTATAACATCCTGGACATTCAAGGACATCAAGCCATCAGAAGCTTTTCTGTACATGTCCTGTCCTTCATCACTGAGGTGTTTGATTGAATTCTGCAGTGTGTCAGGAAACATAGGCACCTCATGATAGGCTCTTTCTATGCCATTGGAAACTGTGTTTTTCAGCTTCATGCCGCCACGGTTGAGATCAAAGCCAAAGTGGTCAGTGTGGTACTTGTTAATGAACTTGAACACAGCATCAGTCATAGCAGGAATCCTGTCCTTGGTACCCTCAACCACATCATGACAGAAGTCCCAATTCCATGACATCTGTAAGATCAACTTTTGAGGCTTTCTCAGTGTGACTCTGGCAGTGATAACATCAGTATCCTTTTCAGGAGAGGACTGAAGTTGAGGGAAGAAATTGAGGAGGATAATTGTTAAAACATTGTCATATTGGACAACATACAGCTACAATCCATCTGTAGATCTAAAAATGCTTTGCACTGACAACAATGTGGAAATGAAACAGCTACAAGAATGTCTTACCAGGTATCGACTGAACAGTTTTCCATATAACTGTGACTGAGACCTCCGCTGAAACTGCAATCCAAGGAACCCAGATGATGGACAAGACATAGATGCAGTTATTCCATC